>NC_073228.2:96600000-97303750 GCF_029281585.2 Gorilla gorilla gorilla | reverse complement strand
GATCCCATCAGAAGAGTTTTTAAGTACTGGGAAGATGTCAAGCTTGTAGTGAATATAAGTTCTCTAAAATACAACTTTTTGCTTGATAGCAGTGAGATTTTGGGATTGTTTGCTACTGTAGCCTAATCCAAACCTATCCTGACCAGTATGGAGGTACCAGAAAACTTTAAAGCTGGTCATTTCTATCTTTTCAGTCAATGGTTCATTCATGATCTATAAGAAAAATAAGCCATTAGTGGTGCTTAGACTACATTTGAAACACATGTGCATATCTGGTCCGCTAATAGTTTACATAAATTCTGATGAGCATCTGAAAACCATGGTAAGAATGGAAAGACTTATTTGGCTGTTTTGGAAGAATGAATTGGAAGTGAATGAGTGAGGAAGGAAAACTGAAGGAAGGGAGGAAACTGTATTAGTAATTTCATTACAGTAGATCCTAATTAGGTTGGGAGTAGTGGAAGTGGGGAAAATGAAATGTGTTCAAGCCATTGCATCTGTAAGTCTTATCATCATTATTATTGTTGCAAATAATTCAAAGAACTTGATGAGAGGTTGAGTCCTGGGGTAAAAGGAAGAGAATTGATACATGACTCTAAGGCTAAATCTGCAGAACGAAGCAAATTTTGGTATTAAAATTGAGTTGGTTTAGTGACAGCCTGGATTAGAGAAAAATGAATTTCATTTTCAACAGGCCAAATTTGCAAAAATGGTGTTCTGTGGATGGATGGAAATATGAGTTTATAACCCAGGTGAAATCCCTCATCCCTGTAAATGTTAAAAAGGAAGCCTATTCTGGACATGCTAGAGTGCATTTAGAAATGTTCTCCAAGCAGAAAAAAAAGAGTTTAGCAAAGGAGGCTGAGCTTAGAAAACATCCACAGATAAAATGAGGAGAGGAACAGGAGCCATTGAAGGAAAGAGAGGAGGAGCAATCTTAACTAAAGGAAGATAACTGTGCTGCTTCTGTATGGAGGCCTGGAACCCCAGGGCCATATGTGGTTGAGAAACTCAGGATGAGAGGAGGATGGAGGAAGGCCACTCCGGTTACTGAGAGGGAGAGCATATGTGTTCTCAGATGGAGAGATTTTTAAGTATATTGTGGTAGGAAAACCATTTTATAAGAGATTGTGGAAATTGCAACAGGGAGTAGAGATCACGCAAGAGTGGCAAAAGGAAGACAGGAAAAAACAATAGCGATTGGAATAAATCCTGAGGTCAAGGATTTATTTAAAATGGCTTTTCAAGTTCCTGTTGATTTAAAGGCAGATGGAAAAGAGCTGATAAAGAGAGAAAAAGGTTAGAGATTGAGAAATTAAAAAAAGTGCCGTAACAGGGCTTCCCAGGGTATGGGAAAGAATGACATCCAGTTTGACTTTGAAGAGGAATTAAGATTTAGATTTAGATTCTATTATACTTGGAAGGAAAATGACAAAAAGGGGATAAAACTCATTTTATGTTGTGATGATGAGAGTTACACGTTAGGAAGAATGTATCATCCGCTGTGATCAACTTCATGAAGATTGAGGCATTAGCTGTGCTTGTCCTCGGGTAGACTTTCCCTGCCATCTGCTCACTGGGAACTAGGCTGGGTTTGTACGTGGAGTGTAACCTGAACACTGAAGATTGACATCTGGTTTTATCTATCTAATACAACACTGCAATAAAAAGATAATAATAGTCTCCCTTGTAACTTCATTATAATGAGGCTCTTGCAGAACAATTGCAATGATGAGACTGTCTAAATGTAAAGATCTTCAGTAAAGAAAGCTCCAGATATTCTTTTTAAGTTTAATTCAATGTTAATGAGCTATGTTTTATCATTTGAAGGTTGACAATTAGGTTCCAGTCAAGTAAAACTGATTTTCTTTACCGTCTTTTTAAATTTATGTATTGCAAAATTAATGTAAACATCTTTCCTCATGAACTTATATTACTAAATAAAATGATTTTCATTCTGCTTATAGAAATGTAAGCAGAGATAATATTAATTTATACATTGTTTATACATTCATTTTAAGAAACTTGCCCTCTGATTTATCCATGCTATAAATTGGAATATTTAATGTTAGAATCCACTGATTCTACTGCCCTTCCCTTTACCATCCTTCTCTCTTTTCCTACATTATATTCCTAGGATTATATTATCGTTATAGCCACTCAGTTGCATATATCAACACCCTGGTTCTCTCCCACCATCGAGAAATTCCTGTCCTATTTAATGCCAAGTGCTTCTCCATTTTGTGCTCTTACACTGGTAACTAAAGTAGCTGGAGAAAAATCACACATCTATTAAGTTTGAATTGGGATTTTAATGAATCAGAGTGAAAAATACACATTGGATTTAATTTTCTGTTAGATCCACTTACCAAATTTATAAATAAAACCCATTTTGGTTTCCCAAATCACTTAGAATTCTCTCTTATGCAGAGTCAATTTATGTTTTTAATTTTAGTCAAACTAATTTTAAATAAACTTAATGAACGAGTATCCCTTTTGTTTTTAACTGTTGATGCTATTAATTCATTCAACAAATGTGTACTGAGTACCTCCCACATGCTAGTCATGAGGGAAATAGAAATGAACAATGCAGACAAAGTCCCTGCCCTTGTAGAGCTTACATCCTAGTAGGGCAGAAAGGTAAGAAATGAGTAATTAAGCACATGAATACCTGTTAGGTGACACTAAGCCCTGTGGAGAAAAAGAAAAACTGGTCAAGAGGATAAGTTGTAATAGAGCTTGGTTAAGGAGGTGTTCTTAAAAAGTATCATTTGAGTGGAGACCTGAAGGAAGAGAAGGACCAAGCCATCTGACTGTCTGGAGGAAGTCTATCTGAGGCCAAGGGAATAAGGGGAAAACTGTTGAGGCAGGAGTGTGCTTGGCATGCCCAGAGAAAAGCCAATGTGACAAGTATGGCTGGTGCTGGATGAGTGAGGGAGAAAGTGACAAGGAATAATATGAGAGCAGGGATGGATGGCAATAAGATTGAAGGACTTGGAGGTGATGATGGTTTTCACTCTGAGTGAGATGACCAGTCACTGGAAGGGTCTGAACAGAGTAGTTCCATGATCTGATTTGCATTTGAAAAGAATCACAGAGTAGACAGAAGGGTTGGGGCTGGGGATGGGTGGGTGGCATATGTGGAAAGTAGGGAGCTAAGTTAGGAGGCTACTGCAATCATCCAGCTGGGCAATGATGACCATTTACATGAGGATAGTAGCATGAGAGTAGTGCAATGTTGTATTTCTGGTTATATTTTGAAAGTTGAGCACATATAGTTTGCTGATAGATCATATATGAGATTTAAAGACGGGAGACAAACAATAATAACTCTGAGATTTTTGTCTTGCAAAAGTATTTTCAGAGATAGAGAAGACAATGGGAGGAGCTGGATTTTTGTCGTGGAGTAAAGGAGAGGGAATCAAGAATTTAAGTTTAAGATGCTTTTTAGACACTTAGAAAAGTCATACAGGCAGCTGGATGTTCCTGTGTCTGGAATTCAGAGGAGAGATGAAGACTGGAGACATTACATCTGGGAGACATTACTTCAGGGAATAGACGTTATTTACAGCCACGGGAACTGAATGAGGCTATCTAAAACCTGAGTACATGTAGAAAAAAGAAGCCACAAAATTGAAGTCTGAGGCTCTCCAAAGTTTAGAGGTTGAGAAGATGAAGAATAAACAGAGAGAATGAGAAAGAACAGATAGGGAAGTGGAAGGAAACTTATAGGGAATGTTGCCCCAGAAGCCAAGTGAAAAAAATAAAAAGCTTAGAAGGAGCAAGAGATCATCTGTGTCTTACATTGTTGAAGTTGAAGTGGATGAGGTCTACTAACTGGCTATTACCAATCCTGACAAGTGAAAGCTTGTCAGGTGGAGAGGAGGGAATGAAGGCCGTATGGGAGGAGGTTCAAGGGAGAATGAGAGGAGAAAAAGATAAGGAGAGATTCCATCAAGGGGAGTAGAGAAAGGATTTGTTAGCTAGCTGGCTATGGTCTACTAGATGAAGTGTAGTCAAGAGAGGCTTTAAGTAAAGATCAGAACATTCTTGTTCCTGAATACAGCACGGTGATGGATCTTGACTCTTTATCCAATTTGCCTGTCTGTGTCTTTTAATTGGAGCATTTAGCCCATTTACACTTAAGGTTAATATTGCCCACATTGCCAAGTCAGTCCTAAGCCAAAAGAACAAAGCCGGAGGCATCACACTACCTGACTTCAAACTATACTACAAGGCTACAGTAACCAAAACAGCATGGTACTGGTACCAAAACAGACATATAGACCAATGGAACAGAACAGAGCCCTCAGAAATAATGCTACATATCTACAACCATCTGATCTTTGACAAACCTGACAAAAACAAGAAATAGGGAAAGGATTCCCTATTTAATAAATGGTGCTGGGAAAACTGGCTAGCCATATGTAGAAAGCTGAAACTGGATCCCTTCCTTAACCCCTATACAAAAATTAATTCAAGATGGATTAAAGACTTAAACGTTAGACCTAAAACCATAAAAACCCTAGAAGAAAACCTAGGCAATACCATTCAGGACATAGGCATGGGCAAGGACTTCATGTCTAAAACACCAAAAGCAATGGCAACAAAAGCCAAAATTGCAAATGGGATCTGATTAAACTAAGGAGCTTCTGCACAGCAAAAGAAACTACCATCAGAGTGAACAGGCAACCTACAAAATGGGAGAAAATTTTTGCAATCTACTCATCTGACAAAGGGCTAATATCCAGAATCTACAATGAACTCAAACTAATTTACAAGAAAAAAACAAACAGCCCCATCAACAAGTGGGCGAAGGATATGAACAGATACTTCTCAAAAGAAGACATTTATGCAGCCAACAGACACATGAAAAAATGCTCATCACCACTGGCCATCAGAGAAATGCAAATCAAAACCACAATGAGATACCATCTCACACTAGTTAGAATGGCGATCACTAAAAAGTCAGGAAACAACAGGTGCTGGAGAGAATGTGGAGAAATAGGAACACTTTTACACTGTTGGTGGGACTGTACACTAGTTCAACCATTGTGGAAGTCAGTGTGGCGATTCCTCAAGGATCTAGAACTAGAAATACCATTTGACCCAGCCATCCCATTACTGGGTGTTTACCCAAAGGATTATAAATCATGCTGCTATAAAGACACAATGCACATATATGTTTATAGCGGCACTATTCACAATAGCGAAGACTTGGAACCAACCCAAATGTCCATGAATGATAGATTGGATTAAGAAAATGTGGCACATATACACCATGGAATACTATGCAGCCATAAAAGATGAGTTCATGTCCTTTGCAGGGACATGGATGAAGCTGGAAACCATCATTCTCAGCAAACTATCGCAAGGACAAAAAGCCAAACACCGCATGTTCTCACTCATAGGTGGGAATTGAACAATGAGAACACTTGGACACAGGAAGGGGAACATCACACACCAGGGCCTGTAGTGGGGTCGAGGGAGAGGGGAGGGATAGCATTAGGAGATATACCTAATGTAAATGACGAGTTAATGGGTGCAGCACACCAACATGGCACATGTATACATATGTAACAAACCTGCATGTTTTGCCCATGTACCTTAGAAATTAAAGTATAAAAAAAAATCTACAAAAACAAACAAATAAAAAAACGCAAACACATTGTATGGCTGTACAAAAATATTTTCCTTATATCCTTATTCTATAATTTTTTTCTATTATTGCTTTTTAAATTTTATTTTTAAATTCTTAATCTTTTTTGTTAAAAACTAACACACAAACACACATATTAGCCTAGGCCGTGTGAGGATGTGCCAGCTTCCCCTTCACTTTGGGGTATGATTGTAAGTTTCCTGAGGCCTCCCCAGCCGTAGTTCCGGTACAGCTTGCAGAACTGAGTCAATTAAACCTCTTTTCTTTATAAATTACCCAATCTCAGGTAGTTCTTTGTAGCAGTGTGAGGATGGACTAGTATGTTAGCGTTTTGATTTGCATATCCTGACTCTTGCTTGTACAGCACATTACAACAATACTCCTCTGTATTAGTGCTCTTGTCTCATGAAGCCATGACCATTATTCCATTATAAGTCACCATTCTACACAATTTCCTCACAGTTTATTTGTAATAGATTTTTCAAATGCCACCTGAATAAATCCCAATGTTTCTCCTGTACCATATTATCATTTATCATTTTAAAATCTGCAAACTTAAGTTGAAATAGCTTGTGACCAACCCCAAATGATTTTGCTATCAGCTTTTGCAGAATCAGCTGAAGGCTTATCTTACCTTAATAAAGTAAACCAAGTCATTCAAAAGAATTCAGATAACTCAAAATATCTGTACCATATTATCTGCTAAAATGTAGTATTTATTTTTTGACACCTTGTACCATGTCAATGCATTTCTCTTGTGTCGTGTTGTGTTTTGCTAGTTTATGGCGGGAAGAAACATAACAGGATGTGACATGATGTAAGTGATGCAGTGACATGTATAATTTAAAGACTGCACTCCTGTTGGAAGCAGACACCTGCAATTAATTCAGATCCTGGGAATTTGAAATGAAGCTGATGAACAAAACTAAAAATGTCCGTAAACTGATGGATGAATGATCTGGTTCACCAATCCAAAGTTAGATTCCAGTGTATGAGTACATTATCATCACTGAAGAACTCAGAGCCTAACATCACCCATGTATAAAGTAGTCGACTGTTATTTTCTAAATTTGGTTAGATTCATTAAAAGAGCCTGAGTAGCAAATGTTTAAGGAAAGCATTTTTATTTTTAGAATTTTAATGACTTAGTCATTTAAACTATTTAAATTTCAAAGCAGGTAATTTAATCCAAAGCTCTTTTTGCCATATTTCTCTGGATACATTATGTGAAAGATATATTTTATTTAAAACAATAGTGATTAACACATTTTTCTTTTTTCAAAATTATATTTTGAAATAAAAGCAATATAAGTTTATCATTGGAAACTTGGTAAGTACAAAAAGATATTAAAAATTTGTTGATAAACATCCTAACCAAAGATAACCACTATTAATATTTTAGAGTATTTCTTTCTAATCATTTCTTTTAGATTCATATCTACCTATCTTCATTTATCTATATCCGCATCTACATATCTTTACATATAAACAACCATTTGATTATATCTCATAATTGTGTAGATCTGGGATTTTTGCAGGGCTTAATAGGTGTTTGTTGTTTTTCTCACACGGCATTTCCTGAGGTTACTTTGTGACATTCAGTTGGCAAATAGGCTGACCTGAAAGGTCTTAGCTGGCTTTTCTCACACATCTGGCATCTTGACAGGGATGACTGCATGACTTAGCCCAACTGGAGCTGTTGGGCAAGTAAATTAAATCTTTTCTCTAGGATCCTTGCCATGGGGCTGTTAGGACTTCCTCACAGGATGGAACTGAGTTCTAAAAGCAAATGTTCCAGATATACATATATTTTTAAAATATGGTTGGAATACAGCTGTATATTCAGTTTTGAATCTGGCATTTAAAGTTTAAAATCATGTACACATTTTCCCATTTCACAAAATTTTTTTGGCAATTGATTTTGATAGCTGCGTGATATTACATGTTATGCAACATAATTTACCTAGCCACTAACCTATTGTCACACAATTAAGTAATAATATTTTGATTATATTAATAATACGTAATAAAAATTGTGGTACATACATTTATGACTAAATTTTGTATTAGTTCCTTAATATGTAGTCTAAGAAGCAAAATTAACTAAAGATATGAAAAATTATAAGGATTGTGATAGAGTCAAATTGCTTTTCAGAAATTTACACTATCATTATTACTGAGTACTTGTCTCACTATACATTCATCAACTTTTAAATTTTTAAGTCTTTATACATTTGATTGTTATAAAAATCTTATTGATGTTATTTGTATTTATGTGATCACTAATAAGGCTGACATTTTTTCCATGTTTACTATTAATTTCTGTTACTTTCATATATTTGTTTATTCATTATTGAGACACTATTTTTAAAACCACTTTATCTGAATTCTTTATGTATTAAACAACTATTTTAAAGACATAAGTTGTGACAAAATATGTCTAATTAATTTTGAACAGAAATTCAAACTGACATGATTCATATAGTTAAGTATTTCCTTACATGACATAAATTTCAATTAGTTTTAAAATACTTTTGAAATAATTTTGATATTTTTTATTATCAGCATAATTTTACCTGCTACTCCTGATTAATCTGAGCTATACAGAAAGATAAAAATTAAGGTGATTATGCAATTTTAAAATTCTCTCTAAAAAAGATACAAGATATACTCTGAAATCAGAATAAAAATTTGATTACTTTGACTTTCTTAAAATAGCAAATAATTTTTAAAAATGTTTCATATTCTAGAAGTTATATTAACTGTGTGTTGCCCTTTTATTATAGAGTAAAAAGTCATTTCTGATCTATACTTTTCTAAAATAGTATCAGATCGAATATTACTTCATATATTGTTATATACATAGTTTTTTAAGAGAGAAGAATGACAATATGATCTACCCAAAAATATTTTACTGCCTAATTTAAAAAGCTGTTTGAGTTGTTTAAAGGGCATGATTTCCCTCCCTCCTTCTTTTGTGTTCATTTCAGGACATTATAATACAGATTATAAAAGCAGTGGAAAGTAAAATGGCTGATATACAGATAAATGTAATTACCTAATAGATGTGTACTTGGAATGTGAAGGACTATGAAACTTATTGTGGAAATTCACTGCACAGTTTCAGTAGCAATATCACAAACTGCCTTGGAAAAAACCAAAAAGAATGCAGGAAATCTCAACAAAAATATGTATTCTTTTTTTTTTTTTGCTGTGAAATGAAAGCATTTCATCATGATGTCCTGCCAAGATTTGTCCTCAATAAATTCAAAGTCTTCTTTGCTTTCCAAAATTCTGTAAAGTGCATTGCTATTGATTCTGAAACACATATTTTCTCAAATAATTCTTACTTGGAGCCAGTTTGTTTGATGTCTGCTAACTTGCCTATTAGTCATTTTCCCATATCCTTCCTTTCTGTCATTGCTTTGCTATGCAAGTGTTCCTCTAAACCAGCTTGACCACTTATATTAGCCTTTTGGTGGTTAAGATTGTAAGTTTAGGTAACACATGAATAAAGCCTGAACATATATTTTTTTCTTTCTTTCTTTTTCTTTTTAAAAAATAGATATTTGGCAATCTTGAAAGAAATGCTTGCTGTAAAGTTATACTACTAGCTACATAATGTGATGCCATATTAAACTGTAATCACCTTTCCACCAAACTAATAAAGGCAACATGCTAATTTTTGTATTAAGACACAGTGCAATAACACACAATTGCATGATGCTATTTCATCCCCTTTCTTCTTGAGACTTGTGAAACAGCCTCCTTTATTGCTGATGGGTTTCTAATAATGGTGTCCATGTGGCTTTGGAACAACAGTAGCATGTTAATTTATTCCCCAGTGTTACCTAGAGGCCCTGACATGGGTCCAGGACTGGTGACACCCTAATTTAAGTCCTGGGTAGGACCAGGCAGATCAGGTGGCTCAGAGCTTGCACAATAGACTGTGAGGGGAAGCCGCACTCCCTGATCAGGGCAGATCAGGAGGATTCCAAGTGTAATTGGCCTCCAGGGAGTATGTAAGTCACTCTTGTACACCCCCTCATACCTCCTTAATGCCTTGCCAGCTGGAAGGAAAAGAGCCTCTTGCATTGCCCACAAAGGAAGCAGAGATTGAGGGGAGAAGAACTGGAGAAATTAAAAAAGTGGAAAGAGACAGCAACACAAATAAAGAGGTGGGTAATAATATTGTACATCTAAAAGCCTGGGGAGTGTGTCATAAACAATTGGGCTGCAATGGTCAGTAGGCAATTATATCCTGTTGCCTCATTTAAAATGCTGACTAATTACATAGAGCAGGAGGAAATTAGCACAGGAACCTTATTCTTTGCCAAGTCCACATCAAAATGCTGTAAATGAAAAACATGAAATCAATCTTCCATGGCTTTAAAGAACTCATAGTTCTTGAAGTTTAAACATCTGCACAAAGTCCTCCAAAGTATAAGACAACTTAATGGATATTCAAATCTCAGAAATTAGACTTGTAAAAAAGCTCTCAGAACCCCTAAGGCTCTCACCTTTTTGTCATCTGAACAGTCAGTTTAACATTTTTTTTCTTTAATCTGATATTATTGTTTAAATCTCTAAGTCTCATTCTATTTGCTTTATGTCAGATAATAATTTGCTTATGTGGATAAGTATCTTCTTGGAAAGAATTTTCTCCTGAAATTTCTCTTGGGATTATGTTTGGCATGTTCCAGGATTCAACTGAGTTCTTGAAGTTCCCATTCAAAGAGGTGCTGGGAAATAGCAGAGCTGCATTTTGTTTTTTTAAACAACTTTTTCTGAATATAGAATTTTTGAAAATTGAATCACTTTCTTCTATTGATATATAGCTTAAAGATTTGTCACCACTAAAAAGAAAATCAGTTCCCAAAATAACTTAAAGACGTGTAAATAGGCATACGACTAAAAAATCTTTAGTAAATGTACCAAACCTTTGTTAAAACACTCTAAAATATGTGTAAGCATGAAATAGTGGAGACAGTCAGGAAGCCAAACCTACAATGTGATCTTCAGCAGTGAGGTGGCCTGGGAATCAGGCTTTGCCGGTCTTTGATGGTGGTCATCAATGCTTTGCAAAAGGATGCTTTAAAATTCTGCTATGCCTGTGTAGCAGAGGTTTTTGAGGGTTCGGCTCCAGGGTTCCATCCTGGTCTCAACCACAGAGTGCCACTGCTTTTTCAATGTGGAGTTTTTAAGCAAGATTTCTTTTTGGAGGAAATGAAATATTTCATAATCCTGTTGGTTTAAAAATATTTTTAAAGTGCTGAATAATATTTCATTGTCTGGATGGACCACAGTTTATTTATCCATTCACCTACTGAAGAATATCTTGGTTGCTTCCAAGTTCTGGCAGTTATGAATAAAGCTGCTGTAAACATCTGTGTGCAGGTTTTTACGCAGACGTAAGTTTTCAACTCTTTGAATAAATACCAAGGAGTGCAACTGGCTACATCATATGGTAATACAATGTTTAGTTGTGTAAAAACCTCCAAACTGTCTTCCAAAGTGGCTGTGCCAGAGTGTATTGAGGTGTTTGTATACATCAGACAATGGACTATTACTCAGTGCTAAAATGAAATAAGCTTTCAAGCCATGAAAAGGATGGAAGAACCTTAAATGCATATGATTAACTGAAAGAAGGCAATATGAAAACGCTACATACTGCATGATTCCCAATCTATAACATTCTGGAAAAGGCAAAACTATGGAGACAGTAAGAACATCAGTCCCCACTGCCGGGGGTTGTCGGGAGGGAGGGATGAATACATGGAGTACAGAGGATTGTTAGGGTGGTGAAAATACTCTGATGTTATAATGATGGAACCACGTCATTAAACAACTGTCCAAACCTATAGAATGTACAACAGCAAGAGTGAACCCTAATGTAAATGATAGACTTTGGGAGGTAATGATACGTCAATATAGGCTCATCTGTTGTAACAAATATACTCTTTGGGATTGATAGAAAGGTGGGGGATATTGATAATGGGGGGGTGTCTGTGCAGCATTGTGGCAGGGAGTATATGGGAAATCTCTCCTCTCAATTTTGCTGTGCACCAAAAAATAAAGTCTATAAAAATTTTTAAAAGGCTGTACTAGATGCCCTCTTGGGACCTAGTGGGCTCCAATAGTCTAGGATTCTGTGTCAAATATTCTCATGAAAAGCCCGCCATGAGGTACAGCAGTATATCTAAAATAAAAATTATCAGTGAGCAAACAAGGGATCTTACCATTTGTGAAGATTAAAAATTAAATTTTTTTCCAGTGATCAAAAAAAAAGTCTTTTTAGGAAATGAATTTAAATAACCCTTCTGAATGGTTGTCGTATAGCTATATTTCACTTGCTGTTTTAACAGGGTGGTGTGTTGTTGGCAGGGCAGAAGGAAGATATTCTTTGACATGTCCCCTCCTTCAGGTGCAGGGCTCCTTCTCTCTCTTTCTGGCAGAGGCAATGTTGCCACAGATTCATTTGCTATCATGGTGGTAAAAAATAGAGGAAAAAAAATAAGAAGACAGTATGAAATTAAGACAACTAAAAAGTATAATGAGGTTAATATTTTTGCAAGTATTGCTGATGTATTTAGCAAGTTGCTTAGTAACTTTTTATTCATAGAACCAATAGCATTTATAGTTTCAGGCAGAGTCCCTTGGCATAGAGGGCCATTGCTTAGCTTGGAGTAGCAACCTTAATTCTTAAGTTTAGGGTTTTCTAATTTCATGAGCTTCCCTCTACATGCCAGCTCTGTTGTAGAGATATATAGAATGTGATGTAAGAAAAGTTCCCGGGGGCTGGGCACGGTGGCTCCCGCCTGTAATCCCAGCACTTTGGGAGGCAGAGGCGGGTGGATCACAAGGTCAGGAGTTCAAGACCAGCATGACCAACACGGTGAAACCACGTCTCTACTAAAAAATACAAAAATTAGCCAGGCGTGGTGGCATGCACCTGTAATCCCAGCTACTCAGAAGGCTGAGGCCGGAGAATTGCTTGAACCTGGGAGGCGGAGGTTGCAGTGAGCTGAGATCGTGCCATTGCACTCCAGCCTGGGCAACAGGGCAAGACTCTTCTCAAAAAAAAAAAAAAAAAGGACACTTCCCATTAGGAGGAAACATAAAGCCTTCTGATGGGGAAGGAGTGTCATTCAAAGAGAGAAGTAAATGTAAGGATAGAGACATTCATGCCCAGGCTCATCTCTCTGGCTTCGAACCCTTGCTGGCAGTGGGAGGGGTAGTAAAACTAAGGGGAATGGGTGGAGAAGGAAGGCTCGATAGAGGGATGCTATGCATATTTGCTGTATAGAATTCTGGGAGGAAACTTTGTCATGGCAAATCCTCCTAACAAGAAGTGTTTGCAGCAGAGCTGGAAGGGAAGAATGGCTTGTTCAGGCAGACACAAGCCTGAGACATGACCTCAGATCCCCACAGTCTGCTGAGGCTGTCAGCTGGCCCGCTACCAGCACAGTCACTGGGGTGACGGTCAAAGTGGCCTGCCGCAGAGTCCTGCAACAGGGAAGATGCCCATGTTGAGGATCAAATGAAAGCCACATCTGGAGCAAAGGCAATCTTATAGCCCAAGACAGCCAAGATGTTTTTGTGGCTTTGTCATATGAAGAAGAGGGTGAGCTCACCGAGGAGCTATCACTGTGCTAAGTAAAGAAACCACTAATTTCATCAGCTATGATCAGCAATGGAGTCCATGAAGATGGACATGGCTACCCAGAAATGAGCAGGGTTGGATCTTTTCCACTCACATGGGCTGTATCAATTCCTCATGCACTCAGCTGCTATGCTAAGCATGAGTAGGAAGACAAGGTTGCCTGAGACTGTCCTTGTTTTTAGTTCTGTCCCAGTTTTTCCAGTCTGCATCCTGGAAAAGACCTCGGTACCAGGCAATCTGAGACAATTGGTCACCCTACTTTCAAAGTCAGAAAGGCAAGATTCATAGCAAAATGCTTCAACTTACAGCATAGTGCCAAGAAGCAGGACTGCTAACATCATGCAGAGGCCAGAGGGTAATGCCCACCCAGTAACTAAAGGCCTACGTCATCACAGTGGTTTGCCCATTACAAAGGTCATGTGATTTTTTTTGAGTGCTCCACATAAGTTAAATGATAGGTGTTTTGTCCTGGTGTTATAAAATGTTCTTAGATCTGGGTTATTGTCCCTTGTGGTAATTGAGACTAGAATGGGAAGTAGTCATTCCTCTGTTTTCAAATAGATTGCACTCTTCAGATCGAAGGGGTCCGTGATTTAAGATTAACAGTTTTAAGTTAAATATCTATTTCTTTGAAAGGCAGAAGAAAATATTGTGGGTTTCTCTAATGGCATTGAACATTTCCTGCCACATTTCCTGTTTTATAGATCATCATGGCAGACATTGGTGGTTAAGCAAGTCAGGTCTGGGGTCTGGCTTCAGATTCCCTGGGTTCAAATCTCATCTCTCTACCTTCACCGGCCAGACCTTATGGCTCTTACTTAAACTCATGCTGACTTGGTTTTCTCATATATAAAATGGGGATGATGTTAGTAAAGGTAATATTATTTATCTTGAAGTTTTTTTGTTAGGATTATATGAGATAATGAGTAAGCGCTCTTTCAGTGTTTCTGGCACATTAAAAACCCTCAATAAATGTGTTTCTGTTCTGTTTTTTTTTTTTTTTTTTTTTTTGAGATGGAATCTTGCTCTGTCACCCAGGCTGGAGTGCAGTGGTGCGATCCTGGCTCACTGTAACCTCCGCCTCCCGCGTTCAAGCAATTCTCTGCCTCAGCCTCCCAAGTAGCTGGGATTACAGGTGCCCACCACCATGCCTGGCTGATTTTTGTATTTTTAGTAGAGACAGGGTTTCACCATCTTGGCCAGGCTGGTCTTGAACTCCTGACCTCGTGATTCACCCACCTTGGCCTCCCAAAGTGCTGGGGTTTCTGTTCTTTTAAATTAATGTATGACTCCTCCACTAGGTTTAAGCTCTTTGATCACAGGATCACTGTATACTTTTGCCCACCTGTTCATCTCCAGTATCTGGGATAGAGTAAGCATTAAATGCTTGCTGCTATTATTAGAACTAATTTAAAAAATATCTAAAGTCTTCTTACCATATTTTTTTTCTGTCTGGATTTCTCTCTTTCTTACAACTTATCCTTCTTAGACTTACAAGAAAAATGTAAAAAAAAAAAAAAACCTTGGAAATTCATTGGGGGTAAGTACTTGAGAATTATTATGAAGATATAGGCATATTGGCAATCCCAAACTTACTGTCTTCTAAAACATCTGAGACAGACAGAATAGAGTCAAACACCAATCTGGGAATCTGAAAATCTGTCTTCAGATTATTTCCCTGCCAAAAAACTTTTCCATGGTGTTCTCTTTAAAATCTTTAAAATTAAAGGGTTGGACTAGATGAGGTCTGAGGTCATGTCCAGTTCTAGACTTTAGCAATTCCAGTAGAGAATAAAACAAGACAGCATACCATTAAGTACCCAATTGTGTACTGAACAACATGATAATGCTTTTTAAAAACATTGTTTCTTTCTCTAAAAAAAAATCCTTCAAGTGCTAATGTTTTTCTTCTGAAAACCTGCTTTCTTTGCGCTGGACTACTCTGATTCAGATGGAAAAAGCTAACACACCTGGGTAGATGATTCCCCAGCAGCGGAGAGCATCTGACAGCAGAGACACAACTGACATTATTGCACACCATGTGTCAATGAGGGAATGAGTATGGCTCCTACCTAGAAGGTTCATGAGCTGAAGGAGGCTGGCAAATTACTCCATAATTACAGCTGTCTTCGCAGTAAGGCAGAAACAACAAGAAGCATTGCCTCCACAACTTGAGATAGCTGAACATCGCACCACCTTTCAAATTGCTTTTTTTCTCTTGTCCTTCTGTTTGTACTTTTTCTTTCTGTAAGACAAATTGCTCTAGTCCTCTTGCTGTGAGAGCATGTAGTGAGTTGCCCAACTCTAAGTCCGATGGCATAGGATACTCTCCAACTTGAATTTTCTAAATGTAGGTAGGAGATCATTTGATTTCTCTTGAGTTCCTCAGTTAGGAGGAGTCTCATAAAAATCCTTCATAGGCTCTAAATTATCACTTAGAATTACTTTCCTTCCTGTGATGGTACCAGAGTGATTGACTCTTCCAAGTATCACTGCTAATATCAGGCAAGTCTGAGAAGGAAGACAAATATTCTAGTCCAGAAATCTCACTCTATTAGGAGAGGCAAGATCTCCATTTGCTTTTCTCGCTAACACTTTGTTTGTTCTGGCACTACTTTCTCTCTCATCATCCACAATCCTTTTGGAATAAAAATGCATGCATAGAAGTGTAGAGTTTGCTTCTAGTTGAAATTCCCCTTGTTACTTAAATTCTCAAGGGATTTGTTTGGTGATTGTTGTTTAAGCATGGCTATTTCTGGTAAGGAGACTGCACAAGTACCTCTATGTAGAGCTATGGAAAAGGGTACAGCGGTAGTATCCAATAATACTAGTCATGACTAGTCTAGTCATTGGTAGTGTCTAGGCTTCCTTCCTGCTAAAAGTAGGGAGGAGTAGGAGAAAAGCTTCCATTGGATGGGAGATACTTTGTGCACAATTTTGTTTGTCCGAGAATTGATGGCAAACAGGAGTTGGTTTAGACCAAAAGGCAAGGCTCCCATATTCTTTTCAGTGGCATCCTCTATCAATCTTATTTCCTGGCCTTCCAAGCATCTAGGTGGGAAGTGACATGCTTTGGAATTACTGATTCTTAGAGTAGCAGACTAGTTAGAGGTGTCCTGCCTGAGGATGCAGCCTTTCACAAGGCTGGTCCCCACCGGGTCCTTTTCTCCTTTTCCTGTTGCCTAATCCAAACTCCCTGTTGAGCACACCTCTGTTCAGTTGTCTCAAGACTATGTATATACCCAGAGCTCTTTCTCACTGGAGCTAATTGGAGCTGTCTGTGATGCTACTTCTAATCCTGTATGTTGATTATGCTGTTTCCTACTCCTCAGTAGGGTGGGCAAGTGGGCATGTGTGGTTTAAGACTCTCTTAGGGTTTTGTGGGAGGGAAGCCAAGCATAATTTTGTTGCATGGTGAGGGGGAAAGGGAGCCCCTGAAGTTAGAGAGTGAAATCTAGGAAGAACCCTTTCTTATTCTTTTCTTATTGTTTGTGTTCTGTGTTTGGGTGTTTACTTGTTTGTCAACTGCCTGTCTCTCAGGAGCTTAAGCTTTGTGACAGCAGAGACTATTGGTTCCACTCATTCTGTGTTATCTAGACTAATTCAGTGCCTAACACATACATGATGCTTGATAAATATCTATTAAATGGAAAAAAGGTAGAAATCCCTTTAAATTATGGGTCAGAGTGTAGATATGGATGCACATGTGCATCATGCACGTGCATGAGAGATAAGAGAGAGAGAGAGATTTGGGAAAACTGTTTACATCAGAGCTTCTCAAACTTTTTTTTGCTCACCGTGTTCTTAGTGTTTAAATTTTTTTCTTACAGCATTCCTAGGCCAAAATAAATAAGTAACAGTTCAATTAAGTGGTTAGGTCCAAAAACACTTGAGTGTTTATGTCCTAACAACTTATTGGCCATTTAAAAAATTACACATCAATTGAAAAAATATATTTTTGTTTGACTCTTATCTAGTATGACATACAAATGGTGTGTGTGTGCTTATTGGGCTTCATGCAGCTTCTCAAACTTTGAAATCACATGAGACGTTGCAAGCCTTAGATCCTGTTTCACATTCTACATTGATTTTCATGTGGTGCCTGCTCATAGTAACTGCTGAGAACCTAGTTTTGCACAGGCATGATGTCACCAAAAGGAATCTAGGAATCAGTAATGACACTGTGAATAACTCAAAGCTGGTAGTTTATGGAGTATTTGACAGATATTCAATATCTCTGTGTTTCCCTCTGAAATTCAAAAATATCTTATCATGAATTCATTGTGGCATGCTGAGGTGCTTTGGTGCAAAGTTTGAGAACTGTATGGTTACATTCATGTTGATTTCAAATACTGGAAGAATCACAGGAAAAGATATTTTATGATAATAAACAGTAATACAACTTTTAATCGTATTGTGAATTACTTTCCATTTATGGCTAATTATCACTCAATAGCAGTCATCATTACATGTGTCTTAGGTTAATTTTGCTAAGTTGAATTTGATTAAGAGTCAGCTCCTTACTTTCAAAGCCTATGACTCTAAAGCAGTGAGACTAATTTCTCAGATAATACATGTGAATTGGTTTCCTCACTTTACATCCTACAGGTTTAACCTTTACACTTTGTGACCTATGGAACATGGTTGTCTGCTTACAACTTAAAAAAAGGGAATGGGGGGAGAGTACTGCTGATTTTGCTCACACTCTCAGCATTAGAGGGCTTATAGCATCTGCAACACATCACAGCACTTGTGTCAACCTACAAATTATCTGTTAGAACTGGAGGAATTTACTTAAAAGGCTTCCAGTGAAATCCTATGACAAATAGGTACAATCTAACCTCACCTTTCTCACTATATGCTTTATTCTTGGCATTTATAAATGTTCATTACTGTTGTGCATTCTTGAGTAAATTTGGATTTTGGAAGAGAATTTATAATGCTTATCATTCCTTCTATAGAACCCAGCTAACCACTGCTCTTTCTTAGCCGAAATGTGAGATCTCAGAGGGTTAAGTGAGTTTCCCCCACACAAAAAGTCAACATCAAGTATTTGTTTAAATGTGGACTTCTTGACAAACACGTCTCTCCATTTGCAAGGCCCATGAATTTAAAGCATCCAGTAATAACAGGCCTGTTCTTCTTTTCTGAGCTGGAAGCTCCTCATGAAATGGTATCCTGCCAAAGTGCCACTGCAATAAACTCGCATCCTAACATTGGTGTCAAAGTGCCAGTGAACCAAGACTGGCAGCGGACTAATTTCGGAGAATTGTCTGCCTTAGCCTTCTTCACTCACTCCTACTGATCAACTCACCCCCATAAGCTATTCAGCTTGTCCGTTGTTCCATGGGTAGAGGGAGGAGGGGATGAAAAGGAATTAGGATATGCTTCTCCCTTTCGCTTAATACCTAGCGTCCTCCGTAACACTGGTACGTCCTTTAAGAATGCCGGGAGCTCTCTTTCTCCATTAGATGAATGACTTCATAAGACTCTAGAGGTAAGAAATACACACCTAGCTAAAGGTGGCATTATTTATAATATGCAAGGTTTTGACAATATGTAACACTTTTACAGACATCCTGAAATAAATTGAATACTTAGCTACAAGCCTGTCTGCACTAATAGATGTCTTGCCTGATTAGTTAATTATCTGTTTCCTTCTATTAAAAATGATCAATTAAGTGAAGGGAAGGAAGCAGCTGCATTGCTAGGGACAGTCAGGTGGGTGAGAACCCTTCTGCAAAGTTGGTTTGGAGTAAAGAGCTACAAAAATGCTATCTGTGAGCTACTAATGCCTACTTTTTGATAAACTAAGCCCTGGCTCTCCATGGCCACACTTGAAGCCACAAGTGCAGATTTGACCTTTTTCTCTCAATTCATTACGTATGTATAAAAGGGATTAACAAAAATTCTGGCTTCAGTGACATGAGCCTCCTATGGGATAATATGCAGAAAGCTCCTAGCACACAGCAAGCATACAATAATTTATTTTTTCTCTTTCTCCTCTTCCTTATGATTATTGACTTAACTACCTGAAATTGGTACACCATGATGAAACTTTGCATTAATGCAAAATGGCCCCAAATGTTTGATCTGTAGTTGAATATCACATGAGAAGAAAAATATTTAACTATGGAAGTCCTACCTAGCATGAAGAAATTAGGCAAAATGAATATGGGCCTCAGAGGTCCTGACTTCTTATTTGTAAGAACAACTTACCCTAAGGCAGTGACTCTCACTCACTGTGTAGCTTGTGAACTGCTCACAATGCTTAACAAGCAGTGTGTGGCTCATTATAGCCTGATTTACTACCTGTACACCGTGTGTGTGCTTCTGTTCCTCTCAGAAAGGAGCTTCAAATAAAATGTGTAGGTTCCACTCTCTGTATCTTGATATAGGGCGCATGGCTGTTCTGGTCATGAACCCAGAGTATTTGGTACCCCAAGGTGATGCCTTAATCCTCCCTTGTAATCATGAGGGACAAATGAAGGCACATATCATCACAGTAAGCAGTAAAAACAAGTTATAAATGTTAACATTTTACGCAAGCAGTAGCAGGAGAGGGGGTCAAGCTTCACAACTAATAGCGGGTGGTCAGCAGGCTCATGTTGTTAGAGAGGTGCCATCAGAGTGACCAGAAGACTTCAGATAAACATAATAATCTAAGAGTTGCAAAGAAGGGGAGAACAAGGTAGGAACAGTGTATGTATATTTCAGAGGGAGGGAGGGGAGAAGGGAGAGAGAGAGAGAGAGAGAGAAAGGAAAGTTTTCATTGGTTGTAAAGAGCAAGCTCATTTTCTTCCTTCTTCATTTGTTTTCTTATACCCAGAAAATTTTCTGCTCATGACTCCTTTCTGAAAGGTATCTTCTGTGCAACATGCATATTATGGGTATAATTTTTTCTCCTTTTAATGCAGTTGCTTTATAGTGAGGGGCCAAAGAGTTATTTTAATCTCACAGAGGCCAGGTTTTTCTGATTATATTTTTTAACCTTATTTTTTTAGTTCACACTGTCAGGCTTATAGGCCATCTTCTTCAAGACACTTCACTTTCATTTTCAATCAATTTCTCTCCACGACTTTTCACATAGCTTTCTTCACACTACTAATTTCACTTTAGAACTGGCATCCTATCCCACATCCCCGGACTTGCTGTGCTAACATGTTTAAACATGATTAGTCTTTATTAATGTAAAAGAGACAAAGCTTCAAGAATCACACACCTCTTAATTTGCTATAGTTCCAGAGGGGGACCTCAACGCTGGAAACTGAAAATGAATGGACTCCTTGAGAGGCAGATATACTGGGTGTTCTCCTGCTAAGTGGAAAGTTTTGCATTACGGTTGCAGACAGGATTTTCTTTAAGTTGCATTCCAGCTAAAATCCCTGTTATATCGAATACCACAAAATATCCAAATAATTAAAAAACATTTCCTGGTCACAGATGATGATTAATATACTTTTGGCAAGTTTGTTACACATTTAGTTCAGAAAATGAAGGGATTTTGGCATGATTATGGTGGTGTTTGACCTCCATTATGATCTTGAGAATAATATGATAATACTTTCTTAATGCAGTATTCATTTATTTTGTTATTCAACAAATATGAGCTAAGAATTGTTGTAAGCACTCAAGAAAGGGTGGAGTATTATGACGCTACCCACAAAGGACACAGAGTTTAGATGAACACTTCATCTATTTAATACTTTCTTAAAATTTCTGTCTAAAATTTCAAAAGATTGTATATTTTATAAAACATATCCATAAATATACCTGTTACTTGATGTAAGTCTCCTATTTTGGAAGAATTTGATATGGGTTACACATATACAATAAGATGTTAACATAAGGCTAAAATATTAAGGGCCATATGTAGGAACAGAGGAGATCATTAGATCTGAAATCTAAGCTAGGGATATTTTCTACAGTTGCACATTAAATTTAGTTCCTGTGCGGGTCACAAAGGCCAATAAAGAAATTCCATGAGTCATGTAGTATTCATTTTCTAATAAAAGGATATATACCAGTTGGTAAGAAGAAAATGTTCCTGGAAATAAACAAGAACCTAACCATGAATTACTAAAATAAAAGAAAATATTGAAAGTATTTTTATAGTGAGGGGCCAAAGAATTATTTTAACCTCACAGAGGCCAGCTTTTTCTGATTATATTTTTTAACCTTATTTTTTTTGTTCACACTGTCAGGCTTATAGGCCATCTTCTTCAAGACACTTCACTTTCATTTTCAATCAGTTTCTCTTTAATAGTGGCCTTTAAAGAAGACATGGAAAATGTATTCATACTGTCATTTCTTATGCTGACCCTTAGTAAAAATCAAGAGAATAATGCTGTATTACAATCATGTCAATGTGTTTCCATAGGGAATAGAATGAAAGAGTCACCAGGTCCCCTGGAGCTTGGTGTTTTGTTGCAGCTAGAGGTGACTGTGTGTGCTGTCTATGCTTTGACAGGGGATGCATCAGAACACCAGCATTTCTCAGATGAACCAATCTAGACAGCCCATTGCCAGGCTCCTGCTGACAATGTTGATACCAATGCCACTGCTCTGCAGGCCTATGGACACTGGGCTGTTCCTGAGCAGTGTACGGGTCCTTCACCTTTCCAACCTGCGTCGTCTCCACTGCCCAAGCAGCTGTCTCAGTCTACTCTGCAGCTATTTGGACCATCCTTATTTCCACCAGAAATGCTCCTGGACTTGTTCACCTGCTGCTGTGGCTCATGTTGGGGCACCACAAGATGACCTGGGGGCCTAAATAAGTGACTTGGGGACACCATAAGGTGGCTTGGAGAATTTCTTTTTATCAACTGCTTGGGAAGTATTTCAAAATTTAAACAACCAGAATGGTTATGTCAGTATATATCCCAGGTCCCCTGATAAGAATGCCATCTTTTTTTCCCACTAGACTCAATTAGTACTGTGTAGTCTCCTTTCCTGTGGACGTTTATCATATATGTTTCTTATCTTATCTACTAGACTATAAAGTCCATGAGGGCAGTGTCTGAATCTGATTTGATTTCTATGCCCCAAAACACTTAGCACAGTTCTTCATACTTATTGAATACGTGTTGAATGAATAAATGAATGTGAGGCATTTGTTCAAATCCTCTGGGTCTAGGCACATTGGCGAAAACAGGTAAGTTGTCTTGTGATTTTTCAATCTCTATCATTTAGTTAGTTAGATTGTTAAATTAGTTAGCTGATGGTTAGTTGGTTTGAACACTTAAAAAAGTCCATCCTCGTCATAGGGGATGATATCTACATTTAATCATAAAGATGAGGTTTTTTAAAATAAAAACCTGCAGAAAGATAGATGTAATTAGACCCTAATCCCTGAAGTACTATATTTTCTCTTTTAGGTTGAGTACCAGTAGAAACCTCATATTTACCTGGAAGATTACTTCTAGGAAGCTTGAAGAATTCTCTCTTCCAACTTGGTTGTAAGTAGGATCACCATGTAATTTATTGTCTAAACTGGGACACTTTTTTTTATTATTATTATACTTTAAGTTTTAGGGTACATGTGCACAATGTGCAGGTTAGTTACCTATGTATACATGTGCCATGCTGGTGTGCTGCACCCATTCACTCGTCATTTACATTAGGTATATCTCCTCATGCTATCCCTACCCCCTCCCCCCACCCCACAACAGTCCCCAGAGTGTGATGTTCCCCTTCCTGTGTCCATGTGTTCTCACTGTTCAATTCCCACCTATGAGTGAGAACATGTGGTGTTTGGTTTTTTGTCCTTGCAATAGTTTACTGAGAATGATGATTTCCAGTTTCATCCACGTCCCTACAAAGGACATGAACTCATCATTTTTTATGGCTGCATAGTATTCCATGGTGTATATGTGCCACATTTTCTTAATCCAATCTATCATTTTTGGACATTTGGGTTGGTTCCAAGTCTTTGCTCTTGTGAATAGTGCCGCAATAAACATATGTGTGTATGTGTCTTTATAGCAGCATGATTTATAGTCCTTTGGGTATATACCCAGTAATGGGATGGCTGGGTCAAATGGTATTTCTAGTTCTAGATCCCTGAGGAATTGCCACACTGACTTCCACAATGGTTGAACTAGTGTACAGTCCCACCAACAGTGTAAAAGTGTTCCTATTTCTCCACATCCTCTCCAGCACCTGTTGTTTCCTGACTTTTTAATGACTGCCATTCTAACTGGCGTGAGATGGTATCTCATTGTGGTTTTGATTTGCATTTCTCTGATGGCCAGTGATGATGAGCATTTTTTCTTGTGTCTTTTGGCTGCATAAATGTCTTCTTTTGAGAAGTGTCTGTTCATATCCTTCACCCACTTTTTGATGGGGTTGTTGGTTTTTTTCTTGTAAATTAGTTTGAGTTCATTGTAGATTCTGGATATTAGCCCTTTGTCAGATGAGTAGGTTGTGAAAATTTTCTCCCATTTTGTAGGTTGCCTGTTCACTCTGATGGTAGTTTCTTTTGCTGTGCAGAAGCTCTTTAGTTTAATTAGATCCCATTTGTCAATTTTGTCTTTTGTTGCCATTGCTTTTGGTGTTTTAGACATGAAGTCCTTGCCCGTGCCTATGTCCTGAATGGTAATGCCTAGGTTTTCTTCTAGGGTTTTTATGGTTTTAGGTCTAACGTTTAAGTCTTTAATCCATCTTGAATTAATTTTTGTATAAGGTGTAAGGAAGGGATCCAGTTTCAGCTTTCTACATATGGCTAGCCATAAACTGGGACACTTTTGAAGGTGAGAAATGGCACTTTTAATAATTATGCCTGACCACAGGCACTAGCCAAGACTGTCCCTGTGCAAACAAGAAAGTATGGTCACCTAGCTAAACATGTATTTTTAATTTTTGAATGACTGGTTTTCAGTGTGACAATGTCTTCCATCTCCTTCAGTGGCCATAAAAGAGGCCAGAAATGACACAATTTGGACATTTTACACTTCCTCAAATTGCCTTTTTAATGTATGCAACAGATCAGGGTCTTTCCTGTATCCTTCATTCCACCTCAGAACACAATCTCAATTCCTAGGCATAGAAGGGAATAAAATAAAAATGGCATTCTTTTTTATTCTAGAATACAGAAGATAAAAACTTACACAGATGCACCTCAAGCCAAGCAGCAGGTGAAATTCTTAGAGAAAACTGATTTTCAGGGGATGACTGGAATCTTAAATTGTAAGCTTTAAAATTTGGTAAGATTCTAATGAAAAGGATGGACTCAATTTTGGCGGGAACACCTATCAGCACTTTTTCTTTCACTGGAAGGGGTATTTGATCTTGACTTAGAGGAACATAGAAGTAGGCATAATGCTTGACATGAAATAAAATAGAAGCCTAAATCCATGGGGAGGCAATTCTAGCTGAGTGATCAGTCATTCGCTTACAGCATGAAGCGCCTAGATTTATCACAGTAATATTCTTATTTGCTTTCTGTAGACCATGCAGGGCTCATTATATTTATGCTGATGGCCTTGTCATCACTGCTGATGATCAAAATTCTCTTTGTTGGACTTATGTGACTCAGTAACCTTCAATAATTGAGGATGGAACATGATATTAAGGGCTAAGGGGAAAGTAAGTGTCTACAGTGAGATCTTCTCTCCCCTAATAAGAGACCAAAAGTTTGTCAGAAATGATCAGCAGGTTTTCTTGTAACATTAAAAGGAGTAGAAATAAGCGGACCCTCTGCTTTCATAAATCACATGAGTATCCAATAGTCTCCTCTTCACCCTGTAATTTGGAATGAAAAAATCTCTTGTGCATAAACTGCTTTTCCTGAATCTAATACAATTAATCCAGAAGAGAAGTGGGAATGGATATCAGGTTTTTTTTTCCTTCAAATTTTGTTGTTAATTAAAAAAACAATTATCAAGGATTTCTAATTACTTTACAAGTGCTGTATGGCCTGTACCTGCTCCTCAGCAAATTAGTAAGATAATGCTGGAAACATCTTATTAAACAGAATTACCCTTTCTCTTCTTCCAGATTCACACATCTACTTAATGGGCCTCTTCTTATGCAACACCTTTGTGAAACATTTATATCTATTAAGTTATCTCACAGTTATTAGCATTGTGCATTGGTTTCTAATTTTTTTTTTTACCCAGGACCTAATAAATTGATAGACTACTATAAGGTTGAGTAGAAACAGACACAAACTCTTCAGATCTTTAAAAATATTCCTCTAGAGTAAGTGGGTGCTCGGGAAATTATAAACTCTGATGTAGGGTATAGAGACTCATTGAAAAGATGATACCTAAAGGAAAATAGGGCCCAGAGGTCTACAGAAGTTTCCTGGGACAGAATGGGAATCTCTGTAATCAGGGACTGACAGGTGAAAGGCTATCCTATGGTCTGTATGTCTCCTCCAAAACTCATGTTGAAACTTAATTGCCATTTTAACAGTGTTGAGAATTGGGACCTTTAAGAGGTGATTAGGTCATGAGGACTCTGTTTTCATGAGTGGATCAGTGCTATCAATACAGGAGTGGGTGCATTATCTTGAAAGATTAGCCCCTTTCTCTCTGGTCTTGGTGCTTGCTTACCCTTCTGCCATGTTATGACGTGGCAAGAAGACACTTACCAGGTGAGGCCCCTCAATCTTAGACTTCCCAGCCTGTACAACTGTGAGCCAGGTAAGTCTCTTTTCTTCATAAATAACGTAGCCTGTGGTATTCTGTTATAGCAACAGAAAACAGACTAAGACAAGCTAGAAGCAAAATGTGAGCCATTGGAGAATGCTGACAAAGGGAGCACATGAATGGGAGGGGTGACTGTGGACATCAGATCTGTCTGTGATATGCTGCTCAAAAAAACAGCAGATGGGGATGCAACTACTTCAGGGTTTCACAGAATATGTCAAGGTCTGCAGCCCATCCTTTTCAGTTTAAGCAGAGTCAAGCTGAGAATGGAAAAGCAAGCTCCTGAAATATAGGGAATCATGACATTGTAAGTTTTAAACCATCTTTGAGAAGAGCATTGTATATCATATAATCTATCCTAGAACTATATGATGTTGGGGTTTGAATAGGTAGTTAAAGATTTTTTGTATTTTGTAAATTTGAAGTAACTTTCATTTCATCTGAGTATATTTTTGTTATATTGTATGGCAGTTGCCAAATGAATCATCATTTCACGGTGATGGCACTCACTGCAATTTTTGTTGTTGTTATTCAGTACTCTGTTGTTCTAGGAGCTGTGTCAAGATCACAATTTTGTTACCACAAATTGTCATATGAGGTTTGCTAGCTCATTCAGGAACACTGAGTGTATGCAGGGGAGCTGGGAGTAAGCCTAACATTCCCTCCGCTCTTCCCTACAGCTGCAGTTATCAGTCCACCAGGCCATGAGTATCTAACAGAGATCAATCTGCAAATGCTTTGATGGCATGTATGCCAAGTCAGTGTTTACCAGAGTGAGAGTCTCATTTTGGCATGCATCACTCATGAAATATTTGTAGACTGTTGGGGAAGTTTATGGAAATCCTTTTATTTGTAGGAATTAAAAAAAATTCATCATGAATACATAGTACTAGTAGGGATTTTGAGAGAACACTGGGTCCAGGTTTGAATTTCAAATTAGACTCAGAAAAATTTCACTGAGATATAGAAAAACACCAAATAGAATTTAAGAATTGTAAAGCATGCACATTGACTAAAAGGTAAAGGATTTGAGATCATCGGACAAGAAGTGAAGGTTGAAAAGTAGTTCAGTAAGTGATAGGATGAGTAGGTGGCCCTTACGAAGATCTCCCTTACTGGGGCCATTTAACTGAGGGAGTGATTGGATGGATGGATGTCGCCTACGAAGGGTTTCTTTGTGCCTGAGCACAGCTGGAAGGGGGTTTTCTCCCTGTGTCAGTGGGATGTACAAGGGAGAGCAGAGGCAGACTGGGGCGCATTGAGCAGTGGCAGAGTGGGGCGCATTGAGCAGAGGCAGAGTGGAGCAATGGCAGAGTGAGGCGCGTTGAGCAGTGGCAGAGTGGGGCACACTGAGCAGAGGCAGAGTGGGGCGCGTTGAGCAGTGGCAGAGTGGGGCGCATTGAGCCGTAGCAGAGCGGGGCGCATTGAGCAGAGGCAGAGTGGAGCAGTGGCAGAGTGGGGCGCATTGCCAGACAGGCAGCTCACGCACAGAACTGGAGGAGGAGCATGGGCATCGGGCGGATCGGGAGGACGGGCGGCAGGAAGTCCCGGGCACCCAGAAAAACTCCCAGTGGACTCTGCAGGTTGCTAACGAGATAGGAATCTTTTGTCACAGTAATTAGGTTCATAAATCCGCAAGTTTCTAAATTTGCTGGAAGCAGTAATAAAAGAAGTCTCTGCTACTTTGAAATACGTTTTTCTTCCTTCATTGTCTTCCACCAATGGACCTTGGGCAGCAAGAAGTTAGGTCTGATCAAGGTTGCCTGAAAGAGATGAGAGAGGGGAAATGAAGGGAGCACAAGACATACTGGATCCCCTTACACGGTTTATCTAAGGCCAAGCAGTTCATATAAATTACCTGGAATGTACTTTATCTCCATCCTCCAACACAATTCTTTAAAGGTTTTCCATGGAAAGTCTTCACTCTTTATAAATTTATCCCACTAGCATACATTTGTTTTTATTCTCTCTTTATTTCACATACCTATTAGGCTATCCTTCTGTTTGGGGTTGGGCCTCATCTTGTTCTTTGTGGCTTTCTTTATTATGCTAAGCTATTCTGGACACAATAGATTCTCAATAAATGTTTATTTAATAGATTAATAAGATTGTATTTGTATTCCTGCTTACATCTCATCTAAAAAGGAGGTGTTTTCTTATTATAAATGTAGTGTTAATTGTTAAAAAAATTGAGATTTTTTTTTTAATGGCCTCCTTAATGCAGGCATAGTTTGTTATTGGGGCTTTTTCATTACATCATGAAAAATACTTTTAGGTATTTCCCTTCTAACCAAGAAGTGTACTAAAATATAAATTAACTTTGACTTTATAATACAAATATATTTTATGGAAATCTTGTTTTTTTTCAGAGCCTATAAAGGTATGCTGCAGTAATATAGAGTAAGTCCAAAGTTGTTTTTATCCCAGTAAAAACATTTTCTTCAAAATGCACTTATTTCTGGGTTGTAATATTTTCATTTATAGGATAAGGATAATAATACCTCTTTCACTGATCTCTTAAATTTATTGTGATAAATAATGAATTACAGTTATAAGATGTCAAGCCTTATGCAAACATTAGAATATAAGGACTCTTCATTATTTCATTTATTCACTCAATGCATTTTAAAGCCCTCGTTTGTAAGAAAGCTAGTAGGTGCAGGTGTTATAGGGCAGGGGTCTCCAATCCCTGGGCCCAGGTTGATGGCCTGTTAGGAACTGGGCTACACAGCAGGAGGTGAATGAGCAAAGCTTCATCTGTATTTACAGCTGCTCCCCATCAATTACATTACTGCCTAACCTCTGTCTCCTGTCAGCTCAGCAGTGGCATTAGATTCTCACAGGAGCGTGAACCCTAATGTGAATTGTGAATGCAAGGGATATAGGTTGTGTGCTCCTTACGAGAATCTAATGCCTGATGATCTGCCACCATTTAGTTGCAGGAAAACAAGCTCAGGGCTCCCACAGATTCTACATTACGGTGAGTTGTATAATTATTTCATTATATATTACAATGTAATAATAATAATAATAGAAAAAAGTGTACAATAAATGTAAAGCAATTGAATCATCCTGAAACAGTCCCCTCTACCCCACCACCATCCTCCAGTCCATAGAAAAATTGTCTTCCATGAAACTGGTCCCTGGTGCCAAAAAGGTTGGGGACCACTGTAGAGGATTCAAAGATACATAAAGACCTAATTTTTCTCCTCTCCAGACAGGTGCCTATTCATTTTATAACATCCAAAATTGTTAGCCTAAGTAGATAATCTTACGTGTAAACCAGCAGACCATGTAAGAGAGAGCAGATTTCAAATTTTAGTAAAAAGGTAAGTCTGGCTTCATGATGTAAGTCTCTGGAAGGAAGAAGGCTTCAGGAAGTTAGGAAAATTTTCAGCGATGGTCTCATAGCTATAAAGCTGCAGATTAAAGCACTGAGAAAGAAAAGGTGGTAGTGTTCGGAGAAAACTATCTTCTGATATTTGAGGGCCCATACTGTGCAAAACACATTTGATTCATTCTGTGTGGTTGGCTCCATGAGGAAGAGTAGGAGCAATAAAGGAAAATTACAAGGGCACAGATTTCAGAATATTACAAAGGAGAAATTTCTAATGTGCTAAGCTATCCAGAACTAGAATAGGCTGCCTGAGGGGTGATGAGTTTCTTGTCACTGGAAGAGTTCAACCGCAAAATGCACTACCTTTTGCTTGAACTGGAGGCCTTTACGGTATTTTACAAAGCTGAATTACTGATACAATGAGTCTACTCTCCAAGTTGGTCTCATTAAGCTGTGAGCTTTCCTTCTCCTGCTGCCATTTTGAGATCCCCTGTTCCAGCTCCTTCCTCCCCAGAAGAAATTGGAGAAAATGAAGGATAAGCCTCCTTTAATATTAATTCCGTATTAAGTGTGGAGAGTTTCTCTATCAAGAAGAGTTTTCTATTTAAAGATAAACTTAGGGTCACAGATTTATGTTTTTACATATCGTTCTTTTCATTTTAAATGGAAACGGAGGTCTTTAATGTGGCACTCATATTATTTCTTTTCATTTTCCAAATATAAGTAAATAGCGATGGAGTGAGTGTTTTTGCCTTGATACAGCAATCTGTTTTCCTCCTCTGTTCTCAATCAGACAGTTTTAAATTTTGGTTAGCTGTGTAAACACACTGTGATGGACGACATTAATAAATAAGTATTACACTGGCTCTGCTTGAGCAGTCCTTCTTCATCTTTATCTTTTTTGTTTAAATCCTGTGGGGTCTTAGAATGCTCTTTATGGAGATCAAGAAGATTAAGCAAAATTAGCTCTCAACTACATAATGGGCTTCTCTCTCCTGGCATGTGTCTCCCCTCTCTGCACGTGGTGACTCCCCCTGATATCAACAGGATATTCACAGATGGAGGGAAAAATTATGTTCTGGGAGAGCAGGGCACACAATGAGATTTCAGCTTTCTCTTTCGTTTCTAGCAGTATATAGCTTGAATAGGAATCCAAAATGAAAATGATAAGTAAATCAGCTAGCTACTTAAAGATACTTTCAAATTCATCTATTTCCCAGGGCAGGCTGACCTGTTCAATCTTGAAGCTGGAAGTATCATCCTAGTCTTGAGGACATCTAAACCACAGCTTCATAAACAGATGATACCTTAAAAGAGGTTATTTGCTGGGAGAACTATGCTTTACCCATGTCAAACAGTGAAATTCATGCTGTTTATAAAGTTCTCCAGAGAGAGACTGGCTTACTCATGGGCAGAGTCGGCAGCTGCCTACATGGAATAACTTGAGAATCAATGAGAGGCCCCCATGCTTTAAAATCCATCTCCCTCATCAGTCTGCAGTGGTGCCTGAAATTTCCACCATTACTGTCATTTCTTAAAAGCCTTTAAGCGGACATATGCCCTATTATCTTGAGGGAGGTAGCATTAATTAACTACGCAACATATTAGAATGGATGAGTTTTCTTGTTAATAACCCATTACAACCATTGACACCCAGTAAAGATCAGGGCTCTGAAGAAATAGAGGCAAGCGCAGGTAAGTTTTAATGGAGAATTAGAAGACAGTGATTCACAGTGTATGTGTTGGGGTATTATGCAGGTCTTATGTGGGTGTGGGGGATCTAATATAGGGATAACCAGTGGGGAGAAAGAAGACACTGAGCATTTTATCTCAGATAGTGGGGTGTGCATGGCCCCCAAATAAGAGAAATGGAAAACAAAAGGAAATGTGTGGATGACAAAGTTTATTTACCTCATAATATTGCTAGCCCTGGCCTTAGTCCTCCAGAAAAGTTCATTTTGTTAATCACCACTCGTACAGTGATTTTAAACTACCTTATATGGTCTTATATGAGGATAGAGGATATTTGTTTAATTCTAAATCAATGGAAATGGAGAACTGGTTGTTATAATTTGGATGGCAATATTTCACTAACTTAATTTATTGACTTATAACATCCACTGGCTAAATAAGCATATTTATTTACTGGTTTCTTCAGAAGTATTATTCAAAAACATTTAACCATTTTATAATATGAAGCATTTATAGAGTTTAATTAGAATCAGAGAATTTTAGAGCTGGAATTGATGGTTCGAAATCTTTTGGTTTAACCCTGTTACTTCAGAGATGAAAGAGATTACTTCAGAGACTCATTGTCATAAAGTATCTTTATTTATTCCTTCATTTAGTCTACAGATCTTTATTGAGTATTGACTATGTGCTAGGCACAGGGATATAGTGGTAAGCAAAAATAGATCTATTCCTCACGGAGCTTATACTTTAGTGGGGGATGAAAACATTAATCAACTTATCACAAAAATATGTATAAAATAAAAATTATGATGAATGTTATTAAATGATATGCTTTATGAGAGAGTATTATAGGAGAGTGTGACCCCAATAGGAGTGGTGTTAGGAAAACTTCTTTGTGGAAATAATGCTTGAATAATATCTGAAGGTTGAACAGGGCTTCACCGAGTAAACAGGAGAAAGGAGAGCTGTCTAGGGAATAGGTAGAGAGTGTGCAAAGGCCCTGTTACAGGAAGGTCATGACCTGTGTAAGAAATTAACAAAGGGCCTGGGTGGTTTGAGCTGAGAGTGCCACTCAGAGTGAGTTTTGAGATGAGACTATAGTGGTAAACCGAGGCTGCTCATGTAAGGCTCTATTCAGGATTTTGGACCTTATCCTGGGAACAGTGCAGAAGAGACTGGAAAGGGATTCCTATGGATTAGGAGGCTAAAACAGTGAGTGAGCCAAAAAAATCTCAAAAGCCCAGCAGTGACCTTCCCAAGGCTGAACAACTGTGGTAGAACTGGCATTACTTCTAGGCTCCTTGATGAACAGGACTGCGTTGTTCTTACTCATAACAGGTATTTGTTGCTTTTTGAACTCCGCATAATCCCTTTATCCCACTTCCATTTTATTTGGGGGCTATTCCCCTTCTCACAACCAGTTTCTGTGATTTGAGTAGAGCTGACTCGATTCTCAGCTCCAAGGATGACATGTAATTCAGACCTGACCAATGAGACTCTGAATCTCTTAGGACCATAGGAATTGGTTCAGAAATAGGCATGTGATCCCACCATAGAGAATCAGATGTCAAGAGACTGTTAGGACTTCTAAGACAGAGGAAAATAGAGAAGTGGGGCCTGTGGAAGTCATCCTAACTATAGGTGGAGATGAAACTGAAGCTGACACAGCAGAAGCCAGATGGAAGTGATGGAAAGAAAACATTTATTAGAGCTGGGTTTCCTTGGTTTATCTACCATGTGCATTCAAAAGAGTTCTAATTAATACAGTATTAAATTTTTTGCTCCTTGTTTATGAAACAGCACCTAAGAAGGAGAAACCTATGATTTTAAGTACAACGTTTACAGAATAATGTTACTATAAAGTCAGCTATGGTGGGTTCATTTGGGTCTGACACTAGGAACTTCAGTATTAAGATATTTTGAAGCTGAAAAAGATCAAATTTGCCCATAATATTTTGCTTTAAATAAAAGTGTTTCCCCAATAAATAGTTGTACTTTGGAACATTTTTGCCATATATAATATCTAGATACATGTTATTGATTAAATCTAATGTCATCAAAGGAAAATAGGCAATTGACAGATGTCACTCAAATAACAGATTGACATATGGTATGCAAGCAATTTTGATGCTCCTTTAAAGAGACCAGTTCCTAAAATTCAACAACCCTTCATGCTAAAAACTCTCAATAAATTAGGTATTGATGGGACGTATCTCAAAATAATAAGAGCTATCTATGACAAACCCACAGCCAATATCATACAGAATGGGCAAAAACTGGAAGCATTGCCTTTGAAAACGGGCACAAGACAGGGATGCCCTCTCTCACCACTCCTATTCAACATAGTGTTGGAAGTTCTGGCCAGGGCAATCAGGCAGGAGAAGGACATAAAGGGTATTCAACTAGGAAAATAGGAAGTCAAATTGTCCGTGTTTGCAGATGACATGATTGTATATCTAGAAAACCCCATCATCTCAGCCCAAAATCTCCTCAAGCTGATAAGCAACTTCAGCAAAGTCTCAGGATACAAATTCAATATACAAAAATCACAAGCATTCTTATACACCAATAACAGACAAACAGAGAGCCAAATCATGAGTGAAGTCCCATTCACAATTGCTTCAAAGAGAATAAAATACCTAGGAATCCAACTTACAAGGGATGTGAAGAACCTCTTCAACGAGATCTAGAAACCACTGCTCAACAAAATAAAAGAGGATACAAACAAATGGAAGAACATTCCACGCTCATGGTTAGGAAGAATGAATATCATGAAAATGGCCATACTGTCCAAGGTTATTTATAGATTCAATGCCATCCCCATCAAGCTACCAACGACTTTCTTCACAGAATTGGAAAAAACCACTTTAAAGTTCATGTGGAATCAAAAAAGAGCCCACATTGCCAAGTCAGTCCTAAGCCAAAAGAACAAAGCCGGAGGCATCACACTACCTGACTTCAAACTATACTACAAGGCTACAGTAACCAAAACAGCATGGTACTGGTACCAAAACAGACATATAGACCAATGGAACAGAACAGAGCCCTCAGAAATAATGCTGCATATCTACAACCATCTGATCTTTGACAAACCTGACAAAAACAAGAAATAGGGAAAGGATTCCCTATTTAATAAATGGTGTTGGGAAAACTGGCTAGCCATATGTAGAAAGCTGAAACTGGATCCCTTCCTTAACCCCTATACAAAAATTAATTCAAGATGGATTAAAGACTTAAACGTTAGACCTAAAACCATAAAAACCCTAGAAGAAAACCTAGGCAATACCATTCAGGACATAGGCATGGGCAAGGACTTCATGTCTAAAACACCAAAAGCAATGGCAACAAAAGACAAAATTGACAAATGGGATCTAATTAAACTAAAGAGCTTCTGCACAGCAAAAGAAACTACCATCAGAGTGAACAGGCAACCTACAAAATGGGAGAAAATTTTCGCAACCTACTCATCTGACAAAGGGCTAATATCCAGAATCTACAAAGAACTCAAACAAATTTACAAGAAAAAACAAACAACCCCATCAAAAAATGGGTGAAGGATATGAACAGACACTTCTCAAAAGAAGACATTTATGCAGCCAAAAGACACAAGAAAAAATGCTCATCATCACTGGCCATCAGAGAAATGCAAATCAAAACCACAATGAGATACCATCTCACACCAGTTTGAATGGCGATCACTAAAAAGTCAGGAAACAACAGGTGCTGGAGAGGATGTGGAGAAATAGGAACACTTTTACACTGTTGGTGGGACTGTACACTAGTTCAACCATTGTGGAAGTCAGTGTGGCAATTCCTCAGGGATCTAGAACTAGAAATACCATTTGACCCAGCCATCCCATTACTGGGTATATACCCAAAGGATTATAAATCATGCTGCTATAAAGACACATGCACACATATGTTTATAGTGGCACTATTCACAATAGCAAAGACTTGGAACCAACCTAAATGTCCAACAATGATAGACTGGATTAAGAAAATGTGGCACATATACACCATGGAATACTATGCAGCCATAAAAAATGATGAGTTCGTGTCCTTTGTAGGGACATGGATGAATCTGGAAACCATCATTCTCAGCAAAGTATCGCAAGGACAAAAAACCAAACACCGCATGTTCTCACTCATAGGTGGGAATTGAACAGTGAGAACACATGGACACAGGAAGGGGAACATCACACACCGGTGACTGTTGTGGGGTGGGGGTACGGGGTAGGGATAGCATGAGGAGATATACCTAATGCTAAATGACGAGTGAATGGGTGCAGCACACCAGCATGGCACATGTATACATAGGTAACAAACCTGCACCTTGTGCACATGTACCCTAAAACTTAAAGTATAATAATAATAAAAAAAAGAGGTTATCAAAGTAGGCCCTAATCCAACATGACTGGTGTCCTTATAAAATGAAGAAATTTGGACATAAAGACACAAAGGCAAGACAATGAGAAGTCTTAAGGAGGAGATGGCCATTTACAAGTCAAAGAGAGAGTCCTGGATTCTCTTCTCACAGCCCTCAGGAGAAATCAACCCCATCAACATCTTGATCTCAGACTTCCAGCCTTTAAAGCTGTGAGAAAATAAATTTCTTTTGTTTAAGTCACCATAGCAAACTAATACTGAAGGTTGGCAAGAGAAGGAAGGGAAGGAAGAATTAAGGACAGATAATGCAATCTATGATGATGTTATTCTGCTTATCATTTTAAAAATTAACATAGTGGGCCGAGCGCCGTGGCTCACGCCTGTAATCCCAGCACTTTGGGAGGCTGAGGCAGGCAGATCACCTGAGACTGGGAGTTTGAGACCAGCTTGACCAACATGGAGAAACTCTGTCTCTACTAAAAATACAAAATTAGCCGAGTGAGGTGGCGCATGCCTGTAATCCCAGCTACTCGGGAGGCTGAAGCTCTGTCTCAATAAAAAATAAATAAATTAAAAGAAACTAAAAACAAAAACACCAGTTCCTTCACGCTCAATAAATCATTGCAATATTTCTATTATAACATTTTGCCAATTATTATTTGATGTTGTCTCCTCAAATTAACCCATGAAAAACCTTTTCTTTTGTTCTCATTTAACTTTAGTTAATCCAGTTAAATGATACATAGTTTGTTTATGTTTTTTTTGGATATTTTACGATTTTTATTTTTATTTTGTATCGATCAAATAGCTTAATAGTTTATAAGCTATAATATTTATCTTAAAAGAATAGTGTACAATTTAATTAAAAACGCAAGATAAAACTTTTGTGGGGAATTTTTGAAACTGTAGAAGACCTTTCCACTAAGTTCTTTTTAAAAAAATTAAATAAAATTCTTCTTCACCTTCTAAATGATACTATTCCACCCAGAGCAAAAGCACCCATTCAAAAATGTTAGAATTAAATAGGTTTTAAGAAATGTTGCCCTTGACTGCTCTGATTGTAGTTTTCACAACCAGGCACTGGTAGGTTGTAGTCACAGCTTGCGGCAGGCTCTGTTTTGAGCTTTGACACACCAGAGTTACAGAAGGGAGTGGAGCTAAATGTTTATCAAGTTGGAATGTTGAGGATCAGTCTCAGTATAATAGACACTAATACTTCCTTTTTGCATTTATCTTTTCTGCTAGAATCTGAGTTCTGTGGCACCTACAAGAGAAATGGCTGCTTATATCTGACAACCTGCAGATCTGAGCAGCAGGGGAACAAAGGCAGGGCCAACACAATGGCACTGGTCCCGTTGAGTCCTGGGGAGTCCTCAGCTTTCAGGAGTCCCCTGAATATGGGGCAACCCCACAGGTCTGAAATACTACACTTTGACTAAAAATCTTAATGTTGGGCTGGAAGAGATGAACTTCTAGGGCTGGTAGAAGGAGTTGAGAATGAGGTGGCAGATTTTCCTCCTTTTTATGATCCCATGAAAACAGAATAATTTACCCGTGTAAGACCTAAGGAAATGTACATTATTTGAGAATGTGCACAGTTGAATAAATGGTGTGATGGTTATGCCAATATTTAGTAAAACTAAAGGAGAAAAAGAAACTGTAAACAAATATAAGGGCTAGCCATATATATATATATATGACAGAATATACATTTATATTCACTCATGATACATTAATGTTCATGCTTCATCTGTTGTGTACAAGGTACATTGCTGGCTTACCATATGAGAAAGTGAAGGCTAATTAATCAGAGAATTTTACATTAATGTACATGTAATCTAATAGGTATGGCAATAAAAAGTTATAAAATCTACTTCACGAACAAGTCCAGGAATAATTTTATGTTTAGAGGACTTCTGGCTGGTATGATCAAGAAAAGCTCTATGGAAAAAATGATATTTTAGCTGTGACTTGATGATTGTGGGAAATTTGTAAGGTCGTTCCTATTGAAGGAAATAGCATGGATAAAGTTATGCAGGCAGAAAAGTGAGAGTTCAGATAGTGAACAGCAAGTAGTTTATGAATAGAAACACTAAACTATAAATCAGAAATATAAGATAAATGAAGGCCAGATCATGGAGGTACTTTAAAGCTATTTAAAGGGTTTTGTAGTTTCTCTTTGAGGTAATGGGGAGACATTAACTGCTTCAGAGCATGAAGAAAAGACAGTAAGGTTTAAGGAAGGCTAAGATGGTTAGGGAATGGGAGGCTATTACATTTGTCCAAGTGGAAGAAATGGAAAGAAGGCATGGTTGGGAGAGAGTGAAACAATGAACAGGCCTCGGCAAGTGATTGAGTGTGAGGCCATAGGGCAAGAAAGAAGTAAAAGATGACTTTGAGGACACAAGAAGGTTACTATTTATAAAAGGAAATTCAGAACAAAAAGCAAATACAGTAACAGAAAGGAATCAAAAGAATGTAATTCTCTTAAAGATTCTAGTCAATTCTTCATAGACATAGAACCTCTGAATAAAGCTATGACTCAATTTTTTTAATTGTATATCCTACTTAAGAGTGCTGTGCTGAACACCATCCTATGATAGAATCATTGTGATTATGATACAATCATATTTGCAAAGTTCTAATTCAAATAAACTGATTTTTTCTACTCTGCTTGTGCCAGCTGCCTGCACCAAGTGAAGAAATGACCTCTTTCTTTCAAAAACTATTTATTACAGATGCAAGACCTACATATTTTATTTCCATATGTGCTCTGTTGATCCATGGAAAATTTCAGCTGTAGGATTTCTTTTAGTAGAGATAAAAACCAATAATGTATGAAATAGACATCATCACCAACATAATATTAAAAAATATGAGGCAAACAGTATATTCAACATTATAGAAATGACATTATAATATATATATTAAAACGCAGTTATTTCTTCCAGTATTAGTAATGTCTTGAACTCTCACCAAGCATGTAGCTAACCACCCAAGAGTTTTAAGCTATGGAATCAAAATAATAAGTTCTGTGAATGTCTAACAGGAGAGTCCTCAAATAACAACTGCTTCTGCAGCCTTGAAATTGCAGTATCTGGGAGAGAACTGGTGCAATATGAAGTCCTGTGGACCTAAAGCCAGAAACATTTCCTCATAAAAGAAACACACCACTGTCTGTAAACATAGGTTGAGAACAGAGCTGAACTAGGGTGAGTCAAGGAGGCACACTGATGCAAAATGTCAGGAGGTTCTCACTCTCAGGAGCTGATCTAGGACCTGCACAACCCTAAGGTTGTGCCTTCTATTTTGCACTCTTGGTACTTGCTTGTTTCATCCTAGTCACAGACCCTGATTGAAAGCAAATCTTTCAAAGAGAACATCAAACTTCCAAGAATGTGAATTGCATGTTTATTATGCTTCTGCCTGTGGGCCACAAAAATAATAGCAGTTACTTGGGGTGGGGAGAGGATTCTGCTCTCCAGGGGCAGGCATCAACGTCAATTAAGACCCTATGGTTGTAAGCAACAGAACTGACTTTATCCAGTGTGGGGAGAGAAAAAAGAAAACTTATTAGAAAAATATTGGAGTGGCTCCTATGGTGGAAAGGAAATTTGAAGAACCAGATTTAGGAAGGGCAGGGAACAATTCTGAGGTTCTGGTAGAAGGAATCATTGTTGCTAGAAGGTATAGGCTCCAACTGTCGTGCTCCCATACCTCCTGTCTTTGCTTCATTCTGCTCAAGCTATAGATTGAAAAAAAAAAAAAAAAAAAGAAAGCAGTTTGGTTGGCTGAGCTTGGGTCACGTATTTTTCTGTTATATTCCTATGAAAAAGTTCCTATTAAATAGTGAGGGATAATTAATTTCTTAAAAGGAATTTCGGGTTCATTGTCCAATACAGTCAGAATGGATACTGGGCAACCAGAAAGTAGCAAATAACCACTGTAGTTTGAGCATTTCAGATTGTGAATTTGAACAGAGTCTTGCCCAAATGTTTTGGCCTGTTGTCCGTTAGGTAGGCTGCCAGTGAGATAAACACACTTGCTTAAAACAGCTTTGTGAATGAAATTTTCCCCAAGTTTCACCTGCCTCATAGAGTATGATTAAATGAGACATTGTACATTAACCATTTAAAACAAAGCCAGCACAAATAAGTGCTCAGTAAATTAGCTATCTTGATAATTTAAAAATACCAATGTGGGTCATTTTGAAGAGTAATTTGAGCCACTAAATCATTTGTTTACTCATTTCACAAATATTAGCACTTACTATCTAACTGATTGCTAGGTACTCTGTTAGGCTGTCAGTATTGAAGGATGAAAGGTATTGTTCCTGCCTTTATGGCACTTATCATCAAATGGGAACGCAGTTAGAGGGACAAGCATGTAAATAATGACAGAGCCAAATGTAGTGCTAGTGGTATTCTCAGAGTGGCTGAGCCTGATAGGGCAATTTAGGGGAGTGGAGAGTCAGGGGCAGGAGACAAATGGTAGGTCATTCTGGTCTGTTCCAAGACTAGACTTCATGGAAATGTGTTATAATAAGAGTTCATGGAAGCAGCATCTCCACAAAGCAGCAGCAGAAAAAGAAAAAATCCTCTTTGAACCAAGTTCTCCAGTTAAAATATTTCATGAACCAAAATCACAGGAATCAAAACTTTATTCCAATTATTACTTGTGTTCCCACATTAAGCAAGGCAGTATTTTCTCTTAAGAGATTTTTAGAAGATCAAATATGTGCCTAATGCCTTTTCATTTCCCCCTACACTTACAAATTTATTTTTATTTAGTTCTCAAGAGAATTTTTAAAGCAAGTAATATTTCCCTATTCAAACTGAGGCTCCTTTATCACCAGGTTATAAGAAAGATTATTTAGCCTGAATATCCTTTATGTTTTTAATAGAGAAAAGATTGACACTCAGAGAAGTTTAGGGGCTTGTCCAGGGTCGTGTGCAGTTGATAGATGAGTAAGACATTGGTCTAAAAGCATAAATAATTTCAGTAAGGCAATGTATCCAGTTGTTGAGTAAGCTGAATTGAGCATGCACTGTGGCTTGAATCCCAGCCTTGGGATTCCACTTTGCAAAACAAGTAACAAAAGTGATCAAAGATAAAATATTTTCCCCTAACCAAAATGTGTACTTCGAACACATGTTGTATCTTCTTCAAACCCACGTTGACTGGTGATAATCTCTCTTGTTGCTGTCACTTTATTGAAGGGGCAGTCGATCATGGAGATGGTGAATTCAGGAGCTGGAAGGGTCAGATCTGGACTGGCATCCTGCCTTTATCACTTACTAGCGATGTAGGCTTGGACAACCTAACCAATTTCTGTAAGCCTCAATCTCTTTTGCTGTCAAATGAAGATAGTAATGGTATCATGTATGCCACGTAACACATTTAGCATATTATCTGGTACATAAATATTAGATATTACTGATATTAATTAGTAGAATGAATGGAAAGATTGGATAGAGGCTAAATATTGTTTTCGTTCCAGTATTAGTCAGGGCTTTCCAGAGAATCAGAACCAAAGAAAGATTTGTTTTAAAGAACTAACTTGTGTGATTATGGAGCTAGTGAATTTAAAGTCTTCATGGTGGGCTGGCAAGCTGGAAATCCAGGGAAGAGTTGATGTTGCAGATCAAGTTGGAAGGCAGTCTACGGTAGGATTCCTCTTTGCTTGGTGGAATTTCTGTGCTATTCAGCTCTTCAACTGATTGGATCAGTCTCATCCACATTATGGGGTGCAATCTGCATTACTCAAAGTCCAATGCTTAAAATGTTAATTTCATGCAACACACCCTCACAGAAATATTCAGTAGAGTGCTTGACCACATGTCTGAGTATCTTGGCCCACCCGTGATAGCACATAAATCTAACCAGCACAGTTCCAAAGCATTTTAACCATGTTTTAAAAGTTTCAATGTCTTGTCTGGTATCAGTGAGGCCATCACTTCAGTCACAGAACTCAAGCCAGCTATTATTTTGACAGGGTTGGATGCAAATCACTTTTTTTCTCTTTGCTAATAATGAAGCAGTCATACTCTGTGATGGGCTCTGTTTGCCACTTTTTTTTTTCCATAAACTAGTTCCAGCCATGGAGATTCACTGGCTCTCACATGCTACCTTCTTCCAAAGTAATATCAGCTGCATTATTCCCAAACTAATTAAAGAGGCATCTACTCAGCTATTGCTAGTCACATCCAAGTCACTCATATTCCTCTAGAGCAGTGACATTCCCTTCAGTAGCAATAGCTGACCCTTCGTGGTTGTTAAGATTATTCAGATGCTGGCTCTAAAATCTAGGCTTGTTTTGGAATGAGCCCTGTGGGAAGCAGTCAGCTGGTGTGGAGCCATTTCAATTGAGGCCTCAGCGGTCAGGACAGATCTGAGGAAAGCTGTGTGTATTTTTAGGCCGCATTGTCCTGTCAGAGGCAGTCGAGAAAGCTGAGAAGAAACATCCATCTCCTAGTTGTCAGGTCGTAGTGCAGGGGATACTGTAGCAAGAATGATTTGGCTGTTGAAAGTGGCATAATTTGCCTTGTGCTATGGTACATGTTATTAAGGCTGCTGTTTAATGTTCTTTTCCAAGGAGGTTGTCTCTGGTGTTTTTATCATCCAGGGAAATGTAGTACCAGAAATGATCACATTCCTGGCAATTTTGTTTGAAAATGGTAAACTTTTGCAGAGTTTACTCTCTCTTCTGTTAGGGTTGATAATGAGAAATTGTGAGGATTATTAAACACTCCTAGCTTTCAGTAGGAACTTATTTAGCACAGATGTTTCTATAATTGCAGTACACTGGGAAAATTCACAGTGTTCAATGGCCCAAAACTCATTATTACTTATTACTTCTACCTGTGTATTGTGGTGCTAGTAAGCTGGGCTGAAATGTTTAATTCAGCAAGGGCTATAGCTGTGGATTTCAGCTACTTTAGAAGACTACTGAGAAGAAGTTATTAGGTGTTCTGCTCAAACCCTTATACTTATCAATCTTTTAACCATTGCCTGGTGCCTTGACATACTCTTTTTTCTGGGTTCAGCCCATATCATTGCATTAGATTACTCCAGACAATTCCTTAGCTTATGGACATGAGGAAAAAATAGAATTTTAAGAGACTTTTAAAGCAAACAACATAACTAACCATCGTGTTTTATTGGGATAGAAAACGTAAAATATATACAACTGTATTTAGCTTTCTACTACTTCTTCATAAAGTGCAGCTCTCTTGTCTTGGCAGTAGTGCTTGTATTTTTAATGAAAGCTTGGCAATGTTTAAGAACAGGAGTTTGAAAGATGCATTGAAAGTACTCGTAAAAAGCCACTAAAGTGAGTGCAGAAACTTCTTCATATTCCTAATTCTCTACAATCTTAAAACCAACACTGTAAAAAGATTCCCCATTGCATCCTTTATTTCCCTAAGGTGAAGAGCAACTGTTTTGGCTTGACTACATATTTGCTGAGGGAAAGTTTGACAAATGTATCCATATGAGCTTAGCTAAGGTACTCTCTCCTTGAAGAGGACCAACTTGTTCTGGTTTTACACTAAACACTCAAAGTTCTATGTCCCAGGAATCTTCGGTCTTGGGCAAATAGGAACTGTGGGTTACTCTAACTCCCTGACCACTTAAGGTTCCTATGTTTTGTTAATACATCTAATCCCACACGTTGAAGTTTCTTGGGCATGTCAAAGATTGCTGTTTTTTCTCTGTATTTTGGAATAGCTTAGGATTTACACTCAATGCAAAAAAAAAAAAAAAAAAAAAAGAGAGAGAGAGAGAGAAAATGAACATGACTTTAATGACAATTCTCATGCATGAGAGCCAATCATAGAAACTATCAGAGACTAAAGAATACATTTGATTAAGTTTAGAATTAGTAGATCTCAAATATATAACACCTGTAGTCCTAAATCAAGGTGAGAAATTTTTGCTTTTCATATACATTTGCTTGTAATTAAATTGATACAGGTCATATTCATTTGATGATAGCAAAACAAATATTACAGAATAATGTAGTGGATTTGGATAATTTAGATTTATACTTGTACATTTATCTGAATATTCTCATACTTTAATCTGAAAATAAGTATATTTTTTGTCTTTTAGTCTTTGCCTCATTCACTTTGAATGGCTGCTTGGCCACACAAATATACAAATTCAGACGGTAATAGTGATGGCCCCATTTCTAATTTTTTGCTTTGCTGCATATAGACTGTAAATAATTTTTGAAAACACTGAAGTTTTACCAAATCTTTAAAACTCAACTTAGATTAGTAAGTTACTTATAATAAAGAGTAATATAAGACATATTTCACTTAGGAAGCTTGTGTAAAATATTTGAGAAAGCTAGCGCCACGTTCCTTAGTTGTTATTTTGACAAATAGCCACAAGCATGTACATTTTGTGGATGTTCCTATTCCACACTTCTGCAAGTGCTGCATAATGATAAAGTACATGGACGAGACTGGATCTTTTTTCTTTAACAGCAGGGAGAGGAGCATTGAGCTATTTTCCATTGGAATTACGTTACAAAGGAATATTTGAACTCTAGTTTTGGGTTAAGATATACGTTCTTCTGTATGTCAAAAGACTAATATAACAATGCTTTGGCTTTAAGAAACCAAACAGATTTTGAGCATCATTTAAAAATATTCCATTTTTTGAATATTACGTAATAACTAACCAAAGAGATATTCCATTGTTCAAAGTGCTAGACAAACTTCTGCATGCTGATTTATTTTTAATTATAGTATGGCATCTCAAGGTTAAGGTATTTATGAAAATTGTTTCATTAGAATTCAAACCTTTCCGTTTTCAGAGCTTTCTAGTAGATCTAAAATGTTTAATCCACTTGATCACGAAAACAAACTATTAGGAACCAAAAAATAGTCTTTGTATTATTTGTAGTTTCCAGCTTCAGATGGTACTTGGGAGCATATGGGGATGAAAAATGTAAAAGCGAATTAAAAGTTCACCAAAGTTATTTATCAACTTAATATCAATCTGACTCTGTGCTGGGGATCAGATTTTTAAAGTCAGAGGGCAGAAGGAAACCTCAGCTCCCACTTAAAATTTTGTTTGCATATGTTCACCTCTCATTCATTTGGAGGTAATTATTTGAAGCTCTAAATCAAGTTCTTCTTTAAGATGGAAAATAAGTGACAGAGATAAATCCAAAGTTAGTGACACTTGCACACAATATGCCAGCCTCAGATGGAGTTATCAGCATTTCATCTGCACTGCATTGTGCTGAAATTCTTCTCGCCCATTCCTTCCCTGGAATACGCCTGTTGAAGAGCCGCAATAATAACTACTCTGCCAATTAAGGTTGTTCTACCTGGGGCCAGCCAGAGCTTAGTTTGGGGACAAGGTCACTTGCTGGGATAGAGTTGTAGTTCCCCAATTACTAGTAGTTCCACTACCTCTTCTAACTTGTCAAATAATGAGGAGACTTTGAAGGCTAAATCCAGCAGTAGCTCCTAGCGGGGTTAATGCAGAGTGAATGACAATGATACCTCAGGAATGAGAGTCTGACAATGTCTGTCAAGCTCTGTTCACAAGGATGAAGAAGTTCATTGCTACTTAACGCTAGTTGGGAAAGGTATTGGTCTTAATCTTACCAGTGAAAAAGGACCACATTACTCACTTTGGCAGAAATTCATTAACTCCTAAATACCACCCATGTAAACTGGGCGTGAACTTAAAATCCTAATGACAGAAGTTGAATATGCTGCAGTAGGGCAGCTCATCCTCAAAACTATGTCACTTCCAGTTTACTTCTCATGCCTTGACTTTCTAGTCAGTAGCTCAATAGCTTTTTTTCTTTTTTAGAGTTTCTAAATTCCAAGTTTAGTGATGAATAACAGTGGTTATACAACAACTATTTTTAGTACTCATTAGTAACACAACTGAGAGAGTAAGAATAACAAAATTATGCTCCCAGATGAAAAACAGAAAGGTTTTATACCAGTGATAACAATTTTCACTGCTGACTCCATTGGTAAATCATTTAACTGAACATTCAAAACAACAATAACTCAACAAAAAGCCCTATGAAATTATTCTATGATTAGCCATTCAACATTTGTAGGAAATTGACTAGATGGCCTAAAAACTAATGTTTCCCAAGCCTAAACTGTATTTTTAAAACTTGTGCTCAAAGCTGAATATGTAATGTAGCAAAGGAGTTTTAGCGGCTAAATTCTTTTGCCTGTGTTTTTCTTTCACTCATGTTTATTTATTGAAATAGTGAAGGGTACTGCTATCCTTTGATTATGCTTGGATCCTCTGTATAAAAGATTGAGAGAGCAAATGGCCTTTTTGGCTCCTAAGGATGTTCTGACTCACTCTCCAAATTCTGCTGAAGTTTGCTTTGCATAAATGGACAAAGCTTCACTTGGTGGTGACAAATATACACATAGATATTTAAAGAGATGCAAATATTACTTCTTACTCACCTCTTAACTAGTCAACTCATTCAGATCTAAATATCAGATAGTTTTCTTGTGGGGAAAATAGTTCTGGATGTCCAGGATTATCTATAAAGTTGAAAAAAGTAGTACTTGAATAAACAAATGAGAAAATATGCTTTTTTTTCTTAAAGAACAGAGCCTTCTCTCAAGTTTTTATTCTTGGGCTCCAAAATATTAATTTACCGTTTGCTTTTGACACTTGGTAAATTCGTTAAGACCAAGAAGGGCATTTTCTCATATTTTTAATACTTATTTCATAGCACAAGCGCTTGTAATGAATTTCAAAGTTTCAAGTTTCCTGTGGGAAATTAGATGCTGCAAAATAGCTATTGGCCACAAAACATTAATTTTAATTTTGATAAATAAACAAAATTTCAGTTGGGTAACATATGTACATATTTTAAAGTGGCTCTTTTAATATTACTTAGAATTCTATCAGCTCCCTGGGATACATTCGGGACTACTAGCACATATACATCATCTTGATTCCTATTGAGTATTTTGTGGATTGTCAGTAGCCAAAACTATGATGGAGAGGGCAAAACAGAGACTGTGATACCTGATTTATAACAGTGCTTCTGAGGCACTTTTCTGTATGGAGTTCTCTCTCTTTTGTTTACCCAGAACAGTATTTTCCTTTGTTGATAAAGCTCCTCTTCCTCTATAATAGATTCTAGTTCCTATTACTAAAAATTGTTGAACCTAATATAAGCAAAACACTTTGCCTTGGGTGTCCCGAGTCTGGTTCATAGTGAGGAGGTACTCCTTGTCCTCTATGGAGGATTTCTTTTTTCTTACTGAGTTGCTGGGACATTGTCAAGGACCTGGTTGAATTCTGCACCACTGTGAAGCAGTCCTGTTCTTCCAGGGTCAGGTGTGGGCCGTGTGGTTTGGAGAAGGTTGCCGTGGCTGCTCCTCTCCTCTTTGCACAGCTTCTCCCTCCTACTCTATGCCAGGCCTGCACCCTCCCTTCTCTCTGCCATTCTGCTCCTCTCACAGAAAGTTTCCTGCTCTTCCCCTCAGGGCCCCAAATGTCAGCTAGCTAATCTGACAAATTAATCTATGCTAATCTGCTCATGGGGGCTTGGAGGCTCCCTCCAGGTAACATAGACATGCATTTTAAATAACTATGAGTCGTCACCTATTCTGAACATCCCACCCACCTTTTGGTGTATAACCAGTTGGTGACGCTCGGGGGCGACCATAGAGAATGCACACTGGAGCCAGCAGGCCTTTAGAGGCCTCTCTTGTGGTCTATCAGCCCACCAGAAGACCGCCTGCTTCACAGAATCTGAGACATCTCAGGGCAGCCACTCTACAGTCCCTTTAGGGTTCTGCAAATATCCTGGGTCTATAAAATTAACTCTGTCCAAGTTGGATGGGGTGCATAGTGATGGATGACTCTCTCAGTCTCCCTTTGTTTGCCACAGAACACCTTTTCTTAAATCTATTTTCAGACCTGCTGGAGCCCAAAGTGTAGAAACAAGTTTCAAATAATTAGAAAAATACAAAAAACTTTTCTAGCTAGCATTTTCTGTTTAAGAAGAAGTCATATGCATTGGGCTGATTTTCTGAAGATGTGTACTACCATAGGCTGGATGTTTAATGATGATAAATGCTCACATTTATTATTCCAGCCACAGCACTAACATCATTAAACACATTATCTCATTTAATTCTCGAAACAGTCAAGAAATGACACTATTATTATTCATATCTTACAGATTAGAATAAGGGCATCTCACTGATATTATGTAAGTTGTTCAAATTTACGCAGTGACAAAAAATGGAACCAGAATCTGCACCCACATGGTCTAATGTTAGTATCTGTGCCCCTTTCACTAGAGCACACCTGTGCTCCATTCATCTTATGACGTGTTTGGGTTGCGGTCTGGCATCATCACTGTTCAGTGATTAGGGCAGGTTTTCTTACTAGCTGGGACCTTGGCTGGGCCCTGGCTTTCCTTAGTTGCTCTTCTTAGATATGAAACAACTTTTTAAGACATTAAAGCAGTGATGCGCAACCTTTTTGGCACCAGGGACTGGTTTTGTGTAAGACATTTTTTCCACAGATGGGTAGCAGAGGGGCATGATTTCCAGATGAAACTGTTACATCTCAGATCATCAGGCATTAGTTAAATTCTCATAAGGGGTACACAACCTAGATTCCTCACATGCACAATTCACAGTAGGGTTCGTGTTCCCAATCTAACACTGCAACTTATCTGACAGGAGGCAGAGCTCAGGCGGTAGTGTTAGCTGGCTGGCAGCTCATCTCCTGCTCTGCAGCCTGTTTCCTAACAGGCTGTGGACAGGTACTGGTCCGCAGCCTCGGGGTTGGGGACCCCTGCATTAGGGTATCAACCATCTCTTCTGATTGGTCAGGTCATTTAGCCAGATTACCTTATGCAGATGAAAAAAAGGGGTGGAAAAAATAATAAATAGTTTAGTGTCCTATAAAGAATTAGAATAAAAGGTTTTCAGTGAATTTTCTCGAGTATAGAAACTGTTGTGTAGTATTTCTTGTAAACGTTCAAAACTTATTTCTTCGTTATCACCAGTTTTTGAGAATGTAGACAAATGGAACATTTAGATATAATTGGTAGCTGTGATTAGTGACATATGTTTAGAAATTAGGGGCATTCAAAGACATTTAGTATAACCATTTCATGAATTTTTTTTTTTTGAGACAGAGTCTCACTCTGTTGCCCAGGCTGGAGTGATCTAGGCTTACTGCAACCTCTATCCTCCAGGTTCAAGCGATTCTCATACCTCAGCCTTCCAAGTAGCTGAGATTGCAGGTGCCTGCCATCATGCCTGGCTAATTTTTGTATTTTTAGTAGAGATGGGGTTTTGCCATGTTGGTCAGGCTGATCTCGAACTCCTGGCCTCAAGTGATCTGCCTGCCTTGGCCTCCCTAAGTGCTGGGATTGATTATAGGCGTGAGCCATCGCAACTGGCCAATTTCACGAATTTAGTTATCTATTATAAATGTTATACTTGTGTGTTTTCAAGTTTCTTTAACATACTACAATTTTGTTTTCTCCTATAGCTGACTTCCTTATCATATAGTCATAAACAAAAATTTAGTGGTTAAAAAAGTCCCCATGAAAAGGAAAGGAAGAAATAGATCTTAAACCCCAAGACAGCCAATTGAATTTAATAGTCATTGTTAGTTTTCTATTAAACAGTGGTATAGAGAGGACAAAAATGTATTGTCTTTGAAGCTGCACCTTCTGTTTTATCTACTAAATTCTCCATAGACTAATGCTGATAGAAAAATATGTATGTTTGGATTTAGATATACTTAGTAATGTGACATAAACAGAGAGAGAGAGAGGGAAATCTTGTTTTCTTCTGGCTTTTTTCAGAGGTTCACTAATTGGGTTTGCTGTGAGTATTACTGGGTTCTGTTTAAGATCAGGCCTTTTCCTTGATATGCAAGATGTTCCTTTTTGTAAACAAAACACTAGATTTTCATTCAAAAGAAAATGTGTTATAATCAGTAGACATTTCTTCTTCTTATTTCTATTTGAAGATTCCCACTAGGTCTCTGACATGAAGTACAAAGGGATTTGCCTCCAGCATGAATAATTTCACAAATTGAAAGAGTTGACTCTTTAACATTCTTTAATTCAATAAGCATAACATATTTTTATTTTAAAAATCATAACATCGTAATCCACATAAGTGGTCCAGAATGGCATGGTCATACAAGAAGAAAAAGGAAGCATTTGTCACATGCATATAAAAGGTGAATACAATTTTGAGTCATCCTCCTTTATATTTTTTTCCTTTAGAAGATGTACGTTTCCTAGGAGGCAGGTTTATACTACCTCTTGGAATTATTTGACATGAGAAGTGTATTAATTCTTCTACGCCTAAATGAGCAACATCCAACAAGAGCATATAATAGCTTTTTAACCACTGGATATATTCCAGTAAAATGTTCTTACCCACAGAGCTTACCTACTTGAGCAACTATCAAATATATCAGAAATCTTTGCATATTTATGTTGAAAATCAACAGTCTTTTTTGCCTTTGAAGTACAATACCAATATTTACATGATAGTTCTTCAACTAGGCAAAATAATGACGTGCTATTTAAGAAATGAAGTGGATTGAAATCTAAGGAAACCTCAACCATGCATATAAAAGATTAAAATATTTATATTAACTGTGCTTAAGAGCCTTTTAAACTGTCTTTATAGAATTTATGGAATGCTATTGTTTTGTATTATTGGAAAAAACACTCTGCCCTTTTATTGGACTGTGATTATTGGCTGAACGATTGTTCACCACTATAGACTCTAGATTCTATAAAGCCTGAACTCTTCTAGTTTCCTATCTTAGAAAATAAAGAGAATTTTCTCTCTCTCATTCTCTCAATATTAATAATAGCAAATGACCCCATTGCTGAAGACTTGGAGTATGTTCTTAAGGAAAAAAGTGACTAGAGGCTTCTGATCATAAGAGAAAGATTCTGTATTTGCATTGGTTTGGGGTTCAAGCTTATATTTAAAAGGTCAAATTTAATCCAAAGCCACTTTAATGAATCTGTCATGAAAGTTCAACGTTTTTATTTTCTTAGTGACTTGATCATTTCATTGAAGGAATCACAATCACATAATTACAGAAAAGAACCAAAAAGCTGAAAGATATAAAAACAATTAGATTATATATATAACTTTATATATTAATATATATGCATATATATTTTAATAAATATATTCTTAACAGCAATAGAAGATGGGTAATTCAATATGCTACTGATGACTTAGGTCACCAGGCTGGCACAATTTTTTTGAAAGACAAGTTTAATATTATTTACTAAAAGTGTTAAAATAAGTACCCTTTAACAGAGCAATTATCCATTAATAAATTTATTCTAAGTGCAATTAAAGATATATGCAAAAACATCTTCAGCAACACTCTTATTATTGCTATGTTAAATAATACAAATTTGGAAACTACCAAAATTTTAAAGAAAAAGGTTATTAGCTAAACCATATGACATGCATAGAACAGAACATTACATAACTCAAATATATACGTAAAAGTATACTTACTAATGCAAAAAAGTGTTCATGATAAAATATCAGGTGAAACGTGTAGCTAACCAAACAAAGGGTTGATACTAGATATCTCTGGCTATATGGGGCTAAGAGGAATTGTTTATGTGGTATTTCTATAATAAGTGTTCATCTATTTTATACATTATTAATAAAAATAAACTTATTTATAATAAAAATGATTCTTTAATTTCTAAGCTTGAATGGAAATCTGAAATTCAGGAGGACAGCTTCAACCTGAATTCAAAATTCTATAGTATAAATAATTTTTTCAGTTATTTAGAAAATGAATATTTTCTGATAAAATATCATAGGTGATAACTGTGTTATTTTTCTGATGTGGAATCTTTTCTCTGGCTTACCTGAACATACGTAAAACAAAGACTGGCTCTCTATAGGGAACATTTGATGTTTTGTTTGTCTAAAGGGGTAGTGGAATAATTAGAAATAAATGCTTAGCTAGTGGTGCACTGGTTAATGTTAACAAATGACTTTAGAGGTGAAGGAGAAACGTTTTATTTGTAGCGTTTGCTGAATGGTGTCAGTAATCTCATAATGGGTAATTTTAAGCTAGCAACATGACATCACTGAGTTGGGAGGAGACATGCACCCCCCAGCCCTTGCACGCTGGTACTATCCACCTCCAACACACCCTGCGGGAGGGTCTGTGAGTGGGTGGAATGTGGCAAAGTAGGTGCAGAAGCACTTCAGATTCAAGATTAAGCTTGGGAAAGTTTAGGAAGTGGAAATCTTCCTAAGGCAAAGGAGAAAGAGGAAGTGTAAAAAATAGTTATGTAGTTAAATATAGCACACAGGATAAGACTCTTGGGAATTATTGAGAATGGCAATGATTGGACTTTATCGTTTAGAAGAATCAACTGTAGCACCTGTTAAGCAAACACATTCCTAAGTCTCTCTTTGGAACTGGGCTCAGGAATATGCATTTTAGAGAGACCTTCTGGGACCGCCATAATCAGTCAAAAAATCTGAACTAAGCTGTAAACATTGCAGTCCTGTGTGATGTCTAGAGAGCTTAACACTTGGGAATACTTTATAATTAGCATAAATATATAGTTATCCTCAAAACTAGGATACTTTTGAGTATGAAGGGGAGTGTTCAGTACAACAGGTATAATCTAGGATTGTCTTGGGAAAAGTGAGTAAGTGTTGACCTTCCTCATAAGCATCCTCAGGAGATTGCAATTATGTTGGTCAGTATCTGTAAAACCACAGGGTGGGTGAACATGCACATACAAAAAGTGTCTCATTCTGAGCCCTCTGAAACAAAGAAATTCTTTGGTTCTTGCCTGAAACATGATGACTCTCACTGGGTTCCTGAAGTGAGGAACTCTTTTTTTAGCACCACCCCATTCAGCAGGACAAGAGAGCATTTCCAACAGTCAGTACAAATTCAAATTAGCCGTTCACAGGTCAAGACTTAAGATATTTGTATACTTCTCTTTGTATTTACATCTGCCTTGTTTAGAGCAGTATCTCCCGTTAGAGAGTGTTTTGACCCAACTTGCTTATACAGAGAACATGACAATCAGAGAACCACTGAAAGGATTTTTTTCCCCTGTCCCACTTGTACGATGTCTGCTCTTGTCAGCATTAGTATTCATCCTATGGGGTTACTCTGTAATGACCTTTTACTTTTTTCCATAATAGAACCAGAAGGAATTGCGACCCACATCAAGTAAATGTTGATGTCTATAAAGAAAGTTCAGTGTAATAGTGCAGAGGTGTGGGGCATCACAACTGAGAGTTGGCATGGCCTGCTTAGATGGCAGGGAGGACATTACACTTGGGAAGAGTAAAACTCAGATTCAGCTAACTAGCTCTGATGTCTGGTTATTTTGTAAAAGTACCATGGCAGGAACTTCTATTAGATGGAGATGATGATTTAGGTCAGATTATTATTATTATTATTGCCTAGACTACCAAATGCAGGCAGCTCCCTAATGCTTGGTATAGTAGTTCTCTACCTAGAGACTGTGTGCTCTTAAGTAGTGATGCTTGGGGCAGAGCTATTGCAAATGCCTCAAGGACATATATAACAAAGTCTTGATTATATATAAAATCATAATAAATCATATACTACCTTTAAGCTATATATAGATGATATTGTGATTAATACAGTAGAGTTTAAAACAGAAAAAAATTTACTGACTTTATATACACACATGTACGTATATATATTTACTTATACATATATATTACTTTATGCATTCCTCAGGACTGTAATATGAAATCAGCCATTCGTGAGTGGAGAAAACATTTTTAGATTAAAATATACTTTCTAACGTAAGATGTTTCCATAGCATAAATGGAATTGGGGACAATATAAATAATATTGTCCCACCTCTCACTGTGTAATTGGTCTGGTAAACTTTGGTTGTAGGATTCTGGGAAAAGGTATAGAAAGGCTAAGTGTAAAATATGAATAAGACATGAGAATGACAAGTAATGGAAGAGGTAATGGAGATAATGATCTTATTAGCTCAGTGAAATGGAAATGGTGGACTGGTCCTGGAAGAGGACTATGGGGATAATGTCCTGGGCCTTAGAAATTCAAGAGAGAATTGGTCAGAGGTGGGCAATGAAAAGGTAACCTTTGGGGGCAATTTAAATTTCATAATCTGTTGGATGATAGAATTATGCATATTCCTTTGTGTGTATTTTTCTATAAATATCAGTGACATTGTAGAAGTCTTTATAATAGGTCTATTTATTCAGAGCACTTCTTTAATAAGACCAACTATTCCTACTGACCTCATTGTATAAAAAGCCCACAGCCTCTCTAAAACACCCCTTTCAGGGACAGGGAAAGCCAAACTCCACGTGTCCCTTCTCCTTCAGGTAGGTTATTTAATCCAAACTCTTCATCCACCTATAAAGCAGTCCAACACCTGGATTTATTTACTAGACTTTCCCAGATCTTTACATTTTTGAGTGCCACCATTTTTGCACATTATTTTTCTGAGAAAGTTAGACTTCTGCCCTTGCAAAAAGAACATTATTTTCTCATCTCTTATCTTATGGGTTTATGTAAGTTGACATTTGCTGTTCCTCCTCTCTCACTCCTAGCTGTTTGAAAGGCTTGCCCAGGGTCTCCTTGGGGACTTGGTTTCCAGACTGAGGGCTGGTGTTGCTTTCAGGGTGAAACCTCCCAACCTCTTCAAAGAACAGACAGGTTTGACCCCAGAGCCCTTATTTATAACAGCTAGTCACAAAGTGGCCGCCTTACATGACCTGTGGAATGTGCCTGGCACTATTCTCAGACTCCATAGACCAGTGCTCAAGGGCAAATGACACATTTCCTGATTAGGAATGAATTCCTGCAACAACATTATTAAATATTAAGAGCCACAAATAGATCCATCGAATGGTTATGTGACCCCCCCAAAAAAAATCTTTTAGCTGTACTTTTGCATTCTTAAAATCTGCAGCATTTAAAATTGCTAAGGAATTGAGATATTTCTTTAAAATGCTTCTTGGATTTGCTTTTAACTATTTGAGACACCTAGAGAGGATAAATATAGAATCCTGAAAATGACAAATAAGTGTATTTGAGAGGTGAACAGCTGGGTGATTTTTTTTAACCTTCCAAGTCTCAGTTCAGTGTCTCTATCTGTTGATGAAGAGAATACTGAACCATGTAGTCATTCTGGGAAAAGTACAGTGAACACAAATGCTATGTCTTCTCTTCAGGAAGTTTAGATGTCTGAGTCATTCTTTTAAATACATATTAAATCAGCAACATGTTAATTAAAACCTATTAATTGTTTTGAATTTTTTTTAGCTCTACAATATAACAACAAAGGGTAGGAAAGTAAAAAATCAAAACAAAAACCAACGCCCATGTGGTTTTATTTATACAGTGTCAGACAATAGGTTTTTAAAATATATTATTCTAGCAGTTTGAAAAGCTAGTTTTAGAAATATTGTTGTATTGTGTATATGTGATTATTACATATAAAGGACTTGCTATATTTTCAAACAGGAAGTCTTATGGATTTTGCCAATCAGGTTTGAATATGCACCTGAAAGATTAGTACCCAATATCTGAGTAATTTTAATAATTTTTCTCTGTAACTTGAGAGAGTGTAAAAATCTCAAGGATCACATAAATCAAGGAATCACATGATTTAAGCCTCTGTATTTTTTTTAACAGGAATTCACAGACTTAAGTTTTCTGATAAATTAGAGGATTCATGTACCCAGAATGTATTCAAAAGATCTACTGGTTCCATTAACTTACTGTGTCAGTAACAACTAGTGCAAATCCAGAGCCTTCTCTTTGGGTTTGGATCTCCAGCTACTTGAGTGGTAACTTGATAGTCTTCTCTGTTACATATTTAATTTACTTAAAATAATCTGTCCACGGAGACAGATTAATTTTTCTCTGCCTCCTCCTTCACATCTTCTTTTTATGGCCAAATAATGGCTATAGAAGTGAATGATTTCAATCATTTGAGTATTTAAGTCCTAATTGCTAATTTTGGCTACACTACCATACACTATTTTTATATGAAGTTTATTGAGTAATCATACTCTCAGATATGCTCATAGATTTACTTTGTTGTGAACCATATTATTATATTATCTGTCCAAGAAAAAAAAAGTAGGTCAGTGAGGAACTATACTTCTGAGAATCCATGGAAACTTCAGGGAAGAGTTTATCACAAGTAAAAGATATTTGGAAGGAGAGTATATTGCAAAATATATTCCAAATGTCAAGAGACACAATATAAACTAGGCAAAACTTATAGTGGAAGTGCTGTGTTTCAGGACATGAAAATTTATTTCCAAAAGGAAAATAGAGGTAGGCAAACAATCTAGAGGATTCAAAATGCTCTACTCTTTCAACTAATATAAATGAGAAATTTGCTTTTTTCCCCAATTTTCCTCTTCTATGTGTATACGGACATAAGGTGTTCTGAATTAAAATTTGTTTTCTATAAGGGCAACATAACTTTATTTACAGAATATGTTAAATAGCAAGGCACAATTTGAGAGCAATACAATTCATTACAATGTAATGATCCAGTCATTATTTGCTGCTGTCAGTTTTAGTTAGCTCAGTTTGTCATAAAACATTTCCATGACATGTTAAAAAAGAATACAAATGACGTATCAACCTTTCTTTCCCTCTTCCTTGACACCCCATTCCCAGCACCCTCCCACCCCGATTCACCATAACTTTTTTCCAAAGAGCAATTAAATCTTCAGTGGAATATAATCTGACCACTTTCAGGCTCCTTTATCTGAAATCTAAACTTTAATACTATAGCTGCCTATATACCTTTTCCAGATGAATGATGCCAGTACTATTTGTGCCACTACAGTTAGGAGTCTCTTAACATTTCCATTCTAAACACCTATTTTCAAAGGTTTATAACTCAGCTATAAAAATGTGCTCCAGGCTGAAACTTAGCATACAGGATCCTAGCCCAGGAGTAATCTTTTACTCTTTTATATATTAATCTTGAAAAAATGATATGGCTGTATTTTAAAGAACTGGAACGTTCACACTAATAGAAGTTAAGGACATAGGGCATGAGGAAAGATCACAGTGCTAACAAGTCCCCTCATCTATAATAGGTTTACCTGAAATTCAGTTTCACAACATCTCCCTCCTGCTTTCCATTCTCTCTGCCCAGAAATAAATCTAGTTTTATTGCTTTTATTCTTTGTTTCAATAGCCTCATTTGGGGAACTTATTTAGTAGTTATGCCACCTTGATCTATGGTCCTATCCACAGGTGGCCTACAGGTATGAATTGGCCTCTTCAGGGCAACATCAGATTTGAGAGAGCAGGTGCCATGAGTCTTTCTGAGTTTGTCATTGTTATTGATGTTATTATTTAAATGTGAAGACAAATGAGAACATATTAATTTGTGTTGACAGTAATTAAGAGTGACTTGAAAACTGAATAATTCAAGTAATTATGCCTTACTTTTCTAAATTGCTTCCCAAGACAGTGGTTTGGATATTTATACTTTTATTCTAGATGTTTGTTTTTCTTCTGATCAGCAGTATTAAATATTTGAGCTCTTCCTCTATGAATATAGTACATTAATAACAAATCAATTGGTGATCAAGTGTTTTTGTAAATATCTGATACTTTGATTATGTTAGCTTGGTTTTCATCTCCCACAATAATCCTTGGGTTTTCAAATCTAGATGATTTTAGATATTTTGATATCTAAATACAGATTTAAAACTATTGATTACCAGCCTCTAATTAGGAGTTTTTATTTTCCTGGTGTATTTTATGTAGTTCCAAACTTTATTCTCTCAAAACATTCATATTTCTCCTTGGATGTTTTTATCATCTATAATGACTATCATGATATTCATTATTTGAAAACAAAAAGAGGACTCCCTTGAATTCAGAGATTTGGGATGATACTGCAACATTATCAAGGCATATGGCTTTGTTTACATTTTTATCATTAACAACTATTTTGTGACTAATAAAGTGTTATAGGTAGAAAAACAAACAAAAGCTACCACTTTCTCTAAAGGTGCTACTTGGAAGAACAAACATGCACTTCCATATGATAACAGTCCCAGGTAAGATGAGAAAACTGGAGAGCTTTACTTTTCCTATGTATCTCAATCTGACATGAGGCATGGGCATCAGGAAACTCATTAACTGTCAGGTTTGGTGGATAGGAGTGGTTTTCACAATACTTGCTTTTTATTATATAGAACAGCATTCTTTCCAAGCCTCTGAGACTACATGGCCCTTCTGTACCCATTACCCCCTCCAATGGCACCCTTTTCAGTTTGCCTTCTCTGATCATGGGAATTGGCAGAGTGGGAAGATGAAAAGTGACAGGCTTGGTGAGGCCAGGAAGGCATAAGTGAGGCAGAGAGAATGAAGGAGAATGTGTGAGCGCATATGTATCCTTCAGGATTCTCAGTTATTCTTTACCATCTGTCCATAGTGTGAATTCTTTAATAACTACTTCAGAATGTGTAACATTTACTTGGAAATTCACAGATGTATTAAATTACAAATATACTTTAAATCAAATATAATCAAATTTACTTTCATATTCAATGTATTATATATATGTATATATGTAAATAAATACATGTATGTATACACACATACACTCATTCATTCATCAAACATTCATTGAGTGTCTTAGTCTATATCCAGCACTGCAGTAGAAGCCAAGAAGACTTGTACAAAATGAGCTGGCTTTCAGAGGGGGTGGGGAGAAATCCTTAGAAACAAATAATTTTAATGTGATCAGTTCAAAGTGATAATTAGAATGCATTGTGATGGAGCTCTACCAGTGAACAAAAAAGGAAGGAACTCTTTCTGGAGAAGCTGGGAATGCCTCAAATAGGTTAGGGTCTTTGTGTTGGACCTTGAAAGATGGGTAAGTTTTTATAAGAACATGTGCAGACATAGAGGCATGGAAGAAACTTGTAGGTTTGTTTAAAAAGACTAGTTAAGTATGGGCATGAGGGTAAGATATTTTGATCAGAATGAATGGGAGATACAGCAAGCAAGGTAAATGATTAGGTTTCAGAGCATGTTTTATATTATAGGAAGATATTTGTACTTCATCCAGTAGGTGACAGAGAGGCACTGAAGATTTTTAAGTAGTGACATAATGTGATCTGCTTAGAAAGATAGCTCTGGTGGCAGTGAGGAGACTGGAAAGGAGGGGTATAGACTGGGGAAAGGAAGACAAATTTCAAGTGTTTCTGTGGTAATTCAAGGCCAATATGGTGGATGAGAATCAGAGCTGATGTAGTGGCAAAGCAACTGGGAAGAGAGAATGAATTGTAAAAAGAGGCAGGACATCAGGATCTAGAGTCTCAGTGTTAGGAGCAAAAGAGAAGTAACTGTCAAGATGACTGACAGATACTTAGTTTGGTTAACATTGTGGATGAAGTTGTTATTATGTTAGGAGTTTAGAAAGCTTGGTTGGAGTGTGAGAGGGATAATGAATTTATCTGCAAGTTTGGAGTGCTTGCAGATCCTCCAGGGCAGATCAGATAAGCAGGTTTTTTGTTGTTGTTGTTGTTGTTCTTCTTCTTCTTCTTTTTTTTTTTTCCTTTTTGTGGAGAACAGGGTCTCACTATATTGCCCAAGCAGGTCTTGAACTCCTGGGCTCAAACTATCCTCCTGTCTGTGCCTCCTCAAGAGCTGGGATTATAGGCATGAGCCACCACACCTGGCCAAATAAGCAGTTTTAAGTGTTGGATATGTTCTTAAAAAGAGAGCTTGGAGGTACAGATAAATTCATTTTTTAACAGGTTTTTCATTGCGTGTTAGGCATTGGAGATATAGCAATAAGTAAGTCATATTCCTCATTCTCACTCATGAAGCTTACTTGGAGAGAAAGATAAGTATTCAAACACCCCTCAATATGGTTGCATTCTCAAAAGGGTGAGTATACGGTGATATAAAGAAAAAAAGGGATATCTAATCTTTCAAGGCTAATGGGAGGCCCTCCAAGTTGGCTTTCCTAGGAAGCCACAAATGACCTGAGGCCTGAAAGGTAAGTAACATTTATTAAGGTGATGAGTGAGAAAGAGACCATTTTAATGGATTTGAGATTGATCAAATAGTAGATGAAAGTGGGAAGGGGCAGGAGATTGCTTTGGGTGAGAAATGGAGTGAAATGAGACAAACACATCTGGAGGATGAAATCCTGGGGACATCAAGGTTTAACATGCAGGGAAAGGAGTAAACAGGTTTAGAATGACAATTCAGTAATGGAAATAAACAGTGTTGAATGAGGTAGAACCCAGAAATGGTGATGTTATAAAAGTGAAGAAGGAGAGAATGCTTAATAATGTCAGATGCTCTAGAGAGGGAAAGCTGGAAAAGAAATTTCTTCTAAATGTCAGTCAGTAAATATTAGTTAAGTACCTGTTATCTTTCTAGAAACTGTCCTAGATACTGGGTTATTAATGGGTAAACAAGACAGACACAGTCCCTGCTGTGGAAGGACGTGTAGTCAAATGAACTAATGATGGAAAGGATGTTCTTGGGGATTTGGTGAGTAGGACTCAATTGATAAAACATAATGACTGCTCCCTATTTCCTCCACTCCCTACCCCAGGCCCTGGAAACCATTAATTTCCTTTCTGTCCATGGATTTACCTATTCTGGATATTTCTTATAAATGCAATCATATGTATCTGATTTCTTTCACTTAGCATACTGTTTTTGAGGTTTATCCATGTATAGCACATATCAGCACTTTATTCATTTTTAGAATTGAGTATTATATCCATTCTATTGGCACACTGCATTTTGTTTATCCATTAATCAGTGGATAGACATATGGGTTGTTTCCACATTTTGGCTAGTGTGAATTTTGCTGTTATAAAAATTTGCTTACAAATATTTGTTTGAATACCTGTTTTCAATTCTTTGAAAGAAAGAAATCAGTTTTTACTTATAGGGGAATGAGCCAGTGAGATGAAGAAGACACCAACATATAGTTGAATAACTGATGATGGAGAAATGTTTTGTAGGAGATAAAAAGGGAAAAATTGAAGACCATTGTGTCTGTTTGGAAAGGATTTGAGAAATAGAGGAAGAAACATATTGGTTGTAGCTATCGGCTCTACTAAGACACTGTACTTTTACTGAATGTTGGATATTTTACATTAAATGAGGGTGTTAGTTCTTCTAAATATGTTATGTACTATGAACAAGGACCAAATCTTGGAATTATTTCTTGACAAATGAGTCAAAAAATACCAGAATATTTGTAAGCATTTTTAAAGTTTTCATTAACAAATTTGAGAGTGTTACAATGAATACATTGGTCATTGCTTAATAGAGGCATTTAATTTGGATCAATTTCCTACAATGCACTTAACAGGGTTTAACATTCATTTTGTTAAGACACCTCTGAGACCCCATGCTAGATAATAAGGACAGCTGGAAGCTGATTTCATAATTTCTAAATGCAACTGAGGTAGAATTAAAGTGCAAATGCAATTTTTGAAGTGCTTGACACAAGAGAAGCTACAAAATTGCTCTTTGCTCTGACTTGTTTTAATTTCTATATGAATGTTTTATACAGTAGTCTTTTTACTGTTTTTCTAGTCATGAGCAATTATACTTGATGAAAGGGCAATTATCACACATAGAAACTCAGCATTCCAGAAGCTATCAAAATTCTACCATTAGACTCTACCTCCCCTTACCATACCATACCAATCTGCTACAAAAAAACTGTGGAAACTTTTGATTCAGAAAATTTTAACTTGAATGATGGGAGATGGCAAATTGGGGTATTTTTCTAAATTTAGGATTATTCTTATCCTGAAAACGGTTGATATAGTTATGCTTTTGTTGATTAAATATTAATTTTAATATTGTATTATGCTTCCAATCCCTGAAGCTTCACTTCCAGAAGTTCCATTTATTCTCCACGAGAACAAATGACAAAGACAACACATTCTGCAGGTGTAGGCTCAAGCAACATTGTGGCACTGATTAAATGCATGGAGTCCCAAATGTTCTGTTTTGGGTCTTGGACTCATAGAGTCACTCTCTGCCTCTGACTTGTTCCCCCCTCTCATTTAAAATTAAACGTAGAGCCACTGGCAGCTTTCAGGCTTGATTTTCATTCCAGGCCTAATGGCTTACAGGTGGCAAAAAAAATTTTTTTTCTCAGTGACAACAACATTTTCCCAAGCCTGTTCAAGGGTAATGCCAATGAGAACATTATAAAAAAAAAAAGAAAAAGGACAAAAGGCCATTTAAAAATAAATAAATAAAACCTTTTCTACTTTGTTACATAAAAGCTGTTTCTTCTCTTTTTTTTCTTATGTTTGATACATGCGAGCTATTCCATTTATAACTTCAGCTCTTTCGCTCTGGGGTCTCTGTACTTAAAGGCTCAGATCTTTTGATGTTTAACTGTTATAAACTGACCAATATTCTGGAGAGACTTATCTATGAAACACACTGAACTGATTTTATGATTAACACTCCTATTTTGCTTCTCCTTCTCCTTCAGAATTTATGTCCAGAAAAAAAAGAACAAAATCCCCGAAAGTGAGTGTCAATTTTTCTTAATGAATTTCATAACCTATAATGTAGCCCCTGAGTGGGTATTAAAATTATATTGTCGGTGTGTTTAATGGGATTCCTGTTTTTGAAAACACTGCAGAGTTGTGCAAGTGAGTAAAATTCAGTGAAATTATAAATTGTGATATGCATGCTTTCATTGCAATTGTCACCAGTGAAAACTACCTAATAACTAACCTATCATTGTCCTTTCTCACCCCTGAGTTTGGGAAGTCAGGAGTTTTTCCCTATTTAAATCTTTCAGGAGAGATAGTAAAGATTTTTTGGGAAGATGAAAACTTCAAAATGCTTTCATATATTTTAAAACAAAAAACTGTTACCAAAAGTAGGTTGCCATCAATAGCTATAATATCTTAATAAATAAACTCCTAAAATGGTCTAATACATGTTTCTGCTAACAAAGAGTTTAATATTTATAAATAAATATCTGAGATACATTTTAAGAAAAAAGTCACTGTCACTAAATAGTGTTTACTGAAAATCAGTAATTGTAATTAAATCAGGAAGTATTACTTACCATCTTTTGTAAAACTTTAGTTCATGTTAATAAGGGCACATCCACATATTAATAACTGATTTCTTTCTTAAAAAAAAGAGAGCTAGGAATAAACTTGTATATTATTTTAGAAGAGAAATAGGTTGGCCTATATAATGTTACTGCTATTTGCATATAAATTACTTCACAGGTATAATCAAGAAATATATTTGCAAATAGCAATCATGAAAATAAAAATATCATGAAAATGCAAATATTTATGGGTTTATTGTCTCACTAGTGTATGTATGTATCTAGATTGATACATATGCAGAAGGGAAGAGAGAAGAAAAAACTATACATAATGATAGGGAAAATTATGAAGTAGGGGAATTTGTTTTTGGTAAATCATTGCCTCATTTTACTCTACACTCCTTTCTCAAATCTAGACTCAATTTGTTCCTATGTGTGGAGCCCCTGCATGCCCTCTCCAGTGAGATGGTGCAATCAAGCCAATCCCTCTTGGAAGAAAACCTTCTCTTGACCTTTCCTAGCATCCTTATCTTTATTCCATTTCCTCAGAACCATGCAACTAATAAACTAATAAACTAATTCATGTCAAGGTGAAAATGGGTGATGGATTCCACAGAGAACATATATTTGAATGGCATCATTAGCTCTCCAAAGATCATGGCCATACCCTCTAAAGTGTGTGGGGATTTCATGCACCAAATAGCCTCCTGTGTGAGATAGTAGACAGATTTTTGATGCCCTTTCTAGCCCATCTTGCAGAATTTTTTTTATTCTTCCTAAATTTTAGGACTGTCCTTCATAGGCGTGCACCTGCCACATGAAAGCACACCCCTCCACACACTGATGGGGGAGATGAACACCTGTGCGTAGTCTATCGGTAACAATGAATAAGGTAGCTGTACTTAGCAGTCTTTTTAAATCTAGATTTTCTTTTTAACCTGAGGAAGATAAGAAGCAGATTTCTTTTTTGCAAGATAATATTGTTTAAAACTTGCCTGTAATGCACCCATAATGAATTCTTTGTGTGTGAATTCTAATCAGATCTAAAAAATGTATGTTGTGTAAATGAAGTATAAAATTGAAAAATCAACCTGTCATTGGGTGTTTTGGAGTTTTGATCTGATGAGGGAGAATTGTCGATGACTCCACAAAAGAAAAACTCGATCCCTTCCATGAGATAAAGATTTTGAACTTCTTTTGAGGATGCTTGGAAGGGCTCATTTGAGTCAGGTTCCAAACCAGGTGGAAGCATCTGGGAAACACAACAGAACAAAATCCATAAAAAAAAAAAAAAAAATTCTCCTTAACTGGTAAGAGAGAACCTTAGGGTTCCAATTCCATTATAGAATTCAACACAAAAATGAATAGTAATGTTTATGCTGGAAACACGACTCTTGGAAACCTGTTGACTTGGAGAACAATCTGAAGCTAAGAAAGCGAGCTGACAAATGAAAGCTACTGCAGCTTTAATTTGCATGTTTTTCAGTAACCCCCAAGATGTGGTGGGATGGGATGGGATGGGAGAGTTGGTACTGTTAGACATTTCTCCTCTTAGTCCCTGTTTTGGCTCCTGATTTGTTTAGATCATTTTATTTCAACAAAGTTTCCTGGGATTTGTAAGCCAAAGGGCGAGCTCAAAAAATTCTCTCCCAGGCTGTGCTGAGAAGGCCTGTGCTACCATTTCCTGAGTTCTGCAGACTCTGAACTCAGTTCTGAAACTGTACCAACCTTACTTGATTTAAATCAAAGACACATGTAGTGTTGTTATTATTCATGAAGATTATGTTAAACTCCAAGATGCATGGATACATATAATTGAAAAATAAACCTTTATTCTAGGTTTACTCAGTGGCCTCCAAAAGATAAAACTATTACTGTAAGCAGCCCATTGTTTCTTGCATGTATCTTAGATTTTATTTCCTGTCAGCTATTGCAAGAACTACTAAGAAGAATTAGTTTTACCACACAGTAAATAAATGCTTTAATGCCCTGCATTATTGTTTACACTAAGCTTTGCAAGCACTTAAGCCACAACAGATAATTGTCAAAATGATGAAGCAGTAAAATCACACACAGCCAGCAGTTACAGAGTAGATGTTGTTCCGGGGAACAGCTCATAAGACTTAGAGCTTACACTTAGTTTGTTAGTTGGTTAGGAAAAGCAATAATTTATGAAAATGTATCATAAACAACAAAAAGAAAAAAACATGCAGAAAGAACTATTTCAGGACCCAAGTACCCTGCAAGCTCTGCTTATCTAAGCTTTCATATTTATCTCCCTCTATGTGATTTATTTTGCTTAAATCAGGTGTTTAAATCAATACTGCTTGAAAAGTGCCTGTGCGAGACACTACATTGTCATGTATCCATGAAAGAAACCAACGTCTCTTGTGGGAATTCTGCTAATTTAAAAATTAGCACAGGTAAGGGCATTGTTTGCAATTTCTGTTCTGAAATAATAGTTTTACCACTTAAATGCATGTCACTCTAGTCTTTTCAGAGCTTGAGTTTTGTCAGTTTTGTATCCTGGGGTGGGGGCAGGAGGATGAGAACTGCCTACCCGCTTGGTTTTAACCACAGAATGTCTGGGTTGCTCCATGTTTTCTTTAACAGGGACATCAGTGAAAATTATGTTCCATCTGTGGTGATGTAGCTGAGTGCAAACAGGACCCTGCTAGCCATTATGTACCTATTAGCCCTGATTACCTTCTGATAGCTGCTCACCAGTTGGTTTCTCTCACTTTGACAGATCTAGTACTTTGTTTAACCTTTAAACCAGTAGGGCAATAACACAGCTGACAGAAGGGGAGAAATAATTAAGGAAAACTTAGCCAGGACATTAAAAAATCTCTAACAAGGCAGATATTTCTGTTCAATTTGAAAACTTGTCAAGGGATACATACAATTCTCCATAATTGCTATAGCAAAATGTTTCATAATTTTTGCTAGCTTCAAATTAATTTTAGCAATGTAATTTAATCAAATTACTAAGTGTCTTCCTTTAAAAATATCTATAATTTACACTCTCAGGAAGTACATTTTAATATTTCAATACTTCTAAGAAAAGTGATATCCAAGAGAACTTAATTTCTGGAAGAATCAGAAAGGAAATATATTTTAAAAATATTGTGCAAAAATCTGCCAACAGTCTGTTTTACATTTTCTGAAATGGCTGATACACGCTTTTGGAAAATCATACAAGTTATAAATATGTCTAGGTTCATATTGTTAACAACTCTAAGCATTAAAACATGGTCGACAGTAATTAGAAGAAAACAAGACATCCTGAACTTTATTGGTTTTTATTTAGAAGTACTTTTGCGAGCAACTTTAGATAATAACTTGCTAGGGAAGGAGTCAGTACTGTCTCCTCTTTTCTTCTTTTCAACATTCTCTCAGCATTAACTCCACCTCTGAAGGCCTGACCCCATCACCATACTTACTTCATTTTGGAGCCATTTAGTTCCTTCAGCGAGAGGGTATATCAGATCTCTCTAGGTATTCCTCCCATTAATCCACACACGCAAAGCAGAGAAGTAGAGAGAGTGCTTCATTGTTGCATGAAGATATTTAATTAAAGTCGGAACAACTTCTAAATAAAAAAGCACAAATGATCTCTTCAGATCATTAATAATTTGGCAGTTTATAAGACATTAAAATATAATGTGCTCATTATTTTCCTTAAATCTATTGAGAGCATTACATAATTCCTTATGCTTAACTGTATGCTTTTTGGCTAAGATGATATCAGCTAATATAGGTGTCTCATCCTTGTCAGATCTAAGATACTGACATCGAGAAACATCACAATTGTCATCTAATTATGCCTGACAACAAGTCTAATTTAGCATTCTTCCATACATCATTTATCATAAATCTTACATTCCCTGTTATCCATTCTTATGTTAATTGATTGCTATCATGTTTTCTACTTCATGGTTGCATAAATATTTCTTAAGAAACAAGCGTAGCATTTCCAATAGCTAAAAAACCCTCAAGTCATATTAAAACAACAGTATTCTCAGCCATGTAGATATATGCCATGTTATTATTTAATTTTGAGAAGGATTTCAACAAAACAACTGAGCTAGAACATTGAACTGTATTACTATTACTGATCTCTTTAGTAGTATATACTTTATATTATAAAATATGTAAAAGACAAGATCCCTTCTTTTAATGAGTTATAGTGAGGGGGAAAAATCCCTCCACAAATCAAAAGAAGAAAAGAAAATGAACATATAGTTGCAACCATCTAGTATTTTGCATTCCTACAGTGCTGAAATGATTTTGTCACTTAATCTACAACCCCTTAAAGGACTCTTTAAGGGGACAAGGAAGCCTTATGAAGTATCAGAATAAAGGGGGAGTGTTTGAGGATAGTAGGTGGGGGAAGGCATCTTCAGACGCATAAAACATTCTAGAGTATCCAGAAATGGGAGGAGTTTAGCTATGCAATGAATAGCACTGGGTTTGCCTGCCTGAGTCAGACAAACTTAGAAAAGATGTATAGGGGGACAAATACCTAATGAATGTGGGGCTTCAAACCTAGACGATGAGTTGATAGGTGTAGCAAACCACCGTGGCACGTGTATACCTATGTAACAAACCTGCACGTTCTGCACATGTATCCTGGAAATTAAAGTAAAATAAAATAAAAAGGATGTGTAGGGAAACTTCTCAAATGGAAATGAAAGTTTTGACTTCTGTGAATTAAAGTTTATTCCTACTTTTGGGAGACGAATTAGAAATCACTAGAGTTTACTATATGCAGTCACCAAAATAATATTAAGGTCAGACTTATTTTTTTGATGAAGGAATTGCTGAACATCAGAAATCAGGCTGGAAAGAAGTAATGTTCACCCAGGTACAATGATACTAGGATCTGGTCAGGGTCACAGCTACTGGCTTCATGAAGAAAGTGACATATAAGCTGGATCTCAAAGGATGGGTGTGAGTTAGACAAGGGGAGAGGAAGAAGAAAGGTGAGAAATGGCCCAGAAAGAAGGAAAGAACTATGAACAGGCTCTAAGGTAAAGAACTTGGTGCTTTGGAAGAGATTTTTAAAATTTCATGTAACTGGAATTTAGAGGATGAGGTTGTGAGTGGGGAAAAATGAGGTTATGTAGGTTTTTTTTAATGTCATGTAAAGGAGTTTGAACTTTATCCTAAGAGAGCTGGGGAGGCTTTGGAAACTTTTAAGCAGGGGAACACCACCATGATGAAGTTTGCATTTTAGGAAGATTGTTCTGTCTGAGTGTAGAGAATGGATTAGAGGTAAGCAAGAAAAAAAGCAGGAAGCTAAGGAGGTGGCAGTGTAGTATTCTTGGCAGAACAGAGTGGTTGCCTGGTGTAGTCTGGGGACAGTGGGGAAAGTGAGAAGGACCTAGCTCTAAGAGCTTTAGCAAAAAGATGTGGTAAGCTTGGCAGTTGGTATGGTGTTGGAGAAAAGGAGAGGGAAAAGAAGGGGTCCAGAACGAGGCTGAGGTAATAGATGTGGTGAGAGGTTACGTGCAAAAGATTAAAAACAAAATATAACAAAACACAGAAAGACTACAAGAGTTAAGAAATAAAAGGCCATATTATTTGTTCTAACGAGGGTGCTGGTGATAGCAGTCTGGTAGAAAGAGAGTAATAGTAGGTGATTTTGACACATTTAATTTAGGAAATTCAAATGGAGATATTTTACAAGGAGCAGCAAATATGAACCCAGAGGCACAGCGAAACATCAATGACTAAAATTCTTCAAGGGACTCTAAAGAGAACCAGGGCTTGAACCATACAGTTCAATGCTAATGGGCCATCAGATTGAAAGGGTCCCTTAAGGGGAGTGGAATAATTAACAAGAAAGCCACAAAAATATGAAAAATTGTCTCTCTGAGGTCAGAGAGAGGTCAAGTAAAAGAGTGTTAACTATATGAGGGGTCTTTGGTTTTCTGATAGTTTTGTGACATCTGGATTCCTCTGGTTATAGGACACAGTAGTGACTATTGATTGCCTATCTAATATTAATTCATTCAATTTTGTACACTAATAGAATTCCAATCTTGTTGGTGGTGGCAATGTGCTCAGTTAAAAAGTTACATTTTCCAGCCTTCTTTGAAGCTAAAGCCGGCCATGTGACATGGCTCTGGCCTAAGAGATACATGCAGAAGTCATCAGGTGTGGCATCTTATAAAACTCTTTAAAAAGGGGGTAGGCTTAAAAGGTCACGAACCCTTTAATTTTTTTTTTTTTTTTTTTTGGTCTGAAATGTTGTCATGATACTGGAGAGGTGGGGCAGGGAGAAGGAGCCATCTTGCAATCACAAGGACAAGAGTCATATCCTAAGGCTGTCTGAGTGAAAAGATAGCAGGAACCTGGGATATTGAGGACACTGTAGCTGGTACGCTGGTCCTGGTCTCCCTATCCCTGGTCTTTTCATAAAGTCATAAAAATAAAATTTTTAATTTTGTTAGGGACGAATTCAGTACAATTAAAATGGTAAAATATTATTATTAATAATATTGTAAATAGTAACGTTTATGATTTTTGAGTGTTTTCTATGTGGAAGGCACAGTGCTCAACACTACATGTATTGTTTAATTTAATCCTTATAATTCCATATAATCCTATACATTTTACATTTTATCTCCATTTTATAGATGAGGAAAACAAGATTCAGAGAATTAAAGTAAATTATCCAAAGTTACACAACTAGTACACTTACTAGTCTCCCTTCTAAACCCATCAATTAATCTTGCATAAGTAAATGTTGACTTCATGTTCACTTTTGGACTGTTTTGCTCTTAGCCATTTGTTATCCATATCTGCTAGTGATAAAAAGTAATATTTCAAACAAGAATAAGACGAGCATTACTGGTAAATATATTGAATGAATATAAGACTGTGGAGACTGGTGCCAGTCCACACGTTTTCTGATATGCATTGACTGAAAAAGTTTTCCTCTAAACTCTTAAAGACCCCACTAAACTTCTGACATTCCGTAGGGCTCAAATATAAGCCCCGGTAGTGTCTCTCACTGTCTCGGACTAAAAAAATGAAATTAAATGATTACATAGTTATTATCACTATTTAGAAATGTACATGCACCAGATGTGGACACAACTGCTTCTGTTTCAGAGCTACCTGATCTCACTCCTGTGGGGATTTCTTGGGTGACTGAGAACAGTCTATTACTGGAACTCATGATGCAGTTCTCCAACAGCACCTACTGGCTGAACTAACTTAGAAATTTGTAGTAGCCTCAACAAGAGCCATAGCTAGTGAGACGGAACCACACATGTCACGGAAATTACAGATGCTTCTAATATAGGCAGAGACAAGGTACTCTTGATAAAAGGGTCAGCAAAGAAGAGCAAGTGCATGTTAAAGAAAACTATCCGATAAATTCAGTTGTTCTAATTTCTGTTCAATCTGGAAAGGGGGGCTACAATAATGCCTATGTCTATTCAAGCACATATACAAATTTACCTTAGAAAGGACCATTAGGCCGGGTGCAGAGGCTCACACCTAAAATCCCAGCAGTTTGGAGGCCGAGGCAGGCGGATCATGAGGTCAGGAAATCGAGGCCATCCTGGCTAACATGGTGAAACCCCATCTCTGCTAAAAATACAAACAAATTAGCTAGGCGTGGTGGTGGGTGCCCGTAATCCCAGCTACTCGAGAGACTGAGGCAGGAGAATGGCGTGAACCCGGGAGGTGGAGCTTGCAGTGAGCCGATATCGCTCCATTGCACTCCAGCCTGGGAGACAGAGTGAGAATCCAGGTAAAAAAAAAAAAAAAAGACCATCATAAAAAAGAAGCTGAGTCAGTTTGCTGTGAGACATTTGTAATTATTTACATGATCATCATGCTCAAACTCTAGGCCCAGGACACTATAAAGTTAGCAACATTTGTTCATGTTGGCAAAACTGCAATTAATTTCAATTGAAATGTAGCCATAATTGTTGAATATACCCACATTATTTTCTCAAAAGGAGATTTGCGATAGCTGTTGTCTTCATTTTTCAAGTTAGCAAAACCTGTGATGCACATTGTAAATGCTCAATATGGCTTCATCGCAAAGTAAATACCTTTCCTTATGTGCAAAGAATTTGGCTCACACATGTTGTACAGATATTCATATGGTTAGAGTAATTCAACTGCATGGCAGGGAGACACAATTTATGGTCATTCCTCTGGTATACTAGGGAATTATTCATATACCTTCTTCTGTTTGGGGGGAAGAAAGTGTGAGCCTGAGATCTGATCAAATGTGATTTCTTTATTAGACTCAGGCATGAGTCTCTAAATATCCACCTTGCAAATTGGGGAAGCTTTAAAGTGGGTATTTTCTGCTCTCCAAAAGTGGTTTTCTGGAAAGGGAAAGAGATTGGAAGGCATTCTGGTATGCCTGTGTTGTAATCAGTAAAGTTAGGCCAGGAAATTCCAGATGTATCTTCATTTCTGCATTTCTTCTTACAACAATCCATACTGTTTCTTTTCACAACACAGATCAAGAACTTAAGGCTTTCTTGAAACTGTTGAATTCACATCAGGTGTTTTTCTTCCCCAAAAGGATCTTTTGCTGAGGTAACTTCTTTCTGGGACAAAACTTGCTATGAAATTTTACTTTTCTATTATATTAATTAAGTTTGTATAACAAAGTACCAGAAACTTAGTGGCTGGAAAAAATACAAACTTATTCTCTTATAACTGGATGTCAGACATTTAAAATCAAGGTGTTGGCAGGGCTAGTTCCTTCTGGAGGCTCCAGTTAAGAATTTGTTTCTTCTCTCTTCCAGCTTCTAGCAGCTGCCAAGCATTCCTTGGCTCATGGCTTCCTTATTCCAGTCTCTGATTTTGTAGTTATGTCACTTTCTCTTCTCTCTGCCCTCCTGTCTTCCTCTTATAAGAACACTTGTGATTACATCAAGTCCACCAGAATAATTCAGGATAATTGACCTATCTCAAGATACTTAGCTTAATCCTATTTGCAAAGTTTCTTTTCTCATCTAGGGTGACATATTTACAGGTTCTAGGGATTGGGGATAGACATCTGTGAGGGTCATTATTCAGCTTATCACACCTGTATAAATAGATTTTTAGAACATTAAATAGTAGTTTACTGTTTTGAATGACTATAAGTCACCATTTTTGTTTATACCACAGACACTTCACACTGTGAATGCTAGACCTGTCTTGAGCTCCAAAATTCCAGGGGATACTGATTTTCCTGTGACTTCCTACTCCAGAATAATGTTACACAAAAGCTGGAACCATATTGAACTAACATAGCCATTCTGAGTCCTGGACTTGAGTCTGCTCTTCAAATGACTTTAAGGAGCACTGCATGTGTCAGAATCCTTGGACTCAAACCAACAGCATGCTTTCCCATAAAAGTGACCAAGAAGCTGTGGTCAGGAAACTTTATTGATTTTTAAAGAAGTGTTATCTAAGAAAAAAGAGGATCTTGGTGATTACAAACTATTTCTTAAAAAGACTTTTGATTTCATCTCTCAGCTTTGCTTCAACATTGACAATTCTGCACCAGTTATTTGTGATTGTTGTTTTTCTGTTAGATGTCATGTTATGGCTATACTTTACCTCTATTTATTTTCTATAATTTATGGAAGGGAGTGTTATCTAGGCTTTCTCCAGATGTACGGCTGACTGACTGGCCCTTGAGTGGGCCTGAGTGGGTTTGTCTTGCTGTCTGTGAAGAGGGCTTTTTTTTTTTTTTTTGGCTCCAGTTTCCTTCTTTGAGGAGGAGGGTTATGGGGTTGGTGTAGACATGGCCTGGGGTGAACTGCTGAAGTGATTGCTGCACCTTATGACTGTAGACTCTTCTTTATTTTTTTAAGAAGTTATGACCCGGTGAAATGTCATAGGGAACTTCAGGAATTTATGACCCATTAAATAGGAACTTTTGCTCTGTTGGAAATATTTGGCAGAAAGCTTCCTGTCACCTCCTCCCACAGAGCTGGAGGGAAAGATCAGTGAGCATGTGTCCCTCAGGCTTCTAGCTCTCGGTCCCCTCTCCCCTCTTTCCTTCCTGCCAGTGACCCTGCTGAGGGTAATCCCTGCCTGTAGAGCAGGAGGCCAGCACTGTCCACCTGCTCCTCCTGTGACTAGATGGGAAATCTCAACACAGGGTGCAACACATAGGAAGTTCATCTATGCTTTCATTCTAGACTGTTTTCCAACATATTTTTGGCAGTAAAATAAAACAGATATGGTCTTTTTATTTCCACCCACTAAATCTCAATTGTTTCTGAAGAGAGGGGTTTTATTAATTGGTACCAGAAACCCCAACAGGGAGCACTACAAATTGTTGCACCTAAAAACTCATCTTTCATGTTTAAAATTTAAAAATGCATCATTTATACATTGCCCCGCTTTCAAAATAAGTGTTTTATTTACACTTCCTCTCACTGTCTCTGTCCCTCTCACCTCTCTTGCACCCCATCTCTATCTCTTTCACCTTTCTCTCTCTCCTTAGCTCTTCCTTCCTTCCCCCCTCTCTTTCTCTCTCTCATACACACACACACACACACACACACACTCACACACACACACACGGTTTGGTTGGATCATTGGGGCAGTTTCCCCCATGCTGTTCTTGTGATAGTGAGGGAGTTCTCATGAAACCTGATGGTTTAAAAGCGGTACTTGCCCCTTCACTCTCTCTCTCTCTCCTGCCGCCTTGTGAAGAAGGTGCCTGCTTCTTCTTCACCTTCTGCCATGATTGTAGGTTTCCTGAGGGCTCCCCAGCCATGCTGAACTGTGAGTCAATTAGGCCTCTTTCCTTTATAAATTACCCAGTCTCAGGCAGTTCTTTATAGCAGTGTGAAAATGGACTCACACACACACACACACATACACACACACCCTCCCCACAGAGCACAGAAGCAGAGCTGATGAGTTGAACAATTTAATTATTTTGTATATTAAATTTGTTTTGGTAGCAATCACACCCTTGAGTCTCTAGAAACCCTGAAGAAGAAGTCTTATATGTGCCAGTTGTTCTGACTCATTCATTCAATTCATTTAATAAATATTGAGCATCTGTAATGGACCAGACACTGTTCTAGGTGCTTGGAATATATTGATGAATTAAAGAGAAAAATATCCCTGCCCTCATGGAGCTTATGTTCTTGCAGAGAGAGACAGACTACAAACAATACACATAATACATATAAGTGATTTGGTCTTTTGCAAGGTGATAAATGCTACGGAGAATAAGAACAGAGAGAGGGTCCTGTACATGGAGAGGGGCAGAGCAGTCCATGGTTGAACAGGGGTCTCTGAAGGTGTGTGTGTAGCAGTGAGGGAAGGGGTGGAAATGCCAATGGAAAGGAAGTCATATGTAAGAAGGGCACAGCAAAAGGGCTTGGTGTGACATATGGCATCCTTTCATGACAGGAAAGAGTGGGCCGATGCGGGAGCTCATTGTACTCCCCAAACATGTCTGAGACACATACCCTGCCACTACTCTAGCCCTTCACTGCTTTTATTCTCCTTATGCCTGAAATGTCTGAAAGCCAATCGGCACTGTGAAGGATGGAGATGGCAGAGGTTATGGGCATAATGGAAATAATTCAGAATTAGTTTCAAGAGACTTGCAACGTAGCCTTGAGGTTCTGCTTCTAACTACTATGAGACATTGGACAAGCCACTTAACCTTTTGGGTCTCAATTTCTTCATTTGTAAAATGAGAGAGTTAGGCATATGATGCCACTTAACTCTCTCCTTCTTGGAGTCCATAGGAGCAAATAGGAAAGTGGGGTAGAAATAAGAAGGCAAGAGGAGATGGAGCTAAACAGAATCAAATAAAACAGGAATGGAGTATTTGGACAAAGGGAGAAAGGGACAAAAGATAATGAAGGAAAAAAGAAGACAAATGTAAAAGTAGCCAGAAAGTATTCCAATATAATGCAGATATAACCATAGATAGATGAGCAATTACCTTCTCCCCTTCTACATTTCTGGAAAACTACTTTTGCTGTAGCTCCAGGACTGTATGCTGTGAAATACATTTAGTGGGTCTTCTTCCTTGTTTTCTGGTGTACAACTCCTAGAATTCTTAGGCTCTCCAAAGTGCTGTCTTTTTGTATGCCAAAGTTGACCAACAGCTTTAGGATGGGGCTGGTCACCAGATAGACAGAGACATAATTAGAGGGTTGGGACTTTCAGCCCCACCCCACTACCTCCTGGGAGAGGAGAGGAGCTGAAGGTCAAGTTGATCACCAATGGCCAATGATTTAATCAATCATATATATGTAATAAAGCCTCCATAGAACCCAAAGAGGACAGGGTTGAGAGAGCTTCTGGATAGCTAAACACAAGGAGGTTCCTGAAGGGTAGCACGCCCAGGGAGGGAATGGAAGCTCCCTGCCCCTTCTCCCATGCCTCTTCATCTGTATCCTTTTTAACATCCTTTATAATAAGTTGGTAAATGTAAGTGAGTGTTTTCCTGAGTTCTGTGAGCTGCGCTAGTAAATTAGTCAAACCCAAAGAGGGGGTCATGAAAACCCCAACTTAAAGCCAGTCGGTCAGAAGTTCTGAAGGCTCAGGCTTGTGACTGGTGTCTTGGGGGGCAGAAGAGGGGCAGTCTTGGGGACTGATCTCCCAATCCGTCGAATCTGACACTATCTATGTACAGGTAGATTTGTTGGAATCACATTGGAGGACATCCAGCTGGTGTCCAATGCTTGGTGTGTGGGGAAAAACTGCTATAATTTAGTCATAGAAGTCTGTGCTGATGATTGTTGTCATGTTGTGGTGTGAGAGCAGGAGAAAAACCCTGTTTGAGAGAATGCTCCTAAAACATGTACATAAAATACATCCTGCTCAATTCCCTACGGGAGTATTCCTTGAATGTGGGTTTCTGGGGTCTCAGATGGAACTTAGAATTCATGTTTCAGGATCCAGATAAAATTATGGTATTCACTTTCATATTTTAGACATAAAGATTACAGGAGCTTTTAGGTCTTTGGTAACCTATCCACCTTGGATAACACTCTTTTAATGGGAAAATAGGATTCAAACAACTGGGAGCATATTTTATAATTCTGATTGCTTTCTGTGTCTTAATTAATTTTGACATCATCCCAGAGTATATCTGTTTTCAAAGAGATTAACAGTCAGCTTTTGCTTATCTGGCTTACATATTTCATTTTACAGGTTTTTCCTGACAAACTCCTCTCTCCCATGCTTGGCATCTTCCTCCGTCCTGGCCATTTCCCAATTTATTAGCACCAACCTCTAGAGGGAAGATAAGGGAATAAATAAAATATAAATCACTTAATTCCTATAAACTATTGCAAAAACTGGCAAAGGGTAGAGGTTGACAGCAAAGGCCAAGTAAAGTTTAAGTTACAGACGAGAAGAGATAAGGCTTTTCCTACTTTGCACATTAAAATTGGTCCCACATAGGCATGAGGGCATCTTAAAATATTGATGAGCTCCACATAGCAACTCTAAATAGATAGATAAAGGGGTAAAGGACATAGTTGAAGAAGTTGGCCTTGGAAAGGAATAGAGCACCACATCTAAAAAAAAGTGAACAGTAAGGGTGGATAATGATAGATACCGATCAAGAGAGGGCGGGGACAACGTTGAGGTACTTGATGCTTGATGGACTCTATTTTCTTCCTTCTGAAAAGGAAGAGACATAGCCATCCTCCTAGGGGCAGTGGGGCAGGAGGAGGCTTGTAGAGAATGAGAAGGGTTTGGATCAGCTGGTATGAAGAGTAGGAAAAGGAGTCAAGTAAAGATAAAATAATTGTTAGGTAGTGTTCAAGAATTAGTAAAAGCTTATCCACCGTGATCAAGTGGGTTTCATCCCTGGGATGCAAGGCTGGTTCAACATATGCAAATCAATAACATAATCCAGCATATAAACCACATGATTATCTCAATAGATGCAGAAAAGGCCTTTGACAAAATTCAACAATGCTTCAGGCTAAAAACTCTCAATAAATTAGGTATTGATGGGACGTATCTCAAAATAATGAGAGCTATTTATGACAAACCCACAGCCAATATCATACTGAATGGGAAAAAACTGGAAGCATTCCCTTTGAAAACGGGCACAAGACAGGGATGCCCTCTCTCACCACTCCTATTCAAGATAGTGTTGGAAGTTCTGGCCAGGGCAATTAGGCAGGAGAAGGAAATAAAGGGTATTCAATTAGGGAAAGAGGAAGTCAAATTGTCCCTATTTGCAGATGACATGATTGTATATTTAGAAAACCCCATCGTCTCAGCCCAAAATCTCCTTAAGCTGATAAGCAACCTCAGCAAAGTCTCAGGATGCAAAATCAATGTGCAAAAATCACAAGCATTCTTATACACCAATAACAGACAAACAGAGAGCCAAATCATGAGTGAACTCCCATTCACAATTGCTTCAAAGAGAATAAAATACCTAGGAATCCAACTTACAAGGGATGTGAAGAACCTCTTCAAGGAGAACTACAAATCACTGCTCAACGAAATAAAAGACGACACAAACAAATGGAAGAACATTCCATGCTCATGGATAGGAAGAATTAATATCATGAAAATGGCCATACTGCCCAAGGTAATTTATAGATTCAATGCCATCCCCATCAAGCTACCAATGACTTTCTTCACAGAATTGGAAAAAACTACTTTAAAGTTCATATGGAACCAAAAAAGAGCCCGCATTGCCAAGTCAATCCTAAGCCAAAAGAACAAAGCTGGAGGCATCACGCTACCTGACTTCAAACTATACTACAAGGCTACAGTAACCAAAACAGCATGGTACTGGTACCAAAACAGAGATATAGACCAATGCAACAAAACAGAGCCCTCAGAAATAATACCACACATCTACAACCATCTGATCTTTGACACACCTGACAAAAACAACAAATAGGGAAAGGATTCCCTATTTAATAAATGGTGCTGGGAAAACTGGCTAGCCATATGTAGAAAGCTGAAATTGGATCCCTTCCTTACACCTTATACAAAAATTAATTCAAGATGGATTAAAGACTTACATGTTAGACCTAAAACCATAAAAACCCTAGAAGAAAACCTAGGCAATACCATTCAGGACATAGGCATGGGCAAGGACTTCATGTCTGAAACACCAAAAGCAATGGCAACAAAAGCCAAAATTGATGAGTGGGATCTAATTAAACTAAAGAGCTTCTGCACAGCAAAAGAAACTACCATCAGAGTGAACAGGCAACCTACAGAATGGGAGAAAATTTTTGCAATCTACTCATCTGACAAAGGGCTAATATCCAGAATCTACAAAGAACTCAAACAAATTTACAAGAAAAAAACAACCCCATCAATAAGTGGGCAAAGGATATGAACAGACACTTCTCAAAAGAAGATATTTATGCAGCCAACAGACACATGAAAAAATGCTCATCATCACTGGCCATCAGAGAAATGCAAATCAAAATCACAATGAAATACCATCTCACACCAGTTAGAATGGTGATTATTAAAAAGTCAGGAAACAACAGGTATGTAGAGGATGTGGAGAAATAAGAACAATTTTACACTGTTGGTGGGACTGTAAACTAGTTCAACCATTGTGGAAGGCAGTGTGGCAATTCCTCAAGGATCTAGAACTGGAAATACCATTTGACTCAGCCATCCCATTACTGGGTATATACCCAAAGGATTATAAATCATGCTGCTATAAAGACACATGCACATGTATGTTCATTGCAGCACTATTCACAATAGCAAAGACTTGGAACCAACCCAAATGCCCATGAATGATAGACTGGATTAAGAAAATGTGGCATATACACACCATGGAATACTATGCAGCCATAAAAAAGGATGAGTTAATGTCCTTTGTAGGGACATGGGTGAAACTGGAAACCATCATTCTCAGCAAACTATTGCAAGGACAAAAAAAACAAACACTGCATGTTCTCACTCATAGGTGGGAATTGAACAATGAGCACACTTGGACACAGGAAGGGGAACATCACGTACTGGTGCCTGTCGTGGGGTGGGCGAGAGGGGAGGGATAGCATTAGGAGATACACCTAATGTAAATGACGAGTTAATGGGTGCAGCACACCAACATGGCACATGTATACATATGTAACAAACCTGCACGCTGTGCACATGTACCCTAGAACTTAAAGTATAATAAATAAATAAATAAATAACTTCATGAACGCAAAAAAAAAAAGAATTAGTAGAAATTCCTAAATTTGCAAAAATTATTAGCACAGTTAAGAGATTTTCCTGGGTGCCTTCAGAAGCCTAGGAACAGGAGTAGATAAAAATGAATAGAAGGGCTCATTCCTGATGTGGAATTTTCAGGATGGTTACAGCAGAAGAGTAAGGGAAGACGATGGAGAAGAAACTGGTCTGAAGAGATATTATCTGTGTTATTTCATTAAAGCAGCAGCAATTTCTCAATAAAAAAGATTTGTTAGACATTGAGTCTAATTTACAGATGAACAAAGTTTGAAATAGCAGGTTTTCAAAAGTGGCAAAAGCCTGTAATACTCTCTGATTCCAGGAATGTTCTTTTCCATTGTACATCGCCTTATGGGAGTGAGTGAATTGGAGGTTTTGGTAATATTGTCATTAAAATTATTACATTAACAGTGAGATTAATGCAGGTAGTTGGAGTTGGAACCTAAGTAGGCGGGGATTGACGTGTTGGGGAATATATTAAACGTGAAGAGTAGGTTTTGAGGCAACACAGTAGCAGGAACCCATTATAACACTATCCATACATTATAACACTGTGAATAGAGCAGGAGACCCCACTCTCTGAGTGAATTATTTTGTAAGTGGAGACAAGGTCCAGGATGTGGCCACGACATTGTTACAATGAAATGAAGATGAAAGGCTAGAGAAGCTCCCAATGGAGGAGAATTACAAGTACTGAAGAGATAGATCATCTACTTAGTGTGGAAGTGACACAAGATGATGCCTGGAGATTAGGAAAAGAGTGCAAACCAGGGGCAAGAATCATCAATGACTGTGGAGACAGATAGAAAAGGGGTGTGTGATAAACAAGAAGCCACTAGAGAGCAGAAATATACTCCTGCTTTGTCTGGCCTGACCCTCCCATACACCATGAGCTGGCTGGCCCATCAAGGTCAGTAATCATCACTTTTAGATTTTCCTATAAAATCCCAGTCACCTTCCACGTCACTTCTTTCTAACATGCACTTTCTCTGAGCTTATTTCAAGTCTACATTAAAACTCTTGGCTCTATGAGTCTAACCACATCCATAACTGACACTGGACTTGGCTTTTCTCATATTCAAACTTCAGCCTTTTTTTTTTCCTAATGAACTCTTATTCATGAGGCTGTCTTTTGTGTCCTCCTTGTTTCTTGGGTTAGAAATCCCAGCCATAACTTTTACCCTAAACCACATCCCTGTGTCTTAGAGAGTGGCATATCTGGAAGGCAGGGGCTTCAAAGAACAGCTGGCCTTTCAGTGAAGTGGCAAAACAATATTGGGCTGATTCAGAACAAAGAGTGCCATCTACTGAAAGGCCACTTAGCTGTTTAGTAATTTATTCAGCTGTATGAGTTATCATAAAATAGTCTCACAATAGCATTGTGAAAAACATGAGATGGGAGAAAAGGACATGAAATGTTGTAGCCAGGTAATCCTAAAATGTGGTGGTTAAAGGCGGAAGTCAATGTCCACCCTTACCCACTGAAAAAAGGGTCTCTGAGATTGTTTTCCTTCCTATGGGATTCTGTGGGAAGTTTCCAATAGACAGTCACCTAGAATAGGGAAATGGCTTTTTATTACTAAAGATGAATATTTAATAATAATCGTTTGGAGAAATAAAATAGTTCAAAATGACAAAGTAGACCAAAGTAAACTAGGATAAAACAGAAACAAATTATTATATGGAGGCAAGGAATCCTATTCCTGTATGGCAAGACGATGGTACCTGAATTCATAATGTACAGTGGTCCAAGCAGATTGGTTAGAGAGCAACAACCACATGCATTTTGCAGGGAATGTCTCTCACCCTGTTGCCACTTTTTTCAGTGCTCCATATGCTAGATTGCAACTACAGATTTAGCCCTTTTGCCCAAAGGCATCTGAACCTGTGAAAAGCCTAGCTGGGGCACTTTCTATTGTTCATTGACAACTTGTCAATTTACTTCCAGGCAAAATAATTCATAAACATGATAAGTAAGGCAGATAAAACAAGAATTCTTTCACACTTTGCAACTTTACTGCAAAAATGGCTTATTTTCCATAAATGTGTGAAATCTCCCCTCTGAATTGTGACTGTGCATTGAACTTTAAAACTGTTTAGAAACAGCACAAGCATTTCACAATTCCTGTCTGTAATAAGATGAATGTTAAATATTAAACATGCATTAAAAGTGATAAAATAAAAGATTTTCAAAGGTTCACTAGCATCACCATATTTCTCTTTGATTCTCAGAGTTAATAAAAGTTAAGTTTAACAATGGTCTCTAAGAGACAAATGTTTAAACACTATCTTCTAAATTTGACATTTCATATATTTATATTAGCTATTATCAAAACCCTTATGTCAGTTAAAAAAAGATAAACTATATTATTATTAAATTCAAAAGCAGTATGTGATATGTTAGCATATGTTCATACTGTAATGAAGTGGCTTTTGTTTCTGATACTTATAATCATTCCATTTCTAATGTACTGTTTAAATATTGAAAGCTAATTGTGAATTCTTTTAGGTAAAATATTTTAAGTAGATAATTATTTTGAAATATATTATTCTCTAAGGCAAAGTGGTCTATTTATGTGTAGTTATTTATAAAGTCGTACTCTTTAATGAAGCCATGTTCCCTGGATTCAATTCCCTGGTAATGGATTTGATTTTAAGCTTCTTGCTTACTGTGATGCCATCCCACAGTTACACTGGGCAGCCTCCTGATTTTTCCCAGGTGAACCTCCATAACACCAAACATCCTAATTTTGGACAGACTGAAAATGAAGGGAAAAACGAATGAGATGGGATCCAAACATACAAGACCAGGTTCAGCTTCCTGGGTTTGTTCTTCTTTTGTGACCTTTGCCCCTTAGACACAGCCTAGATTCCCGACATTTCCAGATAGAGGGTTTGAAGGTCCTATTAGCCTTTTCCCCCTATTTCCCCACATTTTCTTGACTTACTGTAGAATATTTATAAACAGGAACACATATGCATCTGTTACATAACAAATGGCTTTTGGGAAATAAGTGACAGAACACGAGAAAAGAAATTTCAAAGACTGCAAAAAAAGGGGAGTACAACAAATCTGTGATAAACAAGGGTGCCTCAAAATAGGACACGTTTTGCAGGAGGCAGCGTCGAATAGTAGAAAGAGCCCAGAACTGGGGGGCCAGGGACCTGGGTTCCAATTACGTCACTGGTATTGAAGTTCTGATTCTCGAAGAGTCCATGCAGTTCGGACCTCGGTTTGGATCAGTTTTCCCCTCTTGGGAGAAAGAGGACAGTGCTGGCTGGGCTCCAGATCCCCTACTGATTTTTTTTTTCCTTTTGAACACAGGGATTTCCTGTAAGATTTTAAATGAAGAAAGTCTTCTACTGCTGTATAAAGAAAAAAAAAAAAGAAGAAGAAAGGTATTTACTGCCAGATCTAAAATTATATTATTATGTGAATAATGTATTTAGATGATCTAACTTAATTCACAAAATGTTTTTCCAAACAAAATCATGTAGATTACAGATGACTCTTGTGTTTGCTTTAAAACAGGTGATGAATATTATGAAAAACTCCATCACCTGATTTTTGTGTGAACGTAGAGAATATACATACCTGTACCAATGAACCTTCATTTTAAATGCTACTTTTTCAACCTGAATTTTTCCAGCGTTCTTATCCTATAAGCTGGGGACTGCAGCAGCTTATATGATATTAGAGATTAATAAATCTCTAATTTATTAATCTGTTAGTTTTGTTTTAAAAAATACTAGCTTTTTTTAAAAACCTAACAGATTAATAAAATAGAGAATGTATTTTTTACATGCTGTGTGATGTTCCAATTTCCACATCTGAGTATCTTGGCTTCATCATACCCAATTCATCATCCTGGCCATTGGCTATATAGAAGCAGGCCTCTTCCTCCCTACCCCAACCCCATTTTATCTAACTGTTACTTCCCACCCTCAATTCGTGGACTGTTTTTCTCCCCTCAGCATGAATAATCATGTAATTTTCCCATGAAACTAAATCTAGTTTATGTGCCCAATTCTCTAATTGTCAAGGTCATTTAAAATTTTGTTATTATTATTTTTAAATATGTTCACCGTGTAACTTAATCTGGCATCCTTGGCAAATTAATAAGCACACTATACATATTGTTACTAAAATTGTTGAAGATTGTCACTTGAAAAACCTTGCAAAGAGAAAGAGCAGTAACCTAGGAGTAAATTGTTCAGGATTGTTGGAGAAATAGAGTATTTGTTGTAGAAATTCACCCCAAGCAGATATTGTAAGAAGTTAGAAGAAAAGCAGTGAGTTAAAATTAAGAAAGGCAAATAATAGGGCTCTATAAGAGTCAGGAGTATAAGAACGAGAACAAAAAAAAAAAAAGAGGAAAAATAAAGATATAAACCAAATGTGTATTTTGGCGCTATCAAGATACAGAACTTGTATTGAATATGCAAGTTTAGAATGTATTTGTTTAATTTAAAGCACTTTGTTTCATTTAAATACACAGCAAAGAGACTGCTTAGCGCTGGACGTCAATTAATATTCTTCCAAAGGACTGGCAGGAAGCCATGGTGGACGTCTAGTCAGAGACAGTGTGTCACACTACTGTTGACTGTAAAATTAATTACCATTTCTAAACAAGAACTCTGTGATGCATATTCTTCCAGGCAAACTACACTGCCCTCCTAGCATTAAAGGTTATAAATAATTATCTTTTCTTAAACGCTCTTTAGAGGAATTACAAGCAAAAACATTAACAGTCTCAAAAATAATGATAAAAAGAACACCCATCTATGGTGGGACAAGTCGACATTGTGAAGACAGGATTGAATATTAAGAAGTGTCACCTACCTAAAGTAAGTGTTAGACATTCGCATGATGGCATCAGCTGCTGATCTAATGCATCTGGAGCTGCCCTGTCACTAAGGCATTGCTAACCAAGGCAGAGAAACAGACAAAGCTGCTTCATCATTAATGTCAGTAAAAGGATCTGGAGGAAAAATAGAGAGTCTCTGGAGACCTTGTCTGGACTTTTTGGAGCCTGGACAACAGTCCTTTCCAACAACAGTCTTTTCCAACCCAATAGCAGCTGCAACAAAAGAAAAAAGGAGGGCATTGACTTGAGTTGTCGTTAAGTTCAAAGAGGGAAGAATAGTAGCCTGTGATGAACCTTTATAGTCAGAGTTATTAATAGGGAGTTCTTTTTTATAGCTTTTGAAAATATCACATTTATGAAGAGTGCTAAATTATCCGGGGTTATTGTTTGGCATGTGTTGACTGGTCAGTTTTAAGCTGATAAAATTAAAATCTTTTCTATCTCTGAAGAGGCTAGAAGAGTACAAAATTCCTTTCTCAGGGTTGTAGCATATAGATTTAAAATAGCACTATCAATCTAGGGAAGTACACTTCTGGCTCTTAGTTGGGTACAGATTGGTTCAAGGATCATATTCAATGAGAAGTTATTAATGTTTCAGAGGCAACTAAAAGGACACATAAAATGATGTTCTGCAGGGGTCTGTCTAGGATGGTAATATTTAACATTTTATCAGTGACTTGGATGATAAAATATGGAACATGCTCATAAAGTTTCACAGAGGACTCTAAGTTGGGAGACGTAACAACAACCTTGGAAGATTGACTTATAATTCAAGATGACCTTGAGAAGTCAGCAGAGGAGTCATTCATGATCAGGTTTACATCCACTGTGTAGCTTAATGAGTGAGGTTTGAACAATTGGCAAAATGATAAAAGAGGGACATGGGTAGACAAATATGAAATGCACTAAATACGAGTAACCTGGTAAATACAAGTTGTACCGGAAAGAAGCATGCATGATACTGGAGGGTGCGAATAGCGTAATATACAGGATTATGGCATAGTTTGATGCAGTATGATTTAAATTAAGAACGATATAACAGACTGGGGACTACTCAATAAAGGCAAAAATGAAAGAACAATAAGAGGAAAAGTGAAATGACTTACGGTGGATGGGTACACGGAAGTGAGGCCAAAGTCACTTAGGTGGGGAAAAATGAGATGGAATGAATGTGTATCAGCCCTTGGGGTGGGGGTAAAGTTGTTACTGATGTTAAACAGGGCTTGCATGGGACTCTTCCAAGCTATTCAGCTGCTATTGTTTTTCTTTGTACTACAGGCCTGGGCTGGTCCAGAGCTGACCTAGGCATGAAAATTCCTCCCCGCCTACCATTCCCAGCCTCTTTGGAGTGAATGAAGGCTCTGTCCAAGGGCTCATTCTGTCATGAGCTAGTCATGGGTAAAGGGTTCCAAGGACTTTCCTACCTAGTGTCAGATCGGAGCCTGGGAGTGGCTGGGAGTGGAGGCGTTGCTCAACTGATCTTTGGTGGAGGTGCTTTTGGCCTCATGGAAGGTGTAAGTCTCACTGTCATTTAAGGAACATGATATTAGCTTTTCTACTATCTTTAATAAAACTAACTATAATTTAAAAATCTGTTTACAATGCATTGCCAATAACACTTGCTGTGTCCAGAGGACCCAGACTTATCGTTTTTTTCAGGTATAGTTCATGATTCTTCCTTTCCAATTGCTTTTATTTATTTTATCATTCTTCTAGTTTCCTTTTGTTCAAAAAGTATGCATATAGTTCATACCACTTATAGCTCACTGATTTACATGTGACTTTAGTATTGAACCCCCACCTGTAGTTGTTCAAATGATTTAATAATATAATTGTTGGCTGCTGTCAGGGAGGATGTCTGCTGGGTCAATGCAGAAAGTAACATTGCAGGCATGACTGAGGCTCATTGTGAGATTTTTGGTGGGGGGGACATTTAACTTAAATATTCTGTTTTTACCAAAAGATTGGTTTGCACAGATTATTCTTACTGATACTGGAGAAAAGTATGTAAAGAAAGAAATAGTGAGAGCCTGTGCCTAGATAACAGACAACAGGTATGCCTCCAAGAGTGCGTTGGAAGCAGGTAGATATCTTCAAGAGTCCAGTAGTGGGTTAAGAACAGTAGTAGAAGAGCCATAAAAACCAAATGTTGAAGACTCTTCAAAGTATGAATTTATAACAATCACAAAAAGACATGGGATTTTAATTACTGCCTTTTAATTACCAATAAACAAAAATAATTCATTTTGAATATACTTTTATACCAGTGATTCTCAACATTGGCTACACATTGGAATTGGCTCAGCTACTTTTCAGAATATTGCTGCTGTGTCCTAGAAATCAGAGATTCTGACATAAAGGGTCTGAAGTAGTGCCTGGGAATTGGGATTTTAGAAGCTCCCCAGGTGATTCTATTGTATAGCGAAGGTTATAAACCACTGAGCTATATATACCATGTCTTATGCCATGTGGCCGCAACCTGTAACAACAAATTACTGGCAGCAACATTTTTACACTTCTTACAGTGCTCCTGTCCTGACTCTCTAGCTGTCTTCCTCTTCACGTTTGACACTCTTAGAGTTGTTTCTGCATTTGCTGCCCCAGTCTCACCCAGGTATAACAGTAGGTTTTGCTTTCCCTGATTTTCACCTTACACATTTCCTCTCATTTTACTTGGCTTTTAAAATTGTAAAATTGGCCTGCATGGCTTGCACCCTTGCTTGGCTAGCCCCAGAGGTTGAGCCCAGTGGGTAGTAATATTCCAATACAGGACAGCATGGAACAACTTGAAATGTGAAACCACTCAGGTTATCTATGTGGTCATATTTAAAATGAGTGAAATGGAAGAGGATCATGAAATGAGAAGAATCTCAGGGTAAAACAACAATGAAGATGCAACCCTTAATTGTACATGGCTGAGATTTTTGCTTCCTAAATTAATACCAAAGCAATACTTTATACTATTTGTGTTTTTATAAACATATATAACTATGATTACATAAACCCTAAAGCCAAGTATTTGTGTTAATTTTGTCATATTTTCTTGGTTATTCATAGCCAGTATTTTGAAATTATTTAAAAATCAAGTCCCAGGGTAAATATATTTTCATATTTCATTATTATTATGGACCAGGTAGACTCATATGATAACTTCTTTCAAAATTTTGGATCACAAAGTTGCAGAACAAGATGAAGAATCCAATACAAAATGGTGTCTCATCGAGGCCTGTTCCGTCTGGTTCTACCATATGGCATAATCGCAATTCTTTTAATATTTTAAAAATTAAAGTTAATAACAGGTTCATCGCACCACTAAGATGACAATTTCTTTGGTTCAGATATCAAGTCTGCAACTACTTTGATATCATTAACAGTGCTCCATTCACTCTGGACACAATAGCTGTCCAATAAAATCTTATGGTTTGAAAGTGCCTTAACTCTTGGGTTTCTCCTAAATTATTTATATTCTCCTCTCTCATCCTTTTTCAATCTCTTCTCCTTCCATGCTACTGTCATCTATTTGTTTGTTTGTTTTTATTCTTTCTGCTTCAAAGGGAGAAGGGTGACTGATGTCCCTAAAATTTCAAATAGTAACCTCCTGAGACAGAGGTCCAGGTTCTTATCTTCTTCAATAAACTTTGTTGAGTTCCTCAAAATTATCTCCTTATGATCAGTGTTCTAAGTTTCTGGCTGCCTGCTTATGTTGCCCCAATTCATCATTAGAGAAGATGTATTATGTAGTAGATAAGATCAGTCATTTTCTCCAGCACAAAACCTGGAACCCTTTCAACTATTAATACAGCTGAGTGGATGTTATTTTACTTTAATTAAACTATTTTAATCTTTCTATGCTATATGGGTTTATACTCACAAATTTCAGTAATTCCTAAGAATATGTAATAGCTACAATAGACGTTAACATCAGTGTCAGGGTTACTATCTGTGAACAACACCTGAAAAGAATTTGGTTTCTTCAAAGGATTGACCTCAACAGAGTCTGATATTTAAATATGAACAATATCTTATGTTATCTATTTAGTTAGTCCAGAGTGAAGGCAGGCAAATTTCTTTTAGGATCTTTTCTGATATTTCTGTGACCTCTCCCTTTTTTGTGGTTTAGTTTTTCTTTTCTTCATTCAATAAACCACTATCCTCTGTTGACCCACATTTTCAACCTGGAAGGCAGGCATCTATTTTTATTAAGAAGTTCAGTTTGGAACTTTATTATTGTCCTGCGTACTGTGCATCTTAAAGGAGGTACCTAAGAGAAGGCTTTCATAACTCAAAACAAGGGAACTCTTATAGAAGGAATGTGAGATAATGGGTTAAGTCCTTGTGCCTAGGAACCACTGCTCAAATAATATTGTCATTTTGCCCCTAGAGAAGGCAGAACCAGCCCGGCAGAGACTTGCTTGGGCTTCCTCTGGTTTGGAGAACACCTAGGCTGAGTGACAGCCACCTAGGTGTAGAATTATTATATTGCTTCTGGTTTCCACTGAAGCTTTGAAACTCCCTGGGGATGTTTTACACCTATTAATAAAAAGATAGGACAAAATTGAATAATGGTGTCTGTTTCCATAAAAAGGAAATAAGACTCAACGGACCTTGCTCCCAAAGTGCTTTCATAAATAACAAGAAATTAATGCCCGCCACTAATTTTCTAGTCTTTTTTTTTAAGACTAGAATCATATTTTCCAGTTAATAGTGACCTATTTTTGAGCAAGTTTCTCATCTTGTTCCAAACCTTTAGGGAGATAATTACTACACAATGTGTTCCCTATTTTTAGCAAACAGAGGAACCTGTCCATTGTGATCTTGAGCTTGCTGCATTGCATACATTTTATGTCTTATTTCTCCCCACTCCTTACACTTCCTCCTCAGCTGTGGCCGATTAGGTACCACATAGATGATGGCAATTTTATTCCTGGTTGTGTCAATAGTTTTACTTTATGTCTGGATTTCTACTGGAAGGTTCATCTGCAACCAGTGCTTTTACAAAAGTACACCCATTGGTCGTAATGAGTTTAGGGTGCACATAGAGGCTGATAATGAATTTGAAAGAATTATAGAAGAAGCACCCTAAATTTAACATGGCCCAAATGTCTAGACCTGCAATGCCATTTTTGTATATAAAAATTAGCCTATTATCCTTAATTTAATAAGCAGAGAGTCTGTTTTATTGCATTTAACTTACACCTCTGAAAGCAAACTCATTTTTACTGTTCTAGCTTATGAATGATGAGCTTATTCTTTTAGGAGTGAGTGTAGGTGGAAAATAGACAGGGATTTTTTTATAACATGAGTAGATAAAATACCTACTTCCTAGGGTGCATATTAGATCATAATGTAAATGCACAGATGATGGTAAATTGAGATGGTAGCAGTTTCTAATAATGTAATTAAATCGGAACCCCCCAAATTTAAAAGGTTATGGGACTCGAAATAACAATGGCTATGAAATAAAAGTATTATGTATTAGTTATCTGTTACTGTGTAATAATACTACTACAAACTCTAAAATTAACATGTTTATTATCTCACAGTTGCCATGGATTTTAGCAGTCTGGGAACAGTTTAGCTGAGTTCTGTGCTTCAGGGTTTCACAAAGCTGCAATCAAGGTGTTGGCTGGGGCTGCAGTTTCATCTGAGACTCGCCCAGGGAAGGATCTGCTTTCAAGCTCACATGAATGTTGGCAGCATTCAATGCTTTGCAGGCTGCCAAACTGAGGGTCTCAGTTTCTTGTTGCTTGTTGGCGGAGGGCCACTCTGTGACCTCTCTCCATATGGCAACTCCCAACATGGCAACTTGCTTTGTCAAAGCCAAAAAGGGAGAGAAAATCTTTTCTCAAAATAGACATTACAATCTATGTAATATAATTGTGCACACACACACATGCACACACACACAATCATGTACATCCCAATAAAAAGCAAAATCAGAATGAACTTAGCAGCAAGGTAAATGAGATAACATATGTAAATTACTGCACATAGAAAGTGCTCAATAATTGTACTTAATGAAATAAAATCTTGTAATAGATGCATTTTTAATTATCACTTGGTGTATATTTGGCTTTACAGAACAAATGGATGAAGAATGGATTAAGTCAGTGGACTACAGATTTTCCTGACCCTAAGAACTTCCCTAGGTGCTTGTTAAACTACACATTTTTAGGTCCTACCCTTGGATATAATGATCAAGTAGGTCTAATTGGAGTTGATGATTCTTATAATCAAACAACTTTATGAAAAATTGATTTGTGTTAGAAATTGTTAAACAAAGTAAACAGGTGAAATACTTAGAGTGTAAATAACCACAACTGTACATGATTATTATGGACGATGGATTGAGGATATAATTGGAAGTCCTAAACAGATATGTATGGCAGAATGTGAGGTGAATGGTGTATAACTGTGCTACTTATTGGTTCATAAGAAGCTGAAGGGGAGAATGGCAGGGATTGGTGGTCTCCTAAATGAAAATTAGAATGATTCAGTTATAAGAAAAATCAGTTGAGGACAAAAGATTTAACAGAAGAAAGAAAGGGAAGCAAAATTGAAGGTTTTATATGTATAAAAATCAATTCTGATAACTATATTCTTAACAAAGGAAACGAAACATTGAGATTGTTTGAGATTAGACATGAGGAAAGAGGGTCTGAGAATATTGGCTCATGTGACAAGAAGGGAAAATCTAGGGGGTAGAAATGAACCAGTGTGTCCCAAATGGGGGCCTCCAATTTTGAACATCAGGAGTATTCTAACTAAAGAGGAAACTGAGGGTGCACTGAACTTAGATGGGTGTAAAGAACATGACTCAATTCTGGCAAAGATGTGAGATTTTAACCCACTTAGAATGTCAAGAAATGTTTTTATTACAATAGTTTTATAATATGTTTTGAAATAGGGAGTGCGATGCCTATAATTTTGTTCTTTTTGCTCAAGATTTCTTTGAATAGTCAGGGTCATCTCTGGTTTCATACAAATTTTAGGAATTTTTTTCTATTTCTGTGAAAAATGACATTGAAATTTTGATAGGAATTGTATCCAACTTGTAGATTGCTTTGGGTAGTATGGACATTTTAACAATGTTAATTCTTCCAATTTGTGAACATGAAATATCTTTTCATTTATTTGTATCTTCTTCAATTTCCTTTATAGTGTTTTATGGTTTTTAGTATATAGATAGATCTCTCACTTCCTTGGTTAACTTTAATCCTAAGTATTTTATTTTTGATGTTATTGTAAATAGGATTGTTTTCTTATTTTTATTGTTTGGATAGTTCATTGTTAGTATGTAGTAATGTTACTGATTTTTATATGTTGATTTTTTAACCTGTAACTTTACCGAGTTTGTTTCTCAGTTTAATATTTTTTTTGGTGGAATTTTTAGGGTTTCCTATATATAAGATTATGTTATCAGCAAGCAGAGACAGGCACGTTAATGGAATAAAAACAGACACATCAACCAAAGGAACAGGTTAGAAATCCCAGAAATAAACTCAAGTACTTACAATCAATTGATTTTTGACAAAGTTTCCATGAATACACAATGAGAAAAGGATAGACTTGTCAATAGATGATGCTGAGAAAGCAGGATATCTACTTGCAGAAGAATAAAATTGGACCCATATCTCATATGATATACCAAAATAAACTCAAAATGGATGAAAGACTTAAACATTAAGACCTGAAACTATAAAACTACTAGAATAAAATATAGGGAAGGCTGGGCATGGTGGCTCAACGTCTGTAATCCCAGCACTTTGAAAGGGCAAGGCAGGCACATCACTTGAGACCAAGAGTTCAAGACCAGACTGGTCAACATGGCAAAAGACCATCTTTACTAAAAATACAAAATTTGGCTAGGCATGCTAGCACATGCCTGTAATTCCAGCTCTACTCAGGAGGCTGAGGCAGGGGAATCACTTGAACCCAGGAGGTGGAGGTTGCAATGAGCCAAGATTGCACCACTGCTCTCCAGCCTGGATGACAGAGAGAGACTCTATCTCAAAAAAAAAAAAAAAAAGGAAAAAGAAAACAGAAACATAGGGGGAAAGCTCCATGACATTGATCTGAGCAATGGTGTTTTTAGACAGAACTCCAAAAGCACAGGCAACAAAAGGGAAAATAGAAATGGGATTGCATCAAACTAAAAATCTTCTAGACAACAAAGGAAACAACAGGGTGAAGAGATACTCTCCCATGGATTGGGAGAAAGTATTTGCAAACCATACATTGATAAGGAGCTAATAACAAAAATATATAGGGAACTCAAACAACTTAATAGCAAGAAAGTAAGAAACCCAGTTAAAAAAAAAAGGCCAAACGGTCTGAACAGACCTTCTCAAGAGAAGAGTTATGAATGGCCAACACAAATATTTAAAAAATGGTCAGCATCTCTAATCATAAGGAAAAAGCAAATTAAAATCACCATGAAATATCACCTCATACTTGTTAGAATGGCTGCTCTGAAAAAGACAAACGATAACAAGTGTTGGCAAACGTGGAGAAAAGAGAACGGTTGTACTCTGTTGGTGGGAATGTTAATTAGTATAGCCACTTTGGAAAACAGTATGGAGGCTCCTGAAAAAAATGAAAATTGAATTAATCTACGATCCAGCAATGACACTTCTGGTTATATATCCAAAGGAATTAAAATCAGTATGTCAAAGAGTTATCTATACTCCTTTGCTTATGCAGCATTATTCACAATAGCCAAAATATGGAAGCAACCCCCATTAATAGATGAATGGATGAAGAAAATGTGGTATATATTCACAATGAAATACTATTCAGCCTTACAAAAGGACATTCTGTCATTTGCAATAATATGGATAAAATTGGAGGACATTATGCTAAGTGAAATAAGGCAGGCACAGAAAGACAAATACTGTTTGATCTCACTTGTATGTGGAATCTAAAAATGTTGATCTCATAGACAAAGACAGCAGAAAGTTCATTACCATAGGCTGGGGCTGAGATGTGGGGAAAAGAGAGAGAGAGAGAAAGGTAAAATATTGATCAAAGTGTACAAAGTTTCAGTTAGATTGGAGGAACAAATTCTAGCCATCTATTTCACTGCTTTCTGACTATGGTTAATAATAATGTATCGTATATTTCAAAATCACTGAAAGAATAGATTTTTAACATTCTCATCACAAAAAAATAAGTTGGTGATGTGATATATATGTTATTTAGCTTGATTTAATCTTTCTGTAATATCTACATCAAAACCTTACATCAGAACCTCACATTGTACCCCATAAATATACACAATTTTTGTCAAAGTAAATCTTTAAAAATGTTGAGAAATGAACAGAAAAGTCCACAAGTCTTTCAATTCAAGATGAAGTTGAATGCTTTATAATATTTTACTATAATCCTATTGTCTGAAAAGATATATTTTATCAAATTTGAAAATAAGAAAAATACAGCCTCATGGCTTCTCTTAGAGGCCTTTCTTTCTTTCTTTTGTATACTGCACATGGCAGGTTAACAGGGCTGAGCTGTTTTGATTAACTATCCAAATGTTTAATCAATACAGCAATAGCAAGATGCATTCTGGCTGTGAAAGACCTTGGAAAGGTCCCACTTGCCTTATTCTCTACCCCCAAGTGGGACATCAATGAACTATTACATGGTCCCTGCATATCAATGCAGTAGGGCTTAGACAAATACAATGTTAATGGATAATTGTGGGTCACCTTGTCAAAATATGTTAAATGCCCCTTGAGTACAGTTTTTTTCTCCCTATTAAAAATGACAGTAAACTGCGACCTTGTTGATATCATACATGCTTTCAGGAAGCAAATGTTATTATTCAGTCTGTAACAGGTTTATTGATTTATGGGTCAAAAAATTCATTATGACTAAATTATAAAACACACTTTCTGTGTTGATACAACCCACGGTAATTGTGTGACAAAGTGCTGAACAGTCTTACTTGGTTTAGGCAAAATACCTTTATGAACATTCATTCAGAAAACACACATAGAGGCAGCTTCTAGCAGAATGATTCATAAGCAAGGCCTGTGTCCCTGTGTGTCTGGGATATCGACACAGCACGGAGTCAGGGAAAGTTCACTCGGTGACCAAGGTCCTTGGATTCTGGCCAAGAATATGCCATCTGTCAGGATGGTGGTACGTGCAGGAAGCCTGAGCCTTGGACTCTTGCCTCCCACTAGATCTATTCACAACGCTGTGAACACCCACACGGATCCTCCACTGTTTCTGGTGCTGCTGAAGGACAGAGGATTGCTTGTCATCTGGTGCCATGAGTCACAAGGAGACGAATTGTGGCACTTGGTACTTCTAGATTCCAAGTGCTGCTTCGGCAGCATGACACACAGAATGGAATGGGTTAGATTGGCAGTCATGTTTGAGGTTTTCTTTTTTCTTTTTCTTAAACATTTCTTAAGAGGCTGGTAAAATGAAGATTCGATGGCCAAGAATGTAGATTATGCAGAGAATGTCAGAATTTATTTGTCATTTTATCATTTGTTACTACTAAGCCTAAGATAATGCTAGGTCGAAACTGAAAATGAGATAAAAATGACATAATTGGCCAAGTTTTTTCTTTCACTACGAAACCCATTTTTTTCCCTTCTGAGAAAGAATGCAAAAATATTTAAAACCATAGGTTGTGTGCTAAGAGATGCATGAATATAGAAAGCATTATGCTACTTTAATGGGTCATGGAAAGAAAATGTGTCGTACAAGTATAACACACACATTCAGAATGTGTAATAAAGGGTAGTGTCATCTTTAAAAATGAAAGAAAACAGCATAAATAACTAAAATGGGAACCCTCTTAACATGTCAGTGATTTTATTAGAGGAATAGTTTCACTTTGTATACCCATCTTCAATTTACCTCGGGGCAGTCGAGTATAAAGTAACAATTTACACATTATAATGAAATAGAATAAGCATCTCAATTTAAAAATTCACTATGTGGTGGGAATTTATTCTTTCAGAGAACCAATATAAGGTACACCACTCTTTGGTACATGTAATTTGAAGGTATAGATGCGTAAGAACACATACATGCAGTTTTTACAGTGTAGGAATTAAATGACATTCTATTTGAGGGCTTAATTCTATTTCATTGCAATATACCAGTCTTCATGTACTTCTGGTTGCTCATCTGGCCCTTTGAGAAGTAGAAAGAGACACCTGAAATACTCCTCCTATGAGCATAAACCATGCAATGGCTGCCAGATTATCCTCTAGGTATTATGACTAGAAGATGTTTAGAGTTGGAAGAAGTCCTAGAAATCATCAAATTGAAATTTCTTAGTTTCTTGATAAGAACAATGAGGTGCACAGATGTTAAGTGGGACAAGGCCACGCAGCAAGGTACTGGTAGAAACAGGATAGATGAAAACTCAAGATTTTTCCTGATGCTTTCCACTAAACTGTGCTGCCTCCTTCAAAAATAGATCAGCCTTTCCTTACACTAAAACATTTCATGTTCTCTGGAAATGGAAGATTATTGCTGTTGCCATGCTACTTCTCTTGCTTTATGTTTTGCCTTTGCTATATTAGCTAACATTTACTGAGAAATTACTATCTACCAGGCATTCTTCTAAGCATTTTATAGGTACTAATTTATTTAATCTTCACACAAGGCTATTATCCCTTTATAGATGGGAAACTATTTTTTTCATTTACCTCTATATGTCCTCTTTCTCCTCCTTTTTTTTTTTTTTTTTTCATAGAAGGGATTACCAAGGCTAAGACATTCCAAAAATTGCCCAAGGTCACCAGCTGGTAAGGGGTAGCCCTGACGTTCTAACCAAGCTTCCTGGCTTCAGAGACTATTCTTTTCGTTACTAAGTAGATGGAATTTCTTTTTTCCTCTAGTACATGGAGTTTCTCCTGAGCTTGATTCCAGTCTTCCTCAGCACCATCACTCACAAACAACAAGAAAGATATCCTAAATACCCTGGTTCATCATTACACTTTGTGTGCATGTATTAAACCATCACATGTTCCCCAAATATATGTACAATCCTTATGTATATTAAAAACAAAAGGAAGAAGAAAGAGAAAACACTAACAGTTGCAGCTAGCTCTCTATCACCCAGTCCGAGTGGTGGCGCTTTGTTGAATAATGTTCTTAGAAGATTCCTGGCCTGTGCTGCCCTAACTGCTGCGGCTAGAAGCTATGTTTTGATGCAAGATGTGTTATATATTAGTAATTTGTTTTTTGCCTATACACTGTTCAAAACTCATGTACTTTTTGAACAGACCTTAATGTAGCTGACGATATTTAAACCTGTCACTATTTTGGAACCAATATCAAGTATTCCAAAGTAATGGTGGTAATGTAGAAGCATCTTTATAATTTTTGTAATTTTAATTCTTGTAAATAAATATCAGCAGGTCGATATGCTTAAATGTAATAAGTTTTCAGGCTAATTATATCATTTAAAGTTTTATTAAGACCAATATTTAACTCTTCCTATTGACAATCATTATATTCTATATAGTTGAATTGGGCTTAAAATGATTAGGTTGAGTCACTTAAGAAACCAGCTCTTTGGTGAAAAACCTGCTTATAGCAGTGATATGAGAGGAAATTCCAGATAGAAGAAAATAAGCTATTTTTTCAGAGATGAGTAAGTGTTCTTCACATTTTTTAATGAATAAGATGAGATAGTGTTCTCCCTTGCGAAATCATCACTCTTTGTGGCTTTGTATGTTATTTTATCTATTTCATTTATTTTTTTCCTGGAATCTCTATAAGGAAGTTCAATTTTTGTGTGCGCATTATTCTTTTTGCTGTTCATGACTTAATTTAGTCAGGAAATTATAATATGAACCCCCCCAAATTTTAATGTCTGAATTTACACATTAAATAATTTTGCTTCTTTAAATTATTTGAAGCTTGTACAGAGCTTCTTATTGACAAAGTGCTTGACAATTATATCATCAAAATAAAATATTTCTCACTAATTTCATTACTTTTAAATATTGGTCAAATAATAAAATAATATTTATAATATATTAAAATTCAAATTATTTATACCCATGAAAACCTAGACAGAGAAGGCCACATGAGTCAAATTGTATAATATTCAATATTAGTTTATTGGACAATCAAATATATATACAATTTCTTTTCTTCTTTTCAGGGATGGATCTCACTATGTTGCCAAGGCTGGCTCGAGAACTCCTGGGCTCAACCAATCCTCCTGCCTCAGCCTCCCAAATAGCTGGGACTACAGGTGTGTGCCTCCACTCTCCCCTTTTTATTGGAAGAGAGTTCATAGAGGACTGAGCACCTATTTAGTATATATTTCTAGGTTTGGTTACAATTTGTTAAGAAAAGTAGATTTGCAAACTCACTACTTTTGAAATATTAAAAATACATGCCGTGAATTTCTACTTCAGCACAGATTTGGACAACCACCTTATGTATGGAAAGAAAATTTACTGAATTTAGCGCTAGGCATAGAAGAGAATTTCTACTTGAAAAAAACCCTTAAAACTTTTCCTGCTGTACTGTTCAATTATTAATATATTTAATGCACAGACGCAGTTCACAATGTGGACTGATGTGAACTTGTGTTGCATTGGCTTTATAAATTAGGACAGTTGATTTTACTTACCCTGCTGATTTGCCCAGATATGATCTCTATAAAAAATCACAGAAATTTTTGTAAAATAATCTTGCAGTTCTTGTTTTTTCTCTTTTTCTTATTTTTTCTCAACAAAAAATTGATGTTCTGTTTTCACTTAAATGAAAACATTCTATGGAAGAAGTACAAACAACTAATGCTTTGAAATGACAGTCCCTGAATTTTCAAGAAAGCCAGATTCTTCCACATCCATAGTCTTCCTTTGTCCTGTTAATAATCCTCATGATGAGAGGAAAGTTACTGCCTAGTGTTTTATGACTGGGAGAATGGAGTAACAAGAATCTAAGTGGTCAGAAGTAGAGATTGTCAAGAATACAGGCTCTCAGGTTTTGGTGTCTGTGCTCCATCAGCCAAACTTTGCCCTTTTCTAGAAAAGACCCAAGTGGTGAAGTCACTAATTTTGTCATTGTTATTATGTACTGGAGAAAATTAAACGATCCACCTCTTTATCATATACTGAACTTTCATGATAAGTAACACATGTGGAGTAACCAAGGCTTAGCCAACTAGGGATTAATGTTAGAAAATGAATTTTGCTTTCTCTATACTTGTTTAGAAATAGCAAAAGTTCTGTAAGGGGATGGCTAGGGACCAATGGGAGAGGTGAAGGACCTTAATCACAGTATTTGCTTGGTCCTCATCAAAGTTCCTGGGTGCCATGGAAAAGTGTTTTTCTTTTCTGGACCCTTTACTTCATCTGCAAAATGGTGAGGCAGTTAAACTCTCTGGCTTGCTTTTATCTTACAGGCATTCAGTGAGGTGTATAACCTGCAATATTTCTTAAAAGTTGTATAGGTTTTGCTGACCTGAATTCTTTCATGTTCTTCTTCATCCTACATGTGTAACTATTCCATGTTATCAGTCCCCACGATGAAAGATAATGGTGAGTTACTTGGTGAGGTTTTCATTGTTTTCATCAGAAAAATAATTTGGGCTGGAGCTGTGGAGAATAAGTGTTGTGTTTTTAACATGGACAAAAAAGATCGTGGGATATGATTTCCCATGCAAAGACCATTTTTCCAGCAATATATCATACCTCTTTTCTCCTGTGTGCGCAAAAGGACCTTCCTTCATTATGTGTTAGAAGGTGCATAACTCCAAAAGAGATGGAGTTAGATGAAAAAGAGCTATTCTGAACTCTACTGATTAAAATAAATGTGCTCATAAAAAAGGCAGGAGAGTAAATTACTACATCCCCAGAACGGCAGTAACTTATATACCAACAAGTTATTTTCGAGTTGCCAGAGGAAATAATCTGCTATCAACAAGGGGTAATTGCCTGAGCAAACTCATCTTTACATCTCACGCACGCTGTCACCTTGTATAAAAAAGGAGAAATGCACTACATATCAATTCAGAAAAGATTTTCTAAAATATTTTTTCTGAAGATTTCTTCCTTCTCCTAGGCAACTAAAAAGAGAGAACATGAATACAGTTCAGAACACATCTAATCTTGCTCCTGCCTTATCACTGAGCAGCATCGGAACACACCACAGATTGGATTCCACACCTCAGAGGCCTAGGGGCAAGATGAGAAAGGATCTATTTAGATGGGTATAGAAATTCCAATCAGATTTACCTACAACTGCCACAGGTGAGACAGGCCAGCTACAAAACCCTCCAGGATACATATTGCTATAATTAGCAAGAAATATCAATGTGATGTGTATATTCAGTTTTACAGAGAATAACAAAGGCAGAAAAACAGAGGCAGGAAAAAGGAGGGAAAGGGTGTTAAGCAGGACAGAGAGAAAGGAGGTCTCTTTTTGGGAGTAGCATTTTGGTTTTGCATGTGGAAAGAGCAAGTTTGTTGTTTTAAAAATCAGATGTATCTTATTTTAAAAACACAATTAGTGTACTTTAATTCTGCTTTCAGTACATTTTATTGAACTCAGGAAGTATAATTTTAATATCTGGGATATGGTATGTGTGTTAAAATTGCGAAGGACTGGGTGAGTCATTAAGGTGATAGGATGAGTGTGCCTGAGCTGGAGAGAAACCAGAAACTCTGAAGACAATTGGCCCACAGCTTTTTTAATTTAATTTTTTATTTTTTTATTTTTTATTTGGCAAAGTGCACATTTTGTTGAAAAGATGCATTGAGAGGCCTGGGCTAATGGTCTGTCACTACAGTGATTTTTACTCACTCCAGAAAATTATCTGGATATGGAACTTTAGCATGTGTATCTATCTGCACATGCACCGGGACCTACATTTGATTAACTGAAGCCATGTCACATGACATACTACTGTAAAGACTTATGTTGTATTTGTAAAGGAAATATTTGTTTTCTCTTTAAATTCTCAGATGTGTATTGGAAAAAACAAAGTATTAACATGCTTAGCATTCTATAAAATTTTAATAATATTTTTCAATAAATACAAATCTGTTTTAATTTTTTTCTCGCTAGGGACCACTCCAAGTCCATATACACTTTGTTATAATGTTTTATGGTGTTATTTCCCAGGATAGGTTGTATGACTAAGTAACTGACATTTAAAGAATCAATGTGGATAGAATTTTTGTTTTTTTGTATGTCTTTAAAAGCACATGATGTTTCTTTTTTGTATGCTAAAAAATGTAGCATTTGACATTTTGGCTATCCAGTCATTAAGATCTTTCCTTGCCTTCTTGGATAATGCTATCGGATTCTATTTTCTGGCTTTATGACTATGTCTTCTCTATTTCAGTCAGTTTTCTTCCTTCTCCTGTCTTGCAGATGTCGTGTCCCCTTACCTCCCCATGTAACCCTAGATCTTTCCCTCCGGTAGTAATTCAGTGTATTCCCACAGTTCCAATGATCACTTCTACATGATGACATTTAGTCTTCATTGCCAGCACCAATAACCCTCCAGAGCTACAGCGTCTATTACTAATAAGACTGGTTTTTGGACAAGTCACTTAACTTCTTTGTGCCTTGGTTTCCTTCCTCAGTATAAACCTGAACGTTGTAGTGGAGATTCAGTGCATTGATATAGGTAAGGCACTTAGGATATAGCCCTCAATAAGCAGTAGACATTATTACTATAGTTATTTATGAGCATGTGACATCTTCTTCACTAGATTGTATGTTCCTTGAGGGAATCCTATCAATAATGATTTTTACATTGGTGCACCTCCCAAAGAGTCTAATATAACATCTAGCACAGCAACTTTCACATATTATGTGCTTAATAAACATCTGTTGAATTAAAGAATTAAATTGTATACTTCAAATTATTACCTAAGATTTTTGTGCTTCCACACAATGACTTCAGATAGCCAGAATGTAGTGAGAAAAGCAACCTTTTCAGGCTTTACTCTCACTTCTCCTTAAGCAAAATTTAACCCACCCAATTTAGAATGTTTTCTATCAGTTCCCATTCTGACTATTCAATAACGGATGTCTCTCTAGAGTAAGTCTTTTTAAACAACAGTGTTTAAAGAAAATAATTTTTTAAAGCACATTGAAGTGGCAGGATTTATTGCTTTGAAAAGTTTGTTGTGTTTTTAATTTTTTTACTCCTAAAGTGAATAGAAAAAATATGAAGAGTTTCTGTTTGAAATACTCAAGATACCAAATCAATGATCCAGTTAGGAAATTTGTGGGAATATGATTTTGGTGTGAAAGCCTCAAAATTCGGATAGTGTATTGTATGTTCTTACATAAAACTTAGGTTTTAATCATGAATTCCTCAAGGTCTCTGTTCCGTGGTCTGAATTGCTTTTGCCATTAAATGAGGGATACCTTGAACAGCATTTAGGTCTAGTAAAAACAGAAAAAAAAAAATGTGTTTTATGACAAAAAACCCAGGAAGTAAGACAATCTGATATCTCTGGCAGCTGAGCACTTGCCTTAATTCTGGATTGGGGCCCTTTGCTTTCATGTATTTAATTTTTTTTCTTTCATGTTTCTCTAGATATCTAAACCTCTAAGGAATTTTTACACAAATTATTTTCTTCCTTCCTCCTCATTCCCAAGAAAAAGATCCTTGGGAGCATCCTTAAGAGTTAAGCCAATCACGATTCCAGTCCTCATTAAAGGACACAAAGTAAACAAAATGTCGGAGACGGAAGTTAAAACAGAGGCGTCTCTGAAGGCCTGGGGCTGCTGCCATATTTAACATGCTATAAATGTTCTGAAAGTAAACAATGAAATCACCAGGTTTAGAGATGATATTAAACTCCTCAGGGTTCTAACAGACCCAACTGATGAGAGAACAAGCTACAGTGTAGTGTACGCAACTGAGTGGCAAATGAGATTGACTGGGGGCAAGAGTGAGGAACAAAAGAACCCCAAATATCTTCGTATGTGTAGCTGAGCCCCTAAGTCCATTTTTGGAAAACGAAAGCTCTGTGAACTATTATTTCCTGAATACTTTCACTTAGCATTGATATAATTCCATCTTGGAAATCAACAGAATATGAACTGGCCTACACAAATAAAATTGGAAACAGAATGGAAAACAGCATTTTGGCCTTTTATAAAAAAATGTTGCAGCTGGGTGCAGTGGGTCATATCTGTACTCCCAGCACTTTGAGAGGCCAAGGCAGGAGGATTGCTCGAGCTCAGGAGTTCAAGACCAGCCTGGGCAGCATAATGAAATCCTGTCTCTACAAAAAAATACAGAAGTTATCTGGGTGTGGTTGTATGTGCCTGTGGTCCTAGCTACTCAGGAAGCTGAAGTGGGAGGATCACCTGAGCCTGGAGAGATGCAGAGAGCAGAAGTGAGCTGTAATTGTACCACTGCACTGCAGCCTGGCTGACAGAGAGAGACTCTCTGTCTCTCTCTCCTCCCCCGCCCCCCGCCCCCGCACACACACACACACAAACATTGCTTCCACACTGATAAAACCACATCATCTTCTTGTAAGCAATTTTTTAATTTGATAAATGCTTTACTGCTTATTGTCCAAAGAACTTTTTATGTAAATAAAAATATACTTTATTATACAACTATTTAATATCTTTATATTATATTAAAATATTATTATATAAATTATGTAACAAATGCATCAAAATAATATTTGTATGTTAGGTACTACTATAATCTCCATTTTACAGATGAGAAAATGGAGGTATAGAGAAGTTGAGAAAAACTTGAGATAGAAGATCCAGATAAATCATGGCTACTATAACTGAGATGGTGAAGGAGTGTCCAAATCTTTACAGACTCAAATATGTAGTACTCCCTATTGAAAGGGCAAACTTTGAAAAAATATGCTGAAAGAATATAAAAGAATATGATGAAAATTAAAGCCGGTAGTCTTCCAAGCTATCCTCAGCACTGTGCTAGGATTCTTGGAGGTATCTTGGGGACCAGAAGAGCCCCCAAGGGTCATTGTTGCTTGATTGTCTAAGTTATATGTGGGGCTCTGCCCAGAAAGTTTCCATTTGAGGAAATTCTCTGTTAAAAAGTTTGAATGCCATTAGTGTAGATCAGATTTTTCTGTGTGTATTCACCCACACTCATGAACATCTTCCAAAATGCATCTGTTGTCTTGTTTTGTATGGGTACACAGTTTGTGACATAGAACTAGACAATCAGGCATGTTTAAGGATACGATGATTGTGTATATTCACCAAATCCCCTATTTTTTTTTTTTTTTGGTAACTAGTCTAAGCTACAATTGTACCATGTGATATCTGGATAGTACAAGAAATGGTATACATTAAATGCAGAAATAAGTGTAATTGGAGCTCCTATTTATTAGACAAATGCAGTCACCTTAGCTGACTGCTAAAGAGTGTTAATGTAATGATAAGGCTGTCATTTATTACGTAATATTAATGTGAGTGATAGTAGAGGCACACTCTTCAGAAAACAAAGACAAAGTGAAACTGGGTGATACGCAGTAGCCAACAGGCAATCTTCCTTTCTGTGAATATGCTCAGGATTTAAAGATGAGCTCAAACAGTGTATTTGTGGATCAGCTCAGCTCCACATATTTAAAAAATAAAGCAAAACCTAAAGATAGATGATAGAAACCTAGTGGAAAAAAGGAATGCCACTGCTCCCCTTATGCTACCCAGTTTCAGATGTTTTCTCATCTTCAGTATAAAATAAAAAATATGATAAGAAATTGTTGTTCATAGTGGCTCCTTTTGATAATTAAGCCATTTAAAAATAAACATTTGAAAAGAAGCTGAAGTAGGGGCTTTATCTCTCATAGGCAATAAGGCAGACTCACCCATACAGACAAGCATTTAATTGAAAATACTTTTTAATTACTGTGAATTATCTATTTCTTTCTTTACAGAAATACCTTCAGGAAAGGCAGTTGAACTAAATTTTCATCTTTATTTTGCTGAGGCAATCTATTCCTGCCTTGCTGTAAAGCTAAGGAAAGACTCTCTGGATGTATTAAAATATTTTCAGAAATGTATTTTTACAATTGAAACAAAACAACTTTCTCTTAAAAAAAGAAATGCTAGCTTATATTTACTTGTGAGAAAGCTGTGAAGAAGTTGATCAATGTATAGTTAAAATATTATATGAATAAAATTTGAGCAAATTTATAATTTCTGTTTTCTATAAGTTATAGATTTCAGGTCATCCTTCATTTTAATCTTTGTTTTTCTTTTCAGGAAAAACAATGCCTGTCTTTGTCTGACTCAAAAAGCATGCTGGTAATTTGCATATGAGATGTATTTTATTAAGATGTGTTTATATTTGAAAGCTATATCATCTCGGTATTGTCTAAGAAATACAGGTCACGATTTATGGACTTTTGTCTCTTGTGTGTGTGTTAATCAGTCTTAAAATGGTAGAAACATGCTGTCCTGCTAACTACAAACTGGGGAACAGCATTTCCCACAATCCTGAAAAAGTTTAACCTAAATCCAGATCTAGATATCAGAAAAATATAGCGTGAGATTCTATGCCTTATGACTGCTGTGGTTTGGGGGAGAAACCTGAGCAATTAATTCTGCACTAATTCCCTCAAGACTCTATCCCCTTGGGGGGATAATATGAATACAGTTTTACTTATCTGAAATAGGTTGTGCTTATATTCCTGAAAATTGTCCCATTTCTTGGATCCATTTAAAATTTTTCTGTTGGCATAGCAACAGATTAAAAGATCTACCACAGTTTTAAACACTTGCTTCATCTTTAAGAAAACAAAGTATATATTTATTTTACATTTAATTGCATCCTTTCTGTCTTCTTCTATCATCAGCCTATCCATGTGAGACTAACTTTTTCTCTCATTCCGCTAAGACATTCAACCCTAAAGTACATGTTTGTAATTCAAAAATACCATGCTAAAACATTTTTCTTACATTCATTTTTAATAATAAATTGTTACACTGAGGTAGTCCTAGGTCACATTTTTACTGTAAAATGTTTATATGTAAATCACTGAATACTTTTAGTATCAGACCTGTCATTGATTTTTACTTAAAGTACTGGATTTGAAAGCTTCTTTAAAAATATTTCCTAAGTATTCTTTCAAATACATTCTCTTCTCTGATAAATGATGTTTATACAATTCTTGGGGTGTAAATAAAGGTTTTTGGGAAAGGATCAAGAATATAATTCCTAAATAGCTTAGTATATTTTTTTCACTTTGTCTTAATAAATCAGAATTGGAAAGTAACATGAATTCAGTAAAGCACACCTCTTTCAGATCTAATCTATAAAGCCAGGGAAATACCAATCCCTGTTCACAAAGTGCATAGGATCTGTTGAGGGCAGTGATTCTGATTCTCGAACATTGGTAACATCTGAAATTTAAAAATTTCCCTGCTCTCTCCCCATGTCTCCCTCCAAACCTGTTTTAATTATTTTAATGTGGAGCCTTTTCAGGTAAATGCTAATGTGCCCCCAGGGTTGAAAACCAGTAGTGTAAGGCAAGAGCATCAACATAGGCCAACCATCTACAGATCCCATCTCACTCTGCTTCCTACCGTCCCTGGGAGTAGATGGCTAAGGACAATTGGAGGACAGGTTGTCAAAAATGAAAAGGTAAAAGCACTAAGAGATCAAAATGTTGAGTCGTTTATCGTTTATTGATGTTATTTTTAAAATGGGATGCCTAGATTGGGTCTGCAGTGTATATAAAGTAAGGGAGTTATTACTTCTCTTGTTCTGGCTAGATACCTCTCTTCTTCAAGTCTGTGGCTGTGTTCAGCTTTCCACACCTACATAAAAATGTTTTTGGCTTATTCCCAATTGTTGCCAACTTTCCAAAAAGTAATAAAGTGAAATAAAAAAAGTATAACAAAATAAAATTAGCAACAGTTAAACTGGTTTCTCCCATTTTGAACTTGTAGAATTAAGAATTTTAAATTACAATATTCCTTATTCACTTTTATATAATTTCATCATTCTTATTCTGTCATCTAAGTTCTATCACCCAAAATACTCACTTTGTCTACCTGCCTTGTGTAACATGCATGATCTCCAAAACAGAGATGATTCTTTAGAAAGCCAAATGTGTGGATTATTTTTCTGGATGACATATCCAAATATGATGCTGTCATAGCTCACTGCAACCTCAAACTCTTGGGCTCAAGTGATCTTCCTGCCTCAGCCTCCTGAGTAGCTAGGACTGCAGCTGTGTGCCACCATGACTGGCTGTGCCTTTTTTAAAGATGGGGTCTTGCTATGTTGCCAGGCTCTTCTTGAACTCCTTGCCTGAAGCCATCCTTCCACCTTGGCCTCCCAAAGTGCTGGGATTATAGGTCTAAGCCACTGTGCCTGGCCTTATTATTCATTCTTATTTAGGAAAATAAGAGATGTCATCTGGTTCAGACTAATTTCTTGTAGCCAGGAAATGGCACAATGAGTGCCCTACAGCAGTGGTTTCCAAGCTTTTTGACACCAGAGACCGGTTTCGTGGAAGACAATTTTTCCACAGATGGGGGTTAGGGGGGATGATTTTGGGATGATTCACATGCATTATATTTATTGTGCACTTTATTTCTATTATTATTACATTGTAATATGTAATAAAATGATTATATAACTCACCATGATGTAGAATCAGTGGGAGCCCTGAGCTTGTTTTCCTGCAACTGGATGGTCCCATGTGGGGGTAATGGGAGATAGTGACAGATCATCAGGTATTAGATTATCATAAGGAGTGCACAACCCAGCTGTCTTGCATGCACAGTTCACAATAGGATTCATACTCCTATGAGAATCTAATGCTGCAGCTGATCTGATAGGAGGTGGAGCTCAGGCCATAATGGGGGTGATGGGGAGGGGCTGTAAATGCAGATAAAGCTTCTCTTGCTAGCCTGTACGCTCACCTCCTGTTGTGTGGCCTGGTTCCTAACAGGCCACAGACTGGTAGTGGTCCAGGGCCTGGGGACTGGGGATCCCTGCCCTGCAGAACAGATAATGTAATACACTAAACTCCCCAAACTTCATTAGTATACAGCATGAAAACATTTATGACCCGAACTAAGGCAGTAAACTTCCCAAAACTTCTTCAAGTTCCCAGACTTCTCAAGTTTTGGGAAGCTTACAGCCTTAGTTTGGGTCTAGGTTTTGTTGGCTAGAGATTTAAAAATTACATCTAATTTTTGTCTTTTTGACTCAAGGTAAAAGAGAAAGGATATTAGATTTTTCTTCTTCCTTCATATGCTGATTAAAGATTTGGCTTCCACCTCTACCCCTATTGCTCTCCTTTCCCCATTATTTTGTATGCCCCTCATAAATTTGCCACTTGTGAGGAAATATCGAAATTTAAATATGACACCTTATTAAGCACTGCAGAATTAAGTTTTGGTGAGCTCCAAAATCGCAGTATCATTATTACTGCTAAAGACAAAACTGGCGAGTAAGGTTTAAGATTTCTTTGCTGTTGTTTTTGTCTTTGGAATATATACCACGAAGGATGTGCAGAATACAGGTTGCATATCCCTAATAAAAAAATCTGAAATTTGAAATGCTCCGAAATCTGAAACTTTTGGAGCACCAATGTGACACCACAGTAGAAATTTTTACACCTGATCTCATGTGATGAGTCACAGTCAAAACTTAGTTTCATGCAAAAATTATTTAAAATATTGTATAAAATTATCTTCAGACTATGTGTATAAGGTGTATGAAACATAAATGAATTTTGTGCTTAGACGTGGGTCCCATTTTCAAGATAGCTCATGATGTCTAGGCAAATATTCCAAAATCTGAAAAAATCCAAAATCTGAAACGCTGGTCCCAAGCATTTTAGATAAGGGTTACTCAACTTGTACTTTATTGAAAAAATTTGAAATAAGCCTTCCCTCTAGATGATTGCATTACCAATTTAATGCACACTTAGGTTCATTTGTCTCATTTTTTTTCAGCTTTAGAGTTTGCTTTTTTTCTTTTTGAATTATTCTTCCAATCAATAAAATATTAACATGGTTTTAAAGTCAAAGTTTTATTTGAAGACATAATCAGAGAAGTCTCACTTATATTCCTACTTCCTCTACTCTTCCCCCCTTCATTTCATAGATGTTTCTTTTTCCAAAAATAAGTATGCACATTTGTATCTATCTATCTATCTATCTATCTATCTATCTATCTATCTATCTATCTATCCATCCATCTATCTATATCTATGGTTTTCTCCCTTCTTCCCTTATATGAAATGTAGCATACTGTACACACCATGTTGCACCTTGCCTTTTCATGTAATAATATCCTTAAGATTAGTCAATATCAGTATGTAGAGATCTTTCTCATCCTTTTCACAGCTGCATTAGGTGGATGTACCAGAGTTTGTTCACATAGTCTACTACTTGTAGACATTTGGGTTCTTTTTATTCTTATGTTATTACAAAATATGACAGTCAATACCGGTGTGAAATGTCATTTTTCACATATGGAGAAATATCTTCAGAGTAGACTCCTAGATATAAGACTAAGTCCAAGAAAAATGCTTATGTCATTTTAGGGTGGCGAGTTAATTCTTGCATTCCCAGAATATACTGTATTTAGCAACGAATCCATGTATTACTATTTTTTGTGTGCTATTGTTTGCTAACATTTTATTCAGGAGTTTTGCATAATGTTTGTTAGGGACTGAATTATGTTCCCCCCGAACGCATTTGTTGAAGCCCTAACCCTCAATGTGTCTTTAGAAGGAGAAAGGGCCTTTAAAGTGGTAGTTAAGGTTAAATGAGGTCATAAGAGTGGAGCCTTAACCCAGTAGGACTGGTGTCCATATAAGAAGACGAGGAGACACCTGGCATACCTGATCAGAGAAAAGGCCACCTGAGGAGACAATGAGAAGATGGCCATGTGCAAGCCAAGGAGAGAGGCCCCAAAAGAAACCAAGCCTGTAAACCCCAAGATTTTGATATTCAGCCCCCAAAACTGTGAGAAAATAAATTTCTGTTGTTAAACCACCTAGTCTGCAGTATTTTATAATGTCAACTCTAGAAAATTAGCACAATGTTCATAAGTGAAGTTTGACTTTAGTTGTCTTTTTTCTTGTGTAGTTTTTGTCAGGTTAGGTGTAAATAGGATACTCATTTCATTTAAAAAGTATTTACATGTTTTTCTTATGTTTCTATGCTCTGGAATAGTTTATGTGGAATTGGAATTATCTGATCTTTGAAGTCAAATAGATTTCCCCAGAGAAACTGGTGCTGGTGTGTTTTTGAATAGCTTTCAGATAACTTTATTTCTTCCTTCAAAGTCATCTCTGTCTATTATTTTGACATCAGTTTCCTTTGTTTGAAAGTTTATCTGTATAAAGTTGCGCAAAGTAGTCTCTTAAAATTCTTACAGTTTCCTCTGTTTAAATGGTTATTTCTTCCTTGTCATTTCTTATTTTGAGTGTGAGTACTTTCTCACTTTTTTTTTCTAGTTTGTCTACTGGTTAAGTGTATTTTATTAAATTTTTCAAAGAATCAACTTTATTTATTAGTTGACTTGTTTTTCCTATTCTAATTCAGTAAGTTTTACTTATTTTTTACTATTTTCTTCTCTTTTTGGTTAAATTCTTGCTTTGTTTCTACCTTTGAGATACAGGTTAATTTTATTAATTTGTATTATTATATTTTATTAACACAAATATCGAAAGCAAAGTATTTTCTTATGAGCACTGCTTTAGTTATATCCCATAGATTTGGGTATTTTTGTAGTTCATATTGATATTATTTTAGAAATTCTGTGATTTGTGTTTATATTTTTTCTTTTTGTCCAAGAGTTAATGAACTTTTCTAAGTAAAAGGACGTTTTTGTTCTTATAGCTTTGTTATTAATTTGAATTTTATTGCATTATGATCAGAAAATACTATTTCTGTTAAAACTAGTTAATGGGATTTATTAAAGCTTTGTGGCCTAATAGTTGTCATGTTCCATACATACTGAAAAAGATAGTATTGGGTCAGGGAGGGATGGGGATGACTTGCTAGATTTCTGTTTTATTGTTCCCTTTTATGTTGTTATAGTGTAAAGAGCTTTTTTTTTTTAATGTGTCTTCTGATTCTTTTCTTTCTGTACTGTCTTTTACCAGTGGGGCCCTTATCTTCATTTTTCCTTGTTTCCATTCACCAGCCAGCCTCTAGGTGGAACTCTAATTGCTATGTGCCTCCTTTTTAGAGTGGTGCCTTCCGCTAGTGTCTCATCCAGTCATGCATACTTTTCAAGGTCCATTCTGATTTTCCAGGAACCATTTGGTAGAACCTACCAGGTCTCAGATCTCTCAATATTTCCTACACAGGGTAGATCCGTCTCTTTCTGTAGTGGAATCCTAGTTGATCTTATCTGTGTTTTGCCACCAATGGGATCCCCATAAGCACTCTTACCTCCTTTCTGCCTCATAGCCCATCCCTTACTGGCAAGAATGACAAAGAGCCTGAGATTTTACCCTACTTGTAAGTGAAACTGACACAGTTTTGTGGTTGCTGGTAGAAGGTACAAAACTCTTGGATTAGAGAAGAAGGACTGTTCATTAGTACAAAAATAACAATAATTAGAGTTTTGGTATTTTTTTTTTTGTGCTGGTTCTCCAGGACTCAGTTTCCACAGAGCAATGCAAAAAGGGCCATAGGATATCTGCAGGTAACGTGGGTTGAGTTACAGGAGGATCATCCTGTGCTTTGCGAACACAATTTTTTTATTTTTTTATTTTTTATTTTTTTTTGAGACAGAGTCTCACTCTGTGCACAGGCTGGAGTGCAGTGGTGCGATCTCGGCTCAGTGCAAGCTCTGCCTCCTGGGTTCACGCCATTCTCCTACCTCAGCCTCCCGAGTAGCTGGGACTACAGTCGCCTGCCACCACGTCCAGCCAATTTTTTGTATTTTTAGTAGAGACGGGGTTTCACCGTGTTAGCCAGGATGGTCTCGATCTCCTGACCTCGTGATCTGCTCACCTCAGCCTCCCAAAGTGCTGGGATTACAGGCGTGAGCCACCACACCTGGCCTGTGAACACAAATTTTTATATTGGGCAAGTGAGCACGTCTCTCTTTGTTCCAGATGGACATACTATCTCTAACTTCCATGGCTGTTTGCCATCCAAACAGCCTTGAAAAGATAGTCCGGAACAAAGTGCTTTCCTCACAAATTGTGCAGAAATTCACCCAGTGGAGAGTTGTCCCCTCACTCTCTACCCTGGAGAATGCTCAGGAGCTACCTCTGCTGGTGTCAGGTGTTAGTTTTTCCACTCACATCTTAGTCTTCTCTGTCGCCCAGTTTCTGTTGTTGGTATAAGTTCTAGATGATATTATTTGCCCTCTTTCCATCCTAGATTTTTTTTTGGAATATATATGGTCGTTTACATTTAGGCAGCTACCACTATTCTATAGAAACCTGGAAACTCTCTAATTACTGTTCTGATTCCATAGTAAAAATTATCTAAATAATAAGAATAGTAATAATTACATAAATGCTATATGTTGTTTTTAAATTTTTGAATCCATATATAGACACACTGTGGAAAGCAAAAATAGATATAGAATAGACTGTATTATTGACCTTGATGACATGAATAATTGTTTAGCCAATAGAAATTTGTAGGAAGTACAATGTAGAAATGTAGGTGTAATTTCCTTATCTTATATAAAGCACAATAAGTATATATTGTCTAACAATGTAACATCATAAGTAGATATTGTCTATTCATTCTTAAAGAAGCAATACAGGCTTGAGGTTAATATATCATGATAAAATGTAGCTATTAGAGACATTAAAGTAATAAAATATGATCAAAAATCAAGAATTAGGAAGAGGAGGGGGTGAGAGGTAGTGTAATTGGTTTAAGTTCTTTATTTTTCATAGCAGGGAGTGGGTAGATAACTATCTGAAAGTGATAAAGATATAGGTTATAAATATTTTATTTAAAATACAGTACTAATCACCATAAAAAGAGGTAAAAACAGAAATCATTAAAAGAAATTGCCTCTGGTAATGGGAAAGGAGATGGTTTGAGAATAGAGCATTTCACTTTTCATTTTATACTCTTCTGTACTATTTTCGATTTTTGTTTTACCAAATATATGTACGGTTTTATAATTTAAAACAATTTTATAATTTAAGAAATAGTATTTTAAGAGCTGACGAAATACCTCTAGCATATATAGCAGCCACACAAAAATCACTAGAGGGTTGGAGCCCTCTCCTTAGAGATCTCTAGATTATTATTTGTTATAATGTGGAATCCATATGTTATCAGCTCAGGACACATATTACTGCACTGAATGAGACATTATATTTATAGCCTAAGGCTAGGGAATGAGAGACTGGATCAAAACATTCTATAGATAAAGTATGCCGTTTCCTAGATGATTGTATATGCAGCTATGAAACTATTTAAGAGAAGAAATTCAGAGACTCTCACTCACTTAACCATGGTGAGAGTCACCATTGCAGGTGAGTGAGAGTCTCTGAATTTCTTCATATGGGTGGTACCCAGTATCAAAAGTATGCTGCTTAGAAATGGAAAGATAAAATACTACACTTAGTTGAGCTTACTTATTAATTTCTGAAGTTTTATCTTCAACATCGGAATACATTATTAAATGAGGCCTTATCTCTCTTAGTAGAGCTTTTTAAGAGAAGTATAATAGAAAAGAATAGGGTAACTATCTGTGTTTTGTTTCTAGTTTCTTCTAGTTAGAAATCTTGTGCTTTCTAAGCACTCTTATGCTCAACTTTTTCATTAGCAAAATGCAAATGATAATTCTAATTTTACAAGAATTGTTTTAAAAATTAAATAAGATAATGAACCTATGTGGCTACTTTCTTGGCCTCATTATCCCAACTTTGGTCTTTATAACAGAAGACTTAAATTTGGAGATTCTACATTTTTAAAGTTGTCATATGGCAAATTCATTAATTCATTCCTTCAGTAAGTATTTATTGAAGGATTACTATGCACTCCACCGTGCACTGTGCTAGGAGCTGGGATACGGTTTTGAGAAAAATAGACAAGATGCCTGCCTTCATTGAGCTTATCCTTAAGACTGACATTGGCCAAAATATCATATTAACAATTGCAAACTGAGATAGGTACAGTGAAGAAATTCAATTTTATGATAACAGGTGGCAAAGAAACAAAGTTTAAACTAAGCAATCAGGAAAGGTTTCTCAGAGAAAGGGATAGTTGACCTGAATATGAGAAATTAATGAGAGTTGTATAGGAAAAGATAGGAAAGAAGAGTTTTCCAGGAAGAAGGAGCTATATAAATAAAGGTACAGGGGCTGGAGGAGCAAATTGTGATGCAGTCGAGGAAGACAAAGAGGGTTTCTGTGACCCACAGAGGGAGTGAGAGGAGAATGGTGCAGATGTAGTTGGGGCAAAGGGCATAATCTTTTTGGTCCCCAAAGAACACCTAGTATTTGCCTTGTAACTGTTTGATACATATATGAGGAAAATAGTAATCTTGAGATTTATTAAATGCTTTCTCAGAGTCAGACACTTTGCTTATATTAATTCATGTAAATTCATCAGTCCTCAAAACAATCTTGTGAAGTAGCCACATCTCTGTTTTACTAATGACGGACAACTGGTTAAGTGGTAGAGTGTAGGTCAGAAATCAAATAGTGCACACTCTTAGTCTCTATACTGTATTAATGCCTTTTAGGAATGAGTGAATGAATGAACACATGAAATTTTGATTTGCAATCTTGCAGACTAAAATGTGAGCATTTTTTTGGACTATTGTGCATTAGCTTGATGACTTCTTATACTTGGTGAGCATTTTATTGGGATATAAAATAAGGACTATTATTTACTGAGCACTTATGTGCCAGGCACTGTGCAAAACTATATATGCATTATTTCAGTTATTTGTTTATATGGCTATAAACCAAGTTAGTCTGTGAACTCATTGAGATGAGGGCCTTGATATTTATTCATCTCTGTTCCAATTGTGCTTGTCCTATTGTTTGTCTTCAATAAATCTGCTTTTCCCCATTCTGTCCTTTCATTCCATATTTAAGTGCAATTTTAATTGCATAAGTGCAGGGAGAAGGAGTAGGTGACCTTTTAAAAACTTCCAGGAGCTGTAATTCTGAATGTCCAATCAAACTGCTGTTAACTCAAACTACATTTTAGTATGTAGCAGCAGGCTCAGTTAATTGAAAGATTGTCCTTAAATTCAAAAAAGGCTGATGCAGAAAGATGCTTATAATTCTCAGCCAAATGTACTGTCTCTAAAATGTGCTTTAACATGCCTAATGAAGTTGTTTACTCTTATACTCCATCCACATTGAAAAGAGTTGGAACTGTATATTTTTAAAGAGGAGATAATGTTGCAAGACGTTTATGGTTATTTATCTGGGTTCTAATCCATCTGAAATGATTCCATCCTCAGGCCTGCCTCAGGCCAAAACAATGTGAGAAGAGCTAGGGCTGACCACAACCCCCAGTTCACTATATCCTTCTATTTATAAAACTAACATCATAAAGAGATGTTGCAAAATATTGAGGTTAAAAATTAGTTGCACTAAAATAAATCCTAAACATATAATAGGGTATTAAAAAAGCTGATTGCCACAATACAAGTCAAATCACCTACAGTTAAATATATACATGTAATATATATTACTTATAAAGCTATTAATCCATTTTAACAACATCCAGGGCACTAGTGTTAAGAAATTGCCAAAAAACACTAACTAAAATTTACAGAGATTAATAAAAAGCATAATTATGAAGTAGACGTGGGATATTCCAGTTGGTAAATGAGGCTGTGAAATTGCCTTTTGTTAAAGAGGAGTATTAATGACTATGTTAGTACTTGACTAATATTTTATGATACTTAGTCTGCTATTATGTGGAATGCTTTATACATCATCCTAGATGATAGTTTAGAAATAGTTTTAATGCCTATTTTATACCTTGCTGGGGAATTACAGTCTGTTGATACTGAGTATCTGTTAGAATAATTTAAAAATGAAATACATATAGTTAATGATAATCAAGAGAAATTATTGAAGCTTGCACAATCTTTTAAATCAAAGTATTCTGGGCTCATTTTGGTGACTATATGATATTTGTTTGACCAGATGGAAAACTTTAAACTGTATCCTAATATAAATCAACACACAATTATTTGCCAAAATAGTCACAATTTGATGATAACATGACAGAGAGGGCAGGAGAAGCTAGATGCTTACTGACATTTACCTCCAGAGAAGCTAAATTTTAAATATAAAAAGAAGTACATACAACATTGCATTAAAAGGGAAGCTTTGTAAAATAAATTTGCATAAAATTAAATGACAAGTTTATGCTTTATTATTCCTTCTGTGGCTCTCCACAGGGTAATTCCATCTCCCCTTGCTTCCTCTGTGTGGACCTATTCCATGATTTAGCTCTTAGGTCTTTGGTCTTGTTACAGCTGCTGTGAATTTAGGTGCTGTTATCTACTCTCACGTCTTTAACTTTCGTCTTTATGTCAATAATACTCAAATCTCACCTCTTTGATCTTGACCTTCAGAACTTCAGGATCTTGTCTCTTGCTTCTAGCTGAACATTTCAACTTGGCTCTCTGGCTGTCACTTCACCTTATTTAGTGTGTACAGTTACACTTTCCATCCTCCCTGGCTCCTCTTCTGGATATTCCTATTTGTCAATAAGTCCCAAGCCTTTGTTTCAGTGCAATTTTGGAGTGCCCATTTCTGTCAGAACGGCCACCTCTTTCCAATACCTGGACCGAAAATCTCAGGGTGTCTGCTTTGCTTATGCAATAAGTGTTAGTGTCAAAAGTACACATATTAGTCAGGGTTCTCCAAAGATACAGAACCAATGTATATATTTTTATACATTGTTTTATACAAATATATGTACACACACATATATATAAGTTTATGTGTATATATATGTAATTTGTTATGAGAAACTGGCTCATACAATTATGAATGCTTGGAAGTCCCATGGTTATTTAAAAGCTGGAGCTCTAGGAAAGCCATTCTTGTACTTTTTGTCCAAGTTCAAACTCAGAGAACTGATGATGGGAGTTCTATTCCAATTCCTAAGGCCCAAGAACCAGAAGTACCAATGGTCTAAGTCCCAGTCAGAGGGCAGAAGAAGATGATGTTGCAGGTCAAGCAATCAGGCAGAGAGCAGAGAATTCTTCCTTCATCTGCCTTTTTGTTCTATTCAGGCTCTTGACAGATTGGATCATGCCCACCACCATTGGGGAGGGCAATCTACTTTACTCAGTCCACTGATTCAAATGTGAATCTCTTCTGGAAACCCCTCACAGGCACACCCAGAAATAGCGTTGATATGGTGTGGCTGTGTCCTCATCCAAACCTCATCTTGAATTCCCACATGTTGTGGGAGGGACCCTGTGGGAGGTAATTGAATCATGGGGAAAGTTCTTTCCTGTGTTGTTCTTAGGATAGTGAATAAGTCTCACGAGATCTGATGGTTTTATAGGGGAGTTTCCCTGAACAAGCTCTCTTCTCTTGTCTGCCACCATGTGAGATGTACCTTGTACCTTCTGCCATGATTGTGAGGCCTCCCCAGCCATGTGGAACTGTAAGCCCATTAAACCTCTTTCTTTTGTAAATAGCCTAGTCTTGGGTATGTCTTTATCAGCAGCGTAAAAATGGACTAGTACAAGCATTTAACCAGATATCCGGGTATCCTGTGACTCAGTGCAGGTGAGGCATAAAATGAACCATCACAGCCTCCAATACTGTAGTACCTGCTGGAGATAAACAGATGACTAAGACTTACTTGCAGATCTCAAGGCTCTCAGAAGACCAATGCAGCTTTTTTCTTTCCCTGTGTTGTTAACCATATTGTACTCTGGTGTGACACTAGGTGAATGTGAGCAAAGTGCTCCAAAGGACTTGTGCCTAGAATTGTTGGAGGAGAAATCCCAGAAGAATCTAGATTTGTGCCAGTCTTGAAGACTAAGATTCCCATAGGGGAGAATTGGTAAAAGACTTTGCAGGCAGAGAATTGCAGAAGAAAAGTTAAATTTTTTCTGTAATTCCTCTTGTATTTTTTCTCTCTTTCCTGTACACTGCTAAATCCTAGTCCAGATGTCAACACCCTTGACGCTCTTCTCAGCAATCTCTTAAGGCTCTGGTTTTAGGCTTAGGCTTCCTCATTCCCATCTCCAACATGATGACAGATACATCAATTCTCCCTAACTCTGTTTACATTCTAGAATGTCTTCTCATAATAAAATTCAGAAATCTTAACCTGAAAATCAAGGCCTTTATAGTCTGACACTAGACTTCTAGTGTAATTTTATTTCATGTTATTAGGATGCCAATGAACAATAAATAAATAAAACAAAAACCCAAGGAAATTTACATATTCTTCAAAAGGGACCAACTTACTGTTTTATAATGATTCATTGGGGGGATAGTATCACATGTGCTTTTGGAGCAAGAAGAGTCTTGAGTTCAAATTCTGATTGTGTGGTATTGGACTAGTTACGTAACCCCTCACTGCCCATTAGGGTCTTCATTCATAAAAGGGATGACACTGTTGATAAGTACATACTGTGTGTGACTCTGATCTAGGAATTGTTTCAGGTACTAGGGATATTGTAGCAAACAAGTCCCAGCACTCTGGCAGCTTGCATTAAAGAAGTAAATAAATTAATGAATTATATATTTTTTTGATAATGAAAGTGTCATGAAGAAAGTGTATCAGACTAATAAACAGACAGAGATGGAGAATGGGAATGGTGGAGAGTCCTTATTAGGCAGGGTGGTCATGAACAGGTTCATATTTGTATCAATCTCATAGAGTTTTTGTGAGAATTAAATGATGTGACAGTGCAATGCACATAGTAACCCCCCCAGGGAATCTTAGCTGTTATATAGTCCTTGTTTTTGACTTCTCTGCATCTTGCCTCATACTATTGCCCCATCTGGAATGTGCTTCCTCTTCTCTGCTCATATTGCACAACTCCTCAAGACATGTTTGAAGCCCTCACCTCTTCATGGATTTGCATTATGTATTTCCAAACCCCAGGAAACAATATTCTGACTTAAAAATACCTGCAGATATTTAGCCTTTAATTGTGTGCAGGCTCATACCATCTCTTGACATAGACTATTTTGAATTTTTGAGTTATGATTTAACTTACATCTAGGAATTTTTGTTTTTTCAAAGTAGAATATATAAGTTCTCCCAGGACAAGAAATGACATATTCTTTGGATTTTAAAAATAAAGAGGTCATATAAATGAAGGAGATGTAATAGATATTTGCTGAGTCATTAACAAAATACTTTATAACCATTACCGTTAGCCCCCAGTCTAGAAAGAATCATCCTGAATATGGAATTGTATGGCTTGAAGAGCTGGAGAATAGTATGGGCAGTTTAGATCAATATTTAGACTGGCTTTCAAGGTTCTGTGATATGAACTCCCCAAAATGCCCAGATTAATGCTTATTCTCATTGTAAAAATTTTTTCTGTTATGCAGCACTTTGATCAAAAAGGATTTTATATACTTATTAACATATTGTATTATAACAACAAAGATGATGCCACTTATAGTTTGCTGAGTGGGAGTAATATTTACATTCTTAATTTAAAATTATTTAAAGAGCATATACTATTTGAAGAGAATGGGAGTTTAGGGCTGTACATTATTGCTTTGCTGCATGCAATTGGAACTAAAAAAAAAAAAAAAGAAAATGGCAGCCACAGCACTTTATGTCTAAACTGTCGTCTAGATGAAGCTCTGGTGTCTGGTTCATTTCCCAAATTGGGTAATTGCAGCCATGAAGAAATACTGAAGTTTCCTCAGTGTCAAGGAGTCAATAACATCATCTTTGTATACAAAGCATAGCCCATAAATGCTAAAATTTCTCTGTGATTTTGTGTAATTCTCTTTTCATGAAATGAACTTTTACCCACCAGAGCAAACAAACACTGAACCAGCTCTTCATATATACAGCAAGGGAAAGGCATGTGATTATTTAGCATTTGAGGCTTAGTCGTCATCTGCTTTTCTTTCAACTATTTGTCCAGATTATTTCTTTCATGTTCTCTTAGGCTTTCTTATCAAACAAAACAAAAGCTTTTAAAAAAGAAGCAATACAATTTTATGATAAAAAGAAATTAAAGAAAAACCAAAGAGTAGAAAATAAAAACCATTGAAAAGCCCATCATCCGGAAATAACCATTAGTCTATTTGCTCACATTAATTTATATGTATGTATACAGGTTTACAAAAGTTTTATTTTATTTGAATTGTTGATGACCTGCTTTTCTGTTAATAATGTACTATAAACATTTTTTATGTCATCAAATACTCTGTAGTAGTGCCGTTTTTATGGCTACTTGTACCCCTTTTACAGATGTGCCTGAATACATTCAGCCAATACCCTATTTGTGGTCATTTATGGTGTTTTGAATTTTATTCTGTACAGTACAATGTTGAATATAGGCTGAAGTTTAACATATTCTTAATTTTTCTTCTGATTCTTGCCTTATTCCAATTTTGTGAGTTTATTTTGGTGTATGTATATTTATATATGTAGATATATACATACGTACATACACTTTAGGCATAGTTCCTATGTTAGTACTAGCATTCAGCTAGATAGCCATTGATCCATGACCCTGTATATAAAGCTATTGGGGCCAAACATGTTTTCATAATTTAGAATTTTTAGCATTGGGAAAGATAGTACAGTGCATGTACATCACATTGCCAGTGAGGACTGGGACAATATCCTGAAATAAAACTTATAAATATTTCTAAAATAAAATATATGACCATTTACACTAAGTGGATAAATGTCGATTTGAGTCGGATTTTGCCACCAAATGTGTTTTGGAGTTACCGTTTGAAAATATTTGGTTTTCAGATCTTTTAGGGTTTTAGGATTGTGGATAAAGTACTGTGAACCTGTAGAACTGTTAAAATTCATTTCAAATGCAGAGTGATACATAGAGTCAAGTGATGAAACTATAATGCATTTACATTTTACATTTTCATATTTCAATAAGACAATATTAAAAATTCTTGGAGGAAAAAAGCTACATAACACCTCTTTTATTTTTTCTAAACTTGTTTGTAGGAAAGAACACCAAATCTTTTCTGGTCTATATCTAATTGAAATCACAGGAGCTTCTGAGCTTCTCAAACAAGTTTTTGTTGTTGCTGTTGATATTTAACCCTAGTCTATTATAATAGAATTCTGTATAGTACATACACTTTTCAGATTAGGAATTATGGTATTTAAGGATACTAACCAAAATATATAAAGATGAATAGCAGGTAGGAGAATAGAAAACCCAAATGAGTGTTATACAGTACTAGCTACCTGACATGGTATGAACAGAACTTACAGGAAGAGCCCCATCCACCACCCCAGTGGATGGGGCTATCATCATTAACAGGAGGCTCAAACCAGTGAACACACAAAGCTGTGTCTACTGGGGAGCCCTGCAGAATATGGATAGAGGTATGCTCTAGCTGCTGGGGTAATGAACCCAAATAAATACCTATAAAAATAATGCAAGACACCCAAGGTGCAGCCCTTTGGAGCATCTGCAGCAGCAGCAATAACATGCAATGAGAAATAGGCTCTGTGTTGCTGCTTCATGGAGCATATCCCAGGTCTAGCCTGCAGCAGAACTAAGCTTTTCAGTCCCAGCAGAAATGAATGGAAATCCTAATATTCCTAGGGATAAAGTGAGGGAAGATCAAATGGGCAAACAAGACTTTTTTTTCTTATAAATATATTGAATGGGAGGATTAGATCACTGTTTTGTGTGATAGAGATGGCATGGATCTAGAAGTTGCTCACTGTCTCAGAATAATTTGTGCGAACTTCAGAATCTCATCTAAAAGCTTAAAGAGTCTTAAGAAAAAATAAAGGATATTACCACCCAGATATCTTATCTCTTTAAGGGGAGAACTTGTTTATTCCCAAATGAAGATTTATGAATCATAGTTAATCAACATAAAAACCTTATCAATACTAATGTAAGTGTAAAGATTGCATTTCTTAAAGAAAAAAGAATGATGCAAATGTCATTATCTTATAATATACTATGCTATTAATGCTTATATATACTTATAATATAACATGGTTCTATTATATTTAGAATGGACTTTTCATCCATGTGGCTGTGATCAGTTCCTAAAGCAGAGGAATCTGCAGCCTAATGACACATCAGGAATTGATGGAGCCCCAGTGGACAGCTTCTATGAGGTGTGTGGGTGGCGGATGTGAAATCAATTAAAAAAAAAGAATAATTTTTTTTGTTGTTTTTGTTCACTGTCATGTACATTAAAGCATGTAGGCCTCTTCCAGTGTATATGTGTAACTTTCGCAGTAAAATCTGGATGAAAAATCAATAGAAATTTAGAATCTTTCTTCATAGGAACTGTATGATCACTTTGGCAGGAGGAAAAATAAACATGTGAAAACAACCTCAAGTCAATAAAATGTATAATCAGTAACATATGATGAGTATATAAGTTATAGCATGGATAATGTTGATTCTAGCTAATTACCTTTGAAATTGAGGCAGGGCAAAACCAATTATGAGCTAGAGTTCATAAGTAACTCCAGGAACTCCAAGTTGAAAATCTCAAGGAGAGAGGATTGCACATTGGTAGTCCTGTGGAATAGAGAAGAGAGAAGTCATTCCAGGCGGAGGAATGACAGGCAGAGGGGAATGTTGGGTAACTAGACTGGGCTCATTCTAAGTGAGCAGCAGATGCAGTTACAAAGACATCAACACTCTTGTGTCTCCTGCTGCAGAGGTCTTGATGCTGTGAATGATGACTAATATATCTTTGGGTCCCCGAAGTGACTGATTTAATTCTATCATTTTTGGAGGCAAGGCTTTATTATAAGCTACACGAATGACTTCAAAAAAGGTATTAAATTAACTGTGCATTATTTACTGCAAGTGCATTTCTCTGGTATAAATCTGTCTTATTTATGCATTAGGATGAGAAAACAGTTTATTGCCATTATATATTGTTTAGGGCTGAAGGTTACAATCTGTCACAATATCTCTTCAAATCCAAATTCTGGCTAATTAATTCTTTTTATGATAAATTTTATTTTATGCTTCAATTATATTTTATTTTATAAAATATTAATGTAATAAATGAATATAATAAATATCTTATGAGCAAATATTTATTTTATGACTCAATTTTTTTATATGATTCGAATTAGTCATGATGTTCCCGATAAAAGCTCCCTTAATTTTTTTTTAAATTAATAAAAAAGATGAGATTGCTGAATTGATTGTGATTAAGGTATAGTAAGATGTCTGAGAATACATCAGAAAGGCTTGGGTTTAAATCCCAAATTCATTATTTGCTGGCTATGATTTGGGCAAATTACTTGCCTTGTCTTTAGTTTTCTTGTCTATACAATGGAAACAATAATAGTACCTATCTTACAGAGAGTTGCAAGGAAAGTCAAATGAGATAAGGAGTGTATAGTGTGTTGCCTTGACCATAATATTTTTTAATAAGCACTGATTATTTCTTTTGTTATTGTTGTGAAGATGTTGATGATGACTTTAGTTTTATTCTCTGTTGAATCTAGTGCCTTTATAAATTATTTGACCTCTTTAAGTTAAATTTTCTTCAGTTGAACAATTTTACTAGATGTTCTCTTAGGTTCCTTTGCTCTAAAGTTCTATAAATCCATTCTGAATTTTCCAAAAGTCTTCACCAGAATCCTAAAGGAAATGGAGATAATAACGTATAATAACAATAAATATATTTTGACATTTGTCCTTTTTATCCCCTAAATTAAAAAACATGATTGGATGATAACTGCAACTCTTTGGGGAGTAAGGTAATAAAAAATGTAAACGCTAAGTAGCTATGAAGAATTTTTCGTTGTTGTTAGCAACTAAATGTCCTAACAACACATTTGCAGGTTTTGCTGATTTATCAAGAATCTGGACATTCAAAATTAACCTTCTTAGCATCTTGAAATGACTTATTCAACATCGTTACTCACCATACATCATATTGTTTTATTGGAAAAAAATATCCATCTACGTTCACTCAGAAAACTTTTATTTGGAGCCAGGCTGTATGGTGGGTTTTTAAAGAAGATATTTGATTGAGTGAAATCAGTTACCATATTGAAGAGCAAAACTACCTTGAGCAGAATCAGTAAGCTTAGTAGTTGCATGCACAGGCCCTGGAGCCAGACTCTGCATGTTTATTCCAGGTTTACCCTTTGCAGTCATTCAGGGCAAGTACCATCCTTAATATCTTTCGAAAGAAACACACATATATATGTGTGCATATATAAGTGTATATTATATATCAGCTTTATTGAGATATTTTTTATATACCATACAATTTGCCCATTTAAAGTATATAAGTCAATGGTTTTCACTATATTCACAGAGTTGTGCAAAACCACAATCATTTTTAGAACATTTTAATCACCTCAAGAAGAAAACGTGACTATTAGCAGTCACCGTCTATTTCTTCCAACCCCCTTAATCATAGGCAGCCATTGCTTGACTTGCTGCCTGTAAGGATTTGCCTATTTTGGACATTTCACATAAATGGAATTATATAATATGTAGTCTTTTCTGTCTATCTTCTTTCACTTGGCATAATATTTACAAGGCTCATCCATGTTGTAGCATGTATCAGCACTTTTTCCCTTTTTGTTGTCAGATAGTATTCTATTGTATGTTGAATACATTATATTTATTTATCCATTTATCAGTTGATGGACATATGGGCTCTATCCACTTTTGGATTATTATGAATAATGCTGATATAAACATTTGTATAAGTTTTTGTGTGGACATGTGTTTCCACTTCTCTTGTGTATATACCTCGGAGTAGAATTGCTGAGTCACATGGTAACTCAGTTTGACCTTTTAAGGACGTCTTGAACTCTTTTCCAAAGAAGCTACACTATTTTCTTCTACCAGCATTGTATGTGGGTCTCAATTTCTCCACATCCTGGCCAACACTTACTATTTTCTGTCTTTTTGATTATAGCCATTATCGTAGTTGTGAAGTGGTATCTCATTGTGGTTTTAATTTGCGTATGTGACATATGATTTGCAAATATTTTCTCCCATTCTGTGGTTTGTCTTTTCACTTTATTGATAGTATGCTTTGAATCTCCCTTAATGTAAAATGAGAAAAATAATGAATTTCTATCTCATAAGTTTGTTTAGGAGAATTAAGTGAGCACATTAAGTGCTTAGAATAGTGTTGGTATATAGTAGATGTGCAATAATATTAAGTATTAGTATCATAACCTCATTTAAAATTATGCTATTTCAGTTAAAAAAACCTACAATACTTAAAGGCTTCATTTGGAGAAAAAGAGATGACTAAGGGAACTCAAATGCAAAGAGGAAATGAACTTGATTTTTTATGGTTTCTTGTTCAATGTTGAATTGTTTTCTCTCCAGGGATTATTGTAATGGGTTTAATTAAAATAAATTAATAAGAGTTTTTATACTCTTCTTTCTTTAAAATAAATTCAACTTAGTAGTTGAAAGTCATTCTAAAAATAAGCTGTTGCTATATAGAAGAGAAAGGCAATTTAATGAATAGATTTGTTTATCATGATAAAAAGATTTTTAGTAATGGAAATGAAATGATCACTTTATGCATATATGTTAAAAAATATAAACTCTTCTGAGGGAAAAATATTTTACTTTAATAAGTGCAACAAGCCTTTTTCTTACTAACTATTCCAAGTTATGAAATTTTTCACTTCTATTTTATAAATGCAGAACAAGATTCTTTTTCAGAATGCTGACACATCATAGAAGGCATAAATTAAAGTCATGTTTACAGATGCAAGCTCTATCATTTTTAAAATAAAGTAGAATATTTTTGTTTTTAGCAAAATCATTTCCTGTATAACTGTGATGATCACAGAAAAAAGATGGAATGAGCATTTGGAGTCATAGAAGGTAAACAGGAATAGCCATTAGCTACTAATGGAAAAAAGTTCAGCAGGGGCATTAAATCTGTATTACAGAGCCACCAGTTTGTATTTTATCATATTGATAATGAATATGAACATTACCATTAAAACAAAACCAGGCATTCTCTCTTTAATCCCAATGGGGAATTTAAATCAATAATGCCCACATTATCCATCTACGTGCATATCTATATATGCACATGTACTCTTAAACTACGAAAATCGTATAATGCGTTTCACTTTCATTTCAAATCTTTAACACAGTGATGTACTTTTCTATTCTTCCAATCAATTTATTCTGTTAGTGTTTTTCAGCATTTTAAAATCCCTAAGCTAAGTCAATAATGTTGATTACTTACCATAAGCACTGTAAACGCTATTCTAATACAGGTTATTTGCAATTTGACATCTTCATCTATATGCATTATTCTGCAAGGAAAATTAAATGAAACCCTTGATTTAGAATCTGAAACACTTAGAAGTAATGATCCTGTTTACTGATTGACTGAAGTTGTGGTTTTTAAGCACTACTTAATAGAGGAAACAAAAAGCAATACTCAAATAAAATGGAAGCATCTGAGTTATTTTAGAAAGCATTCGTAGTTAAGAAATAATAGACTTTTATTTTATTTTTCCCTGTTTGTGCCTCAGTGCTACTTAGCCAACATTGTTGTTTAGTTTAATGTTACCCATTTTTTGAGATGCCTGATCTTTCCAAATTTAAACTTAATGAATGCTATTAGTAATTCAAAGATTAGTAGAACATCATTCACATAAATCAAGTTTTCTATCAAGTATTTGTTTTAATTACATTATTGAAACAGACTTCTAAAATATCTTTTATAAAGGGTTAATTTTATTTACAAATATTAATTTATCTTTTAAATGTCATGTATTTGACAGCATGGGGAAGTTGTCACAGTTCCCTTCTTTCTGAATTAAGTGAAATACTATAAAGTAACTTTTATAAATGTTTGTGGAAATTTTCAAACCAATAAAATTGCTGCAAATCCTTCTATGAAAATTGAAACATTCAAACTGCTTTGCCTTCTTTATCTTTTGTTTGTACAGCTAGTCTCAAGCCTCTATTTCAAATGAGAATATCCTAATAAAATCAATCAATCTATCAATCACTGTTGGATGGCCGGATAGTTAGCATTCAGCTTAGCCTATGTTTGTATCTAAAATTAGGAATGAGTAAACTTATTTCAGATAAGATAAAATTAAAAAAAAGATCCTAAAGTATGTATGGTATTTTGGATTGAAAAAAATGTAAATAATGAAATAATTTGAGAAAACAAAATAATTGAGATTTTATTGGGTTCTAAATTTTTTTTCTAAATAATTAACATGAATTGAGTTGAAATTTTGAATTTCCTGCTCTTTCCAAGTAGTAAAATATCTTCCCTCTCTTAACGTCTTCCAACTGAAGTGCATTAGGCCAAATAGAGATATTATGCATTGTTTTGGATATACGCTGCCATAAAAAATTAAGTAGACAATTGAACACTTAAAGCAACTGAAATACTAATAAAAGTACATTAAACATCAAATATAAAAATTATCATTTCTAGATACATAATATTTGGTTTATGTAGTTTTACTTAGTTTATCAATTTCAATAATTTTACTTCAATTTTCTTTTAAATAAATAACTTTAGTCTGTTCTGGAGACCTGAAAACAATTCACATGACAAATACTTAAATTTTGGCAAAAAATCATTATGGATAGATAATACTCAGGAGGACACCTTATACCGAAGTACATGGTTTTAATGTATAGCAAATATGTAGTCAACATACCTGTTCTCTCTCATTAGGCTGCTATAAGGAATAAAAGAGGAACTTGAATGTGGAAATGTGGAATCCTCACTAAGTCAGGGAGTGATCTACAAAAAATGTCATTGAAATTTACCTGTAACATAATGTTGAAAATATTTGAAGGATATTTTTAATTTGTGTTTAATGTACTACTTGTCCATTTGGACCTTCTACTGATGTTATATTGAAGTGAGAAATTAGAGTACAAACACACATATATGTATATGTGTATGTATTTCTTTAATTTCCAATATACTGGGTCAAGAAAATTGAGCATAAATAAGGCAAGACTTTCTAAAATAATTCAGAAGTTAAACTGTAAACTGGAACATATTTTATACAAACCCACATACGTATATATATATATAGTATATTTTCAATTTCTAAAATGGTGGGTTCAGAAAATGAAGATTTACTATAAATAAGTCAAACTTTTCTAAAACAAACAATTCAGAAGCTTAAACAGACTAAATTAGAACATGGTTAGTTGATGATGACAGCATTTGTTTTCAACACCCTTAATGGAGAAAAATAAGATTAGGAGACACCTACCCATTGCACTTCAGGCTTTGAAGTGGAAATGCCTGTAGGGGTTCTGTATAATGTTAAGTACTTAAAGTTGATCAACACCCTAGACATGATAAGGAGATTAAGTGCTGATTAAACTCCTATCAGTAGAATTCAAATAAGTGATCTGGCAAGACAAGAGCTCTAATCAAGTACTCTTGTTTGTCTGTCATTGGCTCTATATCAGATACAATCAGTCACCATTTTTTTTTTCTGTTCCAAGCACAGCTACTTCAACTTTGATTGTTTATACATTAATTTTGAAAGTACTTGTTATGGTTAGGTGTATGGATTCCATTTATCTGTGCTTAGGTGAGATTATGGCACTGAATTATAAGGAGAAATCCTTGGCTAGAAGATGTCTATAAAGATTAAGTTATTTTTCCCCTTTCCCAACAATTAGCAACACTAGTCTGTTTAGCAGAGATCAATTGTAATTGAGGAACTGAGAAAGGGCAATAAACAAATTACGGTGCTTTCACTGAAGTCTGAAGCCTGTTGGTTTACAGAACCTCTGTTATTTAATCCAGAAGCCCTGTAGGTTGTAAATTATCCATTACTGTTGTCACCAGACCCTTAAACAGAAGTTATGTACTAGTTTAAAGATACAGGAAAAGAGAGTCTCCTGGTCTTTGTTTCACCCAAAACAGACCGCACAGAATTAGATCAATTTTTTAAATATTTAGGACTTCAAGCTTTTCAAATAATGTAAAAAAGTTTACCTTTCCATAGCATGAGAAAATATAATTGGAACTGTTTAGTTCTTGTAACCAAAAATCTGATCCAGAAGCTTCTTAAAATGTTTATTTTTTGACTGACTCCATGATCTTACGATTTCGCTGAAGCCTAGTAATAAAATAATAATTGTGAATTTCACATTGTTTTAAGATTGTAGGTTTTTTTTTTTTTTTTTTTTTGAGATAGGGTCTCACCCTGCCACCCAGGCTGGAGGCTGGAGTGCAGTGGCGCCATCTCAGCTCACTGCAACCTCCGCCTCCCAGGTTCAAGCAATTCTTGTGCCTCAGCCTCCTAAGTAGCTGGGACTAAAGGCGTGCGCCAACCACACCCGGCTAATTTTTGTATTTTTTAGTAGAGACGGAGTTTTGCCATCTTGGTGGCCAGGCTGGTCTCTATCTCCTGACCTCAAGTGATCCACCCGCCTCAGCCTCCCTAAGTGCTGGGATTACAGGGGTGAGCCACCGCACCCATCCCAAAGGATCTTAAATTCTATATTCAGTACAAGAAGGATAATGGGATGATATACATGAAAGACAATATATTTTTTTAATTATTTGAGGAAGACAAATTGTATATAATAGCACAACAAGAAGTAGAGTCTGAGGGTTCTTTCTTAGCAAAATTTGGCCACCTTGCTATTTGAAATGTATGTTTTCAAGGGCGTAAAATTAAATACACAGGACATCACAATAAAAGCAATATATGAGTAAGCCTTCAGAGTCACAAAATAACATTTTAAATAAACAATCTGTTTAAAATACATTCAAACAAATGGGATAATAATAATTGGAATAGTGCCATCTGCTTTTGAAATTGGTAAAATGTTCATCATATGTGTGACTGCCATGGAAATGAAGTGTCTTATAGATGCAGCCCATTAAAAGCAGATGGACTATATATAATGTTAAATAGAAAGTTACAGGATTTTAGAGAAATTCATGTGTCAATATTTTGTAACATGTCATGTAGCTCAGAAACCCTAAAAGACCATCTGACAATCAAAAATATTTAATCACCAAAATGCATTACAAATAAAATTGAAAATGTACATTACCACTTGGGAAAAATAATCATCATACCTGTGACAAATGAAAGGTTAAAGCTTTCATATTAAAAAAAGACATTTGCAATTCAGGAATAAATGATGTCACAATAGAAGAGTTTGCAAAAGAAGCGATGGAAATGACTCTATGGCCTCAAAGATGTAGAAATAAAAACAGCAACAGGATATCTTTTTTTTCCTTTAACTTATTTGATTGGGAAAATCGACACAATCTGCTATATTTTAAAGCATGAGAAAACTAGTGAAAATTGGAAGAAATGTAAATAGGTTTTCCTCTGTGCAGATAAGTTTGATAATGTGTGACAAAATGTTTAAAATCCATATATTTCTCTTGTTTTAGGAAAATACACTAAAAAGTGGTATGAAAGGAAGTAAAATAAAGGATATTCTTCACAACATTGTTAATAATACCAAAAAATTTGAAACAACTTAAAAATTCATTAATGAGAAGATGATGAAGTAAAGTTATTGGTATATACTCAGTGGACTACTACACAGTTATTCAAAATGAAGACAGATCTATATTTATTGGCATGAAATTATGTCCTTGACATACTATTGAGTTTAAAAATAGCTACAGAATATGAACCTATTTATTAAAAATAATTATATGAACATGTGTATTTTTTCAAATATAAATGTATATATAACATATAAAATATACTAGTATGTGTATCTGTATCTATCTATATATCGATATCTGAAAGAATCTTCACCAGAATATTGATTATGGTTAATCTTAGACTTTCAGGGTTTTTTTTTTTTTTTGATGACAGCATAACAGGTGTTATTCACCTGTAATGTCACCAAGATACATATACTTAGTTAAATTTTCGGAAGAAATATTTCACAGAATACCTGCTATAAAGTAGCAGATTTCAGGTTATCTTGAATGGAAAATGTCTTTGGCTGAAGAAAATGCCATTATTTACTGTACACTAGTCCTTTTAGTTGCAAATGTCCCCTTTTACTAACCAGAGGGTTCACTTGAAAAACATTTGTTCTTAATAACAACTTAAAAAGTAGAAAAGAACTTGGATTTGCATTTACTTAGTCTTTTCAAAATTAATAGACATGCTTCTTAGAAATGTGTCAATAATTGTAATAGTAAAATGATACTACTTCAAAAATCAGCACAGTGAGCATATCAAATAAAATCTATAGTATTGCTTAGCTTTTTTTCCCCCATGTTACATAAAGTAAAACTTAGGGTGCCGCTTTTCTTTTATAAGTCATTAAAGAAGAGCCATCTATCTTCTGCAGCAAGTTCTGCTTTACTCTTTGCTTTTATTTCCCCATTTTAATTGAAAAAACAATTCATGGAAATAAGAAACAACTTGGCGACACGCGTAACCCTCTGGAATAGGGGGCAAAATTCCATTCTCCAATTTGCACTGCAGGCTTTAAAAATTTTTTTAGAAACTGTGTTTTTTTTTTTTAATCGCATATCCTTTTTCTCATCTAATATGCAGACTTGCTGTTTATTGAGGTGTAAGTTTTGTTTGTGGAATGAGTATCAGCACAATCGGGAGCCACAATATAGTTTAAAGAGTTATCCTGGGAATAGACAATGCAAAATATTACCCACATTTTGCAACATAGAATTTTTTTATTACCGCAGAATAGAATAAGTAGAAGAAAGTAATTTTTTTAAAACAAGAAATTTCTGTGTCTTTGAATGTTGACTATGTCTGGGGGGAAAATACAAATTGGATGCCAGCATGGCAGAGAAGGCTGTTATAACCACTAGAGGTCTTAATGATTGTGAATGGCTGAACATTAAATTTAGCTAGGATAGTCCACATGAATTATGAAGATAGTAGCACAGATTATGTGAACAGAGCGGGGTACTCCATTGTTCTATTAATAATATATACATCTCTTTACTGGGTCAGTATAGGTAGTCATTTAATTAAATTAACCACATGAGTGTCATCTTTTCACTGAATAGTGTTCAACCCTCACCCGCTGTCCCACTTTTTGGAGTCTCCAGTGTCTATTATGCTACTCTGTATGTCCATGTGTACACATTGTTTAGCTTTTACTTGTGAGAACATGTGTTACTTGACTTTCTTTTTTGAGATTTTTCAGTTAGAATAGTGGTTTCTGGTTCCATCCATGTTGCTGCAAAAGACATGATTTCATTCTTTTTTATGACTGAGTAGTATCCCACGTTATATATAAACCTCATTTTCTTTATCCAATCATTCATTGATGAATGCTTAGGTTGATTCAGTGAGTTTGCTACTGTGAACAGCACTGTGATAAACATATGGGTGAAGATGCCTTTTTTATATAATGATTTCTTTTTCTTTGGATATATGCCCAGTAGTGGGATTGCTGGATTGAATTGTAGTTCTATTTTTAGTTTTTACTTTCTCTTTTCTTTCTTCTTCTTCTTCCTCGTCTTTCTCCTTCCTAGAGTAGTAATAATAGTAACAATAAGTAATAATAGTTTATATTTTAAAGTAACAAATTCTATTTTCATTTAAAAAGTAGAGATAGGCCAGCGCGGTGGCTCACGCCTGTAATCCCAGCACTTTGGGAGGCCGAGGCGGGCGGATCACGAGGTGAGGAGATCGAGACCATCCTGGCTAACATGGTGAAACCCCGTCTCTACTAAAAATACAAAAACTTAGCCGGGCGTAGTGGCGGGCGCCTGTAGTCCCAGCTACTCGGGAGGCTGAGACAGGAGAATGGCGTGAACCCGGGAGGCGGAGATTGCAGTGAGCCCAGATGGTGCCACTGCACTACAGCCTGGGCGACAGAGCGGAATTCCATCTCAAAAAAAAAAAAAAAAAAAAAAAAAAAAGTGGACATAATATCTTCAATTGCATCTAGTTTGGAACATATTTTTCTTATGAAATAGTATTTTTCTCAAATAAATATTTTACCTGGTAGAATTCAAATAGGTTAAGAAGGAATTTCAAAAGCAAATGCTTGTTTTATTGAGACATGTTTTGAGCGGAAATAAAAGATTTTGATCATTGTGGCAAAAGAATTTCTTGCTGTGGGAGCACAAAAATAGTCCGTTGCTGTTAACGACTATTTCCGCAGTCCCTGTGAAGTGTTCTTATATGGCAGGGATGCATAATCACTAGAAATTGAAAAGTGTAAATTTGCTTGGTAAAATGTAAACAAATATTTAAAACAGAAAGTTTCAAAAACATTCAACATCTCTGCTGATGTATCCTGATAATACTCTATTTGTCAATGGCTAAAAACTGACAAAACCGTATTTTCTGAATAAAGCATGGTTCGACAGATTATTATTTCTTTTGCTGTTTTAATTCAGGGAGACCTTTTGGAGAGTGAAGTTTATGTAACAAATCATTAATATTCCTGAAACACTTTAATCTTATGGGGAGACACCAAGCTAGAATATCTCAAATTGTGTTGTTATTAGCATTTAGTCATTTTATGATCTAAAGAAAGGAAAATATGAAGCATGTGACTATATGTTTATATGTAAAATGGGGATTTAGGTTGAGATACATTCATGCATTGCTTATGTTGGGGATATATTCTGAGAAATGCATTATTAGGTGACTTATCATTGTGCAAACATCATAGAGTGTACTTACACAAAGCTAGATGTTATAGCCTACTACACACCTAGGCTATACTGCATAGCCTATTGCTTCTAGGCTACAAACCAGTACAACAGTTTACTGTATTGAATACTGTAGGTCATTGTAACACAATGGTAAGTATTTGTGTGTGTAAACATAGAAAATGTATGGTAAAAACACAGCATAAAAGATAAAAAATAGTGCACCTGTATAGGGTACTTACTGTGAATGGAGCTTGCAGGACTGGAAGTTGCTCTGGGTGAGTCAGTGAGTGAGTGGTGAGTGAATGTGAAGGCCTAGGACTTTACTGTACACAACTGTAGACTTTACAAATACTGTACACTTAGGCTACACTAAATTTATAAAGAAATTTTTTCTTTCTTTAATAATAAATTAACCTCGCTTTAATTTCTTTTTACTTTATACAGTTTTTAATTGTTTTCTTTTTGATTCTTTTTAAATAACACCTTAAAATATGAACACATTGTACAGCTATACAAAAATATTTTTTCTTTATATTCTTCTATAAGCTTTTGCTATTTTTAGAAATTAATAAATTTTAACTTTTTAAACATTTTTGTTAAAAACTAAGACACAAACACATATATTAGCCTAGACCTACACAGGGTCAGAATCATCAATGTCACTGTCTTCTACCTCCGCATCTTGTTTCACTGGAAGGTCTTCAGGGGCAATAACACGCGTGGAGCTGTCATCTCCTATGATAATGATGCCTTCTTCTGCAATACCGCCTGAAAGACCTGCCTGAGGCTTTTTTACAGTTAACTTATTTTAAAAAAAAATAGAAGGAGTATACTCTAAAATAATGATTTAAAAGTATAGCATGGTAAATATATAAAACAGCAATACAGGCCTTTATTATCATTATCAAGGATTATGCACTATATATAATTGTATATGTTATACTTTTATATGACTAGCAGTGCAGCAGGTTTGTTTCCACCATTATCACCACAAACATGTGAGTAATGCATTGTGCCACATCATTATGATGGCGACAATGGCATTAGGAAATATAAAATGTTCACCTCCATTATAATCTTATGGGACCAACATAGTATATGTGGCCTGTCATTGACCAAAATGTTGTTGTGTGACACATGACTGTATTAACTGTACAACTCAATCTTTCAGTTGAGGTATCTACACTGAATAATGAATTCAAGAGAATTCACTTAGTTGCAGCTCTACTAAACTACCAGTATTGTTTGGTTCTCTAGTTCTTACTACCTTTTTTTTTCTTTCTTTGTTTTCTTTTTTAGGTTTTACACATTATCGTCATTGTATTTGAGTTCTTAAACTGAAAAATAACATTAACCATCAACAAAAGACAAAGGGGAAGTAATTTAATTTATTTTACTATCTCCTTCCTAGAGAGAGAACTACTAGTAAAAACAATTTAAGAGTTGGCAAACATTTTGTGTTTATCTGTAAAGTTGTTTTAAACCTGTTTGTTATGTATCCCAGGCATATTTATTCTTTGGTAAAATTCATTATTTTTAAGAATAACAATATGAATTCCAAACTCTGGGAGACTTTTATGTTGCATTAAGAGACACCAAGGAAAGTTTGCTAATCTGTTTCTTCTAGATCATGTGAGAGAGAACCAACAATTTGCCTCAAGCTGGAGAAACCCTGGCTTGTTATCCTAGGGCCCCACCAGGCTAGAAGAAGGAACTTTCCTTCCACATCTATTCTCAGCCCAGGAAAGGTCAAGTTCAGCCCCTAGAGCTACCTGACATCAGTTTAAATCCAGAGCCTGATATGACAAACTTGTAGGCTTATCTGGCTGGCAGGACCCAGTCATTTTAGTTCCATGGATCTGAAAATCTTATTACATATTACAGACCATGAGTTAAGCATCTAAGAATTCTTCAGTGTCGCTTAGGTAAATCTGAATGATATCTTCTTGGGACTCTTTCACTCAAGGAGTCCCAGAGAAGGTGTGTGTCTGACATTCAGAAGAGACCAATCTAAACTCCAATCCTGAGCAGTTTGAAGAAGCTCCCATTAGCTGCCTGATGCTAATGGGAAATCCATGTTGTCAATTTGATGGGAAGAGAAGATCAGATAAGTCCAGGCAGATAGGGGATCCAGAGTGAACCCTTGAAGAGCTAGAGTTATCCTAGGCATCTAGGACCTCAAACCTTCTCCCAGCCAGATGACACTGAGCCTCTTGGAATGTCATTGGTGGATACCCAGTCAATCCCTTGGAATGACCTTATGAATAGTGACAGATCTGGAACATGTAACCATGATTTCTAACCACCCTTTGACAAGGTCTGTGATGATACTTGTGTGTCTAAATGAAAATGAACAGGTGTTGGGATCTGAGAAGATTATTGAAGAGAGTTTTTTAGATATTCTGGAGAAAGCGAGGGTTGTTACCTGGGCCTTCTTTATAAAACACCCAAACTGCAGTCAAAACACTGAGCCATGTATTTTGTCAAGGATCCCCTGAAAGTCTGTACTCCAAGGGGTTGATGGCTGACTCAGCTTCAAAGAAAGGCAATCAAAGGTAAGTCAATTAAAATGTATTACATACCTACTTGATGCAAGCACTGTGCTAGGTAAGCCTTACAACTTTGTCAAGTCTTCATCATGAAGAAAAGGAGGAAAATAGCAGTTTATTACTATAATAGCAATAATAAAATCACTTATGATGTAAAAGGAGATAAAAAATAAGTAAATCACACTCAATTTTTTAAAATCCTTCTTAAGATGCTGTTGGATCAGGGATTTCATAAACTCATATCATTTTCCTGCTGGCAGTTACTTTAGGTCTTAAGATGAGATTGAGACTACCTATGTAAATCCTGCAGATCTCAGTGAAGTTTCCATGGGGACTGTACTCACTTTTTTGCAATAAGGGGTAGCTTACTGAGCCTGGAGAAATGCCACTGGTGTCAGAAGTCTGAGAATCCCAAGGGCAAAGATATGAAGTCTTACATGGGGAACAGAGAGAGATTGGTTTAGTGACATTTAAAAAACTGAGCTGGTATCAAAGTTAACAGGGTTGGATGAGGCCTGTTCTGACAGATTATTTGGTTGAGTACTATATGATATTTTAGAATGGAAGTTCTAACTAACCGAACTTGACTGATATTACTCTATCCTTATCAGTAAAGCTTCATGCTCAAGACTTACTGTATGTGTGTTGGATATAGCAGCGCATAGGTAAATAGATTGGATCAGGGCCTAGGCAGAGGAGAGTGTGAATTTCATAGACACCTTCACATAGGGTTTTTGATTCTGAATGGGATGGGTATGCTGACCTGGAAAACAAAGTCACCAGAGGTAAGAACTATATCTTTCCACTTGGTCATAAATTCTGTTGTGATGTTAGTACAGAGCCTATTGTACTGACATCTCTATTGCAATCAGCAGGAACAATGAGAGACATTAGACTGTGGACTTTGAAACTGACCTATCTTAACATTGGCAAAATGGTGGAGAACTTCAAACTCCAGTTCCTGAAGACATCAAGCTCAGTCTTCATACACAAAATGGAAAATGTGACAGCATTGTTACTGTCTGGCTCATGAACCCAATAAGGGTTTCTGTCATCATAATAGATGCTATTATCTGAAAAACTTAACATCACTAAAAAGAAATTTCTTATTTATTGCAATTTTCTTCTGCTGCATGATAATAAACCATCAGATCACGTTAACTGAACATCAACATCAAGGAAGTGTTAGTATGGAAGAATTTGTTGTAAACCTGGTGATCTGGAGAGTCTGCCATTTTTTTCTGATGTGGTTGAATACATCATCTCTCCCAACTATGCTGGTCACATTTCAGATTTAGGCCTCATTTACGTAATACATAAGCATGCAGAAAATATACCATGCAGAAAAAATACCAAAGGTCAAATGAACACATCAAGAGTAAAATAGAAGAAACCCCCCAAATTATTATTTTTTTCATTTTACTTGTCTCTTTTGAATCTAATTAGAGTGCTAGCTAAGCCACTAAATAATTTTTTCTCAGAAGTACTTTAAAATAGAAACACACCCAGTATACAATAGCTAACCCAGTTACTTTCACTCATTGCCTATTTGTAAACTATTCACAGATTTCAATTGCAAGAGTATAATTCCTAGTGTTTCTGGGCAGTTCTTTGGGAGATCTTTCAAAATGAGCATGTTGTTTCAGAGCATTTATAACTACCATCTTATAGAAAATGAAATCTGCTCACGATTTTAACCATCCTTATTATTAACAAGCACAGTAATGACGTTAAATCAATTGTGGTTCCTTTTTAAAAGCTGCCCTACATTTTTCTTGTATATGTTTTTAACAATTTTCAGTCCGTCTCTTGGTATCATTTGTTAGTGACAAGAAGGTTAATAAAAATTTCTGCATTTAAGCAAACAAATTAAAATATCTAGTAATTACCAGAGATCCCAACATTTTTGCCAACTGGAAAAGGAGAGAAGCCAGGGGAAAGAATATTTTAAGAGCAAATCCTTAGGCAACTAGTGACAAAATCCTTGTCCTTGAAGCTTATATAAATAACTTTCCAGTGTTTTTTTAACCTTTTTCTCCCCTCCCCAGTCCCCTCAGCAATGAGGCATGTCACTCCACTTGTTCACATCCGTCTTTTTTTATTGATGTCCACTTTGGTGTCTGTACAGGTCATCAATTTTGCTGCCTCTTGGGCAGCCAGTGGGAATGTACAAGTTAAGTCACTGGACTTTGTGTGTCAGGCTTGAGGAGGAGGGAAAGGGAGGAAGTGTCAGCTTTCTTTAGCACTAACAGTCCCAATCAGATACTGGCACTGGGTCTCATAAATCTTGTGGATGACCCAGGTGAACCCTGAGGCTCAGCGCTCACTGAAAACTGATCAGGCCTCTGCTTAGTTTAACAGGTCGTTCTCAGTGACAAGTGAAGGGTTCAACAAATGCACGAAACAGATATATATTAGTTGAAAAACTAATGGCTTTTAAAAGAATGTTTGACAATTGTTTAAGGCTGTCTGTAGATCCATTATACTGATAAACGACCAACATGGTGTTTACTAAAGTGGAGCCAGTTAGGAGGATACCAGCTTAAAGTTGGCGTTTTCTTTCTCTCTTCTTTTTTTCTTTTTTTCTCTTTTGGTCATCTGGGTGTGAACTCCAGGAGCAACACATCCAGGAAACCTAGGAAAATACCTGTGCTGCATAAATTTAACCTTGCAGTCCAAGTGGAATTAAAAAGATTCTGAGACTGCCCTCAGTGACCTGAAATTGACCGCTTGAACTTCTAAGTTAGGGTCAGTTGGGGCCCAGAATAAGAGGTCAAAAGCTGGTCAGCTTTCCCTGGCCCTAACATGCTGAATAGGAAGACTTTATTGCTGTGATTTATGCAATTTGCCGAGACAGGTTAAGGAGACCTTAAAACACACCACAGGGCTCACTTGCACAGGGACACCCTCTTCTTGAAAAATAAATTTTGATTGTCCAGCTGAAATCTCTTGGGGATACGCCTTGAAGTATTTTACCCTCTGTGTCTAAAGATTCATTCCCACACTCGACCCCTGAATGTGACAGGGTTAGTGTTTCCAGATTTATTTAAACAATACAAATGCACCAAATGAAGCACTTTCAAACCTGATTAATTGCAAAGGCAGAATAACTATTGGTAATGAATTATTTGGGGGAGCAGTAAGCTCCTTCAAAAGTTAACTCTTAAATCAGTTGCTTCAGAGGTCCAAACATTAATAATAAAATATTTACTATACACGCTTAATATTTATACTACAATACTTAAACTATTCCAAATGAAAAATTTCACGATTCAGGTTTGTCTTTAAAACTTGGTTCTAGTGAACTATTATAATTGATACATTATCAAGCTTTTTTTGGCATAATAGAGATAAAAATTTTTCTGTTTTTATTGAGAATAAATTTTAGGACCCTTAAAAATAAGTTTCTTTTCCTAGTCTGTTCCTACTGGAGTCAGAAACAGATCATGATTTCCACTTTTATAGCAATTTGCAAGATGTGGTTTCCATTCTTTGTTTAGCTTCCCCATTTATAGCAAACCAACAATGATGATCTGGTTTTTGTGATATAAGTCGTGGTATAGCCATGAATGTCAGTTTTACTCAGGCTGAAAGCAAAAAATTGAACCCAGGTCTTTTACGAATGAAAAGCTACTTGGCGCTATAAACCTTTAAGTCACCTCTCTGCGTTTTTACAGGGCATTTAGTGCTTCTGGGTGCATGTGCCTCCATAACTCAAATTGGCTCTGATCTAATAAATGCAATTCACAAGGTATTAGTCTATAATGTGGTCTAATTTCATTTGGTAAATGAGAGAAAAAGGTAAAACTGTGAAAGATATTCACTTTGAAATATGGCTAGTGTGTAACATTCAGCAGCAAATTTCCATAAAGGTTTTAAAGACACAATTTAAAAAGGAAATATGCATGCCCCAAATATGTGTTTGCATGCTGGGTTGGATGACTCACTAGACACTCTATCAGTTTGTTGGGTAAATAATAACCAATCAAGCTTGGTTGGATTTGAATCAATTTGTATAAGAAGCTTATGACAGGACAAGCTTAAAGGTTATAAATTAACAAATGTGTGGAAAAAATGTTCTGCACAAATATAATTTACCTGATTAACCTCAAGACCTCTCTGTTTTGTCAAGGTCACAATGATTTTTTCTTTCCCCCTCTTAACACTGCCCAGTGATGTATTTTCTTGGACACAGGGCTTAGCAGTAAAAGGCACATCTCTAATGTGCCTTAAAAACTTCTTGTATGTTCTTTGAAAACTATGCAATATTCTATTTTGGGGGAATGGAGGGGTGGAGGGATGGAAGAGACCCACTATCTTGCATCTTTTTACTATAATTCTTTGCTTATGGTGGTGGAAAGCCTACCTGTCATCTAGGTTTGGGATATGACCGAAGCCTGTTAAGGATCGCTCAAGATAAATTAAGAAAGGGACGAGAAGATTCAAGTAGGGACTCTCCCCTCTGATCGGACTGTCATAACCTTTGTCTTCCCAGCAGCACAATTGTCTTTTATCAGTGGGTTCCCACGCTTTAGTGTGGCTAAAATGTTGTTTTCCTGCTGCATTTAATCTGTTGTAAAAAGGGTATCTTCATTCTTGAACAATAAAAATTAAAGCTGATGTTCCCAGTTCACTGTAAATAGCTTTTTGGAAACTCAGTTAATTAAATCTTCCATTATGAAGTATTTTCTATTACTAGAAGAAATTAAAAGTAGATAGGAGCACAGGACAGCCATTATTGAGGTTACTGAAGATCCAAAGAGATGTTGCATTATGAGAATGATTCCAGAGAAAGTCTGTGATTAAGCAAATCTCTAAAGAAATGTAAGTTTGCCATACCAAAAATCACTATTGATCAATCGGTATTTTTGAAAGCTCTTGCATCAATCAATGAGTAATTTTATCTTTTGCCCTTGGTACTAACTGTTGATTGATTCATGGATGACTTTGTTAAAAAATCAGCAGATTAATATTGAAAACTTGGTAGTAAGTAATAAATTATTACTTATTAATTTAGTGTGGTATATAGTACAGCCCTCTTCGGGCAGTTCAATCATCCTTGTTCTACCTGGACTAAACCTACTCAACTTTTTGTGTTATTCCTTTAATTCATGCCAGTTCAGTCTGTGGGATTTCCTTATTACTTTTGCTCAAAATGTATATCGGTGAGTCTTTGAGAAAATGAATGCTTTCCATTCCTTTACCTGGGGGTTTTCTCTCTTTGGGTTAAAAATTAAAATAGAAAAATATGATCTTGATTTCTTATTATCATCAACAATTTTTGCAATTTCAGGCATGTCAGTTTTAGGTATTGTGGCCAAATGCTACCTCAAACAACACAGAATTTTTGTTTTTTCAAGAGAGCGAGATAACCTTACCGAGAGAAAATGGTTGTCATCTTAGTCTGCCATGAGGCATCGCTGACAATAAATAATTGGCGATTGTGTTCCAGACCCGAGACACAGCAAGCTGCTCACTCCTATGCTCGGCAATTGGCTTTATTCAACAGCTGCAGGTCACCAACAAGGGCTGGGAGGATTGCCTCTATGGATGCCTTAGGAATAATTTTCTCCTCTGTGTATTTCTCAGCTCTGCTGTTCTAGCATCTCGCATTTAACTTATCTCAGGGAGCCTTTGTCTAACAAAGAAAAAAGTGTTTAAACTAATAGGAGGCTAATTTTCCTGGAAAACCAACTAAATAATTACAACGGAAATATTTCTATTAACATATTCAGTTCAACATTTTGAAGGCCTATAATCACAAAGAGGATAACTTCATTCTTTCTTTATGCAACTCAGATAATATGTTGATATACCTTTCATCATTTTGTTTCAGTGAATAATAAGAACCAATATATTAATAGTAAGTCTTCACTGTGAGTATTCCACTAAGTGTTTTTATCTAAATTCACTCTTTTAAACCTCATAATAATACCATTATCTCCATTGAACACATGAGGAAACTGAGGTGCAGAGACAGTAAAACTCAAGGACAGTTGATAATGGTGTTGAGATCCTGTGCTCATGAACATACTATACCATATCAACTAATTAATGTAATTGATTAAACTGGGGCAACTCTAGGCAAAATTATGTAGTAGAAAACTACTTGACATTTTTAGTGTCCTCTTCCAGTACTCTTTTCTTATATTCAGGAGCAGTCTTTTCCCCATCCATTTATGTCTCTTCCATTTATACTTTATCTACAAGAAATAATGTAGTATTCATTATTTATATATTGACTAAATCCATTCACACTAATATGATACCTTTTTCTTTTCTTTTTTTTTTTTTTTTTTTTTTTGAGAGGGAGTCTCGCTCACCCAGGCTGGAGTGCAGTGGCGCGATCTCCGCTCACTGCAAGCTCCGCCTCCCGGGTTCACACCATTCTCCTGCGTCAGCCTCCGGAGTAGCTGGGACTACAGGTGCCCACCACCACGCCCGGCTAATTTTTTGTATTTTTAGTAGAGACGGGGTTTCACCGTGTTAGCCAGGATGGTCTCGATCTCCTGACCTCGTGATCTGCCCGCCTAGGCCTCCCAAAGTGCTGGGATTACAGGCTTGAGCCACTGCGCCTGGCCATATGATACCTTTTTCTAAGTAATTTACATTTGTGTATTCATTCATTTCACACAGCTATTGAGACTTTATTTTTTTCCAGAAACTACTCCTCCCTTTTTTTTCTTTTCTTCCTTCTTTCTGTTCTGTCCTTCCTTCCTTCTTTCCTTTCTTCTCTCCTTCCCTCCTTTCCACTTTCCTTAGCTCTCTTTCTTCTTTCCTAAAAAAGTCTGGGCCTCAGCAAACAGCTGAAGGAGATGGAAGGTCTTCTTGTGGCTTTTGATATTTTGCTAAGCCACATGCTGGCCTCAACATGAACCTTCTCTAACTATTTTGGAGAGAGAGAAGCCAACAGGGTCAGCACATCACTCACTCCTCCAGGACCAGATAGTCCTAATCCCTGGGAGAAGCTTAAAACAATGCATGGAGACCTATCTGAAGCCTTTACTAATTCCTCTGGATTTTAGAGGCTCAGATTCATAGATGTAGGCAGGCAAGCAAGCATTTCATTCAAAGTGCACAAAGCACAATGATCTCTAGTCATAAGCGGGTAGAGCATGCACCATAACCTTCTAAGGGGAAAGACAACAGCGGTTCTTTTGGTTTATGTGATAGAGTATTTGAGTATTGCCTTTAGCTTTGTCTTTTCCATGCATGGTTGCAAATGAAAAAATTAATTGAAACTATAATATTTTACCAAAAATTTTATGGCAACTATTCAGAACGTGAATGAATTCATTTAAAATAATTCCATGTTTGCAACAAGATTTGTGCTTTTAATGAATGTAGTCTAAACCATGGGTTTAATGCAGAATCAAGTCAGTTAAACTTCATGCTTTTTCTAGCCCTGTTGTAAATGTTTTTTATAGTTCTAATGCTTAAGGGACTTTTGTCAAACTTTTTGGTGACAACTAGATAAAAAAACCCACAGTTATTTGGCTCTATTTCTCTCCAGAGCTGGCAGTGAACAGGAATTGCAGAATGCAATTGGCAGAGCCAAATACACACAAAGACAATGTAATAACATTTCAAATGAACAATTCCATTGGGTTCTTTGTTGAAAGTATTATCTTGTCTCCTTTTAGTGATTTAGTGTTTTTTTTCTAGATTCCATTCCAGAGCTTAGAAAATATCAGACCTATAAATAAGAAGACAAAAACACAATGTTTTGTACATTTCTTAAACCACCAGAATACATCCAGGAAAAAGGCTAAAATAATAAAAAAAATTAAAATGGAGATTTGTTGAAATGCTACTTTTTGTGACTTTTTTGAGTTTAACCTATGTTTTTATACCCACACTTATTCCAGAAATGTTTTAAGTTTCCTCAATAGCAAAAAGAAAAGCAGCATAATATCATAAATTTAAAAGTTGCCACAAAAAAGGAGTAACAAAATTGAATATCAAATAGAATAAAAATGACTAAAGAAAATGAATACATGAAAAGATGTACAACAACCTTTAGGGAAATTTAAGTTAAAAGTTTTGGGGAAATTTAAATTAAGACCTCAGTGAGATGCTACTGCATACCTATTAGGATGACTTAAATTAAAATACTGACAATACTGAGTGCTGGCCGGAATGTGGAGCAAATGGGATTCTTGCACATTGCTGGTAAGAATGAAAATGGTGTATCCACTCTGGAAAACAGTTTGGCAATTTCTTATAAAGTTAAACATATACCTACCATTTGAGTTAGGAATACCACTCCTGATGCTTACTCTATGCAAATGAAATTTTATTTTGACACAATGCCTGTGTATGAATGTTTATAGCAGTTCTATTCCTTACTGCCCCAAACTAAAAATAATCCAATGCCTTCCAATGGGTGAATAGATAAACAAATTGTAATGCACTCATACCATGGAACACTAAAAGGGAATAGGCTACCAATACATGCAATAATTTGGATGAATCTAAAAAAATGACATGCTGAGTAAAAGAGGTCAGTCCTTAAAGGGTTCCTACTGTATGCATCAATTTTTGTGACATTCTTGAAAAAAACAAACTACAGTGATGGAGAATAGCAGAGGTTGCTGGAGTCGCAGTGGAGAAAGAGTATAACTAGAAAGGATAGAATGAAGAGGCTTTTGGTAATGACAAAACTCTTGTATCCTAATTGTGATGGTGGTCACGCAAATTGATACATGTGTTAAGACACATTAAATTGCATATCAAATTAAAAAAATAATATGACTAAAGATGTAGGTTTTAAATCTGGCTCTAGGTTTTCTAATGGGTAAAAGGGAATTTGTTGAATTATGCAATTTACAAGACACATAATGGAGAAGAAAACATTGGATGCAGTGAGGAAGTTCGACTACTATTTATGTTGATAACAGATATAACTTTGCAAAGAAACACAATGCATGATGCAAAGGATAAGGTCCTGTGTGAATAAGTTTCATTGAAATGTTTCTTTTTGGGTCCCTCGATATAGGCAGATGGCATCACAACAAAACACAGTAGACTAAAGTTAATTTGAGGTGTGTCAACTCCATGTAATCTACAAAAAGATTTTTTTTATTTTGCTCATTCCAGAACGTATACTCCAAAACATACTGTCTAAAAATATGTGTTTATTATTTATCATGTAATACAAATTTTATATATTAGCTTACTTCCCAAATAATGTATTTATAAGGACTACTTTTAATAATTATAAGCATAAAACAATGTGAAGGCAGAAGATGCAAGGTGTGAGCATTAACTCATAAAGATGAAATTAGTTTTGTGGACTCTGTAACATCTCATTGTAATCATACTATGTGTGTGGAAATAAAATATCACTTTTCAATAGCATTTTAATGTCAAAAGGTTTAAATAAGAGCATAACGTTATACACATATAAGTGAAACATATTCAATCAAAGTTAATAATTTAAATTCCCTATTCAGTCACTTCTATTTAAAAAAATTTAATTTACAAGTTTAGTCCTGGAAAAACACAACAATAAAATATAATATATTTTACACATTAAGTGCTTTTCCTCATGTTTCAGTTACATTGGACAGAAAAGAAAACCTCTCTCGATAATATTTGACACTAACTAAGTCATGAATGTCATTTACTGCCGTAAATGTGTGTATATTTGTTTGTTGGCATGCCTGGGAGAATTCAGCATAGTATTTCACTCACATTATTAGAAGCAACATTGCTCTAGACTAAATAATTCCAAATCTCTTGGAATTACCAAAGAGATAATGGGAAAATCACAACAGGTATGTTATAGTACAATAGCAAAACCCTAATTGTTGAATGCTTCAGTATACATCACTGCTATTTTACCTATTACATTTGAAATTTTGTAACTATCCTTACCTATCTCAAAGATGAGCTTTCTCCAACTCTACCAAATCTTTTCTAGGCAGAAATTTACTGACTCAGGTCATTCTGGTTCTAATGAGTTGGGAGGTCTGCCTATCCAATGCCATTTTGTTTATGGTTTATTCCTAATCATGGCATTCCTTAAAAGAAAACAAAACACTTAAATCTCATCACTTTTTTGGGAGAGTCTAACCATATGCCCTGTTTGCCAATATGCCCTAAATACATCATAAATTTTTTGTCTTTTTAAAAAAATTTTTAATTTTTAATTTTTGTGGTTACATAGTAGGTGTATATATTTATAGGGTACATGAGATGTTTTGATACAGGAATTCAATGTGAAATAATCACATCATGAAGAATGGGGTATCCATGCCCTCAAGCATTTATCCTTTGTGTTGCAAACAGTCTGATTATACTTTTTCAATTATTTTTTAATGTAAAATTTATTATTGACTATATTTTCCCTGTTGTGCTATCAAATAGTAGGTCTTATTCATTCTTTCTAATTACTTTTTTTCTACCCATTAATCATCCCCACCTTCTGCTCACCTCCCCATTATCCTTCCCAGCCTCTGGTAACTATCTTACTCTCTGTGTCCATGAATTCAATCGTTTTGATTTTTAGATCCCACAAATAAATAATAACATGCTATGTTCATCTTTCTGTACCTGGCTTATTTCATTTAACCTAATGATCTCCAGTTCCATCCATGTTGTTGCAAATGACAGGATCTCATTCTTTTTTATGGCTGAACAGTATTCCATTGTGTATACATACCACATTTTCTTTATCCATTCATCTGTTTATGAGCACTTAGGTTGCCTCCAAATCTTAGCTATTGTGAACAGTGCTGCTACGAACCTGGGAATGCAGTTAACTCTTTATTATACTGCTTTCCTTTCTTTTGGGTACATACCCATCAGTGGAATTGCTGGATCGTACGGTAGTTCTATTTTTAGTTTTTTAAGAAACCTCCAAAATGTTCTCCATAACAGTTGAACTAATTTACATTTCCATCACCAGTGTGTGAGGGTTCTCTTTTCTCTACATCCTTGCCAGCATTTTTTGTTGCCTGTCTTTTAGATATAAACCATTTTAACTGAGGTGATACTGTATCTCATTACAGTTTTGATTTGCGTTTCTCAGATGATCAATGATGTTGAGTGCCTTTTCATATGTGTGTTTGTCATTTGTATGTCTTATTTTGAAAAATGTCTATTCATATCTTTTGCCCATTTTTAATCAGATTATTAGATTTTTTTTTCCTATAGAGTTATTTGAGCTCCTTATATATTCTGGTTATTAATTCCTTGTCAGATTGGTAGTTTGCAAATATTTTCTCCCATTCCGTGGGTTGTCTCTTCACTTTGTTGATTGTTTCCTTTGCTGTGCAGAAGCTTTTTCTTGATGTGATCCCATTTGTCCATTTTTGCTTTGGCTGCCTGCGCTTGTGGGGTATTGCTCAATAAATTTTTGCCCAGACCAATGTCCTAGAGAGTTTTCTCAATGTTTTCTTGCAGTAATTTCATGGTTTGAGGTCTTAGAGTTAAGTCTTTAATCTATTTCGATTTGATTTTTTGTTTGTATGGTGAGAGATAGGGGTCTATTTTCACTCTTCTGCATATGCATATTCAGTTTTCATGGCACCGTTTATTGAAAAGACTGGTTTTTTTTCCCCAGACTATGCACTTTTTGTCTTATTGACATCTTTTTATAGTAGCAAATTCTCTCCCAAGAGGAAATTGGGCACAGTTCTTTCAGTTTATATGTGTACCTTTTGATATTCTGAAGAAATCATGTTGCCTTGAGGCCTAATGTCAAGTTACTTATATAAAGAATAATGTTGTGATCTAGTGTGGGCCAGTATGAAATAAAACGATGGTCGTTTCATATTTCAGGACAATGACAATTCAAGATGAATGGCAATCTAGTTGTCAAACTCAATGAACATAATGACCATATTCCCCAAAATATATAAAGCATATGATAACTAAGCCAGGAATACAATATTTATAAATTGTATCAAGGAGACAAATCTTATTGATTACATTTTATCTTACTTTACACCAGTTAAAAAAACCTTTAGGTTTTCCTTATTGCCTTAAGGAGAAAACTCTAAATTCTTAGGATGGCATAAAGTTTCCTCTAGTATTTTTGTCCTAGTTACTTTTGTAGTCCAGTCATCTTACTTGCCTATAGATACCCCATGCCATAGTTGTCTACACTATGTGAAGTGGCGTGTGTAGTTCTATCAGCCTGAAACATTTCTCCTCCCTGTCTGGTGGGTAAACTCTTCAAAGTCCATCAGAACTGGTCATTTAGGTCATTTCTATGAATACTTCTTGTTCCAAAGTAGACTTAGGTCCACGGGATGCTGTGTCCAGCTCTAAAGAGAAACTGTGACATTGTTTTCAATCATTCATTTATTTGCCAGTTGCCTCCATCTTACTGAATTTTTGGAGAAAACTTTTGTATCATCTCACCTTATCAGACTGGTATATAGTTGATTTTCAATAAATACTTGTTGACTGAACTAAATGTGTGTGGCAGTGGTAATGGTGGGAGGGGATTGCGTTAAGGCTGGAAAGAGGAAAGGTACATACCAAACAGCTTCCCCTCTGAGGACTAATTTGAGAAAACTCGATACACAACTGTGAGAAAGATATTGCAGACAAGACTATTGACTGGGATTTATGAACTGTGCCCAGAGAACAGCAGGATTTTTAAGGCTATATGGACATAAGTGTTCCATAATGTTTTAGAAGTGAAAACAAAAGAATTGGGAGTTATTAAGATGTCCACACCTTTCAGTTTGAGTCTTAAATTAATTTGCCCATTATGCTTTTTTAAAAAAGCAATTTAAACTGGAAAAACTGTTATAAAATTTCTCTGTGACCTTGGGAAAGTCATTTAACATGACCAGGCCTCAAAGTGCTTATCAAAGAAATGAAAAGGATTTAGTATTCACACCAAAACAATATTTTGTTCTTCAGTGACATCTTAATAGATTAACAGAAGCCATATTTTATAGGCTTAACACATAGAATCTGACTTCTTTCCCTGACTTAATTGATGGGTTGCTCAATAATCTCCCTACCCAACTTGTTTTCTCTCATCAGCTTGCTACAATATTTAAAATTCCCACCAGGACCTTCTTGAGTTCAGGATTATCTCTAGAATGCCTTCTTTAAAATGCAAACAAATTATCTAGAGGATAGATACATAAACTCATTAATACATATTCAATATGGATTAGTGATCTTTAAAACTTAAATCTGATCGGGTCACTACCTGACTTAAAATCTTTCAGCAGCTTCCCAGTGGGCTTAGAAAAAAGACAAACTGCTTAATGCAGGCTCTGAGCCCCAGCACATTCAATTCCACCTCCCTGCTCACTTCTCCAGCCTCATCCCCACTGCTCTCCTCCGGCTCTGTGAGCTCCAGCCACTCTGCCTTCTTTCAATCTCCTGCAATCACCCTGCTTCCACCCGCTGCAGGAAACATATTTGCTGTGTCCTTCACCTGAAGTATTTTTCTCTAGTTTACCTACTTAGTGTCTATATATCTTTCATTTCTCACTTAATTGCTGCCTTTTCAGGGCAGTGTTCCCTGAACTAATTTATGACTAAGTCAAGTTCTCCTAATCCAGACTCCCCTAGCACCATGCACCTCCGTTTCCGTGTCTTCAGAGCCCTCCTCCTTTAATTATCAGATTGCTGGCTGCCTTCCTCACTAGATTGTAAACTCCTTGAGGACAGGAATTACATTTGTTCCTTACTGCCTATCATGATGCTTATGCCCTTCTAAATATTTGTTGAATGAATGAATACAGGATTAAATGAATGAATACATAAATATATCATTCAGATTAGTCAGCTCTGAGATTTAAAGCATGGAAATTTGTGGAATAAGATTTAAGACAAATTAAAAGCCAGTCTTTCCAGTGGAAGATCCCAGGATCCCCACTCCTCCCTTAGGCTGTTTCTCCTCTTCCCTCTTCTCCTAGTCCTCTCCTTCTTCTTCACTTCCTTTCAGCCATGCTGACTTCCTTATGGTTCCTGGAACGCACCAAGCATCCCCTGTTCTTATGGTCTTGGGGCATAGGTCATTTCCTCATAGGAACTCTCCTCCAGGCGTCCGCATGACTAACTTCTTTACTCAGAAGCCACCTTCTCAGTGAGGCCTATCTTGACCATCCTGTTTGAAAGCACAATCCTCTTTCTCCACTCCCCATCCCTTGCCAATAACTCATCTTCTTTACCATGCTTTATTTTTTTTCCTCATAGCCATATTATCTTCTAACATCTCATACAATTTACTTGTTTATTATATTTATTTACTGTTTCTCATCTTAGAATGTAAGCTTCTGGAGGCCAGGGATCTCTGTTTGGTTCATTGATACACCCACATACCTGGCTTGAACAATACCTAGCTATACAGAGTGGGTGCTCATAAATATTTGTTGAATGAATGAAGGGAAGGCCATGGGCAGGAACCTCATCCAGATGAAGTGTACAGTGAAAAATACCAGGCAATAAGCAGTCCCAATGGAGAGCAGCAGGAAGGAGGCAGGGTTTTAAAAACAGTCATCTGCTTTTCCATTTTGCATTAGGCCTAACCCTACTTTTAATTTAATGAACATAGTGAAAGATTCTAATCTACTCCAAAATAATTTATATAATAGATAGGCTTATGGGCATGACCATGCTTCTGACAAATGAGAGATTTCTGCCTTTGAGTTCTGCTGTGTAAACATGACAGATGGTTATATAAACATAGTACTTAAGAACTGTATTTGGCAAAGGAGCAAGAAATATTCTTACAATGACATTCTGCACTTTTCTTTACAAGAACCAGAAAATTGTATAAAGACATGAAGTCCCTTTCCCTTAAATCTGTAAAAAGTGTCTATTACCGTGTTCGCCCAAGTCAAGCATATTTCCAAACTGTTCAGACTGTATTGCTCTTTCTGCAACTGGACAACAATGGCTAATTTGATATTTAGGAAAATGTATTTAAGCTTTGATCTTTAATGTTGACTAGTTATTTGATATTCATTTAACTCCTGAAAATCTCAAGACTTATGAAGTACAGCAAAGGAAGAAAAAATGCAAGTATCTTAAAAACAGTTTTATTAATATTAAATTATATTTAAGTGGGAAATTTGCAGAAATTTTCTATTCAGTAGACAATTTTAACGAATTAGGTTTAAAACTTAATTGTGTCAGACTTAGAGGAGGTTATATAATTTTTGAGGTCACCTTGAGATCATAAGGAAGATAATGCAGACTTTATTCTCAAATACAGCTCCCAGGAACGTATTTAGCTTATGAATAAACAGATTAAGAAGGATCTTTTGTTTCTTCTGTTACTCTTGCTCATGATTTCTCTGCCTACACTCGCTCTAAGTTGTTTTTCTCTCAAAGGATGGTTTTATGTGGTGGTACCCCTCCTGCCCCTACCCACCCCCCACCCACCGCCAGCCCGTCATCTGTCTCCAGCCTTCAGTCTTTTCAAGAGAACAGAAGGAAAAGAGAGCTAATCACACACAGTCCACACTCCGGCCTTCTTAATGAAATGATTTAGGTTACTGAAGTTCTCCCTATTAATGTTGTAGTTGTAAAAACTATGTGTATTTCATTAAAATTTCTTATGACTTTTGTTACATTGGCATCAATATCTCATATTTTATAGGAATATTTCTAATTGATATCCACGATCTAGATTTCAAGTACCTGGACAATGACATGTGTTCTGTAATAATGGCTATTTAAAGCAATAACTCAGAAAAGGACCAAACCAAACCAAAAAAAACTGTGGGTAGGTGGGATCATGAGATATTTAGCTTGAATTAGAGAGTCACAAACCTTGTTATTTAAAAACTGGAAAAACTGGGAAAGCTTCATTTTCTCCATGAATTTTAAAGAGTGCACAAGCTTAACCCACTGAACACAACTCTGAAATGTTTCTAATTCCCTTATTATCAAGGAAGATAGACCAGAGGGTGTAGAAAGAATTTTACCTTAGGGAAATGTACCGCTGTGCATTCTCAGTAACTGTATAGTCCATTTCTGCCTGTATGCTTGAAAATTAACAGCATGTTAACGGGACTATTGCCTACACTTGTGGCACTGTCTGCATAGGATTAGGCCATTAAATATTGATGGAGATAATTGTTCCTGCACTTGAACATCAGAAAGATGGAACTAAAAGTAGTTTAACTGGCATTTCCCTTTATGCTTGGTAAATAGAGGGCTGGATTTCAAGGTACAGAAGGATAAGTACTGCCATGTACTCAGCTCCATAGCCAAAGCATCATTGATCAGAAAGTGTGGTTTGTAAAAATGTTATAGTAAAAGTTAAATGAAACAATTCAGCTGAGGCTTGTTGAAATTTACTGGAATAGAATGTGATATAACTGTGCATTTAGAACATGCAAGCATGATTTCTTGCCATTTGTTGAATTATTTTTTATTTTAAAATGAAATTCACATGTGCTATGGGAAGAACTGCTGTTGTAGTTAGTGTATTTTATAATCTAGAAGATTTCTTATACTTTTATCAGATAATGCCTTAGGCAGGCCAACTGATTGAATAAAAGTCTCTAGGGCTTACTCTGTTTTATTGCTGCGCCTTGGAATTGTTTGTCTTCCAAACCAGATTTTTTCTTGAAAGGTTGTGTCCTGTTCATCATCTTAACCTCAGTGCCTAGTACAGTGCTTAACACATCCTAGCTAATCAATAAATATATGTCGAATGAATGTTTGTAATATCATCCATAACCTTGATATTGTTACACAATCATAGAAATATCTCATCTGATGGAACTGAGTTTCACCAGATTTGAATGATGACACCGGAGCCTCATGCAGTTTACATTATTGGTAAAAACAGGGATCTTGGCTACCAGCAGACTTGTTTTTGGATCTAGGCTCTATTATTTACTAGCATGTGATTGGGAGCAGATTATTTAAAATTTTTAACTGTTAGGTTTTTTATTAGTAAAATGGGGATAATATTCCCTATCTCATAAAGCTGGTTTGATAATTAAGTAATGTATTTAAAAGATCTATCCATAGTGCCCAGAACACCATAGCTTCTCAATGACAAAAATTACTTTCAAAAATTGCATTCAAAAAGAATTTGAGCGATTTCAAGGATCTATCCAATGGGTCTGTCTTTTGTCCAGAATGTGGTAAACAAAGAGAAAGAAAATAATGCAAGTGTCTTGAAAGCATAATACTAGGGGATTATTTGTTTAATTAAAATGACTTTCAGTCTTATTTCAGTTTATCTTTATTTATTTATGTATCTTTAATATTCTAAGCCTGTGTGGCACGAATCACTTGCTGGGTAAACTAAACCTACCTAAAATTAAATCAGAACGGATCTCCTGATTTGGTGACCACTGTTATTATGGGCTGAATTTTATGCTTCTCCCTAACCCCCAAATTCATATGTTGAAGCCCTAAACCCCAGTACCCAAGAAAATGACTGTATTTGGAGACAGAGTTTGTAAAGAGGTTATTAAGTTAAAATAAGGCTGTTAAGTGGGTCTTTATTCAATCTGATTAATCTCATAACAGGAGATTAGGACTCTCAGAAGAGACATCAGAGGCGTGGCCACACAGAGAAAAAGATCATGTGGGGACACAGTGAAAAGGCAGCCATCATAAGCCACAGAGAGAGGACTCAGAAGAAACCAACTCTGCTGACACCTTCATCTTGAACTTCTAGCCTCTAGAACTGTGAAAAAACAAATTTCTGTTGTTAAGACACCCGGTCTGTGGTATTTTGTTAAGACAGCCCTAGCAAACTAACACAGTTTTGTACACTAAATAAAGTCCAATTCAATTTTAATTTTATACAAACTGAAACAAATAATTTAAAGATTTACTTAGTAAATTACTTCAGATTGGGATCAAATGTGTGCATGAATTATGAAAACGTAGGAAATGGATATTTAGATAAGTATACCAGAACATAAAAATTCCAGTGCCTGGTTCTTTTTTTTTTTTTTTAAAGCCACTTATCCCAACAATAAAACTGATGCTCAAAATATTTTGGGACCTATCTTTATACTCTGTTAATTATGCACTCAAGAAAATAAGTGTGACTATATTACAGCCACTCCATTTTTGTTTGTTTGTTTATGTTATTCAGCTTAGTCATTTAAACAATTTTCACTGCAATCGCTACAAGTTTTGTTGTTTCTTAGTATTGAATCCACTCTCAAGGGATGATGACTTTCCACCATGAACTTTGAAAACAGTTCCAAAGAAAACTTCAAAAAGGTTTTGAGTGCTTAGGATCAATGTCGATCCAGTGGGTACCTTGATGTTTTACCTCCTACAGTCTGAAGCTCTTGTACCCACTAGCATAATCTCCTGCACAGGTGTCCCTGGTGCTATTCTATTTCCTTTGGTAGCATGCTGGGTGCATCTCCCTGATGCTGTGTTTCCCGAGGTTCACAGATTTATGGTGTCATTTGATTTTTGCTTTTCAAATATCTTGAAATATTTCTTTTGGCTGACCTTGTTTAGGTGTGCTTCATTTTAGCTGTCTGTCAACTAACCTCCCTGTGCAGGCTGTTTCTAAGCCTCCTTATCCCCATCCTTTTGCTTTGGTTGTTACATCCTGCTACCTTTCTTTTCAAATTTTACTTCCTTAGATTCGGTTATGTTACTTAAGCCAGTTAAAATTTCTCTTAGTTTCTGATACTATCAGTGCAGTGGAAGGGAGGCAACAGTGTAAGAGTTAAGTGAGGACCCTGAGGTTGGACTCTCTGAGTTCGAATCTCAGCTTTGCTTGTTGCCACTATCTGTGATTCATTTGATTACTTACCTTTCAGAGCCTCAGCTTCCTTCTTCCTACAATGGGGGTTTCAATGATACCTACATTATTGGTCATTGTGAGATTAAACGAGTTGATATGTGCAAAGCTCTTAGCAGAGAGCTTGGCACACAGTAGGCTCTCAGGAAATGTTAACTGCTGCAATCTACAGCATCTGTTTCTAGGAAGTAACAATGTGCATGCCTCAGCAATGGCTGACTCCTGTGCAAAAAATGCAAGCTAGAAATCCAGTTGCCTCTGAAAAGCTGTGAGTTGTCACTTAATTTCAGAAGCCACATGAAGATGGATTTCATGTCTCTTATCTTTGAGTGAGGCCAAAACCAAAAGCAGCTGGGTTTCACGCAAGAAAGTGGCCTGAAAATTATTATTGCACATTTCTCTCCCACTTTTGTTTTAAATTAGACTCCTCAAAGTCTCTACTTGGATAGGAGGCTATTTAATATTTCATTTGATCCCATTTTGCTACTAGAAACATGTAGACTTTGGGTGGGAGAAGCAGAAAGTAACCGAATAAATTTCAACAACCTTAATTTGGTTCAGCTCAAAACTACGTCTGTAGCCACATTTCCATTGAGGTTCCAACTTCTATCATTCCCGAAGAACAGGACAGTATGAACCTCAAAGGAACAAATTCATTAATAGTAATTAGAAGTGCATTTTGGCAACTGTGAGATGAAGAATTACAAATTCAGTGCGTCTGGGCCATTGTTTTAAAGTTCTTCTTACCTGCTGGTCTCAAGAAGGAAGGAGTCATCATTGCATGACATAAGGGAACACAAATACTGCGGCTGAAGCCCGTGGAGGTGCTCAGTGTCTGTCTTAACACATATTCATGGTGGGATGAGTCATATGCTCACTCATTTTTAGTTACATTTATTGACCAAGCTAAAAGTGTTACTTAAGATATATTAAAGACAGATGTTAAAGGCTAGACACCATTTTCTTTTAAAATTATTTTTAAAGGAGGGCTTAATGCATATTCATATTCAATTTTATGATCCCTTTCATTTCAACTACACCAAATTTCCAGTGTCCATCCTAGAGAACCTCTGTAGAATTCAAAAAGCTACAGTTTTTACTTTGAACTTTTTTCTATGTAGATAGAGTTTCATTCACAACCAGATAAAGATATCTTTGTATCCTACTTATTGTAATAATAGACCGGATGGATTCTTGGTAAAACCTGAATATTTTTAAATGCTCTATATGTTCTAGCTCTAAATTGCATGTTTTAAGCATATTGCTTTGAAATCCTGAAAAAAATGCATACTGAATTTTGATGTGTTCTAAAACAGTCATGAAAATTAACATCTTCCCTCAGCCCAGGGCCAAACAGATTTTTTTGCAGGGCCAAATTAGAATCTGCCTACAGGCTTCAGATAAAAAAAGGTAGCAAGCAGGCAACTTTTTAAAGTCAGAAAAGGCAAAGTAATCTTACATGGCTATCTTTTTTGGTAATCTAAGTAGCTGGGGAACGGAATAATCTTTTAATTTAGCCATAACCCTCTAGAGTATGTGGATGTTGGTTGATCTTTGCCAGGATTTAAGCAGGCATAATGGTACTGTATATCTTTTAGGCAACTAATGGTTTAATGGACATGTAAGTTACTGGGAGTAGAACTTACAAGGCATGTTAACTAGGTACTCTTTAAAAAAAAATTAAGGTTCACATTTGAGTAGACTTAACTTATTATATGGAACTGGGAGGTCAGAAGCCAGAACCATAGACTACTGATTACAGATCACCATTTCTATCTGCTCTGAAATTCCATAGGTGAAACTAACAGCATGGACTGTAACAGAAGTTAGACTGAGTGCATTAACAGAGAAGCAATCCCTGTGACACCAGGAAAAGAAAGAGAGCATAGTGCAGCCCAGAAATAGAAGGCCTTGGAATAAGAGCATGTGAACTTGGAGACTCCATGATGCACAAATGTGGATATGGATATAGATGCATAGAGCCCAGGACCAGTTAATTCAAGAGACATTTATGGGCATCAGCTACACACCCAGAAGTATTCTAGATGCGGAGGGTCAAATATAAATAAGACACAGTCTCTGTCCTCAAAGATCTCAAAGTCTATTGAAAGGACTATAAGAGGATGAAGGGAAAACAACCTAGAGGAGCTAATATGAATAACAATGAGCAAATATTTTTTGAGTGCTTAAGATGGCCCACTCACTATTTTCAGCCTATTAGCATTTATTTTCAATTGTATAACAACTCAGTGAGTTAGGAACATTTTTTATTTTCATCTTGCACTTAAGAGAACTGAGACTAGAAGAAGTTAAGTAACTTACCCAAGGTCACAAAGCTAATAATTGGTGCCACAGCCAAGAAAAGGAATACAGAATAGGTACAGAAAGAGAAGTCATTTATATATATTGATCATTGATAGATACATATCATTGTATATGTCTCATTATATATATCCTCACTCCCTCCACACATACTGTAAATATGCCTTATATGTTCCTGCTTCTCTAGTTTTCTGTATGCCATTAACATACTTGGAACATACTTAATGGATTTCCTCATTCTTTGTGTCTGTCCACCTGTGAAGATCAGCTTAAATTTATGAGTCTTTCTCTGAAGACTCTTGATGGAAATGCTCTCTCCCCACCCTAAAACTTTATTACCTTTATTTTTGTTTGCTTATTTATGAAATGTTATTTTATAGAGTATACTATCATTGCTTTTCTTGAGTGTAGCGATTTAGAAAGTATTTCCCCTCAGGTCTACACATATAAGGCATACTGTGTTTCTTGATGTGTCAATGGATAGATTGAAACAAGGAAGCCCCTGTCATTCAGGCACCATTGCTGCCTTATACCAATGTCTGATGTGCCATTGCTTCTCTTGGTTCCATTATTATTTACAGTTACAATCAGGGATTGTAAATGAAGTCTACTTGACTGTCTTTTGCTGATAGAAACTATTCTGGTAGAACTGACTTCCAGCATTCTGTACTGCTGGGTCTTCTGCTGGGTCACTTCTTGGTTTACTCTGACTATCTCACTTCACTGTTTTATATTCTTTTTAGTCTGGTGAATAATACCATACAAGGAAAGGCTGGAAAGAAATCAGCTAACCAGCCAGGATGTTTCCCTTGCAACAATATTTTATGATCCTTTACAAAGTTGCCAAAATGGGAATCATTCATTTGCAGCTCTCTCATCAGATTATAGTTCTAATGCCTAGGGTGCTGGCCATGCCCAGAGCCAGAGACCCTTGGAGTAGATGGGCCCTCTCTCTTCTCTGGAGCTCCAGATATGCCTGGGTTGTAGGATGGTCATTTTAACTGACCGAGTAAACAGTCTTTTCAGCTTCCTTTGAGTTCTTTCCCTGAGCAGCCACCTAGCAGTACGATAAGCTCTAAGGGATTGGTAAAATACCCCAATTGTTCTCCATCACACTCCCTTACTTACTGTGCTGACAAAGTCAAATGACTCCACAAAGATATCACGTTGGCTGCAATACCCCCCGCCACGGCACCCCCCACCCCACTGGGGAGTCTGAGGCAGGAGAATTGCTTGAACCCAGGAAGCAGAGGCTGCAGTGAGCTGACATTCACACCACTGCACTCCAGCCTGGTGACAGAGTGAGACTCCATCTCAAAAAAATAAAAAATAAAATAAAATAAATAAATAAAATACAATATCTCTTGAAGGGACTCTATTTGATTTAATTGGTAGTTCTATGTCTGACAATGCTCAGGTTAAATCTTTGTGTTTTCTAAATGGCTTCAAGTCTTTGAAGACTGAGTCATAGGGGAAACCAGAGTTTAGAATTCTCAATCTAGCCAAATGGGGTTACACAAAAATATGAAATTGTAATTATGTTATTCTTGAGTGGGAGCTGACTAAATGTTAGATTCTTTCTCTGGGAGTAGCCGGATTATGAATCTAGTGGACTGCAATAGAATCTCATGATTTGTTCGGTGAAGGCCAATACTCCAGGTGTGCCAACTGTGAAGGAGAGAGTTTTAGGATGAGAGTGCCCATGATCCACTTTGTCAAGAAAGAGGTAGCACAAATCTTTCATTCATGGTCCATCTGTGAGGTAAAGTGTAAGAAGTTTGAGAAAACGCATGTGCTAACCTTTTGTGTCTATGTGGCTTGTGAACATGCCCACTGGACTAAATGTTGAAGAAGGGGTAGGTTTATGTGCTGCTGGTTCTATAAAATACAAGGATCTCTATGGTTTATCTTAACTCATTTCCCCATCCAGTCGATACATTATGCTTGCTAGTTATTGAGGGAAGAAAAATGTCCTCTTCAAAATTCTCTCTTTTGTGAAAAAGAGATTTTATTGTGTATACAACAAGGCTTTATGGGATACATATAGGTTGTAAAATAGTTACTCTAGTGAAACAAATAAACATGTTTATCACTTTAAAATATCTCTTGTGGCTGGGCGTGGTGACTCACACCTGTAATCCCAGCACTTTGGGAGGCTGAGGTAGACAGATCACGAGGTCAACAGATCAAGACCATCCTAGCCAACAAGGTGCAACCCTGTCTCTACTAAAAATACAAAAATTAGCTGGGCGTAGTGGCGGGCGCTTGTAGTCCCAGCTACTCGGAAGGCTGAGGCAGTAGAATTGCTTGAACCCAGGAGGCGGAGGTTGCAGGGAGCCGAGATTGCGCCACTGCACTCCAGCCTGGAGATGGAACGAGACCCTGCCTCAAAATAAAATAAGATAAATTAAAATAAAAAATATAAAAAGTATCTCTTGAAGGGGCTCTATTTGACTTAACTGGTAGTTCTATGTCTGACAATGCTCAGGTTGATGCTAAAAAAAAAAAAACCTTAAAAAATAAATGCATAAGGGCCAAAGAGAGGAACATACATTCTCTATTTCCCTCTCAATCACCCTCTCTTTTTAAGCAATGCCAGATGACGTAGTGAGGAGTTGAACAGAGAAAATAGCCTTTAACATTTTCCAGTGATGTATATTAAGCATATTTACTTTATGCCATGTAATGTGTAAGGAGCCAAAGCAAGAAAGAAAAGTGAGGTACTGTTGCTACCCCAAGTCAAATGGAATGAGTAGAAGGAAAAGAAAATGCCCATGAAAAAGGATATGATAAGAATAGTGGAGAAAAGATTAATCGGAAATCATCATGAAAATGTAATCATGTGGGAGGAAAGAGTTTTCACAGAAGACTATACAAATTTAGGAAAAAATTAGTACTTTTTAAAAGCTTACAACAATTCATAAAATTGAATTTTTTTTTTGCTCTCTAAAAAGAAGCATGCCAATTTAATCCATTATGGTAGGACATGTGTTGTTTGTTAGCTTTTGTTTTTGTTTTTATGAGATAATGAATTGTACTCATCTCCCTTGTGATTTGGAGCATAAGGTTTCATATATGTGGGATGTAACAGTGGAATAGAAATATTAGCTGTTCTAAATAGAGATCATCCTAGCAATGTTGGTCTCATTAGCTCAAAAAGATAAATCCCAATTCTAGAAATAGAGAAAGAAATCAAACAAGGAAATGAAGCTAAGCAAAATTCCATTGAGGTATTTTCTTTATGACAATTAATATTAATTTGGACGGCTACAATAAACAGTATCTTGTTTCTACCAAATATCGTGATATGATTCCTTATCATGGTAAATGGCTACGATAGTCAGAGATAGAAATAAGTCAAATTTTACATGTTTGAAATTTGAGAACGGAAGGTATTATAAATAAATGTTTTCTAATGTAGTCAAAGCAAGAATTTTTCAATTATAATTCCAGAGAAAAATGGTTACAAATTAATCCCTTACAAATACATTGGCATATAAAATGTAAGTGGTAACATGTTATTAATTACCTTACCAAGCACTGCCTAAATCCAATTCTTTGGAACTTGCACGATTTTCTCAAAACATTTAACAAAGCACACATATATTTCAGATTTGCAGTTTATGTTAGTGTTCATAGTATGGTATTGATGCTGCTTACTCATCATCTGTAATACATTAATTCATTCCTACATTCTTCATGCATTTAGTATAGGGATATAGACAGGAATAAGGCATAGTTCCAGATCTCAAGAAATCACAACCTTTCGGAGATGATGAAGTCACCACAGTTTTCGAGGAGCCCATTCCCTTTCATTATATATATTCAAAGTGTAGAGTGGTAGATAAAGGATAGAAGCCTTGACTATGAGTCCTTCTTCTACCAGTTATTAGCTGTGCTCTAAGGAAAGCAGATTCCCATCAGTAAAATGAGATAGTAACCCAATTAATACTAACTGAGTTAAGAGAATTATGTGAACTAATGCGAGCGAATCACTTAGCACAGTTCCTGGCACACTCAAATTGCTTAAGAAATTTAAGCTCTTATTATCATTACATCATTTGAATCTGGATAAGAATTCCTTTCTCTTTTTGCCCAGGAAAATGCTAAGCAATTTTTATGGATATATAGATCCTAGGTAGAAATACTGGAACCAAAACTTAGGTTTTGGTGCTAAGTGATTTACATGCTCAGTATTTTTCTTTCTGCTACATTAGACCTCTTCTGAAATAGCTTAATTTTCATAAATTCCTTGAAAGAATAATGCTTGTAATTAATATGGGAAAAGCATTCATGAATTTCTCTCTAAATCTTTTTTTCTGGCTACTAATTCTGAGAGCTACTAATTCTGTTCTTTCACAGAAATATTTCTAATATTGCAGCATGATACTTGCAACTAAATGATGATTAATAATTACAGGATAAATTATTCACTTTTTCTCAACCAATTATCACCACATTATGAACTCATCAACTTTAGACCCTTGATTAACTCTTACTTTGTAGCTATTAAACTTAGTTTCTTAAAAAAAAAAAAAAACTTAAGAAAAAGATGTTAAGCATACACTAAAGCTTTGTCAGTTCTGTTTTCAGGCTACAGTATTTTTTTTGACTACTGTGTTATACACCCCATTGGAATCCATTACCGTGGCAGGTTTTTCTAGGCAAATAGCACACAAGAGGGAAGTTTGGGTTTGCGTTTTCTTCTTTCTGATTTAGTTTATTCTTTGGTTGCTAATTTGTATTTTTCTCTGAAGAAGATTAGAATTATAATACATATGCAAAAGCATAAAGCAAGGAAAACAATACCCTCCCCCAACTAAAAGTATGACCTTGGACAAATCACCAATTTCTCTCTCAGTTTAAACATCTATAAAAGGGATTAATAATTCCTAGTGTAAAGCTCTGTTTTGCAGAAACAATGTGATGATGTTCTGGAGCTAGCCAATTGTTAATGGTTCAGGAATATTGCAAGCTAGTTGTTAAAACCTTAGTAGTTTAAAATTGGCCATGGGTGTAGTACCTACACCATGGAAATTGACGAATGCTGCAAAGTAGAGTTTTTATTTTCCTTCCCAGACAGGGGGTTTACCAGCAGCGCATCACGGAATAACACTTGTAAACCATTTAGCCAACTTCCAGATCTGTATTAAGAATTCAAAATCTTAGTTCTTAGGAGTATGATTATGATGTTAATTCAGAAATCTGCATAGGAGTGTTTTTTTTCTTGTAGTTACCTCTCCAAAGGCTTGTACCAATTTATATCTTTATGCTAACAATATAGATGTCAAGATGTTTGTGTTATGAAATCTGCCTTTCAGTACTAGCTCAATAGGATAAATTTGAGGAATATGCAGTTTCATGGGAGAACACTTCTTATTAGTTGATAGCTAAGATGCTTTAATAAAAGAGAGATGCAGAAATGCTGCTGCCTGCAGGTCGTTGTAAACTTCTTGTTTTGTTCTTCCTCTTCAGTGGTAGTACAGGAAACATTTCATGAATTAATCTGGACTAACATAAAAAAATAAATATTTTCTAATCATAATGTACATCCTCATCTCTCTTCATCTTGTATCTTCTATTTCTTGTGTTTTTTTCCATGCAATGAACTTGGCTTACCTGCAAGTAAAGTGTGCTTGGAAATTAAATACAAATACAACATGTGTTTTTAATGACAGGGCCCATGGCTTGACTCTGGACATTGGAAAAACAGGAGTCCAGGCAGAGCAGAAGGGTTTCTCAAACCTTGCTTGTGCAAGTGATTACAAGTGGCTGTTTGAATTCACATTTCATCTGGTGAACTCAGAAATGGACCATACTTTTCATTAGGATTGTTTCTACTAGAAAGGTGTGGGAATCTGCTACAGCTAGATAGCAGACGTTAGGGATAGAAAACTCTCCATTAAAATATAAAATAGGGATGTTTTATAGGATTTAGAGAACAAGAATTAAAATATGTTGAAGGGGCCGGGTGCAGTGGCTCATGCCTGTAATCCCAGCACTTTGGGAGGCTGAGGCAGGCAGATCACCTGAGGTCAGGAGGTCGAAACCAGCCTAACATGGTGAAACTCTGTCTCTATTAAAAAAAAAATTAGCCCGGCATGGTGGCAAGTGCCTGTAATCCCAGCTACTCAGGAGGCTGAGGCAAGAGAATTGCTGGAACCCAGGAGTTGGAGGTTGTAGTGAGCTGAGAGTTCACCATTGCACTCCAGCCTGGGTGACAAGAGTGAGAATCTGTCTCAAAATAAATAAATAAATAAAATAAAATAAAATAAAATATGTTGAAGGAATACACTTACATATTTAGAGTCAATATTGACCAACAGAAAAATATGTTTTGACCAAGGCAATTTTATTTTTAATGAACATGTTCAGAAAAGTTACTGTCCAGATCCAGTTATATTTCCTTTATTTTCCTATTATCTTATTGGTATATATTGTTTTGTCTTACAAAATATAATGGATGTACAAATTAAATAAATATATATATTATATATATATCCTCACACTATTTTTTCTGATTATAAACGTTTTATAAATCAATGTGAAAATTGAAGAAATAGAGCAATGTATAAGGCATTGATGATTTTATCACTCAAATACAACTACTGTTAAAATTTGGATAATAATCTTTTAGGCTTTTTAAAAAAAATTCAAATAAATATAAACTCATTTGAATGTAAGCATGCATATGTATGATTGTTCATTTGCTTGTTTATGTATTTATTTTAAATATGGGGACAACTTGCTTTTTTATTTAATATAGCATATTTTTCCATGCCAGCAGATGTAGACCTATTTCATTATTTTTAATCTTTATATATAATTTTGCTGCTTTCAGGTACCATAATTTGTGTAACTGATTTGTTGATGGAAATTCAGGAGTTTATAGTTATTAACATTAAAAACAATGGCCTTTCGTATGTATATCTCTTCTCTATATCTATACATAGTTGTATATTTGTGAATATTTCTATAGAAAAAAATACCCAGAAGCAGATAGCTTTTTACTATTTAAAATTTTCAAAATGATACCACAGTGGGCTTTATGCCCATTTTATTGCTGAGCTAACTAAATAGTAAAAGGGTTAAATCATCTATACAAGGTCATGTAGCTAGTCAGTAGAAGATCCAGGCTGTGTCCCCACACTGTACCTGCATAATCTGACTACAGAGCACTCTACTAAGCTGTTCCATTATTTCTGTCTCTTGGTATGATACTTATTTACATATTTTAACATTTATGAAACTGGAATCTATCTCCCCATTGAGGCTATCTTACAATTATATTCAACTAGGAAAGAGCATGGCATTGATGTCTTTGCTGACATATATGCACATTCCGTGGTTATTACGGATTCCATGACTAGACATCTGTAACTCTTCGACAAAGCACGTAAGGACTGTTGAAAGCCGGAATATGCATCCTGCTTGTTGTTTAAAAAAATTCCACTGATATCTTCATTTAAATTAAAGTAACAAAATTTGTCAAATGGGTGTCAGAAGTCTGGAAGAAACCCCTATAAATGACAGTAGAGAATTCTACAAAGAAGTATTGCATCACCCACAGTCTTTCCAGAATAGTGGCTAATACTTGGCAGAAAAACATAGATGTTCTTAACTCTGTGTCAAAAAAATGTTTAAGAAGAATTGGATCCCAAGTGTAATCTTGTCGTAGTTCATATGGGCTGCTAAAACAAACTACTATAGACCGGGTGGCTTATAAACAAGAGAAATTTATTTCTAATGGTTCTGGAGGCTGGGAAGTCCAAGATAAAGGCTGGCAGACAGCGTCTGGTGAGGGTCTGCTTTCTGGTTCATAGCCGTCTTTTTCCTGGGTCACCACATGGCAGAATGGACCAGGGATTTCTCTGGGGTTCCCTTTATAAAGGCACTAATTCCCTTCAGGAAAGCTCTACCCCATGACCTAATGGAGGCCCCATCTCCAAATACCATTGTAATGAGGATTAGGTTTCAAGATATGAATTTTGGGGGACATATTCACTCTGTTGCAAATCTCAACCAATTGGTTTAATTTATATATTCATTTTTTGTGTATGTAAGAGTGATACGTCATAAAGACCAAGTCTAAATGTAAAAGACCTCTTTGGGTAAGTAAAAATAAAAACAATAAATGACAAGAAAATATTGTACATAGTATAGTTCACATTTTTTTCTTTTCTCTTAATATATAATTTAAAGATACTTCTCCAAATCGATGGCATTTTAGATTCAATAAAATATATTAGTACCTATCTTATGGAGTTGTTATAAGAATGACTAAATGCTTAGAACAGTGCTTAGTATGAGAAGAGTATTTTACAAATACTAGTTATTAAAAATATTTAATAGAAATTGCAAATTTTCTTCCAAAAAGGGTGATCCAATTTACAATACTAATTAACAATTTTATTACAGTAATTTATAACCTAAACATAATTTGGTATAAGTCTTCATCAAAGAAAACAAAGTTATTATCTCAAACTATCATATGTGACTGTACAATTTCTGCACAGATAAGTCTAAAAGAAAAAAAACACCTTTGACACCGTCCCATAATAAATTCTACCAATTATTTTCTCAAGTAGATATTTATAACTTCTGGGTTTCATATAGGAACTAAGATTGTACTTTTACCAATGACCCTTTGACCTCTAGGTAATAATAATTATTATTCAACAGATGAACTGTACACTTTTTCTTCAGTATCAGTGAGGATTCATTCCAGGACCACTGAGAATACCAAAATTCATGAGTGCTTAAATTCCTTATATAAAATAGTGCAGTATTTGTATATATCTTATGTATACCTTCTGATATTCTTTAAATAATCACTAAATTACTGGTAATACCTAACACAATGTAAATGCTGTGTAAACAGCTGTTACACTGTATTGTTTAGGAAATAATGAGAAGCAAAAAGAGTCTGTATATGTTCAGTACAGATGCAACCATTATTTTTTTTCTGAGTGTTTTCAATTAGCAGCTGGTTGAATTCATGGATATAGAACCCACAGATATGGAAGACTACTGTATTTTAAAAAATTAAGAAAATGTTAAAGGAAATTTTTTGGCTGCATATATTTTTTAAAGTAATGAAAACATAGTATATAACCAAATTCAGGAGTATTTTTGATATATCTGAAGTGAGTCAGCTTTCCATGCAATTTCTTTTTGAGACTTGGCCCTTTATTGATTCAGTTTCCTCATCAATGAAAACGATATTACACTTTGGTTTAAGATATTGGAATTGTTACTCCCTACTTAAGTTTTTGCTCCAAATGTAGGGGTATTAAACAGCTATAGGCAGGAATTAGAGAAATAAAAAAAGTTTCCATAAAGGGATGACAAAACACTTTCCACCTGTTATGTTCTCATGAGTCATCTACTTGAGATCATTTTCTTAGGATTTTTTTAGAACCAGACCTCAGGAGTTCTTGATTTCCTAACTTTCATGCTAGAACATAGGAATAGTTCTATAGGCACAAGAAGATGCTGAAAGAAAGATTCTGAATCTTCTCAACTTTCTACAAAATCTTTTTGTTTCCAATAATTAATATATGCTATCAAGTATGGCTAGCATTTCTGATGCAAAAAGGTATGACTAAATATATTTTAGTTTTGTTCCCACATAAAATTAATGGGTTTCTCTTTCCCTTTTCCATAAGAGGACACATTTATTGAACTCTTGGAATCATTACAAGGTTTAATTTTACAGTCTTTCTTGGTGGATCATGTGCCCAGGCTTTGTTGTGGGCCAGGCACTGGCCATAACCATTGAAAAGACCAAGTCCCAGCTACACAGCTGACAAACTTTCATTCTGAGACCCTTGAGAGAATGAATGAAATATTGTTCACCTCCATCTCTTCCCCGCACTGTCCCTTCAGCTTCCACAGGACTAAAATAGCAGAGTCTTTAGGCATACGTGCACTTCTGTAGGGTCAGAGCAAGTCAGAGGGAATTACCATTTAATTAGGTGCAAAGCTTATTTTCTGAATCATTTGACTTTTTCATATATCTTGTAAAAGAAAGTAAACATTTACACTTTCAAAACAATTTTTAAAAATTTGTGCCTGTTGACACCTCCAAGAAAAGGAGGATTCTATTGGTAAGAAAAATATAGAAAAGCATATAAAGTACATTATTCATCTCTTTAAATATTCATCACTTACCACTAATGTACTCATGTATGAGAAAGCGTATTGCACATTACATGAGGAATTGCTCTCTTATGTATTTTCATTCAGTCATCTCTTTAAATCTCTGTTCTCATAATTGTTGTAGATATTCCAAGGAATGACCAAGTCAAAGCTTGAGTTGTTCCAAAATTATTTCAATGGAGATTTCAGTTGTTTAGGGGCTATCTGGGGAAGAAGTTTATCTTCATGAGGACAGCCAATAACTGGGTCACTCATGGATATCCACTTCAAGTCCAAGAAATTATCACATCTACCGAGCAAACAGCATGGCTCTACTTACCTGAGGAGGGGTGTTGTGACTGAATAGTTTAAGCTTAAAAATGTATCAGAGCTCATGCCAGTATATCTAGTACAGTGGTTGTTAAGATACGTAAACAACTGTAATTGAAAGTGGAGTCAAGCATTTAGAGGCAGAAACACTAATTAGAACTAATTGACAAGTGTTATAACACTCACCAGGGTAGCTCTTTACATAGGAAAATGATAGTTGTGTAAATACAGTGATTAATTGTATTCACTTAGCCATTATTTTTCTTCTTGGCATCAAGCTGGCCCAGTACTTGGCCACTGATCATAACTTTAAATTTATGGTAGGTTTCTAAGTGAACATTTCTGTTTTTCAAGCCTGTCTTGCCTCTGTCATTTATATACATGTGTATTTGTGTATGTATGTATTGTGTGTGTGTGTGTTTTATCACATTTATGTGTGTATGTTTTACTCTAACATCTCTGTTGGATCTAGACATGGGTTGAAACTATCTTTAATCTCTGTCTTAGAAGCTACTTTCAATCCATGAACTTGTTAAAAAAAGTTATTGCAGGATGGTAAGCATAAATACAATTATTTCATGTACTTTTTTTGTAACTTAAATATTCTGGTAGGAATTTGAAAGCAAGTGTTCTAGTCTGTCATCTAGCATTTGCTACAAATACTACAATTCTCTTAAGAGAAAGAAGTGTTATGCTGAATTTATTACTTATCTATAAGCATATTTTACCATATTAAAAATGTAATTGGAAGACTACTAAAATAGAGGTTTCACTGAGAGCAAAACAAAAGAAAACACATTTGACAACTCCTCATAAAATGAAAATGGTGAGGGAAAGTTTGTTAGACACTTCAGATGTGCACTGGAGTGGAAGGGCAAGAAGGCTCAGGAAAGTTAGGAGAGCTGGTTCCAGCTATGATTCTATCACTAATGATAATTATAACCAAGGAAAGCCACTTGAGCTCTTTTGATCTCAGGTTTCCTGTCTTTAAAATGAGAGGAATGAAGCAGATGTTTTCCAAGATCCTCCTTTTCTTTAAAAAATTAGTCTATTGAGAATTATTTATTTTGAAATATTTCCAAGGTAAGTACACCAGACTGAAGTTTGGCCCGTTTTCATAAGGAGTGGTAAAGAGCCTCTGACAATGTTAATAATGGCTCAGACATGGGATTGAGTCCCACCCGGTTTATAACCCTATAACCCTTATGGGCTTTACCCACTTTTTCAGGTGTAGTGGTGGGACTGGGATAAAGTTAAGGGGATCTGGTATACTTGGATTACTCCATCCATTTCTTCTTTTTAATTACATAAGTATTACAAATCATCTTCTGAATTGATTTATTTTTACCATTTTAGGGCAGAAAAGAGGATAAATTTGAGGGTGTTGGTGATCCACCTGTACATAAAAAGATACACACATTTTTCTAAAGAATATCTGTCTGATTTTTGTAACCAAAGTCATTACAACCTCTTTTACCCTCAGAATAAGTTAATATAAACAAGAATTTTATTACTATATTCATTTCCTATGTCTGCTGTAACAAAGTACTACAAACTGGGTAGCTTAAAGTTATTCTCTCGATTCTGGAAGCTAAACCAAACTGTCGGCAGGGCCATGCTCCCCCTGAAGTCTCTAGGAACGAAGCTGTTTCATGCCTCTCTCCTCACTTCTGGTGGTAGCCGGCAATCATTGACATTTCTTGGCTTGTAGAGGCATCACTCCAGTCACTGTTTCTGTTGTCACATAGTGCTATCCTGTGCTTCTGTTTCTTTTTGTCCAAATATCTCTCTGTCTTTTTAAAGACACCAGTCATTGGATTTAGAGCCCAACTTGTCCTATATTATTCTTAAATATGACTTAGGTTGGCCAAAACACAAAACTACATTAAGTAATATTTTTCCTGATAAACTTTACATGTGTGAATTGATGGGATAATAATAGAAAATTGAGTGCATGCCAAATGTATTCAGTTGAACAATTCTGAGGAATCAAAATTACTATTGAAGGTGTAAAAGAAAAATGAAAAAGAACATGAGATAATGTTGATTTCTTTCACTCCTAAATTGTTTCCTTGATGGATTTTCCCCTCTTTATCAAAAAATAATGTCTTTCAAGTTCTCCATTGACTATAATCTTACATATCTACTATTCTGTTTTCTTCAGTTTTATTTTTTCTTTTTCTCCCAACATATTGATTCTTATAATCTATTTTTAGCTTTGATATGAAAGTAAAAGCTGGTTGGTTTAAAGGTGATTTATTAGACTTGACTATCACCAGTGGAACTCGGTCTAATTTAGTTACTTTTTTTTTAAGGAAGTTACCATGTCTCATGTATTGACAACTTTTAAAAAATTCTTCTTTTATCATCATTTTTCTGAATCTCTCAGTTCTCTAATACATTTACAATTATATTTTAGTTAAGATATTAATAATAAAAGTATAACCATGTTATTAAAATGTATAAATAATACATCAAGCTCAAAATATTAATGTATACACTTTATTGGAGAGAAATATGAGGCCCAATGATAGAGGGCAGGGCATGTTCAATGGAATATTGAACAGTGAAGTGACATGATCAAATCTGTGTATACATATTTTAAGGATTTATCTTTTTAAATAATGAAGGGAAGTAAGAAGTATAGTTCAGGCATTTACGTAACTAAGGACTATGGTCTCTAAACCTGACAGTGCCAGTGATTATTAAACAGAAGATAATAGATTTTATAAAAATGTAGAATGTTGAATTGATAGTATATGTTTGCATAAAGAAGGGAAGGATTTGATGACACATAAGTTTCTGTATTGACTCAATTTATTAGATGATGGTGACTTTAGCAGTCTATGGAACATAAGTGATAAGTTAATAGAATTTTGCGAAAAAGATGGTTGACTTTGTCTTCATAATTTGAGATGCCTGTGGGCCATCAAAGAAGGCACATCTAGACAAACTGATTCAAATGAAGCTCAGGAGTAATATCTTAGGATGAGCGAATTTACTTAGTATTTTTTTTTCACTTTTTTCCAAAAGAGAATTTTCAGTGGTTTATGAACACTATAATAAAATAAAGTGAAAATAAGGAATGGAAATTCACAAAAAAAGAACGCGTAGGAAAATTAGAGAGAGCCACAGGTGAAATTCGTTAACAAAATGTATTGCCACACGTCTTATACAGTTGTTTAAAATAAAGTGGCAATGTTTCTCTAAGCTTTGCAGCATGAGATAGGGAACTCCATTAGTGTTAAGGGCATGGAGTTCTATGTTTTGTATATTGCTGTGTTGTGTTCCCTGAACCTGGAAGAATGTATGACATGTAGTAATTTTTCAGGACTATTTGTTGAATGAATGCATAAAATAACTCATAGATTCTTAAATAATTTTATTGATAATAATTCTTTTCCCTAGGCAAAAATATTTAGGTGTTTGAGATAGATTTATAAATCTTTTATTCCAAGCACCTTAATATTTGGTTGATTCAGTTGTCCACAAGGGATCAATATCATTTTCACTTCGGGAAGGGAAGAGGATCTAGATTTTCTTGAAATAATTTTTTACCCTTAATATTGGCTTGTCCATAGATGCTCCAGGAAAGATTTGCTCATGAGGCTTTTACTTCATGAATGACCTTAGAAATACCTTTCAAAGGAAGGTGCTTATTCTGATTAAGTTCACAATTCATGGGGACAGAAAGGATAATTATCGAACTTGCTTATTCTAATTTTCAAGATATTGTGCAGAAGTTTAATTCCCCCACCTAGGCAAAAGTTGCTCTCATTGCATCATTTTCCTATTTCCTATTTTCCTATGAGCGTGCAGCCATCCCGAATGGTCCTGCAACTCCTAGATAAACAGAGAAAACCAAATTCAACTGATAATTTGCTAGGGGAGGATTAGATTCAGAGCCCACTTAGCATGACTACATAAATTATGACTACGTGTATGACCTTGTAGTATCCTGATTTGAAAAGACAGAAAAAAAATCATATAATGTGTATTAAATGCCAAAATCTTTCCAAGGAAAGGGATAAAAAAACTACTACATTTTCTTCTCTCATAAACACAAGAGACCATTACCAGATATTCCGAATATCCTTGAGTCCTAGGCCATTCCTTTGGTATCTCTTCTCTATCTCTCCCTGATACAGTGACAGTATTTCTCTGCAATTTCAAAGATTTGTAAATCTTTCCTAAGGAGCAGGTGACTATACTTCATTGGAACAGAGGCTTTTGCAATTCCAAAGAAAAAAATTCTCTTTGCTCCGTACTCACCAACCTTTGTGCCTATTTGCCCTTGTAATTGACAGCCGACGCTGATCCCCAGATGCTTTCTTTCTTTTCTTTTCTTTCTTTATTATTATTATTTTTTTTGAGACGGATTGTCGCTCTGTCGCCCAGGCTGGAGTGCAGTGGTGCGATCTCCTCTCATTGCAAGCTCCGCTCCCTGGGTTCACGCCATTCTCCTGCCTCAGCCTCCCGAGTAGCTGGGACTACAGGCGCCCGCCACCCCTGGCTAATTTTTTGTATTTGTAGTAGAGACGGCGTTTCACCGTGTTAGCCAGGATGGTCTGGATCTCCTGACCTTGTGATCCGCCCGCCTCGGCCTCCCAAAGTGCTGGGATTACAGGCATAAGCCACTGCGCCCGGCCCCCCCAGATGCTTTCTAAGGACTCTCACTGCATCTGGTTGATGATGGCTCTCATGTGACCATCTCATATAGTAATTTATTTGAAGATGCAAATAACCATGTCTTCTTCTTCTTCTTCTTCTTCTTCTTCCTCTTCTTCTTCTTCTTCCTCTTCTTCTTCTTCTTCTTCTTCTTCTTCTTCTTCTTCTTCTTCTTCTTCTTTCTTCCTCTTCCTCCTCCTCCTCCTCCTCCTCCCCTTCCCCTTCCCCTTCCCCTTCCCCTTCCACTTCTCCTTCTCCTTCTCCTTCTCCTTCTTCTTCTTCTTCTTGTGAGCTGGAATCTCGCTCTGTCACCAGGCTGGAGTGCAGTGGCGTGATCTTGGCTCACTGTAACCTCCTCCTTCTGGGTTCAAGCTATTCTCCCGCCTCAGCCTCCTGATTAGCTGGGTAGCTGGGACTACAGGCACGCACCATCACGCCCAGTGAATTTTTTTGTATTGTTAGTAGAGACCAGGTTTCACATGTTGGCCAGGATGGTCTCGATCTCCTGACCTCGTGATCCACCCGCCTCGGCCTCCCAAAGTGCTGGAATTACAGACCTGAGACACTGCGCCCGGCCCCATTCTTCATTCTTACAGGCAGTCCAATTGTTTCCTGTGCTTTAGACTGCTATGTGTCACTAATTAGATGACACTGCCCATTACTAGGAGACACAGCTTAGCTTTTCAAAAGACTTTCCAGATGCCCGCTCTCCATTATGCAGCATGGTGGGTCAAGAGTCTGAGTTGTCATGGGTCTCATGATTCTCTTCAGCCTGGAAGGTGTGGTGAAGAAGATAAAGCCATGATGTCAAAGCTTTTGACACTCTTATATTCTCAAAATCTGAGGCCAAAATATAATGTGGATAATATTTTTAACAGTATTTCTGTATATAGGTATATTGCTATATTTTATCACTCTAGTTTCTTGGAGACTTCCCACCAGATAACACTTTGAGTTTTTGTGTTGCAGGGGAATGGTGCATAATTTCTAGAACAAGAGGGTCTTTATTCAGAACTTATTGTACACTTACATTTTTATTTGAGAACGTATCAAGAAAGCCAGCTTTTTAAGAAGAGATATAATTTTGAAAATTTCTTTAGTAAATCAGATCAGGCCTTTGGAATCCATATCATGAAGAATTCTCCATAATGTAGAAATTATATATTTTTCTGGCTAGGATTCTAGACCACAAGCTTGGCTGCCCTAGAGTAAAAGGAAGACATGATAGAACTGAAATACTGCTCCTTATGGTCTGTAGAAATTATGGGGAAGGGAAAGGAGAGACACACAGAGGAAAAAAGGATGAAAAATCAAAGTTCTCCTTCTTAGCATCTTCCACCTTACCTTAATCAGGGTCTGGCTCCAAAGGAGGGAGCGGTTTTGGAAATTCAAGTATTAGAAACTTTAGAACAAAGGAACTAACAGTGGGCTTTTACTGGCATACTAAAGAGGGTGTTACTACCCTCAAGGAGAAGCCTCAGAGCAGACCACTTCAAATGTGACACTGAAGGGGCAGAAAAGGGCTAGATTTATTAGCTTGGGACAATGTTATTCCTCCTCCATAGCATGTACACAGGAGATAGATTGTGTGCCTCAATGAGGGGAAATGGCTGCTGATATGGCTGGTGAGCCATCAGATGTTGGGGCAGAGTACAGAAGTGATCATATGTGGAGGATTTTGACACCACAGTGGTGGGTGGGTGCCAGCACATCATAATGAGAGAGCAAGATGGCTGCAGTGGCTTTTTGAATGTCACCAGCCCAGGAAACAGCTAGTCCAACCTCTCTGCAGCCAGAAACTTCAAGAATCCAGAATGAACCACACACGTTGGAAAGCCCCTCTTATTGTCTAACTAGTGCAAGACCACATGCTACCTTATACACCAAGATACCCTTTCAGAGAGGAGCAGCGGTAGGGAGTAGAATTCTGTAAAATGTAATATTTTCTTTAGTTATCCAGGCAGAAAAGCAGTTACCCATAAAGGTTGTTTTAATCACTGGGCTGGACTAAAATTAATTGGACCAAATTGCAATCACCTCTAACCATATCTCCATTACCTAGAAGAACAAGGAATTTTTAAGAAAGATTGGGTCAGTTATAGAAAAATAAAGGCATTTTCTTTGCACACTGGGATGTGAGTGTATTGGAGACACTGTTCTTAACTATATTTTATCTTTGTCCAGATAATTAGGAAATGGGACAATCCAAAGAACTTTTTGTATTAACATTATGCATGTCTAGTGTTGCATAGTACAGAAAAGTCTCAGAACCATGGAGCAATAAGTATTGCTCCTCATTGCTCCATGGCTGATACTGTTTAAAAATTCTGAACTATTGATAGTTTCAGAGGGTCTGCAGTGACAGTGGACCCAGAATCTCATTTTAGAATAATCCCCGGGAAGTGAAGCAAGAAAGACCTGGTTTGAGTGTAAGTATAAATGAGCTGAAAAATTACATTTCCTCCACTTTAGGGAAGTACTCAGGCTGGGGGTGCCCAGCACTTGTCAGGGACACAGCAAATTCCATCTTCATTTTGATGGAGGAAATGAGAGATTAAACTGAACAGCTGATTTTTATCCCAGTCACTCCACAAACTGTCAGTGTTTGTTTGGGATCTCTTTCTAGTAGGCTGTTTATCACTCTGACTTTCTTTGTTCTTCTTGGCTTTGATCTCAGTGGACCAGATTCTTGTTTTAAGTAACTCAAGGGGAATTCCAGGACAAGGGCAACATTCTCTGATTTGATGTTTGGAAGCACCAGTTTTGCTTTCTCCAACGTTCGTGTTTGCTTCTCGGTGTGTCTCTCTCATTTTCTTTTTTCACTTTAGTTCATTTTCAGAGTGCAGAGTATCAGAGAAACAAGAAGAAGATGGGTCTTCCACAGAGTTTCTCTTTTGGATTGATTTTTCAAAGAGCTGCCGAATAGCAATAAATGCCTTGCTCTGGTTCTGCCACATGGGAGTTAGTCCAAAGAGAAGTGTTTATTTCCTTGGTGAAAAATAATATCCAAGCTGGTTCGTGAGCAGTGGTTACAAGTAAACAATCATATTAGCTGATTTTTGTGTTACCAAACCCTTTCTAGACATGTACATTTGATTGTTGTAAAATGTTTTAAAATCATTGTTAATTTTTGGAATGCTTATTATTGTTTTTAGATTACTCATAGGTTTCTGGTTGTTTTTGACATTGTATATGTATGCTTTCTGTACATATTCATAAATAATACCATAAGTGCTATTCTGTTTTGCAGATTCTCCCCCCTTGAAAGATATGTCCTTATACATGTGCTAAGGACTCATCTGCATCTGAATTTGTTATAAAGCAACTTAGAATCAATATCCTTTGGGGGTCTACAAAAGTGTTTTATGAACACATTTTTAATACATATCACACACATATACATATATATTTAAAATCAAATAAAAAGTGGATATATATCATATTTAAGATGGTTTGAGATAGCTAAAATGACAGAGCTGGAATTATAATAAGTCAGTGCAATACAATGATCAGAAGCATAGAAAGTCTTTCTCCATATAATTATTAATAAAAGGAACATGAATTTACTTTTACTTAATAAATGCAGTATATTTAGCATGAAAATAATCATCCGAAAGTAGAGAACAATAGAAAAAAGGTGGGAAAAAATATTTTGTACTTGAAGCTTGAAAAAATTAATTTGGGTGACAGTTGGATGCCATCTATTCTAGGAAACCTTCCTTCACTGCCCTGTGCATTCGAGTTGTGTCACTCTTTGGTTGAAAGCAATGTTGCTACTTTGATAATAACATCCTTTGGCTACAGTATAGTTAAACTCTTTTAATATGACCTTAAAATGGCCCATACTTAGAGCCAAAGCTATTGTCATTGTCTGCAGAAAAAAATAGATGATGATAAAGAGACTGAAGAAGGTGTGTCTGTGTGAACATGGCAACTAATACAACCACAATAAACTGAGTTCGTTACCTACTATACTATAAAAATAATATTTTTATGTGGAACTAGTTGTCTCACATATATCTTTAAACCATGTGAGTCTGCTTATTATTATATGCAAAAAGCTTCATTCTTCATATATTACTAGCTTTATGTATGATCCTCTCCTCTTATGGTCTACATAAAATAAAGATATAGAAAACCCTTCAACTAGCTGAAATCCTTAGAGAATTTCCAGTTGGAGGCATTTTCTACAAAGAGGGGAAAGAAAAACAACACTGGGAATAAGCCTTCTCTGGAAGTTGGACATTTTATCCCATGAGTGTCCGCTGCCCTTTAAGAAATTATCAGTCCTTTATGAAAAGGAGTTTGTCCTCAGCAGGTACCTGTAATGCAGTCTTATTAAACTTATCACATCCTTACTGAATTTTCAAATCATATTTTACTAGTCAGTCAACTAAAAAGTTGGTGAATCTGTACAATTTATTATCTTTATGTCTCAGTTTACAAGTTAACACAGCACAACATAACATATTGATGGCAAAATGTAAAACATCACAGAAACAAAAACAAAAGGCAAACAGATGGAAGCTAAACACAAAGGATATAGATATGGGGTACAGAAAATGTATTTTTTCTTATTTTCAGTTAGCAGTCTACATTATAAAATTTTTGGCAAGTATATTATAAATTTTGGGCCAGAGTTTTGAATGAGAGATGCAATTATTCAAACTAGTTTTCATAAACTAAGAAAATCTCACAGGAACTTTATAGTTTATTAGTTTGGTGTCTTGACCTTAGAGAAGGTATGCTGATAATACCTGAACTCATTTCAGATAATTCAGCAAAGCCACATACCAGAAACTCTCAGAAAGAGGGTTAGTTCTGAGAAGACTGGATCATGGAAGGTGAACCTTAGATAATTACAGCGTTCATATATTTCTGAATCCACCCAAATATTAACCTACATCACATGAAGAAATGATAGAACTTGACACTGAACTGTACAAATTTACTAAACCTGGAACTAAACCTATAATGTGCTGCTTTTACTATAACACAAATAAAAATAAATTCAAAATGGAGTCAAACAAAGATAGTGAATAAGCCTCAAAATATTCTTGAATTTTAAACCTAAATGAATTTAGAACCATGACCTTCAGATATGTAGCTAAGATAGGATTAAAAGGACTCCGACAGCCTGTTCTTTAGCCTTGAGATTTGGTTGGTATATGTTGCCAACAATTATGCATTTGGAGGATGATTTAAAAAGGCACATTTCAGAAAATCAATGCATTATTTGGAATCCTGAAGTATCAATTTAACACAATCTGTGCTTTAAACAACCCTATTTTCCAACTAAATACACTTTTTTTCCTTTGCAGTATATGTGTATTATTTTCTCTCTTACCAAAGTATAAGCCCCCTTGAATCAGGGAAAATGGTCTACAGTGTTAGCTCTATTTCTCTGTACTTTCCCTTTCCAGAATCTAGATTCTGGGTTCTTTGTATATACGAGCTGCTTAACACATGTTTGTATGAAGGAACACTAGTAAGTAGAACTCCTGAGATCTAGAGATATTTTCTGAAATATATAATTCTTCCTAATTTTTTTCAGAGAATAGCTTAGCAAGTTGAGTGAATGTAGCTACTAATGTTTTACAGTAATTTTAGAAATTTTATGGAAAATATAACTAGTGCATCTATGTGGAATGTGGTCAACTTCGTGGACTGAAATTTATTTAATTAACATTAATGATTTATTTAACTAACAAACAGTTGTTGAGTTAATAGGTTCCTAATAGGTACCACTCTAGATTGGATACTGGGGATAAAATTTAATGTTCATATTCCTCAAGGAGATTATTCTCTAGAACTCTGTTAAATATCCCTATGTATTAAGTACTGTTTAGGGTGCATTGACTATTTTTTTCTCATTTAATTATCATAGTTTATGATCTCCATTTTACAGATATAGAAACTAATGCTTAAAGATGTTAAGTAAATTGCCTTCCAAAAGCCAAAACCTCAACCAAGAGCTGTCTGTTTCTTAAATCTGTGCTTGCAAATATGGCCATTTGACATGATTTTATGGACATCAGAAACTTTATAAAAGTAAAGTTTCAAACACTTAAATTTTGGCAGATTTCACAGAAAAGTAGAAATATTTGGATTCTCTTGAAAAAAAGAAAAACAGAAAATATGGCAAAAGTAGGCCTACATTCCACATAGCAACAATTGGCTACAACTGAATAGTAATGACCCATTTTACACTGGCAATTATCTTTCCAGTCTGATGTAGTTTTTCCCTGGCTGCTTCCACTTGTTTACGCTATTTGCATTATTCTCACAGGTATCTGAGATTAAGATTTCTGCATTCTTCCATGTTTTCACATGTTAATTTATTCCATTTAAGAAACAAACACACTAGGATCTAATTTAAGAGTGATGTAGGAGATTAAAATGGTGGCTTTATTACTGACAGAGCTATTAAAAGGTAAGTTCTGGGTATAGAGCAACAGCGGACTTCCCATTCCAGACCTCCGATATTAGACAGCCTTACCCATGATGTAGAAAAAAAGACAGATTAGTGTAAAAAGGAGTCAAATAAAATATCTCTAAGTTAAAAACTAAATTTTTCAACATAAAAACTATATGGATGGGTCTAGACATAGCTGAAGAGAAAGTTAGTGACCTGCATGGTAGATCTGAAGGAATCACCCAAAACGATGACTAGAGAGGTAAATAGGTAAATAATATGAAAGATGATTTAAGAGATGTGGAGTATGGATTATGAAGGTCCACTATATGTTCAGAGGAGTTTCATGTAGAGCAAAGGGGAAAAAATGGAGAGAGGAAACATTCAAAGTAATAAGTTCTGAAAATTTTCCATGAAAGAAAGAACATGCAAATCCACAATTTCTAGACACAGTGAATCCAAAACATAAAAAATAGAAATAAGTCCACTCTAAGACACATAGTGGTGAAACTGTATAACATCAAAGACAAAGAGAAAATCTTAAATGCAGACAGAAAATACAGACGACTTGCTGGGTGACAAGTTTTTCTCAGAAGGCAGTAGACCAATGTCTTTAAATAACTTAGGGAAATTAAGTTTTGCCTCAATTTCTATGGCTAGCCAGATTATCATTCAAGAGTAAGGGCAAAATAAAGACAGTTTCAGACAAGAATGAATGAGTACATTTATAACTCACAGACACGTTTTAAAAGAATTTTAAAATAATACATCTTAGTAAGAAGAAAATCAAACATAGAAAGAGGGAATGGGAATAATAAGAGTAGTGATGATCAAAACAATAAGTATATGTGTTTATATTTACATAATACAAACATACAAAATATATGGACAATTGTGTCAGAGGCAAACATATATTTGAAGGATAGGAGGTTAAACAAATTAGAGACCTAAGTGATAGATAATAATGTGAAATATGGATGGAGATTACTGCATTCAAACTTTTGCAAGTTCCTGGTATTGTTTGCAAAGAGGTTAGGTCTATTTTTAAAGACGGATATGGGATAAAAATGTGATAAATATTTAACGGAGAGATAGACAAAAATGTTTAACAACTAATATGGTCTGGGCAAGAGCTAATTATAAAGGGTCACTGACCAATCAGAGTGGGTGGGTACCACGAACAACCAGGAGTGCTATTCTCATGCCTAACAGTTAAGTATTGGCCCTGATTCAAGGGTAGCCATTAAAATGATGGAAATTAATGCATAGTATCAAAAAATGCAGTTGAACAAAAGACAATACAGAATTTAAAAATCAATCCTGTAAAAATTAAAAACTGAGTCTAGAGAAATTAAGTGACTTGTCCTAGGTTGCACTGTGAGCCAGATGGAATTAGGACTAAGCTGGGATTTTTAATTAAGCCGGGTATTGCTCTGCTGTAGTATTCTGTCCCACAAATTCAATTTTCAAATCAATATTTTGAATGCATTTACTGTATTTACTTTATTTGGGTATTTATATGCTATTGTTTTTATTAATGATTCATATTTTACTGCTTTTAAACATCTTTTATGCTTTATAAAAGATTCTAAATATGTACATCTGTAAGTGATAATGTGCTTTAAAGAAATCACCTACAATTTTAATATTTTAAAAATGTGTATATATTTTGCCAAACTGAAAATATATAAAAATAGAAAAGAATTCCTGCTTCTATTAAAATTATTTAAATGTTAAATCATTTAAATGTTTGAAAATAGACATTATTTTTTAAATGTAAGAATTTATTCTCTGTATTTATACACATAATTTATTTCTAACATTTCAGTTTTTCTGAGGGAAATAATAGTTGTAAAATTATGTCTTCCTTTGTAATATGATTTCAAAAGGTAAAATATGATATTTTAATTAAATGATTTTTGGTATCCAAAGCAAAAAATTGAAAGCTTAAAAAAAAGACAGAAATATGGAGTCTAGAAATGACTTTCTGACTTTAGCAGCTTTTCCTTATCTTACATTTATTCTTTGATCCTGAATACTCCAGACATAGTGTAAGCTAGCCTCCCTTTTCAATAGAAAAAGAAACAGTAAAAATGAATCTTTAGGATTCCATTAAAATCATTTGATAATACATTGGAGACTTGTTATTAAAGTTTGATAATGGTTTAACTCTGGTTTGTACGTTATCCATGGAGATTTTAGCCATAGAATTTTAAAAAGTCCAGTTAAGTCACATCAAATCATTAAAAATTGAATTCCTGTTATCTAACAGAACAAACATTTTTGAAGACCTGCTGAAAGTTACTACTGTTTTAACCACTCTTTTATAATAGATGATTGATATAATATTGAATAGTAGTTCCTTGAACATGGTGCTATATATCTTACACAGAAGTGAAAACAAGAAAGAAATCCAGTAGAGTTGTCCCAGGAGAGGAAAAATAATTCTGGGTCAGAACTATAGGGACTGCATTAGACCAAAGTTGGCTATTACCTACAGAGGGACTTGATAGAAAATAGTTTCTTTTCTTATGAGTCAGCCTAGCTTTTGAGAAAAGGAACATAGTCATGGGATGACTATAAATAATAAGGGACCAGAGAGGAAAGGTGCTAAATCTCTTCCAGCACAAAAATAAAGGATTAAGTTGTCCAGTCACAAGAGATTAAACCTAAAGCTACTGGAATTATGTTTATTAAATTCCTGAAACCCTGCAGGCTGGTTTATTTAAGTGCCTTCTCCCTAAGTTTCACACCCTACTTACATGTGTACAGTGAATTATGCATTTCTTCTGGAAAAATAAAGAGAAGTCTAACATACTCATAAAAACTTCCAAAGATGATTAGCCCCTTCTCCTGGCCACCAGCATGCATTCCTTCCATCACCCTGCACATGTCTGACAGGACAATAGGCACAGCTGCAACAGTCAACAATAATGTGCTCCAGGGGTGCGGGCTCTGGTCTGGCCCTGGGTCACCTTTGAGGATGATGTCATGTCATCATGCTCCATTATATCTGGTTATTAATCCTCCTCTTTAGACTTGTCAAAGAGAGGCTGCAGAGCTTTTGCAAGGCAGAGCCAGCATTTTGGACGAAGGTTGTGTTAGTGACACAGATGACATTGAAACTAGGACATTATAAAAATTAGTTTACAATGAAAATCGTTCTTTGTCAGGAGTCTGGGTCAGACAGAGGATGATTCATCAGCACACAGACCACCCTTGGCCATAAAGCAGAGTGTATTGCTTGCTTGACACCAGGAAGAGTTTTATTTAAATAGATCGCCAAGATGTTATTTTTGGATCTGGTCAGAATCTCATTGAATTTTAAGACATCTTTATGTTCTACTAGATTTCCTCAATTATTGAGCTTTACCTCTGGTATCAACTATTTTTGATTACGTTTTCACACTATAAGTTTGCCAGAAAAATTCATACTGGTTATTATTATTTTTATGAGTTTATATGCACAAATATGAAACATACAAAATAGGCTAGAATTTATTAACATAAAACATTTAATGTGCAAAGAGATAGGGCATTATAAAGTTATATGTCATGAGCATATTGAATGTGCCCAATTGCTTTTAAATGTCTAAAGTATAACCATTATGTGCTATTATAGGGATTATAAACTATATTGAAGTAATATATTTAAGCATCCAAAAAATCAGAGTAAATAAAAATAATTCTGTTCATTGGCTCACAGTTAGGAAGGAATGAGAGTAATAACAATAAAATAATAATGTGCAGGGAAAGACAAATACATCCTGCAGCAGCCTGAGCTGCAGCAGTCCTTGATTCAAGAGAGGGAGCCGGAGGCTTCCAAGTCGTAAAATGAATATTTGTCTGCCAAAGAAAGGCTGCACACGTCTTTTTCCCACTCTTGCCCTCCAGGGACCTATCCTGACCTCCTTTTGTCCCCATTGAGAGGGAGAACAGAGGGTATGAATATGGCTAAGAATATTTTGCTCCAGGAACCTGTGACTCTGGGAGTAGTTCAGCACCTGCATCTCAGGAGAGTAATTTAGCACCTGGATAACGCTGACCTTGCCGAGCGGGATCTGGGATGAACATCTGACTTGGGCCTTACCTTAGGGGCTGGTCTCATTAGGAGATGAAGTGACGTATGATTTCCAGTCTTATCACTTAACAAATGGGAAAACCGAAAAATAGATATGTGAAATGATAATTTATTCCACTTCAATTTTTCCTAGAGTTCCCTAGCTTGAAACCGAGAGACACAATTTTCCATGCTGGCAACTATAGACTTGTTTTCTCAGGAACACAGGACAGACGAAAGTATTCTAGGACAATGGTCTTTGCTTGCTGTTGTATCCCAGCCTCTCTGTCATACTCATTTGAGCACTTACACGTGCTGTTTCACCTTGTAGCCTCAGGAGGGTGAGCGGTGGAGGACAGGAGTCAACTGGGTGGGGCAGGCTAGTGCTTGGAAGAGTGGGGAAAGGCAGAGGAATGCCTCCTTGTCAGTCCTTGCTAGGCACAGTCATAGCCAGTACAGCAGAAGATCAAGCTCATTACATAGAAACATTTTTTCTTATGGCAAGATGTATGAAAATCTTAAAGGTCAAGCTGTATGCTAGAAATTGTTGAGAGGCTTTGAAGCATTTTGTAACTGAATCATGAATTACAGTGTATGTTAAAATGATTATGTTTAAAAATAGGGCACATGCACAGTTGAAAGTGACTTTGAAAATTCTCCTTATCCATGTACACTTGCAATCTTAGACATGTATATATTCATTTTTATACATACTCTAAATAAATTTTTTATTTTAGGATAGTTTCAGATTTGTGAAAAAATTGCAAAGCTAGTACAGAGAGCTTGTTTTCATATACCCCAGGCCCAATTTCCCCTAATATTAGCCTCTTATATTATTATGATATATTTGTCACATGTAATGCATTAATATTGATATATTATTAACTAAAGTATTACTTTATTTAGATTCCCTTGGCTTTTACCTATTATTTTTTTCTTGTCTTCCAGGAACCCATCCATTAAACCATGTTACATTTTAGTCATTTCCTCTTCAGCTCTTCTTGGCTGTGATGGTTTCTCAGACGTTCCTTGCTTTTGATGACCTTGGAGTGTTGAGAAGTACTGTTCAGGCATTTTGTAAAATTTCCCTCACTTGGGATTCATCTGATGTTCTCATGTTAGACGGGAGTTATGGAATTTTGGAAGAAGATCACAGAAGTAAAGTGACATTCTTGTCATTATATCAAGTGTTAATACTATCGAAATGAGTTAACACTTCTGGTGTTGATGTTGCTCACCTGGCTGAGGTGGCGTTTGTCAGGTTCCTCCACCGTAAAGTTCCTCTTTTTTCCCCGTTCTTAGTGTATGTACTCTTTGGAAGGAAGTTGCTCTACTACCCCATGTTTCAGGAGCGGCGAGTTATGCTTCTTCTCCTTGAGGGCAAAGTAACTGCATCAATGATTCAGTACTCTTCTGCATGGGGGGTTTGTCTATTCTTCCCATTTTTTAATTTACTCAATCATTTCTTTATATCAATATAGACTCATGTATTTTTATTTTATGCTTTGGTTTATAATTTAATACTACTTTATTTATTTTGTTGCTCCAGTTGTTCCAACTTTGGCCATTGGGAGCTCTTTCAATTGGCTCCTGGGTCCTGTTGACGTATCCCCATCGTTGTGGGTTTTTTGAGAACTTTCTTACTTCCTGGCGATACAAAATGCTGAAGCCTAGAATTAGACGTTTCTTCAAGGAGTTTTAGATTTTTTAAATTGAAGAATGGTATTGGAATCCAAGATTTGGCTGTTAAGTGTGCTTGTTGCTACTGGGGTGTCATTGCTACTAGGCCCTCTCAGCTGACAGGGAAAGGAAATACGTGGGTGTATACTATCCCATATTGATGCATATATCTTTAAGTATTTCTGTATGTAATGATCATCACTAGCTGCATCCATATAAGCTAAACATGAATTCATACTGAGGTCTCCAACTTTAACCCATTACTACATGGACCATTTGAGCCTTTTCCCTTTGCTTGACTGTAAATTATCACTTCACTAATAAGAAAACTGTCTTCCACCATTCACCATTTATTTATTTAATTGTTTAATTTATGTACATATGTATAATGACTTCATAAGTATTGATTCATAGCCTTATGGAGAATAACATTATCAAGTAGAGTACATTGTTCACATACAGTCCCTTTTGTCTTTGGTCTTACAGACTTGACTCATTTCCAAAGTCATTTAGGTGAGCCCTTTCCTACACCTTGATGTCCTCAGTGATTCTGATTTGTAATACAATGAAATTCTTTTGTCACATTCTGCAAGCCATCCTTTTATCCTCATGCTCCTAAATGATTTTTAAACCATTGCATACATTAAGATTCATGTTTTGAGCTTCCTAAAACATGCCTTGTACTTCATCTTGTGAACTCTTACTTCTTCATCTTGAACCTCTGGCAACCACTGGTCTGTTTATTGAGTCTCTGTAGTGTTTTCTTTTTCCAGAATATCATATAAATCACATAGTATGTAGCCTTTTCAGAGAAGAGAATTCAATTCTTGTCTCTTTTAGCTATGGAGACTGCAGGTATTCCTCAGTTTGTGGCCAAACAACTTTAGTGTCTGTTTCCTGTGTAACACAAGCTTCTGCTGTAGTCAAATTTCCCTCTGCCTCTCTCTTAAAATGACTTCTGTGATTATATTAGGCCTACCTTGCTAATCCAAGATAAACTCTCATCTCAACATTCTTAATTACATCTATATGCTACCATATATATGAGGTAGCATACATATGAAGTAGCATAATCGCAGGTTCTAGGTACTAGAATTTGGAGGGTTGGGATCATTACTCAGTTTACTACCATATTTATGAAATATATTGAACTGTAATATTCTTCTTTGGTAATGTCTTTGGTTTTGATGTTAGGGTAATATTGACATTATAGAATGAGTTAGAAAGTCCTCCCTCTGCTTCTATTTTCTGGAAGACATAATTGGTTTTATTTCTTAAATATTTGGTAGAATGATCAGTGAACCCATGTGGATATGATGCTTCCTTTTCTGGAAAGTATTAATTAACGATTCAGTCTTTAATAGACACAGAGCTATTCAGGCTATGTGTTTTTCTTTGTGCGAGTTTTGATAGTTTGTGTCTTTCAAGGAAATGGCCTATTTCATCTAAATTGTCAAAATTGTGAGGGTAGAGTTGTTCATAGTATTCCTTTATTATTCTTTTAATGTTTATAGGATCAATAGTAAGAACTCCTCTTTGATATTGCTAATTTACTTCTCTTTTTGGACTAGCTAGAAATTTATCAATTTTACTAATCTTTTTAAAAATCAGCTTGTGGATTCATTAATTTTCTTTATGATTTTCTTGTTTTTGATTTTATCAATTTCTACTCTAATTTTAAATGTCTTTTCTTCTGTTTGCTTTAGGCTTAAATAGCTTTTCTTTCTTTAGTTTTCTAAAGAGGAAACTTAGGTTACTGACTTTAGATTTTTTCTGATATATGCATTCAGTGCTACACATTTTCCTCTCAGTACTGCTTTTGTCACTTTCTGCAGATTTTAATAAACTGTACTTTTCTCTTTATTTAGCTCAAATATTTTTTAATGTCCCTTGAGATTTATTCTTTTGCTTGTGGTGGGTTATTTAAATGAGTGTTGTATAATTCCAGGTACACAGAAATATCCGTCTGTTTCTGTAATTGATTTACAGTTTAATTCATTCCATTGTGGTCTATGGATATACCTTGTATAACTTATACTTTTATACCTTTTAAGACGTATTTTTGGCCCAGCATGTGAATGATCTTGGTAAAAGTTCTACGTATGCTTGAGAAGAATAAGTATTCTGCTATGGTTGGAAAAAGAATTCTAAAAATGTCTACAAGATCAAGTTGATTGATAATACTGTTCATGTCATCTATATCCTTACCAATTTTTGCTTGCTATCTTGCAATGACTTAAAAAGGAACGTGGTGTATAGTGTATAGTTTCCAACTATAATAGTGGATTTATCTATTTTTCCTAGCAGTTCTATCAGTTTTTGCTTTATATATTTTAACATCTTGATGTTAATTACATACACATTTAGGATTGTTACATATTTTTGGAGAATTGGGTCCTTTATCATTATTTAATGTCCCGCTTTATTACTGATAGCCTTCTTTGCTTTGAATTTTGCTTTTTCTGAGATAAATATAGCTACTCCAGGGTTTTTTTGGTATGTGTTAGCATATTATATCTTTTTCTATCCCTTTATTCCTAGCCTATCTGAGTCTTTTAAAAAGCACGTTTCTTGTGGACAACATATAGTGGGTCTCGTTTTCTTATCAACTCTGTACTTTTCTCTTTATTTCTTAATTTCTGACATTTGATTGGACCGTTTATGGTATTCACATTTTAAACGATAAAGTGACTGTTCCTATAGTTATTTGTAACTAGCAAGGTATTTTCTTTTCTTTTTTCTTTTTATTTTTGAGATAGAGTCTCGCTCTGTCTCCCAGGCTGGAGTGCAGTGGCGCGACCTCGGCTCACTGCAAGCTCTGCCTCCCGGGTTCACGCCATTCTCCTGCCTCAGCCTCCGGAGTAGCTGGGACTACAGGCGCTCGCCACCACGCCCGGATAATTTTTTGCATTTTTAGTAGAGATAGGGTTTCACCATGTTAGCCAGGATGGTCTCTATCTCCTGACCTAGTGATCCACCTGCTTCGGCCTCCCAAAGCGCTGGGATTACAGGCGTGAGCCACCGCGCCCGGCACCTAGCAAGGTATTTTCTTTTCTAATTTCTCACTTTTTTCCTTCTCTTGTTTTAGTTGAGCATTTTATATAACTCTGTCTTATCTCCATTTTTCAGGTGTAAATTATACTTTTGTTATACAGATTTTTAAAGTGCTTATCTTAGTTACAATGTACATTCTTAAGGAATGTAAGTTCCATCTCTTGTTACATTACACCCATTCATTTTATTTATCCCTATACTATATTTACGAAAACATTTTTACTGTTGTGTCTTAAACAATGTTTACATTTTAAATCATTAAAAAATGTTTTATCTTCACTTTGTCTTTATCCAATGCTTTTCTTTTTTAAATATATAGATCCAAGTTTTTCATAAATATTATTTTTCTTCAGTTTAAAAACTTTCAAGATTTCTTGTAGTGCAGGTATATTAACAATAAATTCCCTCAATTTGCGTTTCTGAGGAACTCATTATTCCTGCTTCAGTTTTTGTTTTTTGTTTTTTTTTTTTTGAGACAGAGTTTTGTTCTGTCACCCAGGCTGGAGTGCTGTGGTGTGAACTCGGCTCACTGCAACCTCTGTCCCCCAGATTCAAGTGATTCCACTGCCTCAGCCTCCCGAGTAGCTGGGACTACAGGCACCTGACCTTAGGTGATCCACCTGCCTCGGCTTCCCAGAGTGCTAGGATTACAGGCATGAGCCACCGCACCCGGCCTCCTGGTTCAGTTTTGAAGAATAATTTCACTGAGTCTAGAATTCTAGATTGGTGATTTTTTTTTCTTTCAACCCTTTAAAATATGTCACTTCACTCTCTTCTTGCTTCTATGGTTTCTAGTTAAAAATTTGTAATTCTTATCTTTGTTCCTTTATAGGTAAGTTGTCTTTTTCTCTGGCTTCTTTTAAGACTTTCTCTGTCTTCCATTTTCTGTAGTTTAAATATAATATGCCTGTTTTTTTATTATTGTTTTGTTTTAATATGTAGTTTAAGATCTATCATTAATCTTGGCAATTTTACTTCAAATATTTCTCTTACTTTGTTTTCTTTCTTCTCCTTCAGAAGTATTCCAATTATGTATTTGTTGTGCTTTTTGAAATTATCCCACAGTTCTTAGATTTTTTATCATTATTTTTCTCTTTATATTTCAGTTTGAGTTTTTATTGACCTATCTTCAAGTTCACGGATCTTTACTTGACAGTGTCCCATCAAAAGTGAGTCAACTGAGGGCATGCTTCACATCTATCACTATGTTTTAAATTTCTAGCATTTCGTTTTGATTCTTCCTTAGAATTTCCATCTCTCCACTGAGATAAACCACCTATTTTTGCATGCTGTCAATTTTTCCTGCTAAGGTTCTTAACAAATTAATTATAATTTTAAATTCCTTGTTTGATCATTCCAATATCTGTGTCATTTCCCAGTTTGGTTCTGATGATTGCGTTCTCTCTTAAGATTGGGTTTTTTCTTGATTTTTGGTGTGATTTGTAATTTTTTGTTGAAAGTTGGACATGTTGTTTTGCAACTGAGCAACTGAGATCAATAGGCTTTCATTGTGAGGATTCAGAAAATCTGACTAGAAGTTTGACTGTGTTTAATATGTGCTGTTACCAGAGGTACCAGAGGTTCAAATTTCTCTATTGTTATTTATTTATTTATTTTTTCTTCCACCTTGATTTTGGGCTTTCCTAATACTCCTCCTCAGAGAAAGTGTGTATCTTGCAGGTCTTTCAGTTGTAATGCATTGTTATCATATCAAATCCCTATTGGTATAGTGGTAAAATGTGCGGAAGGTGAAAAATTCTGTTGTCTTCTGGTAATGGCTTGGTGTGTCAGTGGGCCTTTGTCTTGAGGATGTGGCCTTCAGAAGTGTTTCTCTAGTGCTCTAACTCCCCCATCCTCTCCCCTCTGTTCTCTTCCCTGACTGGAGTTTCCAATCTATTTTCTTGAAGCCCTAACTGTTTGAAATGTTTTCTTTCTTAGATAAAACAGGGAGGCTATAGGGCCTGAGGTGGAATGAATGCCCTGCCTCTGATTGGGATAAGTCCCAGACAAGATCTTTATTACAAAGAAGGCTCTAAGAATATTTCATAAAGATTACTCTTCCTCCTGCTGCCAGAGCTATGAGTATAACTTTCAGATCTTTGTAGTGAGACACTGATGGGGTTCTTGGAAGTAAATCCCATCAAAGTGTTCCCAAAAGTTGACTACTCTCTGGCAATCCAAATTTAATTCGTGAAAATTATCCTTTAAGAATTCGTATTAGTTTATGGCTCCAGTAGCTTCTGCTCTGCTTAAGTACATCTCAGTTGCAGTATCTCAGGATATTGTTCTTCAGATATCAGGATGATGATTTTCCCTACAACCTTGGTTGTCTGAGAAGTCCAAGGAAAGTGATGGATTTTCAGATTGGCCATATTTTTCCTGTTGTATGGAAAGAGTGATGACTTTTATGGTCCTTATATACTGGAGCTGCAATTAGAAGTCTGTATCTATTAATTTATTTTTTTCTATATTTGTAATGCATGGCCTCAGTGATATAGGTTGGATTTATACCATCATCATTATTTCTATGGTAGTAATTTCTTTCTTTCTTTTTTTTCTTTGCCCTTGTTGGAAACAGAATATTTACTCATTAGAACCTCCATAAGACTTACTCTCTTTGCTCTGGAAGTCTTTTCATTTGATAGGTAAAAATCAGCTAAATAAATTCTAGGTGAGACATAAACTGGAACAAGTTTTCTACCCTAGAAGAGTTCAAGGTCCAGTGTTATAAATAGACAAGTACCAGGATAAATGAATGGGTAGGGTGCTAAGAGAGCAAGAAGGCATATAAGTTAGACTCCAGGTCAGGGAAGGGTTCTGGAAGAAGTTGATGGAATCAAGAGTAGAGCTTAGGTAGGTAGAATGAAGGTTGAGGAAGAGGGGAAGAGAAACATTTTGGTTTGGGAAACACCATATGGAAGCATGAAGGATCAACAAAGAAGCATGAAAATCACTAGGTACAGTGTGAAGAAGAGTACTGTCTGTGGCAGAGTGGTGGGCTCCACCAAGGCATTTGAATTTTATCCTGAAATCTATGTGGGAGCCATTGAAGGTTACTGAGCTGCAGTATGCTTGACACTGCATTTTTTGTTGAAGACTGCCTATCAAAGGGAAGACAGGCAGGTTCAGGGGCCAAGGTCTCTGTGGAGAATTCAAGAGGGTCTGAATTAAGACAGTGACAAGGGGGTGAAATAAGGGACAAATATATAAGATATTAAGGTGCACATATTGCATAAGTGTGGGAAGTGGGAAAAGAACGTGTATAGGAGTTTAGGTGAGTCACAGGTTTCTGTGATTTCAGTGATGGGGGATATCATAGTGACATGCACTGAGATGGGGTACAGGAGGAGGAGCAGGTTCTGTTTGGAAAGTGAGGAAGAAAGTCATGCTATTGCCTTTGCAATATTATTTCTATATATTTCAAGAGTACAATAAGAATTTCTTATTTAAGTATTCTAAAATAGACTATATGGTGAAGAAGAGGTATGAAATTGCTGCTGTCATTTTGACGAATCAAGTTGCACTATATTCTACTCTTGAATGGAAATTGGAAACCATTATCATAACTAAGTTCCAAAATCAAACGCAGTGTCTTATTTCAGACCATATCTTCACAGAGAGGTCATGTCCTACTCATCTATGGTAACTCCAGGAAGAATTCCCTTTTGGACAACAACATACTACTGGACTCGAAGTCCTGCTTAAAAGGATAAGAAAATAGGCAACGGAAACAGCCACAGATTAAATAGTTTCTTTGATTACTTTCTGACTGATAAATGAGGGAAACTAGATAAGAAAATTTCTGACTTTGGCAAAAATTCCATCAAATACACAGAATTGTGAAAAATCCAACTAAAACTCTGAAGGGCATCTAATCTAGAAAAACTAGACTTTTTTTCTGATTAATGAATAGAGTTTAAGAAACACATTTTTTTATAGTCAATGATAGGTACATTTCCTACCCCCCAACCTCCCTGGTAACCATCATTGTAATATTGCTCATATAGCATTTGAGTTTTCTTCTTCGCTTTATGTTTATTTTATATATTAGTCTTATTTTCATTTTTAGACTATGAGCTTCCTAGGAGAAGGAATGGGTAATACATAATAGGTGTTTAGTTAAAAGTAATCTTTTAAACAAACATTTACTGACTATTCATGATGTGCTTAAGAAATATGCCTTTAATGGAATCGCATGTTAGTGAGTTGAGTAAGTAAATTTTGATTGTGATGTTTTTAAATAATCAATGCAATGTTTTGAAGGACATCATATTAAGTAAATAATTAAACCAGATTCTCATTGTTTGAAATTGAGAAAATCATCTTTTGATTTTGATCCACCAGATAAAGTAGATCTTTTTGTTTTAAAAATAAACGTATTTTTAAAAATAGACAAATTTTTGTTGACAAAATGCAAACAGAAGCACATAATGGGTCATTATAAAGAGATAGAATAAACTTTTAAAAACTTGAGAGTACTGATATTGGGAGCACACAAACTGTCATCAAGAAGATAAGTCTCATTTCAGAGTGATACACTAACACATAAACACAATGTCAGTTAGGGACATATTTACACCTAAAGTTATAAGGTTTTTGTGCCATAATGAGAACTTATAGGTCTAATATTACTTCATATTTGTCAACAACAATGAGCTCCCTTTTACATGGAGCTACAGAGGTGTAGGGTTTTACTGACATTCATTTTCAGTTATGCATCAGCAGGTTCACCTCTGTTTTGTTTAATCCACAGAATGGATGGAAACCATAAACTAAGCATATACTGTATCAGTTAAAGGTTTACCAAATGAGTTCCCATGGTTTCCTTTTCTCACTAAATGCACGCCCGCATGGTGGAAAAGGTCTCTGAAATGGAATGCATCCTGGTCTTTAGGCCTGGGGATACATTATTTCAAGCATATCAGGCTGCTTGGTCTAGTGCCTTTTACATGGGAAACGTTTAAAGACCTTGTTCCCTCACAAAGATTTTAATAAAAATCCAAATAAAATTGATTCTGTGTTTGGCTTTGTTTTGATTTGGGGGATAGAAACTTTGATATGTTTATTCATTTATATTGTTTTAGCTCCCATAACTAACCACAAGGAAGAGGAAGGGACCACAGATAGTTTGTTTACATGAATCATGGCTTTTAAAAATCATGTGCCACATTCCTTTTTTATTAAAATAAATGTATTATAAATCTATTAGTAGGAACTATGTGTATGATCTACCAATTATTAAAAATAATATAAAATAAAAGTAATCTTCTCTTGCAAACATTTAAAGTGTCATAATTTCACAAGACTAATGAGTATAAGAATAGTGTTCTGTAAATCAGATAAACACCATGTTTCAATTTCATTATCTTTTCTAAATCGCTGGGTTTTTTTCCTTCCTTAATTTGTGAATAAAGTCATATATCATGCCTTAAACTTCCAAGGTAAACTTGTTGGTTAATTACTTAAACTGTGATATCAGATTAAAGGTGATTTGCCTGGTTTGGGAACGTCATTTGGTGATGTTCTGATTAATGCACTACCATGAGCAAAGGCGACAGATTAACTATAGCATGAACAGTAACACACTAATTCCTCACTGAAACTCTCAACAGTTGAGTCACATGCAGATTCAATTGTTTTACATGTTTCGCAATCTTTCTTCCCTAATGGAACAATAAACATTAACTCATTACTCTGAAAGCACCTTAAGAAAATCTGGCTGACATACATTACTCTCTATTAAAATTTTTTTCTTGATTACAATGCCAACTTTCCTTTCTGCAGCACGATAGAATTGTATTTTATTTTAAAAGAAACATGATTAAACTTCCCCACAAATATTTCAGATTTGTTATGGGCCACTAAAATGTCAGATCTCTGATAGTTCTGTCAATTCATTCTTTTTCAAGATGATATATGAAACATACTGGAGAGTGGGGTATGTTATAATCTGGAATTTAGTACTTGAACAGAGACTTTTTTAAGGCACTAAGATTACTTAAAAAAAAAGGCACAGTGCCTTTTTGTTCCAAATGTGTTTTCCAACACCAAACATTCCTAGAAATACTTAAATCATAATCTCAATGTCCTTGCATTTACAACCATGATACTTTTAATGTGGAAGTTCATGCTACATTTTTCTATTTTTCAGTTTTACTGAAAACACAGAAGAGATCAGTGAAAACTCTCTGCAGGCTTTTTAGAGGCAAAGCTGAAGTCCAGGAAAACTTTGGTGGAAGGCCTTTGCTGTCCAAACCCCTTGTGAAGGAACCTTCTGTCCTGTAGTGGGATTGCAGCTTCTTGGAAAGGGGAGCCATTTATCACAGTCCTAAATGAAAGCATTCTTTAAACACAAATGTCTTTTTTTCCCTTTGTCTAATTACTGAGAGGAAAAGTGAGAAGGAAATGTCAAAACAGAGAAACAGTGGTGTATAGAGAGAGCAGCCACTCTGGAGCTCAACCAGCTTTTGTGAGGGTCTGGGCGATTTGTCAAATGGTTGTGGCATAAGTCAAGCTCTGAGGTTGAAAGGTCTTGACCTAAGGAGTCCTGGAATCAGACAGTGTAAGCAAGGGGTCTGCTAGAATTTTCAGCTGTAGTGGAGATGAACAATGATGGGAGCTGGACATAACAAAACCTCATTTGCATAATTCAGGTAAGTAATTTTATTGAAACTGACAAGGATGTGACAGGCTAAGAAAGAGAAGAGAACACACTCTTGCTGGGAACCACTAAAGCTCCTCAGTTAGGTATGTGAAAATAAATGACAGCTAATCTCTTCACTAAGAAATCTGTAAACAATGCCATTTTACCCAGGACTCACCCATGACCTTTTGCAGAGCTGGTTATAGATTCCTTAGCCCAGTCTTCCAGAATATAGCAGATGGAATGGGCTAAATTCAAATTATGTTTTAGGCTTTACATTATAGTAATTATTTACCTGAATAGGAGTTCCCTCCAAAGCAGGTCTACATTGAGAAAGAAAGAATAGAAACTTTTTAAAGTGGGTGGTGATCAAATATTTGAGATCGATGCTATATAAAATAATATTTTTACTTAAGAATTGATATTTTGGGGGGGACAATTTTAACTTGAGTAGCTTGTACAAAGAATGAATAAAGGTGAAATGCTTTCAGAGTTTCAGTTTACTGATGTGTATTACAGATTTTACTAATCTTTACCAGTTGATTTTTTTCAGCTGTTTTTTCCTTTCTATTGTAAAAGGTGTGGATTTAAGCAAGCCATGAATTTAATATTGATCCATATTATTTAACAATTAAAATATTTAATGCCTAATAAATACTGTCATTGAATTTTGATAAAATCTTGTAACATCAACAAGATCTACAAATTAGATTTTATGTAGCCAGGATATACCTATCCATAAAAAAGTATAACAAATGATAAGGTTATCAGTAAAAGGGTTTCCTTGTTTTAGATAAGAGAAACTAAATTCTTAAAAGCACTTTCCATGTTTTTTATATTTGGCTTTGCTTTTGTGTGTGGATTGCCAGGAGATAGCTACATATCTTTTGTAATCCAGGCTGCTTACCAGTCATTGGTGACTTTTATAGGCAAGGGCAGTAATGGATGGAAATAGTAATCAGGCTAGGGAAGAATGCTACTCTAACCTCGTTTTACAGAGGAGAACCATGTCTGCAATGCCCTTCAAACAAGCGAAAAATATGAAACCCACTTAGTCAGATGTGAGGTGCAAAATCTCCAAGTCTTTTTGGTGGCAAATATACAGGCAGTCCTTCTGCAGTGTATGGAACACATGTACAGTTTGACCAAAATGTGGATCGTTTCGTTGAATGGAAAGCAGAGCGTTCTGGCTAGATCAAATGTGGATCTCAGTATTATAAGCAGGCTAATGCATAATTCATGAGGCTTAATGAATATTCCAATTCATGACAGCCAACTGGCTCCATAGGTCACACCTCCCAGTCTCATATAAATAAAGAATGAGATACTGGAAAGCATACCAGCTGAACCAAACTGAGTGCCAAAAACATGCATATTAATGAGGCACTATAATAGATACTTGACTCTTTGGAAGTGCCTATATTGGTTTCCAGCTACAGAGGGAAAGAAAGTTCACAATGTACCTTTAAACACACCATACTGTGCACCATAAAATAGAGCTCTTTCTATGAAATATGGAATCAAATTATACTGATGTGATTTCAGATTCAGTCATTAACTCCATAACATCCTCTGACACTCCATCAACATTGAAACATTCTGGAAAGATCCCCACCCCCTGCTCCCATGTGCCTTTGCAAGTCTCAACTTGGTAACTAGGGAGAGGAAGTCCTTCAACAGTGCCGTTCTTTTATGTGTTCTGTTTAGACCTTGGATCAGGATGAATGGTAGCTCAGATGAATGCATTTGTGCCATTTTTCTTGGCCCCAGACTATGTTTCCTCACTACCATGACATCTGAACAGAAGGAGAAAACATCTCCCTTTTGTAGCAGGCTAATTTAATTTGTACCTTCCACCTAGGGGTAAATATGTTTGTCTGTCTGTCTGAGCTTTTTGCCCACTTTCTTTTCTCACGGGAAACCCTTCTGAGTAGAAAGCAGGAAATTGCTTACTGCTCTAACTTTATTTTAAAGTAATTTAATTTTAAGCCTTCTCACATCCACCCTAAAGTGAAGCAACTGTTGGAACCCCCTCGGGATACCCTTAATGACTTCTGCATGTCTCCTGTGTCACAGATGTCAAAGGCTTGTTGTTTCCAAGGTGTTTTATCTTTTGGTATAGATGGTTTAAAAGACACTGCTTTGGGCTGTTTTACCCGCAGAAGATGTGCATTCGTTTTAAAATAATGAAGAAAAAAAATCTTGCAGCTTTTACATTGACCCACATCCTTTCAAATCCACATTTCAAGTCATTGATCTTTACTAGATTTTTAGTTGATCTTGGGCATTATTTGTGGCTTGACCTTGTTTGATGTGGAGAGTTTGACAAAGATCTAAATAAGCAACCAACAAACACATCTTTCCCTAAGTAAAATAGCAGTAAAAATGTCTAAGTATTTGGTGTAAGTATTGTTACTATGTCTTAAGGTATACAAGATATGGTGAACCTTAAATTAAAATTATGGCTAGTAGCAAAATAATCTACTTATTCATAAAGTTTAAATAGGGCCGAATTTCTTATTTACATTAAATGGATTTATCAAAATGCATTCTGTTTCTCTTAATTCTTGTAATAGTTTTTAAAGCACTTTAAGGGAAAAATTGCTTCTTTTTTCTTATGTTTGTGAGTACACATTTAAATTGAATTCCCTTTTATGGTACTTATATCTCTCTAGTAAATATTAAACTTCTTTTAATATTCAGTTCACAATTAATAATTACACATTACAAGAAATAAGACTTATGCTTGACATTGCATTATAAGCACAATTATTTGTTTAGAAGAGAAAAATAATTTTTCTAAAGTTATTTTATTAATTTCTATTTAATATAAAAGATAATTCTTGAATATAATAAAAGATTCCTGTATTGCAATATAAAAGATAGGTATCTTTTATATTCCTATTGTAATACAGGAATCTTTAGCTACCCATGGCCAGACTAATCTTATTTTTTGGTTTCATGCTATAATTTAGATTAATATGCATTTAATTTAATATGAATATTAATTATAATCATGTTAATGATAAAGTTGTATTAATTGAACTTGAATTTTGAACTACATGGAGTTAGTTCACAAGATAGATAAGCATAGTAAAAGGATTTTGTTTTATTGAACAAATATTTAAAATGTCTTAGATTCAAAGCATTTAGGTATTTTTATGTAAAGCTACATCTAAAAATCCTATGAAGAGATTTGTGTTTTTTTCTGAAGAAGAATTAATGAATTAATGAGAAAGAATATTACAGTTGGGTATAAGAATTTTTCATTGCTTTCAACAAATATCAGTTTTCACCTCAGATCCATGTGTCTTCTAAATATGTTGAATAAATTGCTCAATTCTAGAATATCCCTAGATGACTTCATTTCTAAGGCATTACTTTTGATAAAGGAGCAAATCTAGTTAGTGTGATTTTGAACGTTTAATTTGTTGCTAGGGAAATTTTTCATGTTTTCAGTACAAATTGTACCAGAAGAGAGCTGTTTTTAGTAAAATGACATGGCATTTCCAACTTAATCCAAAACTGCACATGAAGGCTAGCTACCAGTCCATTAGAATGTAAACCTGGGGTTGGGAGAGTATTTCTGCAAATGGCCAGATAATAAATATTTTAAGGTTTGGGTAGGGGGGCCTCATATGGTTTCTGTCACATGTCCCTCTTTGTTTTGTTTTACAATCCTTTAAAAATTTAAAAACCTTACTTAGCTTGAGGGACATGCAAAAACAGACTACAGGCCAGATTCAGAGTTGGCCATAGTTTGTTAACCCCTAATCTAAGGTTTTAAGACTTTGTTTAATGTAGCAAAACATTTTTTCTCAGACATGGTTGTTTTACAGATGCTAATTTCAAGCTCAGGGTTTCTTTCTGAGTTGATTTTTTACTGTGCTATGATTAATGCAAGGATATTTTGATCGATAAGTCTCAATACAGGTATTCTAACTGGTGGAATTTAAAAAATATAACTTCCAGTAATTATTCACAACAATCCCAAACTGCTATTATATATCTTACTATACATGATATTCTTTTATTGGAAAATAAATTTGTTGTTGTGATGCTGGTTGGGCATCTGGACAGCTTTCCACAGGACTTTTGCTTTTCCATGTTGTTGCAAAGTGAAAAATTCTATGTAAACATTTCTTCAATTCACTTTAAGGTAAAATAACTAAGATATTACACCATATGTTTTGTACTTTTGAGATTTTTCTTTAACACACATTTAAGGCTAAAGACTTTTAATACTAAATTACCATAAGAGTTTAAATAATTCAGGGTATTTTGCCAACAATTACTCTTAATATACCAGTAAAATGTATATATTTTTAAATTTTCTGACTAATATGATATAGATTATTCTGACATATTCAAAATAATACGTCTGAAAAGGCAAATCCCTCCTGTTTATAAGAATGACTTTCTTTAAATAAAAACGGTTTAATGATGTGAAGACTACCTTTAAGATATCAAAACGCATAATTCAGCTCACCTTTCCCAGCTTCGCTGTCAAAATAGTGTATATTTAATGATTGGGCTTTTGGGTCAAATTTTCTTGAAATCCACAGCATTTAGATCTTTCCTGCATTGCCTCTCTCGAAGATTCTGTACTCATTACGTTCTCACAGTTCTCTCAGTGTCTGGGGATGCAACACGCACCAAACAAGTGCTGAATGTGAAATAAACATTCAGTGCGTGATGGGAGGAAGAGAATTTTGCCTTTAGGCAGGTTGTTATTTTAAACGCAGTGCCAAGGATATTATTTCATTTTACAGCAATACTGAAGCTCTAACATTTTGTCTTAAGACAAAAGAGAGCATGGTCTCATGACCTCAGGGTTGAGCCAAACCAACAGTAGCAATATGAAGACTACTCAGGCCCAGCCAGTGGCGGTTGAGAATACAAGGGAATGGATCCAATGGAGAGTCTTTACCTTAGAAGTATTATAAGAACCATTTAGCAGCAGGCAAAGAACCATGGACATGAATATTTAGTTGGTGGCTTATCCTGGACCTTTGCTTTTTTTCAGTGAAGGTCACTTTGCACCTATATCTATGCTGGGGATTGCTTTTGGACACAGGGATATTAAAATGACAGAGATGATCCTTGCCCTTAAGTATGACAGAATTCTCTTTCTTTTTTCTTCATTGGCTTTTTAAAAAAGGACATTTTCAAAACCTACCTTTATGGTTATTATAAAGTGGCCTAAGATCTTAAAGTGTGTGTAGTATATCCCAAGTCCTCTAAATATCGCAGTCTTGCAAGTAATAGCATTTACTGTATTTTTCTGTTATCGTTAGTGAACTTGATTGTGTCCTGTATTAACCAGAATAGCAGTTTAAAAATCCTCTAATTGGCCAGGTGCGGTGGCTCACGCCTGTAATCTCAGCACTTTGGGAGGCCGAGGTGGGCAGATCACCTGCAGTTGGGAGTTCGAGACCAGCCTGGCCAACATGGAGAAACCCCGTCTCTACTAAAAATACAAAATTAGCCGGGCGTAGTGGTGCATGCCTGTAATCCTAGCTATTCGGGAGGCTGAGGCAGGAGAATCGCTTCAATCCACGAGGAGGAGGTTGCAGTGAGCCGAGATCACGCCATTGTACTCCAGCCTGGGCAACAAGAGGGGAACTCCGTCAAAAAAACAAAAAAAAAATTTCTAATCTGTATAAAAATGTTGTGTGTAAATCTGTATGTGCACTATTCTATAGAGGGGGACCCACAACTGTATTTTGTGTTTCAGAATTCCATGATCCAAAAGAGATTAAGAGACAATGAATTTGACCAAATATTTCTGAAAGACAGGGACTCCTTAACAAAAAAATTAGAATGTCAGTTTCCTTATTTACCATGAGAAATATATAACTATAAAAATACTACATTTTTGAGTTTGTAGTTTATAGTATTGTACTATAGGTATATTAACCAAGGAATTGAAATTATAATTATCCTCTGTGTAAACTTTTATGTCCTCAGCAATTTCATTCCAAAGTATTTTCTTAATGACTTAAATGAGACTTGTGATGTTTTGTTTCAAATTGTATTTTATTAACAGTGACAAAATAGTATAAAATCATATTACCTTTGAAAGGTGATCCTTTCTAAATGCTCAAAAAATATTTGTCAGTAATGATGAGTGGCATTAAATAAAAACCTTCATTATCTATTGTAAACTTTTAACATAAGACGGATATTTTTTATCTCTGGATGCTGTTTAAAAGGGATATTTTAAGCCCAATATTCATTGGGGAACAGAGAGAAAGCCTTGTCACTGGAGTGCAAGCTCTATGAGGGAAGGGACATATTTCACTCATTTTAATAAGCTCAATATCTAGCACTATATTTTAGACACAGTGGGACCAAAGCAAAATCCTTTTGGCTTATTGAATAAAAGAATGAATAAAGATGTTCTGCCTAAAGAAAAAAATTAGATGGAACTTCTGAGTGAATTTCAAGTTCCCACAGTGAAATTTGGATATTCATTTGAAGGGGAATACATTCTCTGGAATGTCTTTATCTTTTAAAATTCTGCTCATACAGTAAGACAAAACAACAAAAAGGCAATAAGATGAGTGAAATACATGCCTTCCCTCACAGAGCTTGCACTCCAGTGACAGGGCTTGCTGTCCTGTTCTCCAATGCATATTGAGCTTAAAGCATCCCCTTCAAAGAGCATCCACAGGTAAAAATATCTGTCTTGTGTTAAAAATTTACAATAGATAGGCCAGGCATGGTGGCTCACACCTGTAATCCCAGCACTTTGGGAGGCCGAGGTGGATGGATCACCTGAGGTCAGGAGTTCGAAACCAGCCTGGCCAACATGGTGAAACCCCATCTCTACTAAAAATACAAAAATTAGCTGTGTGTAGTGGCATATGCCTGTAATCCTAGCTACTTGGGAGGCTGAGGCAGGAGAATTGCTTGAACCTGGGAGGCAGAGTTTGCAGTGAACCGAGACTGCACCACTGCACTCCAGCCTGGGCGACAGAGCAAGACTCCATCTAAAAAAAAGTTTACAATAGATAAAAACAAGCAAACAAAAGGCAACAAATTGAAAATTGAAACACAATGAAAACATCTCAAATCCCCTTTGATATGGTTTGGATCTGTGTCCCACCAAATCTCATGTCAAATTGTAATCCCCAGTGCTGGAGGTGGGATCTGGTGGAAGGTGATTGGATCATGGGGGTGAATCTTTCATGACTGTTTAGCACCATCCCCTTGGGGCTGTTCTCTTGATAGAGTTCTCATGAGATCTGGTTGTTTAAAAGTATGTAGCACCTCCCCACTCACTCTCTCTTGCTCCTGCTCTTGCCATGTAAGATGTGCCTGCTTCCCCTTCACCTTTTGCCATCATTGTTAAGTTTCCTGAGGCTTCTTCAGAAGCCAAGCAGATTCCAGCATCTTGCTTTCTGTACAGCCTGCAGAACCATGAGCCAATTAAACCTCTTTTCTTTATAAATTTCCCAGTCTCAGGTATTTATAGTAATGCAAGAACAGACTAATACACCCTGCCTCTTTGAAATATCCCTGATAGCTTCAGCTGGAAGTGATTCTTCCCTGCTTTAATATCATATAGTATTGTGAATTTCTCTCAATGCATTTTTTTCTTACTTACCGTGTGTTAGATTTAATTGTGCATGTAGCTGGCCCAGCTGAAGCCTCCTGCTTCCTCTGCCATCTTGGTAGATTTGACTAGAACTCTAAGTTCCAGAGCCTATGACTGGTCAAATTAATCCAACTTTCATGGATTTCTGAGGGTTTTTGTTTTGATAAGATACTGAGTACTGCCTCCTCTATCTTTGCCTGCTCTGACAGCTGCATGTGATATCTCTTTCACCCTGAGCCAAACTGAGCTTAAAATTTATTTCTTTCACTGGTTTCCACAAAGATCCACACACATATAGCTTTAGGCAAATTGAAAATATTCCACAGACTAACTGAAGGTAATGGAGAGGTAGGCTTGTCATCTTATAATTTTTTATCTTGAACCTTTTCTTGAATCTCTGCTCCTCTTTCCCTCCCTCAAAGATTTCCTCCACCTGCAGTTGCGTGTTCATCTTATCTATGATACAAAACAGTTCCTCTTCCTTCCATGCCCTTTTCCTGCTGACCCTCAAACTTAGAACACCTATCAATGCATTTTCCTGGAGAAATGTAACCCTGTGCCTCAGAAGAATTCTGGTGTCAGTTGCTCAAGTCATTATACTTTCAGCCCTGTGCATGTAAACTTATCCTTTATTTGTATTTCTCATCTGCAAGCTTCTTAGGGCTTTATGTGGAGCTTCTCAACAATATCTTGCATAGATATAACACAGTCCATTAAGTGTGTTTGCATTTGCTGCCTCCTTGGATCCTTCAAATAACTATGTAATTGACAAAGATATCCTACTTTAAAGCAACAATTACTGTCCGAAACAGGTTAAATGAACTTTTTACAAGGTCATATGACTTAATCAACAGTAGAGCAAAAATTAGACCCAGGTCTTAGATGTCACATTAAGAGCATTCTCTTACATCAAGCTAAAATTAATGTTAGCTGGATAAATGAATATTTAAATATAGTCACCAAAATACATCTACAGCCAAATGAATGTGGTAATTGAAAAAAATATTTGATTTATTCATTCTCTACCTTCCTTTAGTGTAGATAATAATTACTTCACTATATCAATACCAAAATCCACACACGTGGCACAAAAGAAAACGAATGCTTATAAGTGAATATAAAATCACTTTCAGATTTGTTTATTTTCAATGCCAGCTAGTGCCAGAATATTTTTGGTACGGTCAGAGTAATCAAGCTTCTACAAACAGCATGTAGAGATTGATAGATTTTTAGATATCGGCATATGTACATTTATAGATATTGACAAAGCTTAACTCTTTTCAAGAACATTCCAACTAATATTGGCATTCTGTTTTATCCGTTGACACTCAACATGATGTACTGTGGAAGACTTTAAGACTTTCAGTGTTTGACTAAGCTTTACAGTCATTAATGTTTAATCACTTACAATTCAGAAAGCATTGTGCTTTCATTTTTTATGTGGCTTGTTTATCTATGTAAAGTAAATCAACAGTGCCTTTCTGATAGTCTCCCAGTACATTTATAATCAGTCCCATTTGATGATTGGTGATGAATATGGATACAACTGCTATTTGGAATTACTTTATCATTCTATACAGATTCTAAATTCAATTTTTTTCTTTAAAACAATTATAATACATGGAAATACCAGCCAAAAATTCCAAAGCTATGAATATCTTGGGGAGGGGCAAAGATAATGTGCTACTCAAAATGTCTGGTATTGGCATGCAGCATTTCTAGCCTATAAATAAGAAAATAGTTACATTAAAACATCTCTTGGACTAAAGAGCTTTTAGCTATTGAGAGAGTCAAAATTCTGTGATGTCCATCCTTAAGGGCAAACAAACTCATTCCTTGGAATGGTTATCCCAAGGAAACAATGAAGAGATCTTGAACTACAGCTCTGTACATGCCACTGCAATGAATGCACACCATTGTATCATCATCATCAGGGCAATAGTGAGAGACAGAATGCTCTTGGCCAAGGTTGGGGGAAACAGGGACACAAAGAACCCAATTCAAGCAAAGCATAGTGGGTAGTGGACACATTTGTAGAATTTTAACAGATTCCTGGCATTTGTATTTACTCTTTGTTTACATTTAGGCTTTTAGCAGAAATACCGAAGTGATTTTGCAAGTCCTTTTGGTATACTGAAAAACTGGAAATGTAGATAAAAAATAATGTATTACTTAAGAAAATTTATTAAAGTTCTCAGAAAATTTTTTTAAAACTGGCTTCTAAAGAAGCTAAGAAACAATAGAAAACTATTCAGATAACAAATAAAAATGTCATTTCCTTTTCACAGCTCTGCAAATGGAAAAATACACTTCTATTATTCCTGTTCATGAAACTGGCCTGAAGTGTGAACAAACAAGCCACAGCCAAGTTGACAGATACTCAGTTATACTTTATTACAGCCAGTGTCCTACAATCATGTCAGATATCATATTCCCCATTCACCTGTCTACATCTTCAAGAAAAAGGATTCTTACGTACAGCTTTTAAAAATACAAGTCTGAATTGATTCTTTCTTTTGTGCCATAGAGTTTGAATACGTCCTCATCCTTTACACATGCAATTCATGGTCACAGAGAACAGCAGGAAGATGTGGCAATAAGCAGTTCAGAAAATTGATTGCATGTGACTTTTGAGAGAATAAGGCAAAAGGCTGAAGCCAAAGTGGCTTCGTGCCTACCTAAAGGGACAGCCGTGAATGAATTGCCTATAGGGGATGGCACATCTGGTCTCCTACCATCCTTACCAGATTTGGCTGGTGACTACCGCTACCTCTGGCATTGTCTGACTGCCCCCACTTTAGCCTCAGTGCTTAGAGCTATCTGGGAAGTCAGCTGCCAGGGTTAAACATAAGGTCCATTCTTGGAGGCCATCCTCTGGGCTCCAAGGCTGATTTCCCCAGGGGACTTTATAAGTGGCAACACCTTACTTCATGTGCTTGCTGCTTTACAGATGTATGTTCTTGAGTCATGTCTATGACTTCTGATGTATGCTAGTCATGGATTAAATTTTTCTGTTTCCATCCCCTGGGAAGGTAACTCTCAAACTTGTATGTATCAGCAACTACTGGGAGTTTGTTAGAAATTCAGGTTCCCAGGCTTGAATAGGTCTGCGTGAGATCCAGGACATCACTGGACTTTATTTTGTGAAATTACTCCCCGGACCCTGTAATCTATGCTAATTATGATAAAGAAATACATATTTTAAAAAATTCTTTTTTAAAATGAATTTAGGAAAAGCAACATCAATTATCTGAAGTACTGGCAAATGACTCAGATAATAATTAAATCTTTACCCATTATAGACTAAAATATTGATTGAAGTCACATTAAATTAATTTCATTTTGTATAAGGATGAGGTTGTGGAGGATTTTTCTTTGTTATGAAGGGGACCCTGATTTGGTAAGAGCCATCCTTTTATGAGAGAAACTCTCTAAGGAAGCAATGTCTATGGCACCAGATTATCACTGTCTCACTAATCACTCAGCAGTACTGATGAGGAGTGATTTTTTTTCTTGTTCGTTTGTTTATCTGCTAGGCTAATATAGGGTTTGATGGCTGATTTAATTTTTATTTCTTTTATTACTAGAGAAGTTAAATATTTCTTGTGCTAATTGATCATTTATTTTTCTGCCTCTTTAGATTTTATTGCTTATTTTTGCCCACTTTTTCACTTTCCATGGAGGTGTTAGAGTTTTAATTATTGGTTTGAAAGAGGTCTCAATATATTAAGGATATTAACCCTTTATTATATGTCTTGAAAATTTTGTTGCTCTTACATTTTAAAAAGACATTGCAGATGTTTACCAAGATGAAGTTTTGGAAACATTGTCAACACATCAGTCAGGCAGTAACCATCAAAAGTTAGAGTTTCTGCACAAATTGAAACAACCTATTTTATACTCTTGTTACATGGTTTTATTTTTTGCACTCTTTTTGTCAGATTTGTAATTAAATACCATTAAAATGTTCTAAAGCAGGTTTGCTAATATGAGAATTAACTCTTCTGTAAGTTTGAAGAAATCTTGAGAAAATCATTCTGGCTCTGGAATCTTTTGTGGAAGAATATATATTCTGTAACCCATACTTTTAGTAGCTGAAAATATTGCAGGTCTACTTCTGCAGTCTTAACGTTTTGGCTGACTATCGTTTGGTTCATTTGGTTCTGCTTTTAACAGTGGCAGTTTCCCAGTGCTACCAACTTGGGACTTCTTTAAATTAATTTTTGACATCCTTTTTGTGGGGAGGGGAAGGGCATACATATCATGTTCCAGCCATCTATTACTACATTAAAATGACCACAAAACCTAGTAACTTAAAACATATATATTTTGCTCATGATTTTGTGGGTCAGAAATTCAGGAAGGGTTTATATGGGTAGTTGGCCTCTGATTCCCATGGTGTCACCTAGGGCAGCTAAAGCTGGAGAAACAACATCCAAGATTTTTTTTTATTATTATTAATTTCCACAAGACTCTAGGACCTCTCCATGTGTTTTTTTGCTTCTCACAATGATGGTCTCAGAGCAGTTGCTCTTCTTTAATGGCAATAGACTTCCAAAAGATAGGAAGCAGAAGCTTCTAGGCCAATCAATGGTGATATCCAGGACTGGAATAACTTCACCACTGGTAATCCTATTGGCTAACATAGTTACAGGGCCTGCTCAGATTCAGTGGGTCAGAGAACTAGACTTGACCTCTTTTTTTTTTTTTTTTCAGACGGAGTCTTGTTCAGTCGCCCAAGCTGGAGTGCAGTGGCTGATCTCGGCTCACTGCAAGCTCTGCCTCCCGTGTTCAGGCCACTCTCCTGCCTCAGCCTCCTGAGTAGCTGGGACTACAGGTGCCTGCCACCACGCCCAGCTAATTTTTTGTATTTTTAGTAGATATGGGGTTTCACCATGTTAGCCAGGATGGTCTCGATCTCCTCACCTGGTGATCCACCCGCCTCGGCCTCCCGAAGTGCTGGGATTGCAGGCATGAGCCAAGGCGCCCGGCCTAAACTTGACCTCTTGATGTGGAAGTGCTCAGAAGAACATGTGGGATGGGAGATATTGTTGCAGTCATGTTTAGATAATATTCTGTCACAGAGAATATGACTTCCTGCCCCTCATTCATGTGAGGTTGGGCTTGTTTTTGTGAATTCTTAGAGAAGACTGAGGTGAGACACTCTTTCTCACTATCTTCCTTAAAGGGGTGAGTATTTTTCTAATTTAATCCTGAAGTTGATCACCATCATGTCTTATCTTGACTGTAGTAATGTTCTCCTAATTTACCTTGGTGCTCCCACTCGTGACACATTATTGTCCATTCTCCATTCAGCAACCAGAGTGATCTTTTAGAAAACCATATTATTTACTGCAATTCTTCTACTCTAAAGCATCTAGTAAAGCTCCATTATACTCGGAATAAAATTCTTTCAAGGACATATATGCTGTCAACTTTGATCACTAGCTGCCTCACACAACTTCTCAAGGCATAGTGACCTTCTTATTGTTCATAAAATAACCCAAATGCACTTCAGCACCAAGGCCTTTGCACTTGCTATTCCACGATCTTCCCCTAGACTTATCTTGCATGATTCAACCTATCATTTCACTGAAGTCTCTGCTTGAATTAGAAATTCCTTAGAGCAGTGGTACCCAACCATTTTGGCACCAGGGACCAGTTTCATGGAAGACAATTTTTCCACATATGGACAGCAGTGAGTTGAGGAGGGATTTCAGGATGGAATTGTTCTACCTCAGATCATCAGGCATTTGACTCTCATAAGGAGCGTGCATCTTAGATCCCTTGCATGCAGAGTTCACAGTAGGGTTTGTGCTCCTGTGAAAATCTAATGCCACCACTGATCTGACAGGAGGCAGAGCTCAGGCAGTAATGCTTGCTTGACAGCCACTCACCTCCTGCTCTGCAGCCTGGTTCCTAACAGGCCACAGACTCCTGCCTTAGAGCATTTTAAAAAGAATGTCTACCCATGTATTATTCTGCTTCACTTTTCTCAAAGCACTTTCTATTGCCTAAGAATTCTGATATAATATGTAATTTGTGATTTATTATATACACTGATTTATCTTCTTATGTTATATTCATAAGAAGTGTCCCCAGTTCCTAAAATATTTGTTGAGTTAACAAATGTATAAACAGATCAAAAGGAATAAAATTAAATTCTATATAATCTCTTATGGTCTTTAACTTCAAGTATTACCAATTTGAGATAATATCAACACAAAAGGGAATGGGAGAGGAAGTGTGAAGATCCTGAGTATAAATTTATCTTGATGCCTTGAAACTCAGCCTATTATATCTAATGTAATTATAAAAAACATATGTTATATAAAATAGTAAAATTACACACATTAATAAAAACTAGTGATAATAATGAATGTTATCTTAACAATTCATTAGCATCTACTTGATAAGATCATCAAGATGATTTTTAGCAAATAATTCTTTCATTCTTTGTGTACCTGAACTCCTCTTTGTCAGTTCACTGCTCTGGGCACTATCCACGCATCTGCTAAAAGAGGCTATTGATTATACAATTATAGCTCAATTGTTACTTTTGTTTAAAATGATCTCCACCTCTCCCATAGCTTATTGATATAAGCTATTTCCCAGAAGCAAATTGTAATCTAATACTTGACATTGGGCTTCTGAGGCTATTCAGATTCTTGCTTGTACTAACTCTTTTTATGATCGGCTTTTTTCAGCTCATCAAATATAAATTGATTTTCTGAAGTTACTGAATATTTAGATAGTGGTAAAATGGCTGCGTTTTCTGACAGTTTACTATTTATCTTTATGTATGAATGTGAGATGTTGTAGATAAAATATTAAAGAAATCATCTCTCTCATTTATACACACATATACATATCTAGTTCTGCATTTTTGTCAGCTAATGAATGCTGTTACTATTCCCTTCTATGAACTCTGTCTCCTCTAAACCCCCTATTTGATTGCCTTTATTATTCATTTGATACTTAATTGTCTTCTGTTAAATATAGTTGCTATGTATTATTTTAACTAGATAGTTCTTTAAGGGCAGGAATCATGCTTCACTCTTCCTAATTGATATCCTCCAATGCCCTGTACAATGTCTAAGATGGTGTCTAATATGTGATAGGCAGTCAATATTTTTCTTGAGCGGTTTGAGTTTGATCTGTAGTTTTGTGTCCCCATGATTCTGTCATTACTGCTACTGATATGATACTATTAATAATAATAAGTATTTATATTTGAGTGATTGTTATTTACCAGGATAATACAAAATGCATTCAGTACATTTTTTAGCCTGAATCTCACACCAGCTTTATGATGTAGCATCCTTTTACAGTTGAAGAAACTAAGCCTTAGAGAGGCTGGCACTGAACACATAGGCTTTAAGTCTTGGTCAAGCTCTGATTACAATGCAAAAGGCTAATAGGGTTCATGAAACTAAACACTCAAGTTTTTTTCCTGAACACTTGAACCCTGTGTCTCTAAAAAGAGAGTAGACTAATAAATAAGGATCTTGACACATACTGATTTTTCATGGTTCTGATGAACTGTTTCTTTATCTTCTCTCTTCTTTCTCAGCTTTCATGTAAAACAGAAAATTGTTGTTTTACATCTTGAGAATGATATAGTACATAAATCAGGAAAAGGAATACGAAGTCAATATACAAATAATAGTGTGATAATAAGCATTAATAAAAGCTAATTTGAAGATTAAGTCTTTCCCCAAAACCCTGAGTGATAAAGAGTAATGGGTTAGCTTATGATAGGCAGGTTAAAATTGTTTTTAAAGAATTTTAATTAAAGTTGTAATCTTTTGGCATTTTTCATGGCAATACTCACAAAATAAAACAAGGACAACCTCAAACATGAAACACATAGCCTTCTTTAAATCAGTAAGCTTATTTAAAATGTTCCTTTTATTGTGAATGCAATAAAATATCTTTGCATCTTTCCAAGTGTGTTTTTCCTACCCCAGGGGAAAACCACTTTGAAGAAAGCAGCAAATTATTTTGTATACTACATCCAAGGCTACTGAACCAGAAGAATAAGGACATACTGCTTGTGAGTTCAGCTGGATCAATAGCTCAGTCCTGGGATTTGCCTGTCTGCTGGATACTGGATGGAAAGCACTAAGCTGCCAGTTTGTACTGTGCGTATTTAAGACCCCAATACAGCCAACTGACATTTTTCATAAGACAGAAAGTAACTTACCTGTAAAAATGTTTAGACGTATGAGCACATATAATACAAAGACTATGAAATGTCTTGGCACACTATGTAGGAAATTTTCCCTTGCTGTCATCCTATTACTCAAGAGAAAGAGCACACACACACACACTCACTCACACTTTCACACACACACTGACACACGCACACATCTGTACCTAAAAATATGTATTTGTAGAATGCCTCAAAGCACTCCACAGACAAGACAAAACCCGTTCTTCCATCTTTTTCCTGCTAGAAAGCACTACACAGCTGGCCAAGCAGGCTCAGAAGCCAGTTTTCTTCATCTCTTACTTTCTTGACTACACTCTCCACCACTGTAGACTATCTGGGTGCATAATGTGTGATGTGTGTGCAATTTGACGAGTCATTACATCAGAGGTCTGATGAGGACTCATTCCTGTCATCTTTTATGCCATTTCTAGTTTTTCCTCAGTAAGCATCCATGTAGGTCCTAATATCATAGTAGCAAGATATTCAAGCAGGCCTATTAGACAGGATGAAATTATCTGATATCTCACTAGAAGATACTAGAGACAGGCTTTTCTGCTGAGCTTGAGAGCTTTGTGGTACTGTCACTGTTCTGAACATAAAAGAGTCTCCAAAATGGTATTTAAAAACTGCCATGAGAAAAGAGGCACTACAAACAAAGGAATTAAAAATGAAAAAATAAGTAATGCAGCTAAAAAACAGATATGCACTGAGGCAACAAAAAGTTTTAGGCTGTTGGCTGTACTTATGATTCTGTCCTTTCCATCCATACTCAGAGCAGAAGCTTGCAATCCAGAATGATAGGATAAGTGAAAGCTTTCAACATCTATTCAGGCTCAGTTGTCATTGTGAGGATCTAGGAGTGTTTTCCTGGCACATGGCCCAGCCAGGGTCAGCAAGAGAGGGAGAGTTGCCACTTGAATCTCTTTGTCATTGCAAAGTGGCCCTTGCCTTTGGTATTCCTCTGACTTCAGCTTCTGCTTCAAGCAGTGGTACAGTGACTAAACTGAAGGAAATAAAAAAAAGAATAATAATCTTTGGTAAGACAACTCCTTCCACTGTAGAGAAAAGGAAAATTCTGCTTTGATTTGACAAATTGCCTGTGCATTGGGCCTGATAATAAACCAAGGAAGTCAGGAGGAATTTTTTCTTCTTCTCTCTTCTCTCGCTCTTTGTTTCTCTCTCTTTTTTCTTTCATAGTTGCTTTGATACCTGTTAGGAAGTGATTAGTAAAAATTTGCTATACCTGTCCTGAGAAAGTTATTTTGAGTCACATAGCTCTCATTCTTTCTCTCTACTCAAGATGTCTTTTCAAGTAGAAGCATACCTGAATGGCCTCTGTGCAGCATGACCAAATGGTTAAGGTAGCACAATCTCTGTAACCAATCAAATGTGAGTCCAGTTTTTCACTCACACTGTTAAGCTGTATGAGGTTGGGTAAATTGTGTCATGTCTCCAAGCCTTAAATTTCTCCTCATTAAATTACCAGTAATAATGTTTATATTATAAAGTGGTTGTGGGGATTAAATTAGAGACTGATGTGGTTTGGTTGTGTCCCTACCCAAATCTCATCTTGAATTATAGCTCCCATAATTCTCACATGTTGTGGGAGGAACCTGGTGGGAGACAATTAAATCATGGGGCAGTTTCCCCCATACTGTTCTGGTGGTAGTGAATAAGTCTCAAGAGATCTCATAGTTTTATAAGGGGAACTCCTTTCACTTCAATCTCATGCTATCTCTTGCCTGCCACCATGTAAGACATGCCTTTAGCCTTCCACCAGGATTGTGAGGCCTCCTATGCCACGTGTTACTATGAGCCCATTAAATCTCTTTTTCTTTATAAATTGCCCAATCTCAGGTATGCCTTATCACTCTGTGAAAAGGAACTAATACAGATACCGTATCTAAATAGCGAAATTCAGTGTCAGGCATTAATTAAGTCCTTAGTAAATGGTGAGCGATTGGTATTTCTTGATGGTCAAACATTGTTCGTTTCCCATCACCAATGAAAAGCTTTTAAATCAGTGGATTGCCAAAAATTGTTTTGCTCATGGGAAGGGAACATTGATCTGTGTAACATGACTGTTTGTAAAAGTTTCTCCTCACAGCTACAGTTTACACGGGATTTTGCACCTTCATTTAGAGTATATCGTGATAGGAAACAAGGAAAGGCACAAAAAGACAAACAATAATGGAAATTTAAAAAGAAAACAAGTTGAAAATAATTTCTAGGAATGGGGAAGAATAATGTGTAACATAAAATGTTATCTTATTAAAGAGCCAGTTCTATACTGAAGCACATGGTGTGGAGGTTAAAAACAAGGAGTAAAGATTTAGACACAACTAGCTTCAAATTTTGCCTATAACACCTACCATTTGTGAGACCATGGGTAAATCATTCACCTTTTCTGACTTTACAGTTTTTTCCCTTTGTGTCAGTGATATTAGAACATTAACTACTTCAGAAAATGTTGGAAGTATTAATGAAGGATACTTTACATTGATTAAACTAAGAACTTTCTTCTCTACCTTCTCTTTTGAAAATCATAACCCTAAATACCCTGTGTAACCCAGCTCATTCAGTCACTCAACACTGTAAAATAAAGATGTACACAGTGTTAAAAAAGTGGCTATATAAAAACATATTCAACACATTTAGGTATAAAGTTATTTAAATATAATCTTAATATTATGTGTTCTATTATTTGTTTAAATTCTCCAAACAAAATGAAATGTTCAATTTAATATTAAATGTGAGGGTACAGTATTTCAAGCCTTCAACCACCATGACGTTGTGTTTTCACAAATGAATTTTAAAGTCTATCCAAAGCAACTAAACAAAGGTATTTGTACCGACACCCATTTCAACACGGTTGTTGACTGAGCATGGACTGTTTGATTTTATTGGGAAGTGGGATTGAGGTTGTAAGAAACAACCAGCTCATCAATACTACAAAACATTGTTTTTTAAGTGAACTGCAAATTGTGCTGAGCTCAAATACTATTTAGCCCAGTAAATGCTGTATAAAGTAAAGCTTTTTTATCATGCTTTCAAATATCTGGAAGAAAAATGCTATAAATAATAAAAATATTTTAAATGGAAAGCATTGCAAATTTCTACCTCAGGCCATATCTAAAGAGTGAGCACTAGAAATAAGAGTGTTTCAAATAGACTTTATTGTTTTGCTTTATGGATAGTACAGTGATTTTTTAAGGGTAAAACTATAGAAAATGGCCATTAGCATTCTAGTTATCTCTTAAGTTACCTGTTATCTTTGGAAGTACAAAAAATTTTTATAGAACTACTAATGTCATTATAGGTTTTAGGCATAGGAAATGATTAGATTTGATTACAAAGACTTGAGCCTTACTTTAGTTAAATAAAAAACTTCAGTAGTAAGTTGTAATGGGGATAATAACATTTTCTGCTTGTTATTCCAAGTCTCTCTAATGAAACTTCTATTTCTAATTGATAACACATTTTCAAGCAGCCAGCAAAATATCACAGAAAACCTTTTCTATATTAACAAGACACATTCCAATTCTACAGAAATCATTTTTGATCATTTAAAACAAATATTCTAGTTTAGTTTTAAACTGGCATCATTTGAGGGGGAATTAGGAGTGTTTGTTTAGATCAGCTGACATTAAAAATAGGGAGATCTGAAAATAAGTCATAAATATTTTACAATAAATGTAATTAACTTTTCCCAATTATTTTTAGTTATATTGATAATTTAGTAGGAAAGTGCTGCATGATAATTATAAATATAAGCCAAGTGTTCTTGGGATTTCTGGTAGCCATTACAAAGCAAACCTTTTTAAAATGTCAGTTTGATCACCAGTATCCAAACATGTATCATGGCTAAATGTGGTGACTGGAATTTTTCAACTTAAAATTTCCCCACATGCTATGGTTTTACCTCTCTGTTCTCTTATATTATGTGTTTTATTAAAAGAGCCAAAAGCGTTCCCCTAAAGTCCATCTCCCAAATTCTCTCACATTTTGGTTGCTTTAGGGATCTTAATCTGATACAGTTAGTCTATAAAGATGATGCATTTCAGTATAAAGAGTTGATATCCCTGCTTCTGATGGGACACTAAAGAGAGGACAATCCCTACGCTGAATGTTCGCAGATGTCTTCAGACTATCTGTGGCTTCCATAGTGTCATGATGGTTACCTTCCTCTCACTATATCTAGATAGTTTTATAATCCTCCACCCTGAATTTTGACCTTTAGTGAAGAGCCTGGCTTTTAGTCCTGATCTCAGGTTCTTTCTTCTCTCTCTAGAATGAAAGTAATTTTCTCTTTTGTCTTCCAGTTAGGTGGGAACTTGCCTCTGCCATGTTAGTTTTTTCTCCCATCACTTTGTTTGAAATCCCCTTATTTAAGCATTCTGGCTTGCTGTTAGTAAGAGAAAAAGTACGGATTCAATGTTTTCAAAATCTTATCCCCAAAATATTATAAATGTGCCTGATATTGAGATGGGTTCTAGAAAACCAAGAAGAAAAGGCATATCCCCTGACTTCAAAGAGGTCTCTCCTTACCGACCAGACAAGATTGATTGGGGGCACACTAGAAGGCTTATAGTAGAGAGCAGTGACATGGAAGGCTTTTCAGGGGTAGCATTTCAGTTGAGACCTAAGGAGTTTTCTCCTAAATTTTCATTCTAGGCAGAAGGAACCGAATTTCAAAAGTGCGGAAGGCATAAGAGAGCATGGGGTATGTAGGAAATGAGTTCGGTGCGTCTGGAGCTTAAAGCATGAAGGGGAAATGATTAGAAATGAATTTGGATAGATAGGCAGGGCCCCTTCATAAGGTTTTAGTATGTCATGGAGTCTGTTGTCATTAGAAGCCTCTGAAGTGTTTGGGGGAGATCAGATTTGCACACTAGAAAGAGCTCCCTAATAGTAGAATGAAATGTAAGTTGAAGGTAAGGGTTGGAATTGGGTGGGGAAAATTAGATTTCGAGAGACCAGGAAGGAAGTCTGATCTGAGTAACCCAGTTGTGTGCTGATGACTGTCAAAACAGGGTAGATGTGAACTTTTTGGCAAGGTGGAATTGATAGATTCAGGGGTTAACTGTGGAAGTTAAGAGTGAGGAAACATTAATGATAAAGTATTGTATATTTCAAAATTGCAAATAGATTTTAAATGTTTTGACTATAAAAATGATAAGCATGTGAAGTGATGAACGTTAATTAGCTTAATAGAATAATTTCACAATGTACACCTATTTCAAAACATCACATTGTACCCCATAAATATGTATAACTATTATTTATAAATTAAAAATAAAACAAAAATAAATGAATAAACAAGAAGTTTTAAAAAAACACTGCTTTACTCTTCAAAAAATAAAAAAGAGGAATGAGACTGACTTCTAGGGTTCTGGCTCAAACACTGAGTAGATACCTTTATTTCCCTTAAGATTCAGAATAAATGAGGGGTTGTTGGGGCAGATTTGGTGGGGGAGGGGACGGAGATGAGTTTGGCATTGGATGTCTAGAATTCCATGTACATATGAAAGGACCCAGTGGCAGATAGAAGACTGATAGCTACCATGATACATATACTTATTTTTAATGCCTATTGGCTGAGTTCTATAATTTAATGGTTATGATAAAGCTAAGACAAAAATCTCATCTCTGATTAGAATTTGTTAGAGTTGTAATTTTATACAAACTACATAATCTCTCTGAACCTTAGTTCGCTCTAATGGATGTAATTCTAACTTTATAGAATTGCCACAGGCTTGTTATTGTGTAGAGCCTAGTAGAGAGCGTATACATAGTAGGTACATAAAATGTTATAGCTATTACTATTAATAAAAGGAAATTAGGGCAAGAGGAAGAAAGCACATCTTTGTTGTTTTAATCTGATGATTTCAGAATTTAAAGGTTAAATTTTTTCCTATATGTTGGTTTATCGCAACAATACATTTCTATGATATTATTCTGGAGTCTTCATTTGCATGTGATAGAAACCAATGCAAAGTAGTCTTAGGAAAAATAAAATCCACGGGCTCATGTAACCAGTGAACTCAGTGTGGGATTGCATTTGGCTTCTGTGGACCTAGAGACTCAAACAATGTTGTCAGGCTGCTCTAGCTCTCTTGCTCTGGCTCTAGCTCCCCTTCTCTCACTTGTTCTTCTCTGCTCCTTGTAAAGTGGTCTCCTTCCCTCCTATGCAGAGAGACACCCTCCATGTAGGTAAGGAACACACTCACCACCGGTTCCAGGTTTACATCATTCCAACTTGACACAGTGGAAAGAAAGTTGCTGTTTCCTGACATTTGTGATTACATCTGCTGGGATTCCCCCTCACCCCCAATCACAGTCCAGCCAGATTTCCTCAGGAGCACTAAACCCTAAAGCATCCATTGCATGAAGTAAATGAACTTGTCTCTTTTGCTTCTAAAATGGTGCAATTTTGTCACCTGAATTATTTTTTTTCTGAGTTCTGTGGCCCAGATGAGGAACTCTGAGAAAAGCTGGGTGCGCATGTTGTGAATGCACAGGCCAAGGTCAGAGAGATAATCAGAAATATGAGTTTGAGAAATCTTCTTGCATATCCAAAAAAACAATAAATACCACCTATGCTTAGATGATGACATTTTAGAGAACATTGCCTGTGTGCCTCGAAGAACATTGATGTGTTGGTTTCTCCTGTAAAGATTCCCTGCCACCCTCCACCCCACAAGTGAAGCTGTTATCATCCCTACCTCCCCAGGCACGGAGGAAGCAGGGATACGCCAAGTACATTCTTCTGGCTGGCTTCCCAGGTCCTCTTCTTGAGCTCTTTATTGAAGCGCCTCAAAAAGCGGGGGGAGAATTTTGAGGTGAAAAAGTAGTAATATTCTGTTGGTTTCTAGAGTAACATTCACGCTGTGCCACAAAATGTCCCTTGGTGCCACTGTCAGAGCTGTAATAAGGCTCATTTGTCAGTTCCAATGTGACATTTCTTATGTTTCTATATAATGCTTCTTAGATTACGATCATTAGACAATAATCATTGTCAGCGTGATCATCTTTGAAAACAAAGGAAAACATGAGCATCCAATGCCCCAAATCTGAACTGTTCCATTTGCTCTAAGCAGTGTGCGCCTGCTAAGGTGTTAGCCTGCTGTCTTCAGCGTCCTTTCAGTGACTAACGTGATTGACTATTCTTCTGCAATCAAAGAAGCCCAGATTTTACTTCACTTCTAGGGCTGTTGGACCGGCCTTCCTTTTTTCTTCTGTGTATATGTGTGTGGCAGGTTTTTGCTAAAAAAGCTATTACCCCTTTGATTTTGTTTTAAAATTTACAAAGCCCATTAGGCAAGAACTGCAGATTTTGCCAGATCCTTGGTAAAAGGCAATCATCGCTGGTCAGTTTCCTTCATTGATACTTACATAAACAAAGAGGATGCTTTAGCCCAAATTATGTTGTCTTGTTTGCTCCTTCATCTTATGCTAAAAATCCCAATTTTAGAGATAAAAAAATCCAAATCAAGATAACGTCCCAGAGGTCAGTTAGCAGGTAGTGATTTCTAGTTTATTTTTAAATAGCCTCTTTTAAAGAAGGTAAATCACTTGTAGCCAGTCTGTGTCAGTCAACTGAGAAAAGCTGACAAAATGAATCCAATAATAGAGTTTTTCATATATAATAGAGACTCTTTTTGTATAAAAGATCTAGCTAATTTATACTAAAGCTTTTGTGTGGATATTTAATTATTCAGATAATTACCTTAATTTGCCAATGGAAATTCAGCTATGCCTAAATGGCATTAAGTTTGGGAATATAGGCCAGTGCTTTTCATTTTGTTTTATTACCTTACTCAGAACATTGGTTTGTTCAATCTTCTATTGTTCTTTTTACACTTTTATTCCAGGTTAATTTATTTTTGCAGCTCCAAATTGCGCCTTTGTGTGAATAAAGTCTAAACTATGGATAATTTCAATTTTATCTTCTCAGACAATATCAATTCTCATCTTTCTAGACGTCTACTGGACATTTCCTTTTAAATAGCTCATCACAATCTTGAGGTCCATGTGCCTAAAATCAAACTGGTAATCTAAAAATCACATTTCATTTTTTGACCCCAAACCAGCTAGCTTCACTGTGGTACCAACCTTCACTTTTCCTTTCACCCCTTTGTCTTCCATTCCTTTAAGCAACGTTCCTCAGAGTTGTTCATCCTTTTTGTTTTCAAACTTTCTTGCCGCTTTCTCTCTTTAATCCAACCTAATGAGGCTTTTGCCTCTACTCCTCCAAGAAAACAGCTATCATGTAAGACCTCCATGTTGTTAATTCAGTTGTCAAATCCTGACTCATTTTACTCTCATCTGAATCTTGATATGATTTCTTTCTTTAGAATGTCCTGGTATCTTTCTGGTTGATCCTGCACAGTCACCTAAGCTGGTGTGTATCACCTGACACCTATAGTTTGGAGGTAGGCTCAGTGTTTAGACTTCTCTTTTATAATTTACACGTCATATGTGGATTTTTTTTCTTTCGGTTTTATGGCTCCAATTACCATTCAAATGTTGAAAACTCCAAACTTACATCTCCAACCTGAAACGCTCCTTCAAACTCCAGACATCTCTATTTGGATGCTCTAGACATCCCACACTTTATAGATCTAAAATCAAGCTTCTGATCCTTCTTCCACAATTTTGTGTCTTCCATTCTTTTCCATCTTAGTAAACCTATTCTTCCAAGTGATCAGGGCAAACATTTTGGAGCAATCATTGACTCCTCTCTTTTCTCTCACATAATCCCACCTCCAATATGTCAGCAAATCCTGTCATATCTACATTCACAATCAAAACTGCCTACATAATTTGTGGGGTCTTATGCAAAATAAAAATGTAGGATTATCTGTTCAAAAATCACTACGAATTTCAAGACTGTGACAGCAGAGCATTAAACTAAGTGCAGAGCCCTCTGCAACTGCCTAGGACACCTTTCTATAAAAACCTATATACAATACACTCATTCCAACTGCTTTTCACCTTTTCCAATATCATGGGGCCCAAAGCCACCATCATTTCTCTTTGAACTATTTAAATAATATCCTACCAAGTATTCCTGATCCCCCATCGACCCTCTGCATTTATTCTCAACTAAGCAGTCAGAGTGACCTATTAAAAGATAGGTCAGATCCTATAACTTGTCTGCTCAAAATTCTCTAGTGACTCCTGTTTCACTCACAGTGAAGCCTCCATTTCTCTTTTGCATCCTAAGTTAGTATGTCATAATTTCACATATAGATAACTACAGTATCTTCCAAGTCTACTTATTCTACTCTCTTCTGATTTTGATCTGCCTGGATGCCTTAATAAGGCCAATCTTTATAAAACACTGTTTACATCACCTCATTTAATAATACACAATCCTTATCTCATAGTATTTGAAGCAAAATCTCCTCTGGCTCATAAGTCTTCCACTGCCTACCCCAACTCTACAAAAGAATACCATTGTCTATTTTTTTTCTCCAAAAGACATCAATCACATGTTGTTGTTCTTGTACTTTCTACCATGTAATGAGACAACAAGAAGGCATTTCTACAATGTCATGAGACAAGATTAAGATGCCAACATCTTAATCTTTGACTTCACAGCTTCAGAACTACATGCATTACTGTTTTGGGTTGAGCAAGTTGGGAGCTAAGGGAATATTGCTTTCAATGCATCTTGTCATAGCAGCTCTTATTATAAAGAAAGGGGCTCAAGATGGCTGACTGGAGGCATCTGGTACTTAGCTCATCCCCAAAGAATAACCAGAATAGTAAGAATAGTAAGTAAGTAGATAATAGTAAGTAAGTAGATAATCACACTTAGAATAGATTATCTAAGAGAACACTGAAATCCAACAGTTAAGTGACAGAAAACACCTAGAGTGTGAACGGAAAGGAAAGTGAGGCAGCCTGCTTGGTAGGGATTAGTTGAAACCTGGAAAGACTTCTCATTGTGGGGAGAGGGTAAGTGAGAGTATCTTTGTAGTGGTCTAAATTTCCACCATAAACTCCTGCAATCCTAGCCACAGGAGAGCCCCTAAACCTCATAGGCTTTGAGACTAACATAGGAATCTGCCTGAATACTGTGTGAAGGCACTGCTCTTAGGAGGAAGCTCACACCATGTCCCACGTACCTCCCAGCCCCCCGAGTCCTACTCGGCTACAGTAAGATACCACATTGAGATCCCAGCCCCTACCAGAACACATTCTTCCCAGAGACCCAACAGCACTTTCATCTCTACAACCCTGAAGCCTTATTAACATTCCTTGCCCATGGCCACCACTATGGCTGACTGCTGATGCCAACACTGAAGTGTGAGCCATTGGTAAGGGCGCTGCTCCTCCCAGAAGCAAAGCCACCATGCATTTTTATGTGCCCTAAGAACAAACTTCCCAACCCACAGCCATCATGCTGCTGGCTGCCACCACCAGGGCCAAAGCATGAGAGAAGGATGAACTCCCCAGCCACCTAAATGTACTGCTGCCACTAAAAGCAATGTCACCCTCCCCAGTAGCAGGGCTTCAGTGTAGCTTCTGCCACTCCCACTGGATTATTCTGCTGGTGGTGTGGAGATCACTGTGTCCCTGCCTACCATAGCCAATACCTGCATGCACAACTAGGGGGTCTGAGGACAGGTCCACCTAACCTGACTCTGTCTCCCCAGTGCCTGAGCATGCCATCTGGGGACATGAGGACCACATAGGCCACTTCGCCATCACTAGTGCTTGTGTACATCTCCTGGGGGCCTGAGATTGGTCCCACCCAACCTACCTCTACTACCACAGCTGGCATCCATCTGCATGTGTGCCACCTGCAGGCCAGGGGATTAGCCCACTCAGCTCATTGCAGCCACTGTCAACATCAGTGCAGACTGCTTGGGAACCAGAGAATTCACTCACCTGCCTGGCCCATTGCTGCTACTACTACCACCTAAGCACAAGAATCAGGTCACCTAGTCCTGCTAACACTAGTTACAGCATATGCTACACTAGGGCCCAAGGACAAGTATGCTTGGCCTGCTGCTGCCATGACTGGAGCACAAAGACAAACCCACCTGACATCCACATGCTCAGATAAACTTCACATAGCCTCACTAACAACCACACCCTAAGACACTGAGGAAATCACTGACACTGTTTATAGCTGAAGAAATCATATGGAGACTACACTACTGCATGGGCTTAGAATCAAAGCAAATGTACCCTACTCAAACAACAACACAGATATATCTTCAGGGAAAACTTCTCTCCTACAAAAGCAAATTCAAAAAATTGGAAGAGACAACTGTTATACCGGATGAACAAATATTGATTTAAAGACACAGGAAACATAAAAGAGCAAGAAAATATGACACCTCCAAAGGAATACAATAATTTAATAGCAGACTACAATCAAAAAGACGTTTATAAAACCTGGGGAAAATAATTCAAAATAATTCCAAAAAATCTCAGTGAGATACAAGAGAATAGAGAAAAAAATAAAATAAAAAAATCAGAAAAATAATTCAGGATATGAATGAAAAATTTATCAAAGAGATGCCGCACAAAAGAACCAAACAGAAATTCTGGAACTGAAGAATTCATTTTGTGAAGTACAAAATACATTAGAAGACTTCAATAATAGACTAGATTAAATGGAAGAAAGAATTTCATAACTTGAAAAAAGGTATTTTGAAATAACCCAATCAAACACAAATAAATAAAAAAGAATTGAAAAGAATGAGCAAGGCCTACATAATTATGGAACACAATAAAGTGACCCAATATTCAAATTTTCAGGTGTCCCAGAACACATAGAAAAAACAAAAAAGATAGAAATCCTATTTAATAAAATGATAGCTACAAATTTCCCAAGACTAGCAGGAGATTTAGACATCCAGATACAGAAAGATCAAAGATACCTAAAAACATGCAATTCAAAAATATCTTCTCCATGGCACATTATGGTAAAACTGTCAAATGTCAAAAAAAAAAAAGAGAATTCTAAAAACAGTAAGAGAAAAGTATATAGTTACTTATAAGGGAACCCCCATTGGACTAGTAGCAAATTTCTCAGTAGAAACCTTACAAGCCCAGAGAGAATAGGATGATATATTTAAAGTGTGGAAAGAAAAAACTTGACAGCCAAAGATACTATACCCAGCAAAGTTGCCATTCATAAATGAGGGAGAAATAGTTTTTCCCAGACAAGCAAAAGCTGAGAGAATTCATTACCACTAGACCAGCCCTATAAGAAATACTTAAGGGAGTCCTACATCTGGAATCAAAATGTTGGCATCTACCATCATCAAAATTCATGAAAGTATAAAACCCACTGGTAGAGCAAACACACAAATAAGGATGAGAAAGGACTAAAGTGTTACCACTACAGAAAACCACCACACCACAGTGATAAAAATAAGGTAGGAAGAAAAGAACAAAGGATATACAAAACAACCAGAAATTAATTTATAAAACAATAAGAATAAGCCCTCACATATCAATAATAACCCTGAATGTAAATGGATAAAGCTTTCCACTTAAAAGATATAGACTGGCTGAATGGATTAAAAAATAAAAACCATAACCCCACTGTATATTGTCTTCAAGAAACTCATCTTATATGTAAAGACACACATAGACTGAAAGTAAAGAGATGGAAAAAATTATTCAATGCAAGCACGAAACAAAAGTGTGCAGGAAGTAGCTATACTCAGGTAAAACAGACTTTAATTCAAAAACATTAGAAAAAAAGAAAGACAAAAAGTCATTGTATAATGATAAAGGAATAAATTCAATAAAATGATATAACAATCTAAACATATATGCACCCAACACTGGAGCAGTCCAATATATAAGCAAATATTATTGACCTAAAAGGAGAGATAGACTCCAATACAATAATATTTGGGGAATTTAACACCCCACTCTCAACATTAGACAGACCATCTAGACAGAAAATTAACAAGGAAACACTGGATTTAAACTGCACTTTATACCAAATGGACTTACAGACATTTACAGAACATTTCACCCAATAGCTTCAAAATATACATTCTTCTCATTAGCACTGATATGTTGGCTCTGTGTCCCTACCTAAATCTCGTATTGAATTGTAATTCACATTGTTGGGGGGAGGAACGAGGTGAGAGATTATTGGATCATGGGGGCTGACTTTCCTCATGCTGTTCTTATGACAGGGTGAGTTCTCATGAGATCTGATGGTTTGAAAGTTTGTGGCACTTCCCTCCTTGGTATCTCTCTCTCTTTCTCTCCTGTCACCATGTGAAGAAGGTGCTTGCTTTCCCTTCACCTCCTGCCATAATTGTAAGCTAACTGAGGCCTCCCAGTCATGCTTCCTGTTAAACCTGCAGAACTGCGGATCAATTAAACCTATTTTCTTCATAGATTAGCCAGTCTCAGGTAGTTCTTTATAGCAGTATGAAAATGAACTAATACAAGCACATTGAACATTATCCCATATAGACCCATATGTTAGGCATGAAACAAGTCTTAAAATTTTTTAAAAAGTTGAAATCACATCAAGTATCTTCTCAGACGACAGTAGAATAAAACAAGAAGTCAATAACAAGAATTTGAGAAACTGTACAAAATACATGGAAATTAAACAACGTGCTCCTGAATGACCTTTGGATCAAAGAAGGAATTAAGGAGGAAATTAAAAATTTTCTTGAAACAAATAAGAATTGAAACACGACATTCCAAAACCTATGAGATACAGCAAAAGTAGTTAAGAGGGAAGTTTACAGCAATAAATGCCTACATCAAAGAAGAAAGATTCCAAATAGACAGCCTAACAATGTACCTCAAGGAATCAGAAGAGCAAGAATGAACCAAACTCAAAACTAGTAGCAGGAAAGAAATAATAAAGATAGGAGCAGAACTAAATGAAATAGAGACTAAAACAAAAAATACAAAGGATCAATTCAATGAAAAGTTGGTTTTCTGAAAATATAAACAAAATCAGTAAATTGGTAGCTAGGCTAATCAAGATATAAAGAGAGATGACTAAAAGAAATAAAATCAAAAATGAAAAAGGTGACATTTCAACTGATACTACAAAAAGACAAAAGATCATCAGAAACTATTACATACTGGGAAACCTAGATAAAATGGATACATTGCGGGACACATACAGTCTACCAAGATTGGGTCAGGAAAAAATAGAAAACATTAACAGACAGTAACAAGCAATGAGATTGATTCACTAATAAAAAGTCTATTAGTAAAGAAAAGTCCAAGACTGATGGCTTCATTGCTGTATTCTACCAAACATTCAAAGTAGAACTAACAACAATTCTAAAATTATTCTGAAAATTTGGAGGGAATACCCTCTAGCTGGGTCTATGAGGCCAGCATTACCCTGACACCAAGAACAGACAAGGACACAACAAAAAAGAACTATGCGTCAATATCCCTAATGAACAAAGACGCAAAAATCCTCAATAAAACACAAAACTGAATCCAACAGCTAATCAAAAAGATAATACATCATGACCAAATGAAATTTATCTCAGGAATGCAAGAGTAATTCCACATACTCAAATAAATAAATGTGATACATCATGTCAACAGAATGAGGGACAAAAGTCAAATAATCATCTAAATAGACACAGGAAAAGCATTTGCTAAAATTTAATATTCTTTCATGATAAAACTCCCTAGAAATTAAGTATAGTAGGTATGTACTTCAACACAATAAAGACCATATATAACAAACCCCAGCTAAAATTATATTAAATGGGGGAAAAGCTGAAAACCTACCTGTAAGAACTAGAACAAGGCAAGGATTCTGACTTTCATCAGTCCCATTGAACATAGTCCTGGAAGTCCTAGCCAGAGCAATTAGGAAAGAGAAAGAAATAAAAGGCATCCAAATTGGAAAGGAAGAAGTCAAATTGTTTCTCTTTGTAGATGACATGTTTTTATATCTAGAAAAGCCTGAAGACTCCAGCAAAAAAAAAATTTTTAGATCTGATAAGTAAATTCAGTAAAGTTGCAAGATACAAAATTACCATACAAAAACAAATAGCATTTTGATACACCAATAATGAACTAGCTGAAAAAGAACTCAAGAAGGCAATCCCATTTACAATAGCTACAAAAAACTAAAATACCTAGAAATAAATGTAACCAAGAAGGTAAATGACCTTTATAAGAAAAACTATAAAACACTGATGAAAGAAACCAAAGGCAACACAAACAAATAAAAAGATATCTCATGGCCATGGATTGGAAACATTAATATTGTTAAAATGACCATACTGCCCAAAGCAATCTACAGACTCAATGCAATCTCTATCAAAATACCAATCCTAAAATTTATATAGAAGAAAAATGAGCTTGAATATCTAAAGCAATCCTGAACAAAAAGAAAAAAAGCTGGAGGCATTACATTATCTGACTTGAAAATATATTAAAAAGCTATAGTAACCAAAACAGCATGGTATTGGTATTAAAACAGACACAAAAACCAGTGGAATAGAATAGAGAACCCAGAAATAAATCCATGTATTTACAGCCAACTGATCTTCAACAAAGGCACCAAGAACATACATTGGGAAAAGGACAATAAATAAATACTGGTTGGGAAAATTAGGTATCCATATGCAGAAGAAGGAAACTGGAGCCTTATTTCTCACCATACACAAAAATCAATGTAAGATGGATTAAAGACTTAAATGTAAGACCAGAAACTATAAAACTACTAGAATAAAACATAGGGGAAACACTTCAGGACATTGGCCTAGGCAAGGATTTTATGGTTACAATCTTGAAAGCACAGGCAACAAAAACAAAAATAGACGAATGGGATAATATTAAACTAAAGAGCTTCTCCCATCACAGAAAACAATCAATAGAGTAAAGAGACAACCTATTGATTGACAAAAAATATTTGCAAACTATTCATCTGACAGGGGACTAATATTTAAAATATATGAGGAACTCAAACAATGAAGCAGTGAAAATTTCCCATTAGAAAGTGGGCAAAGGACACAAATAGATATGTATCCAAAGAAGACACACAAATGGCCAACAGATATATGACAAAACGCTTAACATCACTAATCATTAGGGAAATGCAAATCAAAACCAAAATGAGATATCACTTTACCTCAGTTGAAGTGGCTACTATTGAAAAGAAAAAAAAAAACAGATGCTGGCAAGAATGTGGAAAACAGGTAACTCATGCACTGTTGGTGGGAAAGCAAACTAGTTTAGCCAATATAGAAAACAATATGAAAATTTCTTATAAAACTAAAAGAAATACCACATGGTCCAGTAATCTCACTACTGGGTATTTATCCAAAGGAAATCAGTAAATCAAAGGAATATCTGCATTTGTGTGTTTATCACACCACTATTCACAATAAGAAAGATGTGAAATCCACCGAAATCTCTATCAGCAGACGTCAGGATAGAGAAAATGTGGTTTACATGCACGATGGAATACTATTCAGGTGTAAAGAAAAATGGGATTATGTCATTTGCAGCAACATGGATGGAAATGGACGTCATTATGTTCAGTGAAATAAGCCAGGAACAGAAAAACAAATATTGCATGTTCTCACTCATATGTGGGAGCTTAAAAAGTTAATCTCATAAACGAAGAGAATAGAATGATAGATACCAGAGGCTGGGAAGAGTGTGTGTGTGTGTGTGTGTGTGTGTGTGTGTGTGTGTGTGTGTGTGTGTGTGTGGTGGGGGTGGAAGGAGGATAAAGAGAGTTTAGTTAATGAGTACAAATGCAGGTAGATAGAACAAATAAGCTCTAATGTTCCATAGCAAAGTAGAGTGACTGTAGTTAACCATAATGTATTGTAAATATCAAAATAGCTAGATGAGAGGACTTGAAATGTTCCCAACACAGGAATGATAAATACTTGAGGTGATGGACACCCCAACACCCTGCCTTGATCATTACACAGTTCAAGAATGTAACAAAATACCACATGTACCCAATAATTACGTATAAATATAATGTATCAATAAAAACATTTTTAAAACTCCATTCATATTAGTCAAGCCAATGTCAAATATACTCTGCATTCACCCATAATCCTGCTAACATCATTTCCTTTATAGAAAGTGTGTCTCATTGCTTGACGTCTGTCGTAATCATACACATCCTCCAAGGTGTCCTTTATTTTCTACCTCCTCCCTTAAGCCTTCTCTGATCATCTCATTCTCACTGATTTACCCTGCACTCTAATAGTTTTGTTTTTGTTGTTGTTGTTGTTGTTGTTGTTTTATTGAGACAGGATCTTACTCCGTCGCACAGGCTGGAGTGCAGCGGTGTGATCTCGGCTTACTGCAACTTTCACCTCCCCTGTTCAAGCAATTCTCCTGCCTTAGCCTCCTGAGTAGCTGGGACTAAAGGTGCCCGGCACCAGGCCTGGCTAATTTTTGTATTTTTAGTAGAGGCAGGGTTTCACTATGTTGGCCAGCCTGGTCTCAAACACCTGACCTCAGGTGATCCACCCGCCTTGGCCTCTACACCTAGGATTATAGGCATAAGCCACCGCACAGGGCCTCTTATAGATTTTTGTACTACCTACTTTAACATAAAGTTTTACTCTCTGAAATTGGTCACAAATTAATTCAGTTAATAAGCACTTTTTGGGTAGGGTCCATATATTTACTGTTCAATTTCCATTGTACTCTTAGCCCAAGGAAAGTACTCGACGTACATTTATTTGTTGACTGATTGTAGACATGATCTTAGCTTATCTAATAGTTATTGATTTATTAAACACATTATATGTATTAACAAAGCACTAAATATTAAGCAAACTGAAGTAGATCTTTCTGGAATAGTGCCAGAGAGGATATTCAATATACACAGAATAAGAAGAGCTATCATTTACTGGTCACTTGGCAAGCACTTTACTAAGGATTTTGCATAGGTGAGCTCATTTAATCTTCTCAATAATCCTGAGTTAGACATCATTATGATTCTCATTTTATTTATGAGTAATCTGAAATTCAAAGGGACCCTCTCAAGGCACAAAGCTAGCAAGTGTTAGAATGGGTTTTAAATATAAGTGGTCTCATAGCTGAGCCCGTACACTGAGCAGAATTTTCTCTCATAGTCTACATTTGTTTACTGTAAAATTTTAAGACCTAGGTCACTATCATAATTTGAATACAAATTTCCCCTATATGCTTTGCTAAATACAAATAATAAATTTCCCTTTTTGCTTTATCAGAGGAGTATCAAGGCTTTGTACTTTGTTTTTGTCAGACATCAGAGAGAAAACCACTAGTCAAATATTCACCCATTTTTCAGTTAAGTCCACTTTATAAACAGCTCTTGGCAGCACAGAGGGCCCACATGGTGAGTGCGTAGTGCTGTCTTTCAGTCATTCCACCACTGGGACAAGAGTTTCAAGGATCTGCCAGTCTTACAAATTAGTTTCAGAAAGACTTGTTTTCAATAGTTGAGTTTAAAAACATTCTAAATTGCATTTACTACAGTTTGTTTAAAGCTTTTTTTTCTGGCCTATCTTTCTGAGTTGCAGCTTAATTTTTCACTGTCTCATTATAATTTCTCTCTTTTTTCTGGATTTCATCCTCTCATTCATTATTCTTTGTCTCCTCTCTTGTTTCTGGCTTTTCTTCCTGCAGCTGGGCTTTGGTTAGAAGGGGTGGACGCAGCTGCCCAACCGTTTTCACATTCTTTACTGATATGATTTTCTTGAGGTAAAACATCATTTAAGAAGTATTACTCAACAATTAAATGTTTCTGTCCTCCTCAAATTCTGTGTGTGAAAGTCTGCCAAGAAGATCCTTTGCAGTTGTTTGTATTGGTTTGGATCCCTTCCTGTTATGCACTATTTTATTTGTTCTGTGCTTGTTTGCCTTTTATGTAATATTTTCTCATAGTTCTAATTTCCTGTTTCTATTTAATCTTCACCACTGACTTGGTTCAACTGTTATCTTTCCTTTTTTTCTTTTTCAGGAGGAAGGGGTTCAAAGGCTACTTTTCACTATAAGTTTTGACACTTATTAAACTACATGTTTCTTCAATGTAATGGGCTAAATTTTTACAGAGTTCAGGGGCAATTGTGAAGCTAGGAGTTGTACTCCTGCTTAGTTTTGAAGACTCTAACTTGTTCACTGTGCTCTTGGTTTGAAGCAGCAGCAACTTTTGTTGATATTACTACCTAAGGGTACAAAATTGTGCCCATGAGAAAGTGATCTGCTGTGGAAACCTTACACTATCCGGAGTTGAGTGCTATTTCTAACTGGAAGTGCCTTAATCTTTCAAAAATTACAGTAGGCTTTTTCAGCATAGCATCTTAGCTGACTTTTCAATGGAACACTGAATAATTAAATATCAAGTTCTTCCTAAGTAATTGAACAAATCTTATTTATCATGCCTAGCTTATCTTTAGATAAATAGGGATGTATCAGGGTACTTCAATGCTGCTCTTCAACATTTACAGAAGGGAAAGGGATGGGATGGGTCCAGGGATAATATTAACGTATTTAACAATTATAAGCACCAACAATCAGAATGGAAGCCAGTCTTAGAGCAGGAGTTGGAAACCTTTGTCATGCCAGTACTTCCCACCTTGTTCGCTGAATTATTGGGAGGCTGGGGTCTTAGCAGTGGGGAACAGACGGTGCACTTAAGGCCCTTGAGTTAGTGTGGAATTATCTTAATACTTTAATAAGTGGCTACATTTTAGTCTTGGGTGAGAGTGTGCTCATTGTTGATTTATGTTCAGTTCAAATGCAGCAGTCCCTTCCAATTTATATATTGTGTTAGATTGGCCCGCAGACACTATTGGGATGGCATGTGATTTTCTACAGTGGTTCCTAGTGAAATCCTGTGTGCAGGTCAAGTTTAGATTTTTATTAATTGAGCTTCTCAACTCTATGGGAATCAGAGCCTACCACTGTCTATAGAAATAAAATTAAATATATATATATATATATATATTTATTTATTTCAAAATGCACTGAACTTGAGGTTGAGTTTTGGCCATACCAGTTATTAACTGCAATTTTGGGCAATTGCTTAATAACTTCATTTTCACCATCCTTTATCAGTAAAAGTGAGGGAATTGGATCAGATGAGTTCTAAGTTCCCTTCAAGATCTAGCATTCTCTAATTCTATTTAAATACCAATAAGAAGACTTCTTTTGCCTGATATTTAATAGATAATTGAATAAAAATCAACTTACATTTCAGGACATGCAGGAAAAGGTACCACATGACAAACTTCTGGGCATATAATCCATTCCTGAGAACTACTTATTCATTTCTTTCCACGGGTTTCCAACAGTGTTTAAAGACTATCTGGATAAACTTTTTTTTATTTGTATACAAAGGCAAATAATAATTATATAAAATAAAATACTTTTTCTCTATATGCTTAGCATCCAATTATTTTCTGAAGCATCACTATAGTCTTTCTGCAATGAAGGTGTAGTTATCCTAAACTCTTCCCTCTGTCTCATATGGAAGACAGAATTTTCAATGTTTATTTCATTTTAAGAATGGGTTGAACTTTTTGAAAGTGCATTGTTAAGATAGCATTTGTCATTTTCAGAACAATGGCAGAATTAGTTGTTTTTCACATTTATCAATTCGTCACCATCAAAAAAAAGTCAGAACTTTTTTTTACTTTTTTTAAATTTTATTTTTATCTTAGTCACTACACTACCAGGAACAGAACTATTAATATGTGGTATAAACCATCCTTACCCAAACTAACTAAATAAACAAACAAACAAGAAAGAGTAATTTCTTCTTAAACCTTAAAAACTGCTCTGAAATTATCTGAATCACACACTAGATTTCTTTTAGCCTTTGGCATTTCCACAGGTCTCTGATGTACAACAGCTAAATTGTTTAGGTCATATGGTTCTACCTTCCTACTGATACCTGTTTTACAAGACAGTAGTGTTAGTGCCTAATCATCACATTTTGATGATGCCCTTATTCAAAAGATAAATCATGTTCTTTCACACAAAACAAAAAATATTCCCCTTAAGCTGAAAAGACCAATTTTGCCTTTTCTAGTTAAAGTATTAGTTATCATGCTATAGGTCCTCTGTGACAAATACGCCCTCTATGAGGGAAACAGCTCTAAGACAATGAGTGCCTTGTTTATGGTTATGGTTCAATATATTTCTATTGACTTTAAGTGTAAGCTTTGTTGGTTTTAATTGAACTGGAGTGTATATGTCTATTAAAGACTGTCCAAACCAAACTGAGAGGGAAAATAGGCTAGAAACTAGAAAGAAGAACTGGGGCTAAAAACGAGAAAGAAGAACCAGGCCAGGAAGAGATTCAGCCTGCTGGTTTGGTTAAAAATGTATTCATTTGTTTTTCCATCTATTTATCCATACAGCATCAAAGAAATATTTATTCAGGGCCTAATATTTCCTAGGAAAACAAATGTTGGTCCCATGAAATTCATCTTTTGAAGATACATGAAAGATATAAATTATTATGTATTATATATAATTTATAAAGATATAAATTATTTAGTCAGATTTGTGAAACTAGAGGAATATAAAGTACAGTGGTGATAATAGTAACAAAGATTTATATAGGTCTTATCTATGCCAGGCAATCTTCTAATCAGTTTACATTTACTCTTTACAATAAGAAGTATGAGGCAAATAATTACAACTGTCATTCCCATTTTACGGGTGGAAAACCGAAGCACAGGAGGGTCCCTGTCCAGTGTCAGTGGATTCTGGGTCCGTGGAGAGAAATCACTTCTCACAGAGTGGAGACTGAGTTATCTCAGAGAAGAGATTTCAGTTACAAAGGATCTTGTGTGTGGCAACCACTGAGCCAAGCAGATCTTTCCAAAATCATGCCCCATGGAAGGGCATTTTTATCCAGAAAGTCCAGAACAGCACTTGTACTCCTGAGGAAGGCTGCCACGGATACTAGTCCTACCATCATATTTCTCTTCCCAGTTATTAGTAGGCCCCAGTTGGTAATTTTTAAAGATTATTTCTTGAAAAGAGCTCAATTACTGACAAATTCCCCCTCTATCCCATCTTGATCAATCCTGATGCATGAAGCATCTGATCAGAGCCCCTTTTATCAGTGACCTAACGAGGGAGAGGCCCAGAGCTGCTAGCAGGCTTCCAGGTATTCGCCTGCCATGCCACAGGCATCTTTGGATGGTTCCCATTGCTTCCTGTTACAGTTTCTGACTCTGAGGCACTGCTAGAGAAACCTGTCCTGCCAGTCAGTTAAGAAAAAAACATTAAGAAAAATTACCATTCAGGCCAGGCGCAGTGGCTCACTCCTGGAATCCCAGCACTTTGGGAGGCCGAGGTGGTGGATAACGTGAGGTCAGGAGTTTGAGACCAGCCTAGACAACATGGTGAAACACGGTTTCTGCTAAAAATGCATAAAATTAGCTGGGTGTGGTGGTGGATGTCTGTAGTCCCAGCTACTTGGGAGGCTGAGGCAGGAGAATGGCTTGAGCCCAGGAGGTGGAGGTTGCAGCAGTGAGCAAGACTCTGTCTCAAAAAAAAAAAGACTATCTAGCTCATATGTGTGAAAGTTTACCTGGTATATATGAAAGCAAGACTTATTTTATGAAGTTTAAATTATTACACAGTCTATTTTTTCACCTAAAGTAGAGAGAATGATTATGTCCAATTTTGTTGAGAATGCAGGGAAACAAATTTGCTTATCACAGTTGTAGAGCTGTAAATTGGCACAACAATGGGGATATATTTTGATATGATAAGATATAATAGATGTGCGCAAAGATCAATGAACAGTTGTTAATTATAGATACTTTATTGTAAATAAAAAATTGGGAAAATTTACCTAGTAATAGGGAACTGGCCAGTTAAATTATGTTATCTCCAAACAATGAGATACCATGTAGGCATTGAAATTCACATTGTGAAAAATTATTGATGGGAAAGAGTTAATTATGTATTTAATATTGAATTAAAAAATTGACTATCAAATAATATATGCAGTATATCATTTTTATAAAGAATGGTAAATATATATATAATGCAAATGCATAGGCATGTAAAATTGTACTGATAGATAAATATGTGTGTATGTGTATAAATAGATTTAGTTTAGAAAATTATTAACTAACATTTTACTACTAATGGAATTATGAGAATTTTTAAAAATCTGCATTTAGCAATTAGAACAAAGTAATTACTATATAAGATTGTTACTAGGTAAAGAGTAAGAAATTCAGATAAAATAAAATGCCTCACTCTCTTCATAACATCACTTATTATTATTATTTTTAAATAAACCTGGCCCTTCGCATTCGCGTTTGATCTACAATTTGCCCACATCAGTTACCCGTCCTTTGGTTGATACCCTTCCCTAAGGTCTTTATTAAGGGATATTATAGGTTTTTTAAATTGACTAGTCTACATTATTGCCATCCTGTTCACCTATGAGAAAACAGCTTAGATCTCACAATTAATGAAGGGTAGTGATTCAGCAATGGTGTTTGTTTTATTTGAATATTATTCTAGATCAGAGGTCATTATGTGGCAGTGCTTAGGCTGAGGCTGGGCCACAGGTGTTGGGCTTAGCTCCTGTAGTGTTCTCTAATATTTAAAAAGCATAAGATTATTTCATATAAAAATCCAGATATAAGGATTCTTTTGAAAAACAGATAGACCTTGCAATGCAGAACTTGAATTTCCACCAGACAGTGATTAGCTGGAGACTAGTAGACATTTTCCTTTATAAATGGGCACACATGCTCCAGTTAGCCATGGCTGCAGCCACCCCTTACTTTACCTTATTTTGGCTGAAATTCCTTGTCTAAGTTTATAGGCATTTTTGTTGCTGTCTCTTTTTTGGATCACCCCTATTTTCATCATATTTAAAAGATTAAGATGAAATTAATAAATTGATAAGATAATTTGATGAGTATTTTCGTTATCATTTTAAGTAACATCATCCAGATGACAATTGGCCCTCTAATTTCAGAGTATGTTTCTATTTCATTTCCCTAAAAATAATAAGAGGGAGAGATACAGAAAGCAGGGGCTAGACAGAGAGAGAACATAGCAAAAGCATTTATCAGAGGAACACATGTAATGTCAAAAAAACTGGTAATTGAAAGATTTTGGTTGTCTGGTTTACAATTTTCTCAGCCATAAAAAATTACTTTATTTGTATTTGAACAACTCAATATTCAGTTTGTGTTTTAAAGTAAATTACTGAGCCTTTTTTCCCAACTGCCTCTGAGAATAGGAGAAGGAAATTAATGAACTATTAAAAAGAAACTAGCTTCACAAATTTATAGAAATTAAAAAAAAACAGAAAAACAGATTTGCTGGGAATATTACAAGGGTGCAATGATCCCCTGGCCTGTTAGGACATGAGGTATCAACTAATGTGCAATTAAAAAATAAAACCTGTGAGAAGGCAGTGTGGGAGAATAAAAGCCTATTAATGCACTCCTAAGAGTTGAGGTTCTTGCCAGCAGAGCCATCTGTCAAGAGATTACAGAGAAGGAAATTTCTGCAGGAATCTTCCCCTGGGACCAGATAAAGTGCCAAGAAAAGGTGTGTGGCATCAGGAGTGAGGACAAACTCCGAGAGTCCTCTGCAGTGCTTATCACAGACAGAGAGGAAACCATCCACCCACTGGCACTCAGGGAAGAGGAAGAGAAGAGAGGGAAGCCTCTGGATTGCTTTTGACCAGAGAAGTGAGGTCGTATTGAAAAGAGTTTACAAAAACAAATTCCTTATAAGGTAAGTTAAACCTTGTTGTACTACACTCTTAAAATTTTCCAAAATACAACGTTTTATACTAAGAGCACTAATGAGAAAATGAATATTAATTTTATGAGTCACATTTACAGAAGATGATCAGAAATAGTTTAGGAAAAGTAAAATGTCATTTTTCTTGAAATCTTGAATCTTTGAAGTTTATGAAAATGCCCAAGATATTATTTAGATAAAATGTTGTACTAATATGCTATTTTCACTTATTTCTTTAAAATAAATGCCGTTTAAAAAGTAATCAAGATAAACTCATGATTATTTGCCTCTTGAGATTAAGAACATGCCATGCTGTGAAATAATTAAAAACCATATGACCATGAAAGTTACAAGACTTGATAATAGGGAAACATATTTTTTAAAGTTTCTAGAATCATGGCAGGAAATGATACTTTAATTTTAAGATTCTAAATAGATCTTAGTTCATTTCCTGATCCATGTTTCTATATGGTAGTATTCTCTATATTTTAATAATTATTATTCCTATTTCCTTTGGTGATTGATTTTATTTTTTTCTAAGGTGAAAAAAAATGTTGATTATAAAGAGGAAAAATATCACAAATTTATTATCTTGAGAATTAGATAAGCATTATACCTTTTTTCTTTCAGAATTTTGTCAGAAAGAGAGCTGTTTAAATGCAATAAAATAAACATGTTAGAAGGCATGTCTTGTGCTAATTTACAAATGTTTTTAAACTTATAATATTGGTAAGAAATTGTTACTCAGAAATTAGGACTAAACATGCTTTAATTAAATTTTATTTTGCATTGATCAAAATAGAGATATTCTCCTTAAGTCTTCTTAAGTTACTTAAGGAAATGGAGATGTGCAGACATAAACATAAGTTCTAGACAGGGAGAAGAAATAAATCTTATCTGTTGGGAAAGAACACAAAGTCAAATAACACAGTGCTAAGTCTGGCTGATCACAGCGATCCAGTGTTCATGCTGGCACTGTGCCCATAGCAGATTATTGCATTTGTAATTGGAGAGAAATTAACCTGTGAATTTAAGTCAAGTTATTCTGCGAATTCAATTAGAGTGGACAATTAATTTTAATAACCCAGGGTTTTGAATCGTCCTTCCCCTCCTACAAATGAACAATTTTTCCTGATTTATCAGAATATTATTTAAATTCTACTTTCTATTTAATTATTTTATCCATTCCTCCATTTACTTGTTCATTCAACCAATATTCAATGAATAATGTCCAGGTGGAAGGCACTATTTGGCTAGGCATGAAATAATGAACTGATGTGGTCCCTGCTCTCAAAGGGCTTATAGACCAGTACACTGCATACAAAGTTTCCCTTTAGCTTCATAATAATTTAACAAACAAAATTTAAATCTATTTCACCAACATGAATTTGAGGTTGACAGAAGGTAAGTGATAGCAGTAGGAAGTATCTATGTTAACATTATAATTCAAGACTTTCAGTACATTGGTTTTATTTGTTGTTTAGTATTTTTTTCCTGATAGTTTTTTTTTTATTATTATACTTTAAGTTTTAGGGTACATGTGCACAACGTGCAGATTAGTTACATATGTATACATGTGCCATGTTGGTGTGCTGCACCCATTTACTCATCATTTAACATTAGGTATATCTCCTAATGCTATCCCTCTCCCCCTTCCCCCACCCCACAACAGGCCCCAGTGTGTGATGTTCCCCTTCCTGTGTCCATGTGCTCTCATTGTTCAATTCCCACCTAGGAGTGAGAACATGCGGTGTTTGGTTTTTTGTCCTTTCAATAGTTTGCTGAGAATGATGGTTTCCAGCTTCATCCATGTCCCTACAAAAGACGTGAACTCATTATTTTTTATGGCTGCATAGTATTCCATGGTGTATATGTGCTAGATTTTCTTAATCCAGTATTTTTTTATTTGTTTAAAGTAGCAAGGACTGAGCATTATTTACTCTGCTCTTGGGTTCTCATTAAATTCTTTACTTTAATAAGCATGAAACAAATTAGTTTTTACATAGAAGAGGACAAGAATTCTTGTGCAGCAAAATGTCCTCTTCTATGTAAAAACCAACCTCTAAATATTGTCTATTTAAAATTGGAAAATAGATTCTTACCTACTATATTCATTGTTATTCCTACAATTAATTTTGGGTAATGTGCATTTCTATCAGTTTTGGCAGTATTATGATGGTTTATCCTGAGCAAAAGTGATATCTAAGTTTTTGAGTTATGAAGATCCTCTCTGGGATCCTTGCCAGAAACAATGAAGTTCTTGCTTGGACCAGTGGGTCCGGAAACTGTCACTTCAAATAAAATGTGTTTATAAGAGAGCACTGTCTTCATATCTTTTCCAAATAATAAAGTACTAAATTCAACAGCCAATATTTTGATAATGCAACATATGTACTATAATATGAATATAGTATTCTTGTCATAGAGAATGAGTTAGTCAAAATAAAACAAGTTGCAGTCATATAACTGTGCAACTATTAGGAACAGACTCTTTAACGTTAAAATAATGTAGTAGTTCAAAGGCACATAATGAAAGAGAACAACTGATTACTTTTGACTCTTTTTATCAGATGAAATCTATATTAGGCTTTTAGTTAGAGTTTGATATTTTTAGTCTTCAAAGAACATTTATTGGTCACAGAACATTTTCTTATATTATGTATTTTTGAATATTAATCTTTTTTGTCTCTTTATGTATATACAGTTGGAGAATACATTATTTTTGAGGTGGCCAGATAATTAAAAGAAGTTCTCACAGTCTCCTCTCTGCCTAGTACCTAAATGCTTTTTATCTAGAAAGTGACAGAACCCCAACCAAAACAATCTCTGAACTACTGTTCACATGAAGGGATGTGGACACATTAAGGGATGTGGACACACAGATGAACAGAAAGCTGAGCATGAAATACCAAAACTCCTGGGTTTCAGTCTTAACTCTGCTGATTACTACTTTGTGGGGACAAGTCTCTTACTCACTTTCCCAGCTGTAAAATAGGGATAATAATAGCACTATTGTTATTATGTGGATCAAATGAGATAATGTATGCATGGCTTTATCATATTGTTGTGGTAATGATGATGATGATGATGATGATGATGATGATGATGATGATTGTGGTGGGGATAACGATGAGATTCTCAAGAAATTCAGACATTTCCAGGGCCTGTGTGGATTTTTACATTAGCCCTTCACTGTGTCCAGTTTTGAGTTTCTTTATTGCATCCCATGCAAGCCACCAGAGATAGCTTTCTAAAGAGCAAATCTGGTTGTGTCACTTCCACAGAGTGGCTCTCCATCACCTTTGGCTAAAGACTCACACTCTTTAGTGTGGGATACAAGGCTCTTCTCTCATGCCCCTTCAGTTTCTCACACTCCTGAGTCTTGGCACATATTCTGGTCTCTCTGTCTGGAACACCTCCTCTTTGGTCCCACCTGTGTAATTTGAATTTAACCTTCAACACTGAGCTCCAGCTGCCAAAAAGACTTTTCTGATTCCAGCTTCACCTACCTCCCTCCATACCCAGGACTGTGCATAGGTCTATCTTGGCTCAAATTTTAGTCGGTCAGCTTGTCATTTCCTTAAAAAAAAAAACCCTGTGAATTATTTGAAAACGGAGGCCATATCTTTTTTCATTAACTAGGAATTACAATTTCTAACACATAGAAGGTGCATAATAAATGTTAATAGATACATAGATGTTCTAGTGAGCAGGTAGGAAGCCTCTCCTTTTACAACTCTGTTCATTTTCTGGGTACTGATGTCATGCAGGGGTGTTGATATAAAGACACGGATTTATGAAATGTAAGGCAAGAACATCCATAAGTACAACTTGTGGATGTGGCTTTTGATCTTTTAAATAAAATTTTTAAATCTGTTATTTTATCTTTTTATGCTACTTAGCTGGAGTAAGAGAATTCATTATAGTGCTTTTAATTTTAAACATAATTTTTAAAATACTACTTTACCAGTAAAGAATGAATTATTTTTGTTGAAATTTTTGATCAAACTACATGGCCCATTATGTCACCAAAGTGGTAGTAAGAAAGTTCTGGGTCTTTGCTGTTCACTCTTCTCTGTGGAGGTGTTATGCTAAATCTTGTACTTGGACGTCATGATTGTAATAGTGCTTAGAATGATTGTATCAGTCTGGGGGTAAAGATATGGTCTTAGGAAATGAAATTAATATCACCAAAATACTGTATCAGGTTATTAGTGTTGTTATGAATAATTTCAATCTGTTTATGGAAATATTGAACTGTGTTATGAGACTCTTAAAAATTTCCATGCTATACTCAGAGAGGTAAAGCAAGACAAAAATTTTAAAGGAAAAAAATGAGGAGGATTAATGTAATTGTTTTGAGATCTTGGCTACAAAGGTCAATAACAAGGGTGACACCAGTCTGAACTTGGACAGGCAGTTGTTGGGCAGATGCCCTGGCACAAGTATTTTTGGTGTGGGGTTGTGACAGCCTTTGTGCAAGGTTGTGCACTTTGCGGAGTCTTTTGTGATAGTTTAAAAAGAAAATTCCCATGCTACACTGAGATTTTGAATATGAATTGGAATTTTAATGTGGTTTGCATATTTTTGAATAAGCAAATGTAGAGAACTCAGATATGCTCTCTATCCCCTCCCTATCAATAGTGAGCTGCTTTCAGGGGCTTTAATCTTAAATTTCTTACACTCTGAAAGAAAAAAATGTTTCAAAGAACAACAAGAGCTTATGTTTCGAGGTTCTTTCCTGCTCTCTCCTTTAGCACCTGTGTTGTTCGGGGTCTTTTCTGCTGCTATAACTAGAAAAGCATAAGAGGGAAAATATCTTATTACATGCAGGTACTCACCACTTCATTGCTTTTTCTCCTGCCAGATTCTGCTCATGTGGCTCTGTCTTCTCTTGCTGCCCATATAGATAAGACCATTCTTGGAGTCTCCCTTTTGAGGTTCTATATCCTCCTTCCAGTGCAATAAACCAAAATCAGCACTAATCAGTTGCATAGTTCTTGTTCTAACACTAAACTTGTTAGACAGCTGTGCTATCCCCATGGATTTTCTTAGTTGGTCTTTTACTTAACATGTAAAGCAATTGTGGCACAAACTGATTTGGAATGAAAATAGAAGCACAACCCCAAACGTAACTGCTATGTCAATAAGTAATACTACAGTAATAGTGAGTTACCATAAAATTACATTACTTTCTAGATAGGTGTTTTGTTTTCTTCTATTCTTTATGCTCTATTCAGGTACCAAGGATTCTTTCTTATTTGTATTTTTTTCTTTCAACAATATCTATTGAAGGTCTACTGTGTAGATGCATTATGATTCAAATTATACTTACTGAATAAATGAATCTACATGGTGAATTTTTGAAATGCTTCTTTGTGGTTCTAGGACCTAGCATAAGTCTTGGCGCAAGTATATACTTAATCTTTGTCAATACTTGAACACACTAAACAAAGTTGGACTACATGCCATGAGTAGGCAGCTTAGAGAAAGTGAGTAGGTCCTATTTAATTTTCAGGAAGAAAGATGAACAACTTCATAAAATAACATCCCTCAAACCATTGAGTTTCTCTGAGACATTTTCAGGGGAGGATAATCAGAGGAGGAAGGCTTTAAGCCCCATTCTGGGACCTCTGAAGCTGTCAGTTTTAAAGCCTGCCTCTAAGGTTGCACAGGAACACAACTGTAAGGGAGAGTCACAAAATTCTATTTAATTCCATGGAATGCAATTCGATAGTGCCTAGGAAAAATATCTAAATAAAATAAAATACTATGATAAAATAAAATTCTACATAAAGTAAAATGCTGTTCTATGAAATTGAAAAGTCTAGATTAATTGAATAACAATTACAGAGAAAAATTGGGAAATCAAATGACAAATCTCAACTATGTAAATTCCTCTTTCTTTCTTTCTTTCTTTCTTTCTTTCTTTCTTTCTTTCTTTCTTTCTTTCTTTCTTTCTGTTTGTTTCAATAGCAGTTTCCTTGTTGCTCTTTCTCAAAAAATTGCTGAGGTAAACTCCTTACCATTATACAGTATATTTTGTGGAGCATGTAGTTATAGAATTACTTTATTATTATTACTAATGAGGAACACCATAGAAGTTACATTTATATAACAATTTATGATTTCTTAGTCATAAATGTTAGCAATGTAAGGGACCTTAGCAGCATTCTAAATAAATTCCCTTCTTTTTACAGATGAGGGAACCGAATGATACAGTGATTAACTTATTGGTTTTATTTCAGGGAAAAATGAACGAAAATTGTCATTCAGAATTATGTTCTCAGTTATATGAAAAGTGGTTGTCAATGAGACACTCAAGGTCGAGGTGATATCTGGCTTTATCTTCTTTTAAAAATGAATTTAAGAACTTCATTAAAATCTAAGAATATATAAAGGCAGCAATACCATTACTCAGTTAACAGAAATTTACTTATCATAATTTCAAACAAGGAATTCATCAAGTTGAAAATTCTTTCCAAGGAACTGTCCGGTATTCAAAGAACATGAGGGCCATATCACCCGTCATACCCTTGATGAAAATCCGGACAACGTATTCTATATGTGGCTGAAAGACGGCTGTTTTATGTCTCAGCTAGCTCAAGGTATAGCTGAACAAGAGACAGAGTTAAAGACTTCCTTCTTTTTAGAGAATCAAGATGTGCATAGTATTCTGGGGTGTCTATTCTGAGTCAGGTTTCCATAGTCTCAAGTTAGCATGTCTAGACGTCTTTAAGGCTGTTTATCCTAGGTGTCCTTAAGCTTGAGAACCGGTCTTTAGAGGAAAGTCAGCTCTCACAGTGGCTCAAGACCCAAGGCCATTTGAGAGAAAAAACAGAATCAAGCACAGGAAGACAGTGCCTAAGACACTGACAGACAGCCATGGAAGGAAAAGCAACACACACACACACACACACACACACACACAATTTATGGAGAGAAGGAGATATACCATGGCAGTGACATCTTTATCTTTAATAAGGTACTAACTTTTTAAAAAATATGTAGCATGATTAGAATAAAACTGTCTTGACTCAAAGAATGAATATTTGAAAATATTTTCTTCCTTTGCATCTAGCTTAAGATAGCATTTCTGAATATCTGTACTGTGGGAACACCAGCTTTATGGAATGTCATCCTACAATACTCCCCCAACCCCCACATTCTAAGAATTTGGTGATCACATAACTTTGGGAAACATTGGTTTCAACAAAGACAAATAGCCATCTTTCATTTGGGGCTTAAAAAAATCATTGTAAATTTGTAAGGGAAGTATTTAAGATGCAGAATTTTCTGTATCAACTACAGAAACTTTTGTGGTTTGAAGCATCTCATAGTACCAGTGTTCCATGAAACACACTTAGGAAGTAGTGACTCCCATCATTTAACAATGCAGTAGGAATTGAGGTTAACCAAGACATCTTTTTGTCTTGTGTGGAGCTTACATTTTAATACCACGAAGAGGAGTCCTAATTTGATAATTGTTATGATTGTATAAGTAGTATGACATCACTAATGATCTCTGTGTTTATTCAGAATAGACCACCAGAAGTCTAATGAGTTGTTCAGAACTTAGACAACCTAGGTTACCAGTATTTCAACTTTCTTAAGCAGCAGCAGACCTTTTATTTAAGCACATTCTTTTATAGACATTCAATATGCAAAAGAGATAAAAGGCAGGCTGGTTTGATTGATTTGGGAGTAGAGTGATAGACTTTGGTCTTCTGACTTCTATAGTGGTCTGTGATTTGTATATTTGAAGATCAGCAATTACAAGAATTTTGCATAAAGTTCTCATCAATAAAAAAAAATTCTGTATATTTTAACAATTTTGGTTAATAAAGCACCAAAAAGCAAGGGTTATTTTTATAAAATATTTGATTCAGTTTGATTCTTTTTTTTTTTGCAATAAACAGTTTCTATGTTATAGCAAGTGTTCAAGAATTATAGAGCGGGGTTATACTTGTCAGGCTTCTTGAAGTGAATTTTTGAAGATTCAAACAAAGCGAGATTTCTCTTATAAGTTGTTCCCTTACATTTTTTAAAAGTAAAGGGTGTATAAATAAGAAGAGAATGACAACTTCTAAAAAACTTGTGTTGGTTTTCTATTGCTATTGTAACAAATTACAGTTTAAAACAATGCAAATGTATTATTTTATAATTCTATAGGCCAGAAATCTCACATGGGTCTTACTTGCCCATTGATCAAAACTTTGGCAAGGCTATTTTCCTTCCAGAAGCTCTAGGGAAGAATTTTTCTCCTTGTTTTTCTTCTGGCTTCTAGAGGTTTTCTGCATTCTTTCGCCGATGTACTCCTTCCTCCATGTTCAAGACCAGTAAATTTGCCTCTCCCTCACCCTGCCTCCCTCATCACATCTTTCTCTGATGACAGCCAGGCAAAGAACTCCACTTTGAAGAACTCATGTGATTACATTGGGTTGCCTGGATAACCCAGGATGTCAGATCTACATCCATAAACACATCTGCAAAGGCCCCTTTGCCATGAAAGGTAATATTCACAGATTCTTGGGATTAGGATGTGAACATGTTTAAGAATCCATTATTCTGCCTATCAGAGTATTTTAAGTTCCTTCCCAAAATGCTAAATCACTAAATGTATTATAGCTTCATAAAATTAAATAAAGTATGAGTCTTTTGTTTCCTCTTTGCATGTGAGCCCTTTCCAAGTGACCAGGAAGATACTACTCATTCTTCAAGGTCCTGGACCAATGAGCCCTACTCTGGGACCTCTTTCTCTACTGCATCTAGTTGCTGCCCCTTCTGAATTTCTTCTCCATTTATAGGTGGTAGCTTCTGCGTCCATCTCCAATGTGTCTTCCGGGCTCCTGTCAACAACAAGAGCTCCTAAAAACAGGGACTTAATCCAATTCAACTTTTTAAAAATAGCAGACATAGTAGGTGATATTCCTAGAGACACTTCCTAGGGGACCTTCCCACATTTTAGACTATCATCTGTATGCCCATGACTCTCAAAATCATTATCTCCCGTTTTGATTCCTTCTAGAATTCTCAATTCACTTAGCCAACAGCCTATAAAATATCTCCTCTTCGATATCTAATAAACATCTGTGTTGTGGGTCTCCAAAGCCACTCTCAGATTCAATGATTTTTCTAGAAGGAATCATAGAACTCAGAAAAGCTTTTGTATTCATGGTGACAGTTTGTTACAGTGAATGGATACAGATTGCAATCAGAAAAAAAAAAAAAATGGTACACAGGGCAAAGTACAGAGGAAATCAGATGCAGCTTCCAGTTGTCTTCTCCGGGTAACATTGTATGGCCAGCACTTAATTCTCCCAACAACAATATGTGATAATACATGAAAAGTACTGCCAACCAGGGAAGCTCAACTGAGTCCTGATGTGCATGGTTTTGACTGTGAGTCGCTCATATAGGCATGCAGCACCTATATGATTAACCTTAGGTCAAATGGATATAGTCTCAGGGACCCAGGGAAAAAAAACAGGTGTTTACCATAAATCACATTGTTAGCAAGGCCCCAGGTATACAAAGACACTCTTATCATGCAGAATATTTCAAGAGCTTATAGACCTATCTCAGAAGCTGGTCAAGAGCCAGTCCTTTTTTGGAAGGTGAAGGGTTTGAACACCACAGGTCTGAATTAACCCTTTACTGAACAGCGTCTCCAATTTAACATGGCTAAATCCAGAACACTTCATTTTTCCCCAAACCTGCTCTTACATGAGTCTTTCCCACTTAGGTAAAAAGTATTAGTATCCATCCAGTGGCTCAAATAAACAAAACACAAACAAAAAAATCTAAAAATTATTCTTATTATTCTCCTCATCCTTTATGTCAGTTTCATCAGCAAGTGCTAGCAATTCTCCTTTCAAAACATTTCTAAAACAATCCCAAAATTTCCCACTTCTTTCTATCTCTACCATGATCATAGTCCAAGCCACTTTGGCTATAGTCTCCTAAATGATTTCCTCCTTTAACCTCCAATCTTTTCTACACAGAGCGTCCAGAATGATATTTTAGAATAATAGAGATCGTGCCATTACCATGCTTAAATCCTCCAGTGGCTTTCCATCATCAGACCCAAAGCCTTCTCTGAATTAAAAGGCTTTATTCTAACCCCTGCTTGCTTCTTTAACCACCCCTCAATTACTCTTTATATTTCCACCTATGATTCTATCAAAATGGTCTTCTTTTTATTGCTTGGACTTGGCAAACTTGTTTTGCCTCAACTGTTCGGCTACTTGAAACACTTTCTCTATTTTTACATGGCTGACTTCTTGTCATCATTTGTAATTTTCAGCTTAAATATCAACCTCCTCAGAGAGGCTTTTTCTGCCCATCCTAAAACAGGTAGCTGATTACTCACCTGACATCATCCAATTTTAATTCTTTGCATTGCATTATAGTTATTGATATCTAACCGTTTCTATTGTTTATCTTTAAAAAAAATTTATGTCTTAACTTTTCTTTTCTTGTGCATAATATAAGATCCCATGAAGGCTTGGTCTTGCTTGTTCCTTTTGTATTTCTTGGTTGACATGTAACAGACACCCAATGAATATATTTACTCAGTGGATAAATTTTTTAGCATCATCACGAGAGGTTAAAAAGTTGCTTGGGATTATAACTGGTGTTTAATGAAAAGCAGTTTAACTGAATTTTTGGTCTAATAAGAATCAGAAGAATTCCAATAAAGTTATCTGCCTTTAACTCTCATAATTTTTTTTTTTGGCATTTTCTTTCCATTTACTCATTTGTACGCAGCAGCCTTGATTTTTGGTCTTAGCTATTTAAAAACACCAAAATGATTCTTACATCTTGGTGAGTTTTAGCAACATGTTAAAAATTTGATTTTAAGGCTGAGATAGTTTCTACATATTTTATAGTTTATTAAACAATCAACCAGAACAACATTGAAGAGTCAGGTTTATAAAAATCCCTTACTTTTTTTTTGATATGGCTAGGCTTTTAGACTAGGAATATCACCTTTGTACTAAGACTGTCATGCCATTGTTTGTATATTGTTGTGTTACATATTGCTTTTCTTTTAATTTTACTACTCATGTTGTTTACTTCTACTGAACGACAATGACAGAGGAATGTCACTAGAGCTTAATTCAGAGTTTAGTTATCATGGATTTGTGATGATAAGCAGAATCAGTGACAAGCAAGCTAACTTATTTTCATACTAAACTGAATTATAATTGCCAAACATTTATTTATTCTTGGCAAATCTAGTAACCTTCTAAAATAACCTCACTTTGATAACCTTCTATGGCCATTAAGAGCACGTTGTGACATCTGATTCCAAAAAGTATTGAGTAATTTACTTCAATATGCTGACAACAAATGCGCACCAATTGCTGAAAACACTGGAAGCAGATGAAAGCTCAAGAAATGAAAAGAGGATATATGGGTAGCTATAACACACCTCACTATCAAACCTGAGATTGGTACATACTAAAAAATGTTGCTAACTCAATCTTCCATGCCAGTATGTTTTAAAATATTGCATAACCAATCACTAGCTTAGGAAAAACTTTCTAGGTCCAATCTCTTTCTGCCTATTAACACACATGCCTGTGAGTTGATCCTTATGCTGCTGTTCTTGCAAGAGTATGACAAAACACAAACAAACAAACAAACAAAAAAAACCCAAGTGAGGTGCACTGTCCTCCACTGCACCCTGGCTCCTGATGTCCAGCCAGATTTTGCTGACATTAAACACAGTCTTTAGAGTTCAGGAAGGCTGGGCAGGTGCACCAGACACATCAGAGGCAAATGTGTAACAGCATGGAGCATTTCTGCTAGGCCTGTTGGGTTTGACATGCCAAAATAGCCCAGAAGGAATAGCAGTGCCTTTTGAAGTAGCTGAGATGCTTCCCTGATGTCACTTCTCTGAGTTTTAGATCAATGGCTGGAAGATGAATCAGAACATGTGAGGAGAGTCACTGAGGGGAAAGGTGGTGGAAAGGTTGCAGGAGTGAAGCACCCAAGCCCAGAGAAAAGGTGCAGTGAGTTGTGCAAGCAGGAAAAACAAAGGACTGAGTCATTGGAGGCCTAATTGACAATGGCACAGCTGTGACAACAATTTGCCGGCGGCCTGGCCTATTTGATGAAAGGGCCTCTGCTTTCCTTGGAACCCCAGAGTTGCAGTGGCTCATAGGAACGCACCACTCATGTTTCCAGCTGTCTCAGCCTCATAAATACCTAAACTCACAGATGACATTTTTAATGCTCTGCAATTGCTATTCTGCATTTATATTTATTGCAATTCAACATTTCCATTAGTGAATCTATCACTGATAAATTTGTCACTGCTTCAGGAATACAGTCCATCATGCTGCATCAATTTCACTTTACAAGCTATTAATGTACTACAATGCAGCTTAAAATATCATGTGGATATATTTGATTAGAGAGGTACCAGAGTCAGTCAGATTGAACTGAGAATTGCCAGAGAACCCAAATTCTTAACTTATTTATTGTAAAGATGAACAGCCTTGGTGATCAGTGAATGTGTTAATACAACAGGTGTATCTCTTTCACTTTTTCAAACAGGCACTGGAAAGAACAAATTTTAGGAATCTATTTTGACTCAGTTAGTTTGAAGCACAGCAGACTTACAGTATTTTGTTGACACTTGACATGTTTATTCTTTTAGCAGACTCATAATCATATTTTAATATTTTCTGCATTCAATTAGCAGCTTGATTCAAGAAACAATGATGGCATATGAGTCCAGGAGATAGGACGAACTATGGCTTTCTGAAATAGGGTAAATAAAAATATTAAACCTTTCTAAATAAAACACAGATTTTTCAATACAAGATGAGATATTTCTGGATACTGTAACAATTTCTGTTAAAAATAAACAAAAACAAAAGGCACCTGTGCAATGAAACTTTGTACAGAAATTAACAATGCTCAGGAATATGGACTACATTAGTTCATTGGCAGTTAGAATCTGGCAAATCACTGTGTCCACAGACTCTAAAAGCTGAACTAGAGCAGGTCAATCTGAGTAATTTTAATATTTCTGGCAATTGTCAAATGCTCAAACCATTTTCTAAATCTCATTTTTCCAATTTTAAAATATAGAGGAAGACCTGTTATGTACTTGGAAAAATCTGCTTGTGAAGTGCTATGAAATTCACCAGTGAAAATCATTTTTCTAGAGAGGTGATTAATAGCACATATATGTAGAATGATATGCATTTCAAACCTTACTGAGTTATTTTCAAATGAGTGGCAGCAGGCAAGGTAATAATTTTTTAAAACCTCAGTTTTCTACATGTTTAATGAAGACAGTAAGATCCAATCTGTGGAACTTTTCTTAAATTATATGAGATGCAAGTTGTGGTACGTCCACACAATGACATGCAGACAGATACTCATCAGGTTAAGATGGCTCTATGTGTGATGTACAAAATGATTACCAAGAAATAGTTAAATTAAAACATTTAAGACCAGAGTACTATAAATATAATATATAAACAAGATATACAATATATATGCACAGAAATTTTGGTAAGATATAGGAAACACAGAAATCTGCAGTTTCTGTGGGATAGGAAGGTAAGACATATTTTCATATTATGTCCTTTTAGGCTATTTGATGCATTGCTATTTGTTCATATTACTTTTATAAAAAAATTAATAGTTTAATTTTTTACAGAGTACCATGTCTTCAAAAGATTAACACATTGTCTAGCACGTAACTAGAGCTCAATCAATGTTGGCTCTTTGTAAAATGCCAATAATAATTGCTCCTTTCTCCATGAATGTAATAGATACCTTTGCAGCTGCTCCAATAACTATGTTAAGTTTGATTCTGAAGTTAAAGAAGTCTGCATGGAGACACATGGATTTGCAAAGTCCATTTGATAAATGTCTCCAGATGTGGGTACATTATAAACTCAGGAAGCACCAATAGTATGAAAGTCTGCTTAAAAATGTGGCTAGCAATTTGAAGGTGTCTTCATAAACACGGAGTGCACGGAGTGAGGGAAGCAGTAGTTCCTGTCTGTTTCTATCAGTCATAGCACTCAGGAACCTTGTGTTGTGGGTGGGTTTTCTATGTTGTGAGAGATCTGAGGAGTTAGAGCCTGGGCAGAGGAAAATGACCAGGACAGTGCAAGGGAGCAGACTCCACATCAACATGAATAGCTAAAGGAATTGAGGGGGCGCTGAAGAACTCAAGGGAGCCCTTATAATGACAGTTCAAGGGCTGCCACACAAGAGGGATTCAACTTAATCTGTGTTAGTTCCTGAGGGCAGAACTGGGACCACTGGGTAGAAGTTAAAAGGAGACATATTTCAGCTTAGAGCCACAGCTAAAACCCAGCATGTCATGATTTATAGCAACAAATGCCACCCTAGGCAAGGATAGACTTTTCTGTTAAATTCTGAAGATAAAATGTACCAAAGCATCTGGATTCTAACAAGGATAATGTCCCAAACCTAAACTAAATAAATAATCCCTGCATGTACAGCTTTACAAAGGTTAGATACACGTAGTGGATGAACTTTGTGTCTGCTGCAGTTAAGCAGGCTGCAGAACTCCTTGCTAACCTTGGCTACATCTCGTCGCTGCCCCACCTGTATGCAACAAAACACATCATCCTTTTGATTTTGCCTCTTCAGTGCTTTTAGCCCCCATAGCTTCATTCTAGTATCACAAACCTACAGAGTTTAGGTATCAGGCACCAGTCTGCTCTGATACTGGACTTGTTTCTTTGCCTTCAATTTTATCCCTTTTTTCATCCTCAGTGCCCTCATGGCCGTGCGTTTTTGCTTCTGCTGTTATATTTAGCTTCTGCCTTGCATCAACATCAGTTGGGTAATATGGGTTTCCTCTCACTGAAATATAAGCTCCTTGAGGGTTGAAGAGTGATATATTATTGTGTCCTAGAATACAGTAATCCTCAGTAGATTAAATCACACCCCTTTATGAAGAGTAACAGGAGCAAAGACAAGTAGATTTAAATGTTTTGTAGTAAACTATTCACCACCAGCTTTCAGCCCTTAGTTTTTCCACAGATCATCTATCTCTAATGGTTGTAAGCAACAACAAAATACAAAATATAATACATAGTTGGAAGACAATCTTTAGATAATAATGCATGTATCAAACTTGTGTCATTCATTAAGGAAACCTACAATCCACATGTATGTTATTTTCCAAATTTCTGGAATTGCCATTATGGGTAATTTTAGATTTATCCAAGGGTGATATTCCAAATTTTTTGCAGCCGTAGCTGCATAGGAACTAACAAATACAGTCTTTAATGCTGTAGCAGAGTTTGTTTGGGGGTCCCCTGCTGTGCTAGACGTTAACCCTTTGACTTAGGAAACTCATTATCAGCACTGGAAGTACCAATTGAGGCAAACCTCAAGAAAACATGGTGATACGTGCTCAGATTACAATGGGTATTCAAACTACTTTCCTAAGGGTTACTGAGCCCTTCAGATGTGTCATTTATCCTTGTAGGCCAGTGGAATCCTATGGGGTGTCAGGGCTTTTCAATAGGTGGCTTCAGTTTTCTCTCTGGCTTCTGGTACCCTGTTTAAAAGTACATTTGATAGTTTTAAACAATAAATGCAGGTTTCATAAGCACATTGCCTAAAATGAGAGAAGCAGTATAGGATTGCAGCCTCCGTATCAAAGAGTGGGACCTCAGAATTAGGATCATTGTTACAGTGAACTATACCAAATGTTTGCCCTAGATTTCCAAAAGTATAGCTCAAATCTGAAAATCTAGTGCACTAAAAATAGTCTGTTTCAACAAGAAATAGTCATTTTTCTAAACTTTCAATACTACCAAAAAAATGAAAAGCGAATATATTGATGGGAGGGAAAAGGCAGTATTAAAGAAGTTTCACAAATCAAATTATTCTTAAAATTGTTTTAACAATCTTACAAGAAATTGTTCTTACACTCATTAGCTCAATTTAAGAAATTATTGTTTATTAGGCATCTGCTCTGTGCCAGACATAGTCCTGATTGTCACTGGATATACATAGATGGGATGAGTCAGTCTAGACAAGGACTACAGTCTAGGAAACTGGCATTTCTTCGTAACACTTATCAGAATTATAATTTTCACAGCAATTTAGTTAATTTTTGAAATGTCTATCATTCTGAACTGTGACTCCATGAAGGCAAGAATCTTTTCTGTCTTGTCACCAACAGGTAACACCTAGTACAGTGACTGGCACATGATAAAAGTTCAAAAAATGTTCACGGAATGACTCAATTAGTGGATGAAAAATTACTATATTTCAAAGCAGAGTAATAGACATTTTGTGAGAAAAATACTCACGAAGTACTGGGATCCAAAGATAAGCATCTTACCTATTAGGGTGGGAATTCGTGAGTGTGTCATTTGAGATATCCACTAATTATATATGTTGCATTTATATAGACTCAATTATATTGAGATTATACCCACGCCAATCCTTCATCCAAAAACATTCTAAAACTAAGGTTTCATGCTTCAGTCCCCAAAACATCTCATGAAGTGAAGGCAGGGAATGTTTAAAAAAAACAAACAAACTGTACTTAATTATTGCCCCAACTTTCACCTACCTGCAAAGCCTGTGCAGTCATTGTCACTGTCCTTCCTAACCACAGGGAGAGGGAGCGATCTTGGCTTGTATTTACAGACAACAGAGCTGAAGGAATTTCAAGCCATGTGTATGAGTGCAGACCACAAGATCAATGGAGCCCTGCAGAGAGTTCCACAGGCACAGCATGAATGCCTTAGTCCTTTCCTAGCCTAGGAGCTGCTGGTGGGGAATCTTTTTGCTGTTAGCAATCCTACTGTGTGTTCACTCTTGGGTAGTGTGACATTATTTCTATAGTGTGAGCCACCCCATTTCTGATTGCTACATGCCAGCACGCACTCCTGTTGCTATCCAAAAAATGACAGCTTTTCCCTGTTGCCTCTGGTGGTGTTTCACAGCATCCCTATCGCTTGTGATCAACAGCTTTAGCTCCCCTTCCTACTGTTTCTTTAACATCTGTCTCTGTCAGTCCTCCTCACACTCTTAGTTCAGCAGTCCTTGGTGGCGATGGGCTTGGCTTTGATACCAGTTGGCTTGCAGAGTAGGAACTCAGTACTGCTGACCCCTTCTTGTCATTTGAGGTTATACACAGTTGTTACTGACAAAATGAACACAAGATATCCTGAACTGGAATGTGACTCTGGAAGTGCTATTCACTGCAAGGCTGGATCTAGTCAAGAATTTGGGGGTGATTCCATTTTCCAGGAGTTGGGAGTTTGAACCTTGTGCATCAGTGCATCTTTTGAAAGGATCTAATTAGCTCTGAATTGCCTATTGGTATTCTGAATATATGCTACTCCTCTGATGAATGCAGATAATATATATTTCCTTTAGATTTTTGAAGAACAACACCTTGTAAACCTCACAAACAAACCATAGTCACGGATTGATTATTCTCTTTCTGGAGATTAATCAATATGTATTGATGGTCATTGAGCTTTAGAAACTCACACCCTAATGATATGGAAGATCACTCGATGAATTTTCAAGTGACATTTCCATGCTCTTCGTCATATCTTATAGCACAGTCAACAAAAACTTCACTTTCTAGTGCCATTTTGATATCAAAGTAAGGGTCATACTAAATTTAACTCAGAAACATAATACCACTGATAACCAGTCTCTACTAATATTGGTTTCAATTATATATTTTTTTAATTAAAAATCTCTTTCTGTAATTTTTTTTTTTTTTCCAAGACAGAGTTTTGCTTTGTCGCCCAGGCTGGAGTGCAATGGCATGATCTTGGCTCACTGCAACCTCCGCCTCCCTGGGTTCAATCAATTCTCCTGCCTCAGCATCCCGAGTAGCTGGGATTACAGGCACATGCCACCATGACCAGCTAACTTTTGTATTTTTAGTAGAGATGGGGTTTCACCATTTTGGTCAGGCTGGTCTTGAACTCCTGACCTCGTGATCTGCCCACCTTGCCCTCCCAAAGTGCTGGAATCATTTTGTAATTTCTAATGATCATTTACTAATTAAAGCTATTTTCAGCCATGATAATTAATGAGTGTTAGAAAGTGCCATCATTGATTATGCAATTCAGGACTATGTGTTTTTCCAGAGAATTTACTATATTTCACAAAGTTCTTTTTCCTATCTGAGTCAGTGAAATGGTTGAAGTATGTTATTGCTTGGTGGTTGACAAATGTAATTGTTCTGTCAGGAAAGATGGGTTCAGCTTGGATAATTCTAAATGTTAAATCCAAATGTGAGCTTTCGATTTATTTCAATGAGCAGTGCCATCTCTTTAATATCAAACTATTAGCATATTTGAAATTGTGAAAAAGGCTAAATATGCAATATTTTAATCTACTTAAAATTCTTCTTTTGACCTGGTATTGAATGTCCTACTCATATTAACTAGGCCTCTTTTGGTTAAGTCCAGTGGATACTCATTTAATCTGCCTCCACATAACCAAATCTCTAGATTGATAGGTACCCTCTATTTCCCTTATAAAATGCACTAATGCCACCAACATGCTAAATGCAAGAATTAGGTTGTTATTCTCTAATATGCTGATGCACTGTTTCTCCTACCAGTGAGCTGAATGCTTAAGAATGAATAATTATGTAATTTAATTTAATATCTATTTCCTTATGAATTATCATTGTGAAAAAGAGTTGTCATGGGTATTAAAACTAAATGAGTATTTGGGAAAATTTGGTAATGGCAAATCATTGAAAAATGCTCAGGAATCGGGGTGTAGGTAAAACAATGATAAATCTGGAAATAATCCTTAAAATTTGGAAGGTTTCTTTACCCATATTGCTTTATAATTAGCTTAAAATTCCCATTTCACTTTGAAGAAATTTAAACTGGAAATCACAATTATTGTATTTTGACTGTGGTTTACACAAGAATAACTATGGAAACTTTAATTAGAATATATAAAGTTAATTTGAAACTATGTATACATTTTCTTATTTCAAATAAAAATAAAAGGTTTGAAGTGTTCAGCACTTGTACGGCTTCCCACTTGAAATTAATGATTTTTAGATTAATCAATCATCTACTGATCTAGAGAATTTTGGAAAATAGTTTTGTATGGTAGCAAGAACTGACTCTGGCTAGAGGATTTATTGGAATAATACTAAGAATTTTACTGTATCCAAGCATGAGCTGAACCAAGGTCCTGCAAGGGAAGGAAGCTCTGGGGAGCTCAGAAGCAGGAGTTTGTGACTACTCTTATTGCATCTCTGCTCATGTTGAGCCCTGGCAAATCTCAGTCTGTGTCTCTAGATTATAAGTTTCAAGTTTCTGAGAAAGAGAAGCTGATTCTACCAGCTTGGATTCCCTACTCTTGTATCAATCAACCATCCTGGACCAATCATCTATATCCCAGAGGAAAGGCCTGATCTGACAGTTATGAATCAAATAGCCACTTCTGGAAAGAAGGATGTACTACACTCTTAAAATAAATGACTTGAGGATTCTAAAGAAAAAATGGAAAGAAATTTTAGTGGTAAATATATGATGACGATGGGGAATTTTATCCACTAGAATTCTGGAAATCTGCTTCCAAAGCTAAGGGAGGTCAGAGTAGAATATTCGAGTGTAATTCCTGAAGACAGGAGAAGCAGAGGGGGTCACACAGAGGTGAAGTAGGGCTTTTGGAGGGGTAGAATATGAGCAGCAATTGTCTAGAAGGAGGGAATAAAGAAGACAGCAAAAAATGAAGGAGAAAGGAACAGAGGAAGAGTGAGAGAGATATCTTGACATCTGTCCTGTATATGGGGCACTGGAGAGAGAGAAGAATTATGAGTTTTCATAACATTTTCAGGATGAAGCACTACATATATATTGTCTCCTCCATTTCAAGAAAGCCAAAACAAATGTCTACACTTTTTTAAAGGATTTAGTTGTTAGATTGGACAAATACAAGCCCATCTCAATAAGGCATGTTTAAACATCTATCCTGTAATACACACTTTAAAAAAGATTTTAGATTTAGCATTGCTTTTGGAATCATTTCTGTTCTTCTCTACTCATGCTGATATGAAGAAGAAAAAGTAAAAACAAACACATTTATACCATTCAAGGAAAAGTGGACAGTTAGAAACTCAGGTTCTAGTCTTTGCTTCTCCAATTAATGGGTCTATCAAGTAGTAGTTGTAAGCCTCATTTTTCTGACTCATAAAATGTGGTGCACTAATATAAATATTAAATAAGGTGACATATACAAATACGTACAGTACAAAAGCAAAATGCTATTCTAGTGTGAAGTTATAAATGGCTTCTTATCCATATATCCTTAATCATTACAAAACCTGAAATTCTAGAGAGGTAGAATAAAACAAATATTAATAAGTATTATTAATAAAGTAATATAATTTCATTTTGAAGCTTTTACTTTCCTCCCCGTTATTATTTCTTCTGGAAGATTACAATGATTACTTATCCTTTTTTTTTCTTCTCCAGCATCCCCAAAACATTTAGATCTTCTAGAGTTCCTCCCCATGCACCTCCATAATATGATAAAAATATGGTTCTCTCTTTCTCTATGACCCCAAAATAAATGTGTAGGGACCTTTTGTTTGGGGCTTTTACTGTTAAGGACTACCTGGAAATAAACACTAAAAGCAAATATAACTCATATTGAAGTTACCAATCCTTAAGACACCTCAACATATTTTTAGGACATTTGGGCCTGGACTATAGGGAAGTGTACATGTGGCTAGCCCTTCACCATTTCCCATGATCTCTTCCCTAACTTTAGAAGGTCTTGGGGATGTTATTATTCCTTTAATATTTTATTTCCTTATTTTTGGGCTTGGTTCTCCCAAAGATATCAATGAAAGATTTCCGGTTCTTGAAGAGAACATCGTTTGAGGATCCTACTTGCTGTCCTTTGTCCTTTCTCTCCCTGCCCCAATACTCTTTCTGTCTCTGGTGTAGAACCCTCTCATTCCAGAAGATGATCTGAAAACCTATTAGGACAAAACTAAGATATCCCAGTGCACCCAGAGTCAAGCAGATCATTTATAAATTAAGCAAACTCTTGGCAAATACCTGCAATTTTAATATTCCCTTGTTCCTCTCAGAAAAAAGAAATCACGTTAGGTCATTTCTGACATATAATTTGGGCCTCCCGTATATACCCAAGATAAAAAGAAACATGCATGAGTTAGTTTATATTACACTCTGTATTGCAGAAAGATTATAGCTTTCTATAAACTCAACTCATAAAATGACATTCAATATAAGTTATTTCTTTCTAGAGAAATTCCCATGGAATGCCTGTAGTTTTAAAATAGTACTCATTGTTTATTGAACTACTTAAAGAAATCAAAAGTGATTCTGCTTATGTTTTCTTAAAGAAGAAAAGAAAATAATTTTTCATCTATCCATGTTTCCTCCATGAGAGTATGTTCCAACTGAGAAATGGGACAAAACAGGAAAATTTTATAGTTTCTAATGTGAAAGGAGGACTATAACCATCACTTCTGTTTAGCTTTCAATTTTTCAAGTTTTGCCAGCCTTTCATCTCCTCCTGATAAGGTATTTCTTAACATTCCTCATACATAGTTATACAAATTGGTATTAACAAGAAAAAAATACATGAATTATTTACACAATACAAATGCTTTAAACATTGTTGTGAGAAATAATATTTCAACATTATCCTTATCATCTTTTGTGTGTGAAAAGCCCACATTTACTTACTCTGGGAGAAATAATATATGTTCTTATGGCAAAGTCATTGAAAAAAATAAATATATATATAAATATATATATTTTCTAATAAACTGAATCTTTAAATGAAATATTATGTCTCTATATATTGTATGTGTGAGTGGTATTTAAACATATTAATTCCTCCATAGTAATTCGTTTCATATAATGTAAATTATTTGAACCACAATTGTTAAAGTGCTTTTAAACAGTAAAGTTCTATATAAGCAGGCGGTATTGCCATTACTTCTATGGCTTATTTACACCCCTATGGGCTGTTTTCTGCATTTGATATAATTTTTTATTTTTAAAAATTATTGACAACACAGTGAAATTTTCAAATACCAGCAACTATGATGTTTGCAAGCACTGAGAATCATTTAGAATTTTTGAATCATAAGAAATGAAATCAACCTCTATTTGTGCAAATTCCTAGTATGTTATGAATGCAATGCAATCTTGGTATTTGCTTATCAAAGGAATGTACTAAAATATTGCAGAAAAGGCCATGGGCCATGACGGACTTCATTTTATTACTTCACTTTCTTTTGCCTATTAATTCCACATTCCTCTCTCTTCTATTGGCCTTATTAATGGACTTTAACAATGAGATAAAAGTCTTCAGTCCAGTGTTTAGCAAAAAATTGCAGAATTTCAACATGAATGAGACTTCATTTTATAGAAGATATTGTGGTTAATGAATTGTCTGCATTTTGATGTTTCCAGATCTTATTAGGAAAATCTAACTCAATGAACAGTTTCCTTATTTGATGATTACTTTATTTTCTTATGTAGTCCTTGAATTCAAAATTAATTCAACAGATATTGATTGAATTTGTATATAGGCTTCTGATGTGGTCCTTTAAAATGGTTGCTTTTAGTCTTTTCTTCTGCGCTTGTTCTTGTATTCTGTTTTGTATCTTCCTGCTCAAGATTTAAAGTCCCAGTAAAGAGGCTTCAATTAGCCAAGCTCACGTGAAGGTAAAGCAAGGTGAGAGGAGAGTTTTGGAAAAGAAAGAGATGCAGGAACCCCTGATTTTCTTACGGGTAAGACAGAAACCTGGGTTTTTTACATGAAAACTGCACTCATTAGGGAAAAGACAATCTGCAAAAGTAAGATGGAGTGTGATAAACAAAGGGGGATAAAGAATGGGTTCTATAATCAGGAAGTGTACATAGAGCCGGTGGAAATATACCATAGCCTTGATGAAAGTGTGGGTTTCAGATTGGTGTAGAAAGAGAGCCAAAAGCATTTCAAGGATGAATTGATTTGGAATACTAATGTTCAATTGTTCATTTTCTTACAGTCTATTGAAAAAGGCATGAATCAAACAATCACAGAGACAATAGCATTATGAACTATAAGAAGTGCTTTGAGTGTAGTAAGTGAAGCCACTTTGCAGCATGACTCTTGGTAAAAGTCCTGGTTTACTCTCTTTATCTGAATTTCACTCAGTCATTACTAGCCTTGTTGTGAAATACTAACAGATGTACAATTTTTTACCTTCCTTACAAGGAAATTGAGATTACTGTGAGTTTATTAATGACTCTGATGCCCTCAGAGGGAGGTTCAAAGTATTGCAAACAAGGGATATGAGAAAATTATTTTCTCCAATTGTTTTTCAATTCAAGCTTCAGTTCTGTCCTTTATTTGTTATGTGACCTTGAGCAAATGTCTTAAATTCTCTGAGTCTTCAATTCATACATGAATACATAATATTCATTTTGATTGCTTAATGTTGATATTGAATATAACAGTTTTAAAAAAATTATTTGTAGAACTCAGTATATTGCTAATTACATTCCTTACATTAAACTTCAGGGGAGAAATAAATGCATTCTGGAAGAAAAATACCCCAATTTTGAAAATTCTATGCCATTTACAGGAAAAACAAACATACCATTCAACATAAAATATACATGCACAGTATAACAATGAAGTTGAGGCTTTAATGTCTCAAAAATAATTTTTAATATTTATCTTTTAATACTAAAACTATATTCGTCAAAATTTATATAACTGCCATCTCTACTTTGTCCAGGGTTTTGTAGGCCAGTAAAATGACAACTCATTTTCAATTATTAATAGTATCAGATTTCTTAGTTTAAAAAACTAGTGAGAACAAATAAATACATAGTTTTTTCTCAATTATCTTCACCAAGGAAACAATGATATGAACACTCTAAAACAGCAGATAACACAAGTAATACTGTTATCACTGGCTTGGCAAGCCTTGCTGCAATCACATTTTAATTCAGGTATTTCTGAACTTTGGAGAATTATTAGTCAGAACCAGATTTCCACAAGCGGGTCAGCAGTTGATAGCTTGGTTATGTGATGTAACTTGAGGGGGCAAATCCCGAAGTATCTCCCTAGTGTACATGGTACCTGAAAATCTCACAAAACTCATTGAAATACCTACCTGGTTGATAGAGTTTGGCTCTGTGTTGCACCGAAATCTCATCTCAAATTGTAATCCCCACATGTCCATAGAGAGAAGTGATTGTATTAGGAGGGAGGTTTCCCCTATGCTGTTCTCATGATAGTGAGTGAATTCTCACGAGATATGATGGTTTTATAAGTGGTAGTTTTTCCTGCATGTTCTCTCTCTCTCTCTCTCTCTGTCTCACCTGCCGCCATGTAAGATGTACTTGCTTCTCCTTCCACCGTGATTGTAAGTTTCTTGAGGCCTCCCCAGCCATGTGGAACTGTGAGTCAATTAAACCTGTTGTCTTTTTAAATTACTCAGTCTTAGGTACATGTCTTCATAGCAGTATAAGAACAGACTAATACACTGCTTATGAATTATAACTTTATCAGAGAAGAGCGGAAAATTAAGTCACTAATGGCCAGCAAATATTATTCTCCCTCCCTTCCTGGGCCTTCCCTTTACTCCTTTCCAGAAAAAAACTTCTTTCATTCTTCCCCAAATATTCCTGTAACTATCCAACTTCCATTTCTTCTTATTCTGGAATTAGCTCTCCCTTTTCCTCCACTTGTTACTGTTCTACATCAGCCTTTAAATTTCAGTTTAAAGCCAAGCTTCCATAAAACCTTTATTACCAACTCAAGTTGAAAGGCACTGTTCTGTCTCTGAACACTTATGAGCTTTGTGGTCTATGTGATTCATTTGGTGTTTAATCATTTGGTTTTGCCTTGTGATATCTATTTGATTACATGTTTGGATTTTTAAAAATTGTTCTTTTCTTCTTTTTATTTTCTTTATTTTCTCCCCATTTTTCTGGTTCAAGTCATTCTTTACACAGCTTCCAGAAGGGTCATTCTAAATGGCACTCTTCTGCTTAAAACACATTGCATACCCAATTAAGTCTACATTTCTTACTTTGACTTGTGAAGTCACATGAGTCTTCCTTCAAATCATATAATACAATGAGCTACTTCTTGCCATAGGGCCATTGCCAATACTCTTCTTTCAGCTTAGAATTTTCTCTGCCTGTGTCTTTGCATGGTTGGCTCTGTTCTTCAATGTTCCACCGATGTGTTATCTCCTGTATATTTTTCTCCAACTTTATTATAGAAATGAGATCTTTCTGGGCTCTTTATCTTATGGCCTTATTCCTTTTTTTTTTAATGTCTATTCTAGCATTTTCCATTTATGTCTCAGAATCCGCTCTTCACCATTCTGCATCCTGCTCTCTGCTCTGGAGACTCCCTGGGAACTGTATCCATGGTCTCCTGCCTTCCAGACTGGGGTTGGATTTGTCCATTGTGAGGTGAGATACAGAAAGTGGAGAGTGAGGGCTGGGCATTTATTCTCCTGGCTCCCTTCCCTCCACGTAATCCAGTGTTGGTTGTTTCCTATAAAGTAGTTACTATTTATTTTTATTTTACAGATGAAAAAAGTGAACTCAGAATGGTTGGCCGAACGCGGTGGCTCATGCCTGTAATCCTAGCACTTCGGGAGGCTGAGGTGGGCAGATTGTGTGAGGTCAGGATTTCAAGATCAGCTTGATCAATATGGCGAAACCCCGTCTCTACTAAAAATACAAAAATTAGCCGGGTATGGTGGTGCACACCTGTAGTCCCAGCTATTCAGGAGGCTGAGGCACAAGAGAATTGCTTGAACCCAGCAGGCAGAGGTTGCAGTGAGCTGGGATTGCGCCACTGCACTCCTGCCTGGGTGACAGATGGAGACTCTATCTCAAAGCAAACAAAAAATCGTTAAGAGATTTATACAATTAACAGTGACTGAGTGGCACTGTCAGGATTTATATTTCAGCATTTAAAAAAATCACTCTGCCTCATTTAACAATTGGATAATCACAAGTGATCCAACTTTTATTTCTCAGACTAGCTAGAAACATCAGTCTGAAATTAATTTCTCTACCACTGAATTCATTGTTTTTTTAAACTTATGCTCACAGCAGAGGATGAGGAACAAGTTACCATAGCATTTATTCCATGCATGTTGAGCTGTAGAATCCTACAGAATTTGTTATCCAATATGTTAAATATCATCTAGCTTTATAACAAAAAACCAAGAGTTGACCACATTTTCAAAAAAGCGTAATAACTGTCTTGAAACATGTCCTGAATACAACTGTAATAAGATGTCTTAATTATAACTTACTTTTAAGAATTATTTGAACTTCATTTTTAGGTTAAATAATAAAAATTTGTTAAAGATCTTAACAATATTGAATTACATATATTGTCTAACTCAATAATGTTGACCAAATTCTCAATGAGAGAGTTTTAAAAATCATGTGGCAAACCCTTTAGCAGAAGTGTTTCTGTATTATATTTGTTAACTAGAAAAAGATGCTATTTTACTTTATTAATTTAGAGAACAAATGCAAAAGATATAAAGTAAATTTAGGCACAATGCAAAATGTTGAGGGGTTTTAAATCTTAGGAGTAGTCTTGTGGGAAATAATTGTTTAGGTCTTGAAAATTTAAACCTTCTACACATTTTGCTAAAACATGATATGTCCAATATCTCTACTCTTTCCTCAAACATGAATAGCTTCATAAAAAGGTGTTCATTCACGCAAGGACATCCGTGAGTTTCCTTAAATACAGGAAAGGCAAAAAACATGAAAGATGAGAATGAACTCCAGTGTAAATAAAGATAAATATGGCGACAGCTGTTGCTGAATAGTTACAGAATTAGCTTGAGAAATGAAACCTCTGTAGTTCACACACAGGCACACACATACACACACACACACTTTGGATTTATTTATGAAACAGCATCTTCTAAACACAGAACCTTGCATTGCAGAAAAGGCAATTAAATAGAACAGCATGTGGTTGTCAATCACTTCAACAACTAACAAAAGCATTGACTATCAAAGCAAATAATGTAAATGTGCAAAAAGGTACCTTGCTATCAAAGCAAATAATGTAAACATGCAAAGGCAAAGAATTCTCTGTATCAAATGTCACCATTTTAATGTTCACCATTTTTGTGACTGTTTTTGCATATGCATGATACTACATCAGTAATTCTGAAATTTGATATAGATTTGGCCATTATCGTTTCTTAGAGGATTTGGTCATCCTGTGATGCTTTTGTAAGAGGTGGGGACTTTCTTTTTCCTTCTTTTCTTTCTTTTTTGTGTTGTTGCTAGTGTTGTACAAATAAATGGACAGTCACAGCTTATCATCATTTAAGATGCATGTGCATGCTGCAGTTTACTGAAACATGATTGGTTGCTACATAAATCAATCTGATAGAGATCGGTTCCATGAAGAAGAGATAAATCATTAGCCAGAGCTTTTAGAATGTAATTCATTTTAGATAGTGATTATTGATGATTTAATTTTAGCAGTACATGTACAAGTCTAGACCATGATTTTATATAAAATGTTAACACAGAAGAATGTATTCATCTTAAAAGTGAGTATAAAGAAACCAATTAGAAATTTACATGCAAAACATGTTAATGAAGTGGCAGAGTTGTGAAGTCCACAAAGTTCTATTTATTAAATAAGTTAGAATGTTAGCATATTCCTCGGGAAATTTTTAAGAAATATTTCCTTAAGACTCAGTGGTACAAAGAAGTGTCCTCAAACTTCATTTGACTTATCCCACTCAGGTGACTGAAGCTCAGGAATATTTTAGATATACATCTTATGCACCTTGGCCGCTAAAAACAATAGTTCTTCATGCCCTTAGACCTAGCACTTCTATTCATTTCAATTGAACAGCATTTAGTAGGAGTCCACCTGAGCCAAGATCCTGTGCTTTGAGATGCACTTTTTGTTTTCTGTCATGTAGATAAGCAGGAAAGAAGGTATATGTGTTCAATGGTACTAACATCAATAACTCCAGGAGGCACTGGTATGAGACTGGCCAAGTCATACTGAGAGGTGAACCAGATGGGCAGTGCCCAGGGCTGCTGTCTTTAAGGGTACTAGGACATTATTAGAAAATTAACCGGATGGAAGAATTATATTTATCAGAAAAATTCCAAGGAACATAATATATGTACACTTTTGGGTGACATACTTTGAAAAGCCACTCGGAGTGAGGATGAACTGGTCAAATAACAGTAGCTGGTCAACAACATATTTTCCCAGAAATGTCTTCAGTTTACTGAGTGGGGTATTTGAGTTCTAGGTCAGAGGTGAAAGCTGCTTCCAATGGGACTCTTCTTTCTTAATCTTTCCCTCATGAAGTCCTGCTCTGAATAAATGGGAACAAATATTTTAACTATATTGGTTTGCAGAGAAACCAAATTATTGCCCTGTCCGAGTGCCTACATGTTTAAGTCCCTGCAGATGAGGGGAGGTAAAAGCACAATGACAGACTTCAGAGAAACGTTTTATGTCATGTCCCTCATCTTTACCCCAGGCTAACTCAGAGTTAACCTTCCCGGGTTTTTCTAATCAACCCCTAGTCTTTACAAAGAAAATTCCATTCCACCAAGAAGACATAATATGTTAAAAATCTGAGTTTCTGATCACTTTTGCAGTTTTCTTTTCCATCTCATGACTCTCCGTACACAGTCACTCGCTTTTCCCCCAAAAGTGTTGCTATCCTCAGTCTGCACTGGCTAAGGCTAGAACTAGGGGACTCATCAGCCTGCAGGCTCCAGTTCTTGCCTTATCCCTTTATACTTGCAACTTTGATATTCGCATATTGCCTTTGATTCTGAGTGATCTCAAGATGCCAGGACCTCTCCTTAAATCACACTGGGTGCTTCATTTTAGACACGAACTTACCAGTGAAACAGGGTACCCAGGTGGTCACCAAAATTTGTTTGAAAATTAACTACTGGAAGAAAGGAACATCCTGTCCTTTAAACTGCACAGCTTTTCCTCCCATCTTGATCAAAATAAGATAAAGCAAATATTTTATTTTGAATGAGAAATTTTGATATATTGGTGAGATAAACTCCCATATATGATAATACAAATAATCGTATTCTTTGCAGATCACATCATGTTTTCTTTGAAGAAAATAAAGTTTCCCTCTGTGGAGGTCACAAAGAATTTGAGGGTCTTAATTCTAGATGAGACAGAAGCAGGCTAGCCAGCATAACGTGAAGTAAGAAGGGTGTGTGTGTGTGTGTGTGTGTGTGTGTGTGTGTATAAAGGAGAGAGACGTTTAGTAGGAAGCTTCTGGAGGTGTGCACACTTGGGGAAGTCATATAAATCTAGTGTTTTATTCTATATTTATTTTCTTTCCTTTTTTTTCTTATTATTTCTTTCTTACTGTTATCCCTAAGCCTTCAGCAAAATTTTGTTAGATATTTGAACCTGCTATTGACTGTGCTGTGGGGAATAATGAGACAGACTCATGTCCACACTTAGCACAAAATGGCATGAAGGGAGCAGAAATGGCTTGAGGGAAGTCAGACTCAGGCAGCCAGAGGGTGCCGGCGGAGGGTGTGACTGTAGACAGAGACAGATGGCTGGGAGGGGTGAAAGCGACCACCAGCACAGGTTCTGAGACATATAAGCAGTCTCTGGAATTCTCAGAGTTACTAGGGCACGAGAAATTGCTAAAAGACTAAAGTCCCTGAGGGTGGGGGGTCTCAGACTATTGTTGTATAGTCATTAAAGGGAAGGGTGACCCCTGGAGGCGAGAGCAGCCTACAGCGCAAGCTGTCTTCAGTCACAAATTCCTTCAAAACGCATTCCTTAGTAAATAATAAAAATGCCCACCCCCTCCCCAAATGCCAGCTAAGCATTTTGAAAATGCATTATTTTATTAGACCATCTTATTGAATTAATGCACAGATACAGCTAAAGGAATAAATGCAGACTTAGCAGTGTTTAGCCTCCCAGGCACCACTTGCTCCTTGATTCTCCTGAGCTAGGGATTCAAGAGCCCCACTCTTCCCGAAGACACTATAAAACATTTGCAATGGCACACTTATCCTCTCACCCCTCTCCAATCCTGTCTACCACCAGAGAGTCTCAGTTTGTTAATGCAGTACATTTTCTGGAGTTAATTTTTTTTTCCCCTTATAGTCTAGTGAATAAGCTTCTTAACAAGATTGGAACATATTACATACTTTGGCTTCCCCATCAAGCCTATTGCAGAGAATTCTGGATGCAGTGGTGAGACTTTCTGAACTGAAACTGCACAGCTAGGAAGTTATATTTTCAGCTTGATCTCAAAGTTTGTAAACTGGTCTGTTCATAGGGATGCAGAGGTGTCCACAGTAGCTCTAGTGAATGTAGAGCTGTACCAGGCCTGGTAGAATATCTTTGAACCTTTGAAAATGCATTAGTCTTTCTCTACTAACATTCTCAATTTCACCAGCTCAGAAACAGATTTTGTATCTTAAGTATAAGTTATGATCCCCAACTGTCTCGCAACTTAAGTTCTGATCAAAAGTAGATTTGTTCTACAGCCTGGCTACTGAAAAGGCCTGCTTCCTCTGTATCCTCATTCAAAACTTAAAATAAATAGTATAATGTATGTGTATGCAATTTCTAATGGAAGTATTTTCTGAAAGGCAAAACTCAAGAATTATTTGTTTAGTTTTGATTAAAGTTGTTAAAGGCATTCTACTGAAGTAAAATAAATTATATTTATATAATATTGATTGTTTTAATCTAATAATTTTATTTTTAAAATGTTGGTCAGTGCAGCTGTTTAGGCACCAAATGATCAGGTAGTGATGATTGTCTGAAACTTCAAAAATAAGAGCAAGAAATTGTCATTTATTGTGTTCTGACTTTATGGAAGTCTCAATGAATGCTACAAACTTTTCCAAGTGATGTTTTACAGAATTGCTTTTAAAAACCCCAGAGGGTAAACAGTACTCTCAGAATAAACAGAAAAATGCTGACCTTGTCAGATTTAGCTGCTGAAAGCCAAGCTGTTTTAAGACTTGGAAGATCAAGGGTCACAGTTATAAACAACGCAGATAAAAAAAGAAGAAAAAAGAGGAAGAAAGTAAGAAAGCTGGAAGGAAAAATAAAGTATAGTGAGTTACACCATGAATATAAGTAATAAATACATTGACCTGGACAAAAAGGGAATGAGATCCTTATGTGGAAATATAAAATAAAAACAAGGCAAAATTTTTTTTAAAAACTCGTAGCCCAAAACTACTTGAAAAAGATGTTTCTTAGAGTATATTTAGAACCGGAAATGAGTCACTTTAACTTCATCTGTTTTTGGTTTCAGAAGGGGAGAAAGGTCAAAGCTTCTTTGTTTTAAGTGAGCTGGTCACTCCTTCTGAAGTGTAACATGATAGGGGTCAGGAGTCCTAATGAAACAGGCATTTCCCAGACACCCAGAGCTGCAGAAGAGGTCTCCATAGTGGCAGGCCAAGAACTGGGCTTCAAAAAGATGTTTTAAACAAAGGCAAGGCGGAGCTTGACCCTTTCTTGACTTTCACCATATGGACAACAGGATGTAGAAATTGGCCATTCCTTTCTATATTTTCATAAATTATCACACATTATAGCCCCACAACCAAACCATTATAGTGCCATTCACACCTAGGCCCTAGACACAGAGGTATATTTTTTATGTTGCCCTGGTACAGGTGATGTTTTCTGTTAAGCCTAGATGAACTGAAACAATATTAGGAAGAAATTCTCATTGCTGAGAACAAAAGTACGCACTAATAAAAAAAAGTGAGTGTTCTTAAACCTACTGGATTCAACATCCTATGAATGGGAATGTTAAAATATAATACGTCCAAAACAGTGTTGGGCTCAAGCTGACTGAAGAGACAGATTTTAAGAAGTGAGCCCTATCTTTACTCTGAGCACGGAAGGCCAAAACAAACTGTCTTCTTCAGCAAGAAAGTAAGAATACATTTCTTTCTATGTCTTCACCAGATTTGTCCAAGGTAAGGAGGTCTGGACTGTGGAGAAGATGGAGTTTGGAAGGATATGCAGCTTATAAATGCAGTTAGACACAAAGGATTTCCATTGCATCTCCAGTTTGTTGGTGGCTGGCTCCCCCTTTGCTGGTCTCTTTTATTCCATCTGGAAGATTCTCTGTTCATGTACACCTCTGAACTCTAAACTAGTTGTTCCTGACTTTGACTCTGCAACATTTTTTCAGGCCTGTTGTATTCCTGACCTTGCTTCCTCTGTGCAATATATTTACTCCAGGTCATCTCTACCATGCCTGTCACCATTTTGCTTAATGGTTGGGGTTTGATGTTTTTGACCTTGGGTTGAACCCAGGAATGAATAACTTCTCTATACTGGCTCAGTGGCTGAATTATCAGTGTCTTTCCCTGACAATGTGCATGTTTTCAATGATTAGAAATGCAGCCTCCAAATAAGGAAAAAGGATAATATTTGCACAGGCTGTGCTTAGTTGCAGGTTTTGGAGCCGGAGATGTTCCAGCATAGATGCCTGTTCATAGAAGTGCTCCAAAATTGTATTTAGTATAATGACACATCCTCTTTAAAACCCTTTATAACTTTCTTCTTCCCTGGCCTCATAAGAGGATAGAGAAATGTTTCTCGGCCATTACATGCGACTCTTTACAGGTTATCATATTCATTATGTCATTAGATTTACCACAACCCTGAAAACTTAATAAAGAAATTATTATCTCTAAAAGTTATACCACTAGCAGGTGGCAGGTCTGGAACAAACATCCATGCCCTATTGACTATAATACCAGTACTCTTAGTACCGTGCTGTGCCTCTCTCTCATATTATTATAAGAATAATAAACCTATAGTTGCAGAGTTGTAGAGCTGTATGAAGCCTTAAATATCATCTAACTTAGCCACATTATTGTGACAAAAGAGCAAATGTGACTGAAGAAGTGGCTTACACAGAATTATTGGCAGAAAACATCATATCTTCTGACTTCAAATCACACACACACACACACACACAGGAGATGACAAAAGGAAAAGAGGTTGAGTCAGAAACTAATAAAGCTAATAAAGCTAATAAACACTAATGCAGCCAGGTGCAGTGGTTCATGCTTGTAATCCCAGGACTTTTGGGAGGCTGACGCAGGAGGATTGCTTGAGGCTAGGAGTTCAAGGAAACAGAAATGAGAAAATTTTCAATATAGTCATGGTTTCATGGTAGAAAAGGTTAGTAAAGGCTAGATTCTGTATAAAAAAAACTTCAAAATCATTAGTTTAATTTTTCTTAACTACAGAGACTATGAAAAAAGGCTAAGTTTTTAATAATTTTTTTCAAAGCTAATGCCTTATTGGCTCTTTTAAAAATTATTTATTGAGTATCTTCTGATCTATAAGATGTAGTTGATGATATAACTGTGACCAGCATATAGTGTTCACTCTCAAGGGATTCTTTGTGTCATAGAGGATTGTGGCAGTTTTAAGCCATGGCTACAATTATTTGACACTCCACCCATCAAAAGATGGGCTCTATGTCCCCTCCCATGCACCTGAGTGGGCCTACAATTACTTTCCTTCTGAGGCTGAGTAATATAAGGTCATGCACTTGGGAACTTGAGCTGGTAAGAAGCCCAACTACCATGATGTCACCATCCTGGAGGGGCAAGACACATACTCCATATGTAGGCAATGGCACTCTTACTGACACTCCCACCCATGCCCAATATTCCCACTAATGCTGCCAAGGCACCGAACATGTGAGTAAAGTTTGGCTTTCCATGTCCATCTGCTGGGTGAATGCCACCAAGTAACTCTGTCACTTGTCAGTGACCTGGAATAGAAGAATCACTCAGCAATGTTCTGTCCAAATTTTTGACCCACAGAAATTACGAGACTTAATAAGATGGCTGTCATTTAAGTTACTAAGTTTTGGGATTGTATATTATATAGCAATAAACAACCATAACAATGAGATAATAAATATATTTTAAGGAATTCAGAAATAATAGAAGTAATAGAAGGCATAATCCCTGATCTCTATGAATTTACAATTCACTTGGGGGAAAGGGGTAAGAATCACTAATGAAGCAATTAGAGAGATCAATAAGAGCCAGAAAAATCAAGGAAGTATAGGAACAAGTCAAAATTGAAATGGATCTTGGAGAGGCAACTTGCCCTAGTGATGGAGCAATTCAGAAGAAGACAATGATATTTAGTAAACTTTAAAACTGATATTATTAACAGTAACAATGATAGCAACCACTTATTTAGTGCTTATTATGAGCAAATAACTCTCCAAAGTTCTTTATATATTATTTCAGTTGCCTTTTAATGAACTTTCAAAATATGAATTGCCACGCCTTTTGTACCTAGGAGGAAATAGAGCAGCTTCCCAGGTAACATAGGTAGTGTGGCAAGACCATGACTCAAACGGACTATGTGTGACTCATGATTTTAACAGGGGTTCTACACTACTCCTGTGAAATCACTTTTCACCAAAGTAAGAAATATAACTGTATTATATCCATAGCTTACATAGAACTTGAGTCATATTAACAAAATTCAGAATAAATCCTTTAATTTTTAGATACTTAGTAAGTAAATAAAAGGGCACATATTTTTACCTTGTCTTGAGTCCACAATATACATATGAGTATTAAAATTCTTTTATCAATATTTCTGAAAGTCATATAAATGTGTGATTTATTTTACAGAAGTTTCAATAAAATTCTCATTTTTCTAATTGACACATTTTAGCTTTTATTCAAAAAAATAATATTTTATTTTAATTGAGACATACTAACATTTCTAAAAGGTACTCTTTTGGGAATTTTCCTTACAAATCCTAAGAAAATACCCTCTGTTACGTAGTAGAATGAGTACAAGATTGGTTATTTCATTGAAAGTATTTTAACCTCTATAAGCAGTTAAACCAACGTGAAATAAGTTGAAGGAGCTCAAGTTTTAACAGACCGAAATAAATGAATAATCAAAAACATATTTATTTTTGTTTTAACTTAAAGAAAACACATGTGAAAAGGTGCAAAGATCTGCAGAAAAATAACATTTAAGTGGCCACCCGATATAGATAGGATATCAGTGGCTTGGGCAGTATTGTTCTTTGTGATTTAAAGGGCCAGTAAAAAGAGTTTCAATTCTGAAGCGATAATCACAAACTCTATATCACTTTCTCTGAAACCTCCTCTCTCGGGAAGAGAAGGAAAAGCAGTACAATGTGCTCATTGAAGAAGACAGCTCTGTACAGGCAGAAGAAGAAGCAGAGTCATGTGCAGCTTCATTCTAATGTAGACTAAAGTGCATGACATTGTTAGTGAGAAAACTTCTACAAATAGAGATAATGCTTTATCCAGGAGAAATGAAAAGAAATTACAACATAGCCAGCATAGGAGTGTTTCAAAAGTACAAATCAGTGATGCACACACACACACACACACACAGCCCCAGATGTCAATGTCTATTTTTCATTAAATAATTGAATTAAGAATACTTGAAAATAGATTCAATGTTTGTTGAAAGAAGTAAAATAGCTGTAGTTGTGTTATTGTTTGACAACATGGGTATTATCAACATTTATTCTTTCATTATTTATTCTATTATATGGAAACATCAAAATTGATTAATTTAACCCTCTACTAGTTGGGCATAGATTATTTTTCTTTCTTTCACTAGTACACAGAACTCAACTGAATAAAAATTTTTGTGCACATTCATAATACTTTCTTTAAATATATTTTTATAAATTAACTGACTGGTCAAAGGCACATTTTTCAGGCATTTCTTACATATGCCAACTTGCCTTAGAGGAAGGTTGTGCCAGTTTATAATCCTATAGCCTAAGAGAGCACTTGTATTTTTTTCCAGTGAGTATAAAAATTTAAGGCTTTTTTCTACTGTGAAAAATATCTTATTTTAAAAATGTGTAAATTTACTAAACCTCATTCTTCCATATGTTGTCTTTTAATTTTCTAAATGCATTTTTGATACATTATTTTTTAACCAATTATTTTAATATGCTCCTTAAAGTTTCTCACTTTCTTGTTATGATAAGTCAGCTATAATTTATTCTAGATTTTTATGGTTTAATTATAAAAATACATTTTTAGTTCACCTAGATTTCATTTTGATGTATAGTGTTTGAAAAAAACCCTAGTTTTTTCTCCTTTTTAAAAAAAAGTACATTAAAAGCTATACATCCAAATGAATTTTTTCTTCAAAGTCATTATCTTAGGTAGTTAATAACATATTTTAATGATACTCAGAACATATTTGTAAATTTTCTCTAAAATTGTCTTTAATTCCAGTAGAAACTTATAAAGCCACATAAACACATCACTTTGGGATTTATAACCGTGCTTTGATTTTGATCAGAAGTGAAAAGACTCAGCTTGATCAGTTATCTCATTCAGCAGACGTGGCTTTGATTGGCTTTCTGCTCTTTCTAAAAATAAAATCTGACCTCAATTGATGAAGATGCACCATCACTAAGAATATTTCAAAGGGTCTATACCAAAGATACCTAAGAATTCCTGAAAGAGGACTTCCAAAAATATTCGGAACAGTGGAATAAGGGTCTGCCCTCTTATAGTGACTAACTTGAAATTGGCAATACTCATTTTATTGTATCCGTTCTGGTTTTGTTGTTTAAACTTTGTTTTCATTATTTAATAATTTTACTCTTCATATTTCCTCTAAGAATCAACTTGCTAAGTGAGCAATCTTGTGTATTAAACATCTCTTGTGTGATTTTAAGATGTCAATATACTTTTAAAAAACAAAACAATCCAAAACATATTTATACCAAAGCAGTATGTGTGTGTGTTTTAACCAGTAGATCTTGGACATATATAGCACAGTATCTCACACATAGCAATACAATTATAAACAACATTCTTATTAAACATATATTCTTCTTCTAGTACATTTAGTAATGAGAAACAGCAGTAAACATAGGACACAAATAATACGTAAAGCTAGTTAATAAAATATATATTCTAACAATACTTTTTTGGGGCAGAAACTTCATTTCCAGAAATATTAAATAAAGCATAGGATATAGTCTGGGATTTCAGGAAAGGAAAGAGAAGTTTTATTCAAAGATGACAAACTAGTGGACCTGAATTCTTCCTGTGCACTTAAATTTACTTTTCTTTAATGTAAATGCTATTGAGTGAGCCCTATACCCTGAAGCCACAGCTGGACCCTTACCTGGCCCCCAAGGTATTTGAGTTTGCAATTTCCAAATTGGAATTTTCCAAAAACATTAAGCACTAATTAAACAAGTAACACCTCATAAATTTGAGAATTCTTTTCATTCTTTTGAAAAAGGGGCTGTGATTTAAAAAGAAGGAGAGTACAAGATTTATCCTTTAGGTATGAAATGAAGGATTTATTGATTCTTGATTTTTGGAGTACACTAACCTTATGAACTATAGCCGCTTAATCCCTACGTGGAAGTTCAAGCACACCTCAGCCTTGGGGGTCAAATTTCTCTTTGGTCAGGGAAGTTTGAGGAGCACCAGGCCAAGAGCACAGATGGAATTCCCCTGGCCATCCCTGCTTCTCTTCCCACTCCTAGCATCATTCTGCACCTCGAAGGGTCTTGTGTGTCCATGGATGGATATTATAGTCACATATCCAAATTCAAGCTCTGTTCATCTTTCCCCTTCCTCCAACAGCCACCTCACAGCTACAGCTCAGGACTAGCGGTGCCCACACAGGTGGTGCTGTCAGTTTCCTCAGGATAAACCAAGACATGCTATTCTGGCCCCAGAAGTGGGCTCAAGGTCATTTGAGCAGAGTCTAGAAGGATGACTGCAGGTTCTAAATGGACATGTCTTCTTAGCATGGTCTGGAAGGCTAGACACAGGCCCCAGATGACTTGTCTTAGCAGAATGTACCCCTTACTCTATGGGAAGCTGCATGGCTGGAGGAAGGCCCGGAGGAGTTCTCTGAAGCACAGGATTCCGGGCACAGGCCCTTCTTGCTTCAGTATAAGTTTTATTCATTTTATTTTGTTTTTTTGTTTTTTCGAGATGGAGTCTCACTCTGTTGTCCAGGCTGGAGTGCAGTGGTGTGATCTTGGCTCACTGCAACCTCCACCTCCTGGTTCAAGTGATTTTCCTGCCTCAGCCTCCCAAGTAGCTGGGATTACAGGTGTCTGCCACCATGCCCAGCTAATTTTTTGTAATTTTTTTTTTTTTTTTTAGTAGAGACAGGGTTTCACCATGTTGGCCAGGCTGGTTTCAAACTCCTGACCTCAAGTGATCTGCCCACCTTGGCCCCACAAAGTGCTAGGATAACAGGTGTAAGCCACCGCACCCAGGCAGTACAAGTTTTCTTGTTTCCCTGAATTAAAATCCTAGTCTTGGTTCTCAAACCAGCACTTTCATTCTGCTGTGTTTTCCTCAGAGACCAAGTTTTGCCTGGGACCCTCATTCTAAAGATTATGTCTCCACTTCTTTCTTCTGATGACCTGGATTTAACAGGGTCTCAGTGCCTTCTGAACCTATTCTCCCTAAATCATTAAAAGGCCAATTCAAAAAGAGGACTTTTGTCCCTTCTGAGCATATATACAATTATCCTAAAAGAAGTCCAGCAGACTTACCTTCAGAGTTGGCCTTACTCTCAAAAGGAAGTCCAATTTACTTGGAGATGCCCAAAATTCCTTTAATGGAGATGCAGTATTTTATTCCATAATTAGAGACAAAAGGATTAATATAACTGGACCTGACCATGGTTAGACACTTACAGAAGCTCATTCACAATCAAGGGTCATTAGTCAATCAACCAGTTAACACCTATAACTGGCAGATATTAGAGCCCTTCCTGTTTCGATGAGTGGGTGCGGGGTAGATAATAGAAAGAATCTTAGAAAATCAAAGCTTCTGCATATACGGGTAGACTAACCACTGAGATGGGGAAAGAGGAATTTAAATGGAAAGTTGAACACTGAAAACTTCACAGATTTGCCCACCTTGTCATTACCAGACTGAGTGTGGAAGGGCCACACGATCTCTCTAAGGACATAGGATTCAAAGAACATAATCTAGGGATGATTAGTCAGTGATGCTATCATGTTTGAAGAACAGAATATTACACTACAGATTCTGAGATTCCACAGCCAGGAGGCAATGGATATCTTTGATTTACATTTTGAAGCATGAACGCATAGATGTAAAGCAGCTATTCACATTGTGTGGAGTCTGTGGGTAAGTCACAAATCAAAGCATGGAACCTCAACTGTGGTACCGTGACTAAAGATCTTGTGGCTATTCTTTGAATAGTTACCCATTATCTGATATTATCTTTAGTTGGCAGCTTAGGGTAAACCATTTTTATAAAATAAAAATCATAGTATCTAACAATTTTTGAACAAAGTCTTGAGCTAAACAAGCTACTTGGATTACATTATTTAATCCTTATAGCAACTCTAGGAAACAAGTTTGAGGAAACTGATGGGTAGAAAATTTACTAACATTTGAGGGTCACAGAGAGAACCCGACAGCACCAGAATTCTAAGCTGGGCAATTTGATCTCATGAAAGCTCATGGAAATTTTCATTGTTCCCCACTAAGCATAATAGTAAGAGCTGTACTTGGTGGTTTCTTCTATGTAGTTTTCTGCTCATGTCATTGTTTGCTTTAGGACTTTGGGTTGAAGAGAGTGTTTTGCAACAGTAAAGGGATGACTAGATAAGCATCATTATTACCTATGTTTTGACTGTTCCCAGTATAACATGTTTTCAGCTGATATGACTCTTCAGTAAGTGGAATAAAAATAAGTGGTACAAAACTATCCTTAACACGGCTAGCAATAAATGAATGCAACAAGAAACTGAATATGGTCTCCCTATAGGAAACCAAGCAGAACCACTTACTTGAAATGCAAAGTATTGGAGCATGCAAAAAAGTTTGATTTAAACCTGCTTTTCTCAGAATCTTTTCAAGATTTTATTCTTCGTGAGTAAACAAGCTAGAAGGCTCTGATTAGAAGTAGGCTAGACTCCTGATAGAACTTTTAAGGGAAGCAATATTTTTGTCATAACAGCCTCATTCCTGGAACTTCAGCTAATACTACAGTTATTGTGGGCATTGAAGGGTTATTGAAAAGTAGCCATTAATCTATTAATTACTTTGCTTACTAATTACACAAACATTTATTGAACATCGATGAACTTGACGATGTAAAATGTACTATGCTTTGATCTATGGAAGATACAAATATTGGCCATATAAAGGCTAAGTTTTCCTGGTTGTATCAAGAGAAACTAGCTGAAGCTAACATTGATTTAAGGGCGATTCGTTATAAGGATAAATGGAAACCTGAGAAAGAAAGTATACAAAAGCTGAGGAAAGGATATTCCAATCGTCCATGGAACTTTTCCTTTTATTATTGTAGCCGTGAATAACAACCTAGTGCCTTGGCACTTTGTTTAGAGTTGCAGAATAAATTAAAGGCTGACCCAGGAACAGAAAAGTCTGCAGCAGAAAACCCAGAAAGTGGCCAATTTCCAGGTTTCATCTCTTTACCTTTGCATTTGTAATCTCTCTACTCACTTGACAGAGAATATGACTGCTCTACCATGCCTGGAGCTTGGATATTGCAATCCACCTATCCTTAACTGCATGTCATTCTAATAGGCTCAGAGAGGATGCCCAGTCATAAGAGTTGGCTTACCAGTAGTGGCCAGGTGTGAGAAGATGTGGAAAAAATAGGGCTGCTGGAGGCTTACCTTAGAGAGAAGGAAGCAGTTCTGAGGGTGATGTTTATTGCAGACTTGGCAAATAACTTAGTATTTATTCCAAACTAAAAGTGGACACTGCAGTAAGCAGAGCCTTTGGATACATACATAAATTATATTGTTTCTCAGTGTTCTACATTTGAAACATCTCACTGTATTCATTCTCCTTGCAAATATGCTGCTCACACCATGTTTTTAATAACCTCTTATAAACTGATAATTTTTAAATCTATATTTTCAGCATAAACTTCTTTCCTGAGCTCCAGGTCCAATATTATACTTCTTAACAATGCATGACTCCTATGCATGACTCTAAGATATCGCAAATTCCATATGTTCAAAACTGAAATAATCTTCCCTCCAAAATGTGTACCTCTTTCAGTATTCTCTCTCTTTAGCATGTAAAAATATTTTTTTTTAACTCATAGCAAAGACCATAGCAAATATTGGGAAATCATCTTCATTAGAGGCAAAAATATGAGAGTCCAAAAAGGGCATCTTGAAAATTGGAACAGAAAACTAGAATCTGAAGACTGCCAGTAATACACACATTAATAAAGTGTGTGTTCATACATAACCTGAAAACAATGTATAATTGGGAGTCCACATAAATTAATTTGGCCATTGGATTAAAACTTAGTAGTAAGGTGACTGTATATCCTAGTCTTCCTGAAATAGTTCCAATTTATTTTATGTTGGCCCAGCATTCTGTCTGGTTTCATATTTGTTTCCAATGTTTTATTTATAATGAAGTATTATTAGCAGTTTAATTAAGGTAGTCTTGGCTGGGCTTAGCAGAACTTCACTTTTTTCTCCAAGCTTCTGCCATAGGCTTGCCCACTAATGTGTAAGATGCATGTACAGTGAACAGAGTTCTCACTCTAATACATGGTAAAAATAAGATATGGCTAGTGATTACCCATTTCTCTTTACTAAACTTTTTCCAGACACAGTATGGCTAAATTCCTCTTTCTTCCCAGGGCAGATAACTCCATGTGGTATCAAGTGGTGATGGGAGCAGGTATTCTACCCTAATGCCCTTGATGACACTTGCTATATTTATCAGTTGTGCTAGGGCCCATAGAGCGGTTGATGAGATGTAAAAAGACATCAGTCAGTGGAGTCAATGGGAAACATGGAAATTATAAGCTGGGTATACATGAAACATAGGCAGGTAATAAAGGCTGAGTAGCCCAGACATGGAGGACATGAAAAGTAATTTAAACACTGTTTCTAGAATGAGTTTGGCATTTATGTACAGTGCAAATCTAAATATTCAATTGTTTTACTTTTGGTAATGTCTTTAAATGTTGCAATATATTCTCTTTTAAGCAAGAATTAAAATGAAAAAAATAACAGTACATGTTTATTGAACAAATAAGTACTGGTTTTCCATATCTTAAGCTATTTTGATGTTGAATATATAACTTGCACAAAATGTTGACATTTGCCATCAACCATCATCAGGAGACATAATTGAACATATGTAAATAGAAGATGACAAATTTGCTAAGGCAGCATCATTGTGTACCACAAAAGTTAATACATCTCTTTCAGAGACTGTGTCCAAAGAAAACTCCTTAACATTAGCACATGCAGTCAAGTGTGTTTTTGTATCACTCTTTGAAAAGTGACATTTCATTTAGATTAGATGACTGCTCATCCCAATTAATTTCACTTATTTTGATCCCAACATTCCTTTTGCGTATAAAATAAAGTGATAGCTATTATCTTTGACCCATTAGTAGAAGCAAAATTGCACAAACAATTAAATAATGTCAATTTTATGTCATGTCATCAGATACTTCAAATAGAAAATTCATTCCAAAAGTGGTTTGATTGTTTTTTCATTCAATTCATGGAATCTAAGTGAAGCTTTTGGAAGTACGTTTGTCATAGATGAAACACATGACATTATTGGAAATGCAATTGTAAATATTTTACAAAGAACAACAATATTTTACAAACAGTAAAGATAAAATTATTTGTTTTGCAGTGATCATAAGTCAACAAAACTTGGAGTAGTGCAGCATCATAGTAAAAACCATGTTCTGAACAAACTAAGAAAGTTACAGGGCAGAAATATATTTTGAATTGATCATGGATACATTCACAGTTATGTATAAATAGGCTTATATATTCTATAAATCAAAATGTAAGTGGTAATTTTTAGAAATAATTTTATTTTTGAAGTTCCTTTTTGAAGAGGACTATTTTATGGTTCCACCAATAAAATAAAAACAATTAATTCATCAATGTGAAATAATTTTAAAATTCTAGACTTTTCATTATTTTTAGCATTCTATTTGGCTGTCAAATCTGTCTTGGTTTGGATGATCAGTTATATGGTTATTCTACCTATTTTAGATAGAAAGCATATGTATTGCCCATCCATTGAATCAAGACATAAACCTGAAAGTCATTTGAGACTCTCTCCCCTCACTGAAACATCCAGTTACTAAGCAATCTTGATGAACTAAATTCCAAATTCTCTATTACTATCTGAGTTCAATGCTTTAGCATTTGTCTCCAAAATTACTTCAAAAGACCTCTGCCTAGTTTCACCATCCCCAGTCTTTCATCCTTTCAACTCATCCTTCATACTTCTGTCAAAGTGATAGTTCCTTAAATTCCTTTGAAAACTCTCAATTTCCTACAGAATAAAGTTCAAACTTCCTGTCAGAGAAGGTTTCTGCCTACCTTCCACAGTTTATTTCTTGCCTCTTCCCTCCATGTACTCTTTACTCCTGTTTTATCTATGCATCAAATACATTATCCTCCTTTAGGACATGAGGCAGATGAAATGTGCTTAGCCTATACATATATTTTTTCTTCTTCTTTGCTTGTATCTCTTACCATAAGTTACCTTCCTCTACTATAGCAGTCAATATGTACCATACTTAACTCCACTAGAGTCATGAATTTGTTATCTTCCTCTCTAAACTGTGACTTTTATGAGAACACAAAGTCTGTCATGCCTTCCACATTCCCAGTACTAAAAGTATTCCCTTACACATCAGAGACATGAAATAAATATGTCTTGAATACAAGGTAATTCAAGATTGATTCAAGTCCTGAGGCACAGGTAAAGTGTTATATTTGAAGAAGCAAAGGGACAAAGTATTTCCAGTTAGGAGGAAAGAGGGTGAGAAATATTTGAAAGATCGAGATCAAGATTCCTGAATGACAGTTATCCTAAAATTTAGACATTATTTTCTTAATAATGATAAATATTCTGAGTTTTTGAATAGGAATCATGTGTCAACACATAGAACTATATGTGAGATGGTTTGCACAGAAGAAAAAAAGGAACCTAGTTAGAAAATTATTGGACAAGCTAGGTGAACGATAAGCAGGGCTGTCCTGGAACCAGTTTGTACTGGTTTGTGAGAGCCAATTGCTAAGTTTTGGAAGCATTGTGAGCCAGTTTTTACATATAATCATTATTAAAAGCTAAATTATGTAAATTTATAATTGAATAATTTATATAAAAAATAAAGGTAATAAATACCTCTGAACTACTCACTTTATAATTATTTTCCTGTATTTTACTGTTATCTATATGCTCAAGATAACATGTACCTGTATGGTGGAAATAATATAAAATGGGGTACTCATGTACATTTCTTCCCAATTCAGTGTTTCGTAACATTATGAGGGTAGCTTGAAACTGGTATTTACACTATAGCAACTGGCAACTGCTACAACTACGACTTGAGTTATTGTTTTGTTGATTGTCTAGATTTAAGGAAAAAAGAAGACAACTATAAAAATATGATTAAATTTAAAACTGTGTCATGGTTATAGCCATTCCTTTCTGAGTAGCACAAAAATTTATGGAAGTCTTCTATTATAATGTCAAAAATTATTATCAAGATGTTTATAATGAACAAAATTTTAACACATATCTTCACATTTGCACAACATTTATGTTACGACTGCATTTATTCATCAATTGCAACCATAGGTTGGTTGCTATAGGTACAACGACTTGGCAAAAATTAATAAAAACATTGTATGAGAATAAATTGGATTTATAAAATTTACATTAAATAGTATTGTGTATTTTATCATAATTTTTAAATTGTGAGCTACACATACTTTACACCAATAAAACAATATTATAGCTGTCATTTTTTTGAGACAGAGTTTTGCTCTTGTTGCCCAGTCTGGAGTGCAATGGCACCACCTTGGCTCACTGCAACATCTGCCTCTGGGGTTCAAATGATTATCTTGCCTCAGTCTCCCAAGTAGCTGGGATTACAGGCATGCACCACTACGTCCGGCTAATTTTGTAGAGCCGGGGTTTTACCATGTTGGTCATGCTGGTCTTGAACTCCTGACCTCAGGTGATCCACCCGCCTCGGCCTCCCAAAGTGCTGGGATTACAGACATGAGCCACTGAGCCCAACCATTCAGAAATCTTGATCTGGATAATTAAACAATAATGATCGTATATATGTTTTTATATACATATGCAGAAACGCTGACAGTTAAACATTTAGCATCACACTGCTTGTAATATGACCTTAGTAGTAGAAATGGAGGGGGGGGGGGGGAAGGATACTTTTAAAAATACTTGGAGGTGTAAAAACTGATTAAATGTCATTGAATCTATAAATTACCATGGGCAGTATGGCCATTTTCATGATATTGATTCTTCCCACCCATGAGCATGGAATGTTCTTCCATTTGTTTGTATCCTCTGTTATTATTTCATTGAGCAGTGGTTTGTAGTTCTCCTTGAAGAGGTCCTTCACGTCCCTTGTAAGTTGGATTCCTAAGTATTTTATTCTCTTTGAAGCAATTGTGAATGGGAGTTCACTCATGATTTAGCTCTCTGTCTGTTATTGGTGTATAAGAATGCTCGTGATTTTTGTACATTGAATTTGTATCCTGAGACTTTGCCGAAGTTGCTTATCAGCTTAAGGAGATTTTGGGCTGAGACAATGGGGTTTTCTAGATATACAATCATGTCATCTGCAAACAGGCACAATTTGACTTCCTCTTTTCCTAATTGAATACCATTTATTTCCTTCTCCTGCCTGATTGCCCTGGCCAGAACTTCCAACACTATGTTGAATAGGAGTGGTGAGAGAGGGCATCCCTGTCTTGTGCCAGTTTTCAAAGGGAATGCTTCCAGTTTTTGCCCATTCAGTATGATATTGGCTGTGGGTTTGTCATAGATAGCTCTTATTATTTTGAGATATGTCCCATCAATACCTAATTTATTGAGAGTTTTTAGCATGAAGGGTTGTTGAATTATGCCATCCTCATCAAGCTACCAACGACTTTCTTCACAGAATTGGAAAAAACTACTTTAAAGTTCATATGGAACCAAAAAAGAGCCCGCATTGCCAGTCAATCCTAAGCCAAAAGAACAAAGCCGGAGGCATCATGGTACCTGACTTCAAACTATACTACAAGGCTACAGTAACCAAAACAGCATGTTACTGGTACCAAAGCAGAGATATAGATCAATGGAACAGAACAGAGCCCTCAGAAATAACGCCGCATATCTACAACTATCTGATCTTTGACAAACCTGAGAAAAACAAGCAATGGGGAAAGGATTCCCTATTTAATAAATGGTGCTGGGAAAACTGGCTAGCCATATGTAGAAAGCTGAAACTGGATCCCTTCCTTACACCTTATACAAAAATTAATTCAAGATGGATTAAAGACTTAAATGTTAGACCTCAAACCATAAAAACCCTAGAAGAAAACCTAGGCATTACCATTCAGGACATAGGCATGGGCAAGGACTTCATGTCTAAAACACCAAAAGCAATGGCAACAAAAGCCAAAATTGACAAATGGGATCTAATGAAACTAAAGAGCTTCTGCACAGCAAAAGAAACTACCATCAGAGTGAACAGGCAACCTACAGAATTGGGAGGAAAGTTTCGCAACCTACTCATCTGACAAAGGGCTAATATCCAGAATCTACAATGAACTCAAACAAATTTACAAGAAAAAAACAAACAACCCCATCAAAAAGTGGGCAAAGGATATGAACAGACACTTCTCTAAAGAAGACATTTATGCAGTCAACAGACACATGAAAAAATGCTCATCATCACTGGCCATCAGAGAAATGCAAATCAAAACCACAATGAGATACCATCTCACACCAGTTAGAATGGCAATCATTAAAAAGTCAGGAAACAACAGGTGCTGGAGAGGATGTGGAGAAATAGGAACACTTTTACACTGTTGGTGGGACTGTAAACTAGTTCAACCATTGTGGAAGTCAGTGTGGCGATTCCTCAAGGATCTAGAACTAGAAATACCATTTGACCCAGCCATCCCATTACTGGGTATATACCCAAAGGACTATAAATCATGCTGCTATAAAGACACATGCACATGTATGTTTATTGTGGCACTATTCGCAATAGCAAAGACTTGGAACCAACCCAAATGTCCAACAATGATAGACTGGATTAAGAAAATGTGGCACATATACACCATGGAATACTATGCAGCCATAAAAAATGATGAGTTCATGTCCTTTGTAGGGACATGGATGAAATTGGAAATCATCATTCTCAGTAAACTATCACAAGGACAAAAAACCAAACACCGCATGTTCTCACTCATAGATGGGAATTGAACAATGAGAACACATGGACACAGGAAGGGGAACATCACACTCTGGGGACTGTTGTGGGGTGGGGGGAGGGGGGAGGGATAGCATTAGGAGATATACCTAATGCTAAATGACGAGTTAATGGGTGCAGCACACCAGCATGGCACACGTATACATATGTAACTAACCTGCACATTGTGCACAGGTACCCTAAAACTTAAAGTATAATAATAATTAAAAAAAACAAAAAAAAACTGATTAAATGTGATTCAGAGGTAAATATGGTTTTGAGGCCTATTGACATATGTAGTTTGGAGAAATATAAAGAACAAGAAGAAAAGACTTATGAGAAATAATGTTCAATTATTGATTATTGATTGTTGTGGTTTCCAGTGGAATGTGCCCAGTAGATCAGGGTGAAATATTCATATTGAGAGATGTACAGATTTGGGAGTTACCTGTGTGCCCTCAAAGTCATTGCAGAAATGACAAAAGAAAGAAATTGGCCTAGAAAAATCTTTGAGAAAAAATCCAGTATTACGGGAAAGAAGAAAAAGATATGCAGAGAAGGAATCAGGAGTAGCCAGAGAAATAGGAAGAGAATTGGAAAACCAGAGAAGCTTGGTGACGAAAGAATGTCAAAAAGGACCTTACTGATAGAGATAATGACATGAAGAATTCATCATCAGGCCCTTGTTAGTGTTTTGTTTGAAAACAGCAACCTAGAGGGAAAAAACAAAAGGATTTAGATTGGAACAGTTCAGCACAGTGGACACTAAAAGAGCGTAAGATGTAAATATTCTCTTAAAAGAATCAAGAGCACCCAGGTAATTTCTCCTTCAGAATATCTGTAGGTTTGTCCTTGGGAGCTATCGGTCTGCTCTTTCAACATTGGAACTAGTAATCCCCAGTAAAACTCTAGAGGGTTACATTTAGATTATCTTGGCAGGATCATGAAGGTAGGCTGTAGATTTGGAGACCGGAAGAGTCCTTGAGAGAATTTGCATGCCAAATACCTCAAAATTGAGTCATAGCAGTTGGCAACTTCTGGTATAATCTCAAATATTCACATGATAGCAAAATCCAGTAGTTAATCCAATTGCTTACAAGATAAAAGCCATGTGGACTGCACCTAACACAGACACATACTCAAAACTGCAGTGAAAACTTAATTTGATAAGCGCTGTAACAAAAAGTGCATGTGGGTGCAGGGCACTGTGGATTGCTGGGTAGCCAGGACACAGAGAAGAGAGGACAAGCAGCTGGCCACTAAATAAGCTTCTTAAATGATGTCCACACCAGTTATCCTGTTGGAAGAGGGAAATGATAGTCCTCAAGGCATCCCCCAGCTTGTGAGTAACATCAGTGCCTGACAGGTGATTGCTGAGGGTAGAAGAACCACCCTGGGTTCTCATGGCACAGACAAGCTTATTATGGATGGCAGAGGCAAGCAACAATCTTCTTGAAGCTTCTTGAAGTTGTCCATCCTGCAGCAAAGACTTCAATGGACATTGACAAACACCAAGATGCCAAGGTGGGTGATAGCACCACCTCAGTGACCTTACTGGCTGCAGAGTTTCTGAAGCAGGTGAAACCTTATGTGGAGGAAGGTTTGCACCCGAAGATCATCATTCAAGCTTTACACACAGCCATCCAATTGGCAGTTAATGATAACAAAGAGATCACTGTGACCATGAAAAAGACAGAAAAAGTGGAGCAGAAGAAGCTGCTTGGAGAAGTGTGCCATCCTGCTCTGAGCTCCAAGCTCATCTCCCAGCAGAAAGCCTTCTTTGCAAAGATGGTGGTTGATGCAGTGATGATGCTTGATGGTTTGCTGCAGCTTAAAATGATTGGAATCAAGAAGATACAGGGTGGAGCCCTAGAGGATTCCCATCTGTTACCTGGTGTCGCATTCAAGAATTTCTTTTACGCTGGTGTTGGAAATGCAACCCCAAAAGTGCTATAATCCCAAGATTGCACTTTTAAATTTTGAGCTTGAGTTGAAAGTTAGGAAAGATAATGCTGAGATCAGAGTCCTCACAATGGGGAATTACCAGGCAATTGTTGATGCTGAGTGGAACATTCTCTATGACAAGTTAACAAGGATCCATCATTCTGGAGCCAAAGTTGTCTTGTCCAGACTCTCCAATGGGGATGTGGTCACTCAGTACTTTGCTGACAGGGGCAGGTTTGGTGCTGGCTGAGTACCTGAGAAGGATCTGAATAGGACAATGATGGTCTACAGAGGGTCGATCCAGACCATTGTGAATGCTCTGTCAGCAGACATGACATGCTGGGCAGCTGCCAGGTGTTTGAGGAGACCCTGACTGGAAGTGAGAGGCACAATTTCTTTACTGGCCTCCCAAGGACAAGACATGCACCTTTATCCTCCACAGTGATGCCACAACTTATGGAGGAAACAGAACAGTTCATGCCTAATTCCATCATGATTGTCAGGAGAGCCATTGAAAATGATTTGGTGGTGGCTGGTGGTGGGGCTATTGAGATAAAGCTCTCCAAGTATCTATGGGATTAGCAAGGACTATTCCAGGAACACAGCAGCTAGAGTGGGGGGTATGCTAAGGCTTTGGAGATTATCCCATGGCAGCTAAGTGACAATACTGGCTTTGATACCACAAACATTCTCAACAAGCTGTGGGCATAGCATGCCCAGAGAGGCACATGGTATGGCATGGACATCAATGACGAGGATATTGCTGACAACTCTGAGGCCTTTGTGTGGGAGCCAGCTATGTGGCAGGAAGAACACCGTCATCAGAGAAATGAATTGTCTTGCACCTTGATTTTGGACTTCCCAGCCTCCAGAACTGTGACAGAAAAATTCCCATTGTTTAAGCCATCCAGTCTGTAGTATTTTGTTATGACAGTTCAAGCTGACTAATACAATAGAATTTTGTTAATTGAGATAACTGATAGTTTTCAGGGCACTCATAGGGCTGCCACAAAAAATATGACAAACTGGGTGGGTTATAACAACAGACATTTATTCTCTCACAGCTTGGGAGGTTAGATGTTCAAAAATCAAGGTGTTGACAGAGCCATGCTCCATCTAAATGCTCTAGAGAAGAATTCTTTCTTGCCACTCTCTGAGTTTCTGATATTCCTTGGGTTGTAGCTTCATCGCTGTGATCTCTGCCTCCATCTTCAGATGGCTTTCCTTTCTGTGCATGTCTCTGTGTGTCTGTCTTATAAGGATACTAGTCATTGGACTTAGGTTCACCCTAATCCAGTATGTTCTCATTTTAACTTAATTATATCTATAAAACCCTATTTCCAAATAAGGTCACACTCAGAGGTTCTGGGTGGATATAAATTTTTGGAGGATACTGTTCAATCCCCTACAGCTGATAGTGAAGTAGAAATTTTCAGTAAATATTAAAATACTTCTAAAAATTACAGATCTGAATTTTCTAAGTAATAAAAATTATATTCTGATTTATTTTGTGTCACATTCTAACTCATTTTTTCCATTTCATTTAATTTCTCTTTCCTTCATTGCCCCTGTCTCAGAAGGCTATGGCTTACCCATGAGAAACGATAAACTCTCTCTTGTGGTTGATATTTATGGGAATGCAAGCTGACAGGTAAGCTGATGCACTCTTTCTTAAATATTTGACCCACAAATGTAGCCAGACACTTGAAAAAAAATCTGTGTTTCCTAGCTGGTGTGGTTATATTAATATCAGACGAAGTAGACCTCCAGACAAGGAAAATTGCCAGAAATAAAGAGGACACTTCATAATGATAAAGGGGTCAATTCATCAGGAAGACGTATCTTAAATGTGTATGTGCCTAATAAAAAAAGTTTCAAAATCTGTGAAGCAAAACAAGATATTCTCAAATCAATAATCACAGTTGGGCATTTTTAACACTACTATTAGTAATTGATGGACTATCCAGACAAAGAATATTGATAAAGAGATAGAAAATTTGAACAGTGCTGTCAACATATCTGGCCTAAATAACATTTACAGAACATTTCACCCAACACTGCAAAATACACATTCTTTTCAGGTTTACATGAGAAATTCACCAATATAGGCAACAGAATAGACCAAAAGAAGTCTCAACAAATTAAAAAAAAAAAGGAAATCTTATTGAGTATTCTCCTGCAATAGAATTACATTAGAAATCAATACAATATATAAAAATCTCCAAACATTATAAAATGGAAAAAAAATGTTTTATCATCTCAACTTTAAAAATGAATGTCAGTGAAAGCTCTTATTCAACTCTATGAATCCCAAGTGTGTAACGAAAAATCTCCACTAAATTGTTCAAGAAAATTAACTCTCAAAACCAATTAATCTTTTTAAAATTTATTGTTTATAGAGCTCTTTACAGTTGTCTTATGTATTGCCATTGACCACTCGCTTGCTACATCAAGAAAAATGTATTCAGCAATATAAATAATGCTTTCATATAGCCCAAGATTATTTACATGAATATTCTATATTACTTTTCATGGTCTCATTTATTTAAAATCTCTAGGATCTCAAAGTCTTTCTGGAACCAGAGACGGGATTGCTAATTGTCTTGGAAATGTGAAATAAACAATTTTTCTACATATGTTAGTGCCACTGTTTATTGACTATTTGCTCAGCTCTGATGTAATTGGGGTCATTAGGGAAGCAAAAACAGCTCCCATCCTGTCAGTACCTGACCTTTAAACTAGTCGTACATTCTGTGTTACTGGATGTTAAACAAGCTAGCCCTTTCATGGCATGGTAGCTGTTGTTGCAATGCAAGCAGGAGTAGAGAGGTGCCATTCCTTGTTGAAAACTTTTTTGGAAAAAAAAAAAAAAGTCTTCTGCTGCAGACATGGTGTTCCAAAAATCAGACAAAATATATTTCATGGAAAATCTATTTTGAGTTCGACATTCATTTGAAAAGCTAAAACTAGCATCCGGATAAAAAAAGGAAGGGATGAAACATCAAACTGAAAATATCTTCCTATATTGTGACATTTTAGCAAATGTAAATGAAACCACCTTTAAGGCTGTCACAAGCAAAGAAATCCAACTGGGGTCTTGATGACTGAAGGAATGTTAAAGAATCTCTCATCAGCAGACCATAAAGAATAAAGCAAAAGCTATCAGTAATGTGCAGATGTTATCAGGATGTGACTACAGCACAACCCCGCATCCCGATGAAGAGACAAAACTGCAGATGTTTAACACATTACAGGAACTAACCGCAAATTCTGTTTTGCTTCTCCTACTTTATAGTGTTTAATTTTTTTTTTTTTAAAGACACATGAATTGCACTTTGGAAGAACTTCCTCCACCTCAATCACTTTGTAAGTCTAAATGCTTCCTACTAGAATGGAGGGAGTTCTGGGGAAAGTGGCATATAAATTACTACACGGGTGTGGGCAGTGGGAAGTATGCAGGGAAGGGATGTGTTTAAGCATTTATATGGAGGTGGTGGGAAGAGAGTGCTCATCATTGTGTGATAATGGAAGCCTAGGTGTGAGATAGAGACCCATACACTGATTTGACAACAAACCTACTTTAAATCTGCTTCAATCCTGGCAAACCAAAAGAACTCATTGAAACCTCAATTTGTTAAACAAAGTAGAACACATTTGAAGATGTGAAGCCAATAATTCTGCCCAGATGACTTTTTTCTTTTAAAGTTATAGATAGAGTAACCGTTTGATAGATAATTTATTTAGTTTTCAAAGGAATTGTTTGTCTTTCAGTAACTGCCCCTCCTTGGTGAGAATTATTTTAGTGGGACAGCTGAGTTTTCATTATGTTCTTGAAAACGGCCAATTATCAAATCATGAAAAGGTATACTAAGACATATATTTCTTTCATTTTGATTAGTTAGTTTAGACATACTCATGTTCCAGGAAAATTTTGTTTTCCAAAAAGAACCCAGCCTATCTATTGTGCTCAGCTGCTGGTTTGATCCCAGGTCGAAGTGGGGGTCAGCAGCTGGGGTGAGTAGGTCAGTTTGCTGGTGCCCTCTTCTGTCCGACGCTGGCCTCTGTCCCCTCTGCTCTCTATCTGCAGTTCTGTTCTCTCCCAAGGAGCCTGCACGACCTTGCCCTTCAGGGCCTTTATTCAGAACCAGTCAATATCAGCTGGGTCACATGGACTGAAGACTACAGAACAAAAACAAAAAAAGAAGAAGGGAGGTACTTTTTTAAAAAGAACAAGATGATCTCTTTGAGATTAAAAACATAAAACACACTAAAACACACAAATCAATTTTGGCGATGGGCTTTTACTTCAGGGAAAAACATGTAATTTACATTGGAAAGAATAAATATTAGAAAGCGTGACAAAGAATGACACTCTACTTTTGGTGAAAATGATTAAGTCTGTATGTTTATAAGGATGAAAACTCATAGATAGATATCACCTAGAACGAAGAGTGGCTTAATATGTATTCTCAAAATAATTTTCTTTGAGATTCAGGAAAGAATAAGGCCAGAAAATGAGAGTTAACATATTGTACTTTCCAAAGGAAAGAGACAGAAGAGATACACAATAAAAAAGATAGTCCTGCTTGATGTTACAAGGCTTGAGTAAGTAATTCCAAACCGATGATTTAAAAACAAACCAAACCAAAGACAAAAACAATTTTTGGTTTTAAAGCACACTCATCTATTTATGTCCGCATGGACTAAATACAGTAGAAAGTAAACACAGTTCATCTTAAAGGTTGTTTAATAGTGGGCTCAATACATTCTCTTCACCTCTCCATTCCTAGTGCCTGGAACAGCATTTGGCACATTGAGAGTGTCCAACAATGTTGGTTAAATTGAATCATTGAACAAGAGTAAAGAACCCTGTTCTGAATGCTGAACAAAGTAAAATATTCAAATATTTGAATATTTCAATGCTTTCTGTCTCAGGGACCATCTCAGCTTGTAAGAAAATTTCATGTATTTTTTATGCCAGGGTAGGCAACTACAGAGGGAATGAAAGAAATTCTTTAGCGTAAGGTTGTTCCACATTTTGCCAAGTTGTGACCGGCTGAAAAACTCAAAACATTTTGAGGAGATGCTATCTGCCATGGGGATTACCACAATACTTGTAGGATCAAAGAAAATTCCACATTTTACCCTGGTGATTAGCTGTAATTAAATAAAGTAAGTCTTTTTAAACTTCATTAGCAGCAAGACGTTTGCTACAGCAGAGTGGGCACAAATCATCCATTCTTAATTAAAAGATAATCCACAGGATGGCCATAATCTTCTTCTAAAAATACACCATTTCCCCCTGAAAGATTTTCTCATCAAAAAGGATAAATAACAGTTTCTATGAGTTTAAGCCATGAAGGAAGGATGCTCCTCCCGTTTGCTTGAGTGAGTGCTGAATGTGGCTGATAACATCACTTTGGCATGCTATTATCTAAAATGGTAGAATACCTCACTTCAGCAAAGTCTGACATAAATCTTTGAAAACAAAGACATTGCATATGTATGAGCTGAAATAGATATGACAGTGTTGGCACATTAATATTCGTGTCACTAGGGGGTTTCAAACTTTTAAGGAGAGGATGGGAATGAATTCAGACTGTAGCTGTTAAAATAGGGCAACATACAGTAGGACAATTAGGCATGAGGAACCATCATAAAATACGCACAGAGAAGGGTTCCCCTGCTCCCTGCCTTTGGTTAAAAAATGACTGTAGGATCATTTCTTGGGAATGCCAAGAATAATTAATTTGGCTTAGAGATCTGCACGGTTGTTCTAAGCATACTAATAAGAATATTCCACAAAGACCAGTCCCAATCAATAGAACAGAGAACTGTTTTATCATGTGTAGCCACTGTGGTGGTTCGTGGTAACAGATGTTTCCACTTATTCCACAACAACTGTCATTAAAAGTAACTGTGGGTCTTAATTGAACAGTTCTCCACATAGTTGGATCTGTGCAGAAAATAGTTCTGTTATTGTATGTCCTACAATTACTTTCTTTTCCTGTTTTTGATTGCTGATATGATAAGCTTTACCATGATCTTTATACTGAATTTCTCTGGAAGAAGTAAATGAATGAAAAATAAATTTGTTTTTAACTCCATCTTATCCTATAGATTATTACTGTGCGTTGGAAAACCATCTACTTAGAGATGTCAACCATTTTTAGAATAGCCTTGTAAATCATCAAATTCTAGAAAATCACCACTTAACAAGAAAGATGACATAACTGTTGTATTAGATTACATTCGGCGTGGGTAATTCTGTATGCTAAGAGTTATTCAACACTAGGTCTTAATGAAAAATTGTCACTAAGTTACAGTTCTGGTGTTTGAAACTTATGTTGAAATGTTAGAATTTTTCTTTTGATAAAACATATGTGTTGATCTGGTGAGTGGAAATGAGGGGCTGCACTGCTTAAAGGCTTTTTACCAAAAGCTTTTTGGACACAGTGCTCTAGCCCTGGGAGGCTTGGTCTGAGCCCTGACAGCAGTCTTCCAGATGGAGAAAAAAGGCTTCAAAACCTCCCCTTTTGACAAAGAGACATGAAATAATATCTGACAAAGGCATCTCAAGCAAATATGATGGCAAGCCAGCAATTATGTAGGCTACAAAGGAGAGCACATCTCACTTCCAAATGTCTTTTTTTTTCCTTCGAATTTTACTTATAACAACTCATAGAGGCGCTTAGGTCAGTATTTTTAGAAACAATTTAATGTATGACTGTGCTTTAGGTTTGGTGTATCTCCTTTATTACACTAATGCTATTTGTCATTTCATGCATATGTCAGCATTGTTTTTGAATGGAAAATGGTTGGGAAGAAACCAAGCACAAAGAAGGCTCTTGCAGCTCACTATATACAACTTTGTTTTAGAAAGAAAGAAATATTCCAAGGAGATAGGTTATATGACACTTGCAAAATGTTGGGATCTCTTAAATGGAGTTATATGTTGAAAGAAATAAATTAAATAATACTGGCCAAGAAAAATGACAGCAAAATTGACCAGGTCAAGCTGCATAGCTTCCCTCTTTAATCTCAGACTGTCTGCAAATGTATTATTCTCGATCTTGGAAAAGCTTTTCCGAAGATCTGAAAATACTTTGTTTTGTTAGTACAATACTAAACTGTGAAGAATTTAAATGTACAAAATGAATTTTGATTCAATCTTATACATAAATCATCATTAAAAGCATATATACCCCATGAATTGAAGCCCAAGTTTCAACTAGGATGAATAGTAATAATAATAATAATGATAAATGAGATGAAACACATACTTCACAAATAACTGCAACATATGCTTCCTCAAAATTTTTGCTTTTTTATTTCATAATAATCAAGCTGTTCCTGATGGAAGACACATCTCGAACAGGCAAAGTGTTCATGGTATAAAATTATTGATATGAACTGTAAATGAAAACAAAGCTACTTGGTCCTTTAAAATGTTCTCTTTCATGTTGATTTATTGCAGAAAAATAATAAATTGCAGCCTCTTCTTCTTCCTCTGACGTATCTGGGATACTTTACATGACTTTGAAATGGCTTAATTATTTTACCACCCACTGTAGAATATTCTGAAGAGGGGAAGAAAAACATGTTTTTACTTTCCTGTGGACATTTCTTACTGTCTGATCCAGTACTTGGGAATACCAAAGAAGTACTGTTTAATGGGAAAGAAAAAAATAAATCAAAGGTATCAAAAATTATATTAGAAGTTACTTGATAAGAGGTAATCAATCCATTCACCACGTGGTCTGTAGTATAATGACACTGCAAGTTCTCTGACTCCCACATCTGCTAATCAAGTTACCAATAAAGGGGCTGTAGATAAGGATGCTCCTGAAATTGACTATAAATACTAGTTACCATTTAAAAAGCGCTAGAAAGATGTAGTCTTTTCTACCACATTCACACAAAGAAGTTTCTTTATACCCTCACTATTTCTTTCTTGGGATAACCTCTTTTGTTCTATCAGATTGTACAGATTGAATTTGCTGTGAAATTATGTTTTCTGCTAGCTATGAAAGAACAAGAATTTCAGTATACCACTGATAAAGCCATCATATTCTTTTATTTATTATGTACAAAGCATCTATTATGATTTAGACCCTTACAAAAGCTAGCATTTATTAAAACATTTCATATATTTAAATATGTTTGGTTTCAAAGATAAAATATATTATATCTTGTTTGTTTGAATAAAATGTTTGTCTCACTTTTTAGCACACCAGATGCATTTCCTTGTTTGACTTAAACAAAAACGGTCATGGGTTTGATTTTATATGGAGTTAAACATTTAGTAAAATAGCTGTTTTACATGAAATGCAGAACACAAATATCTGCAAACAAATGTGAATTTGGTATTACCAATGAAGAATATACCCTAAGTCACTGGTACCATTTAATCTTATGTGCGATAGCATTTTCTTATCTAGCAAAACAAGTCCTCTATCATCTGTTACCATTTTATATAAAATAAATAAAAGACCAACTTCTTTTCTTATCCATGCATTGCTTATTCCTTGAAAAAACAGATACGTTTTATAAAAGAAGTTGTTATATTAAGATGTATGTCTGCTTTTCTTCAGAAGACAGATTAGAGTGCTTCAGCTGCCACTAAAGTTGTCGCTCTTTGTAACAAAATGTAATGCTGCATATATAAAAATGCAAAGTGTAATGTAGAGTCAAATGTCTCTCAGCACAAGAGTTGTTCGTTTTAGCACCCATTTTGTTGGTATTTATCAACTTACTAATTATAGGCAAATTGCTTCCAACACGAAAACTGTGATGATTAGCAGTTTTTTCTGCTAACTCTAGTCTACTGTAGTTCCGGTAAAGAATGTCAATAATCCAGATTCCTTTCTTTTTCCTGGCTTAGAATGTGTAAAAATAAATTCATCAGGCTAGCATTTCTCAACTTTAGGGAAACGTGGTTTTGAAGGATGGGGGTGGGAAGAGGAAAAGGAATGGATATCTAATCAAGAAGGTCTACATGCCTCTTCCCATCAATTGGGCAATCTTGAAGGCATACATGAGACTAATCTATCTATTACATAATGGAATTAGGTAATCCCAGTTTTACTAACAGAGTAATGCATTTGTGCATTGCAAGGGAAGTGCATCAATCACTAGAACCCAGCATAGAATACTTATATTAAAGAAGGGAATAAGAAGAGTTTTAAGAACTAGCTCACATACCATCACTGATAACCAGAAAATGGCTGGCATATATTGTTTTAAACCTTTCATAGAACTATGCAGCAGAGCTACATGATATTGCTTGGTCAGACATAAAACAGTTTGTAACCTTCAGCCTTCCATTACAATCCTTTAAAGTGAGCTCAAATGAAAGTGGGAGTAACATGCCAATCTAGAAAATGTTTTCATAACATGCTATACAATAAAAAGGTTGAATTTTCTATCACCATTGCTAATTTCACCCATTTGTTTCTCATTATAATAAGGAAACAGGATTAAATGGAAAATTTTACAGTTCACAGAATACATTACACTGCAGAAATGTCTGTAGCAAATACTGACTTAGTGTCTTAACCAACTTACATGCCTCTAAGTGACTATTTCTCCCTGCTATGAAGTTTTTATAATTTTAAAGTTATATTGGCAGGTTCCAGTCAACAATGATATCTGCAATGTCCTTCTTTCTCCAATGCATTGCTTTTAGTCTAATTGCTTATTTGCAGTCTCAGCAAGCAGAGAGAAGAATTTTATCCTCTTTGCCTTGTCTCTGAATACTAACTAGCTGGCCAAGCCAAGGCTCTCTAAAGACAGAAACTGCATGGGAGACACACTGCATTTGACACAGTCAAGAGGTAAAAGAAAGAGCAAAACAAAAGTCTATTCAGAACTGAATCCTGTGATATTCTCCCCCATCCCCCAACCCCTTTAAAAATAAAGAGAAAGGGGCGAAATACCCATAAATCCATGCCTGAATGCCTGAAGTTGTCAGAATAAAGGACAATGAATGACAGGTGACTGTCAGTCTAATTCTCAGTCTCCAAGTTATCACTTTTTGGCATTGTTGAACAAAAAAAGTGTATACATAACAAGGAAATATGTCATAAGTTCTCTACGAATGCACAGACAGGTTCAATATGGGAGAAGAACTTAAGTATTTCCACATGGGCACATGCATTTCCTTCCAGTTCTGTGTATTTTTCCTGGAAAATGTTCTGAAATTATTGTTTTTCTAATGACAAGAATGCTAAATAACTTTGGGGAAAATGCTGAAGGGTTATTAAACTGCTTGCCTTTTAATTCTTTTTTTAAGAATGGGAGATATAACTTGATATATAAAACTCCTTGCACATGTTGCTACATTTTTAAAAAAGAAATAAGAACCAACTGATGAGAGTTTTTCTGTTTGATTTTTAAAAGGCTCTTCTCAAGCTATTTTCCCCCAAGATCTCTTTATACTTTCATCCTTGCAGACTGCCTTAATCCTCCTGTCTTTGTTGTTCCAATGTCTGATCAGCTTGTTCTACCCCACATTTGCTAGAACTGAAACTTGACTTCAGGCACTTGCAGTTATAAATCCCTACAAACCTACAGGGTTTCCAGAGAAAGGTGGAGAGTGCTGAAGCAGGAAAGGTTTTGATGGCTATTTAAATAATGTATATTAACTTGTCTGTTGCATTTACTACAGGTACAGAGAGATAAATGTGGAGTGATGGAGTAATTTGTAATTAAAATAAGTTTGGCCTCTTCTCAGATTACTGGCACACTCCAGTCTGTTGACCATCTGTAGTAGGACAAAGATTCTATTCTGAGTTCCATTGGGCTGGGTAAGAGACACAACTATACAGAGCCCCAAGTTTCTACATCTTACCACGGTGGGCATGAAGAAAGTTCATTGTCGCCAGCCTTCTGATGTCAGATATAACCAGGTGATTAGAAGAGTATAGAGATAGTAATCTGTATCACTGCAAACACATGGCACTATTCTGGTGAAGTGCCGCTGGTGGTATCACCCCAGCAGGTGTTACTAAATGTTCTAAGCCTTTTGAGAGAAATTAAGAAGGGAAAGTGTGTAACTGAAATGAATTAAAAAAAAACAGGAGTAAGTTATATCTTTTTTTCCTTTTCCTTGCTGTAAAGGAAAAATAAATGTTTAAAGTAGGAACATGACAGAATTCTATTTCACTGTTAAACATGAACAATAGTTTTTTCACATTAACAGTGAAATACACAGAATTATTTCATATGTACAATAATTTGTTCATATTTAACAGTGAAATGCACAGAATTCTCTCATGTTCCTACTTTTAAAGTTTGGAAATTAAAAGTACTTGATAGGAAACAGTTATCTTAGTCTTCGAGAAATTAATTTGTATGGGAGGCTGAGGTGGGCAGATCACGAGGTCAGGAGTTTGAGACTAGCCTGGCCAACATAGTGAAACCCCATCTCTACTAAAAATACAAAAAATTAGCTGGGCGTGGCGGCGGTTGCCTGTAATCCCAGCTACTCAGGAGGCTAAGGCAGGAGAATGGCTTGAACCCAGGAGGCGGAGGTTGCAGTGAGCCGAGATCATGCCATTGCACTCCAGCCTGGGTGACAGAGTGAGACTCCATCTCAAAAACAACCACCACCACCACCACCAAAAAAAAAAAAAAAAAAAAAAAAAGAGGAAAGAAATTAATTTGTAGATTATTTGACAAACAGATAATATGAGAACCATCCTTGATTTCATATAAAATTTATTTTTGCACAAAAGTGAACAAGATTCCTGGATTCTATTTTTCTTTTTTTCCCCATTTACAGTAGATATAACTTAAACTGCTTCATCTGAGTGTTTATTTCAGGAGCTCAAGCAGAAATGATTATGTCTAACACCTGAAAATGTTTTCATATAGTAGTTGTAATTATTTGTACTTATTTGTAGTAATTCTGTTTCTACCTCTTATTTATGATGGTTCTCATAAAAAAAATCTCCTGGGGAAAACAGTAATTAAAAAATCTTCCTGTTATAATTGATATTGACAGGTTTACAGAAACTAAACTTGAAAGTCACAGATAAAATTGTTTTAAACTTCAGGATTATAGTCTACCATTACTTTTGGTTAATAGAAAATACACGGGTATGAAAATTAAATATGACAGTGATATGAGGAAAAGGTTTCATTTGAGAAGAAATTGGAGGCTAACTTCTAATAAATAAAATTAAATCTATGCACATTTAAAGAGTGTGTTTTTGAGGTGGGATCAAATGATCAAAAATCCAAGTTTGCTATTGAGTAATTGCATGAAAATATTTTGTAATGAAAAGAGAATAATTGTTATTTTTAAACTGATGGGTTTTTTTTTGTGGAATGTGTTTGTGTATAGGGATGTGTGTGTAGGTGTGTGTGTGTGTCTGTGGTGGAATGATAGTGAGAAAGTAGGAAGAGTTATGTTGGGAATAATACTGTTTCATACTAGAGACTTTTCAAAATGAAGATATATAATTCTGCATTTCACTTATATTTAACAAGACCTACTATACAGTTGAGGGAATCCCAATTATTTTGAAAAATAATGACCTATGGGTCAGTCACATCTTGACAACTCCTGATGAGGGTTCAAGGAAAAATTCAGCGTCTTAAAAATACAGAAATCTAAGTAGATCACCATCATCATGTGATGACAGCAAGTTTTACACATTTTCTGAAAGATAATTATTTTATGAGCTAGTTATATCTATGAAGACTGATAATTTCTTTTTCTAATAACAAAGAACAATGTGGTCAGAAGGGATGAAATACTCAGCTGATCATCATTCTTAAATAGTAGGTAATAAATGCTTTCCTTCTAAAAGCAATTAAGCTTAAATGCATTAGTAACTGTATCTTAGCCAATATTTATCCTCTAGGTTGTAACGATGCAGTGTCAGGGATAAGAAGCGGAGAAATGATTACTATGAGCCAGATAGAGAGGCAGCAAGGCAGGGGTGAGGTTTGTCCTCTGGATAGAAGAATGGGAAGTTAAGAATAGGTCTCGGAAAGGAGGAAGAGCATGGTGGAAGAGGAATGAAATGAACAAAGACACAGATATGAGGATGAATATAGGGGTAAAACGTTCAAACCCTGACCTTCCCTTTATAGGGATAGGCAGGTAGGTAGACAGACAGATAGAGATGGATACGTACGGAATGGAGAACCTCATGGTGGAAGTAAAATTCTGTGACGATATTTTAGGAAAGTCTATTCTTCTGTATTGATATTATTTACATTTTATAAATAATAGAGTGACATCAACAATGGCTGGCTAGAGTTACCTGGTACTGGTCCTCCCCACCAAAAGGAACCAAAAAATGAGTAAACAACTATATTTTGAGTACAATGACTAAGGAAGTATGCTGGGGAACACCAGGGTAATGACAAAAATCCCTGTGTCGCACAGAAAACCAGAATAGCAACATAAAGAGGTGAGCAAGACATTCTGCCTTTGCCACTCTGCCTTGTCCGCTGGGCTCAGCTCAGAGTCAGTGGAGACATCTTACGAAGGAAAGGTAAGCTGGAGTTATCCAGAGGTCCCCATGGCAGCCACAAACATCAGCAATCCTGGGTGCAGGAGAGTCCCACAGTCCTCATAGGCCTTTACTCCAGTTTGTACAGTAGCCAGGAGTTGTGCAGCTGCATTGCCTCAGAGTAGAAGCCCACCTTGAACAGTCTCCACCCCCATGGCCTAAGCTGCTATGGCTCAGCTTTGTCTTGAAACTGGACACACTGCTAGAGTGCATTCTTCCCTGGGGGCCAATAGCAACCAATTCTTTCTATGGCTGAAGCCCCACTGTCTTATTATCATGTTCACACTGGTGTCTGCAATACCATGACCCTTGCTGCCAAGAGCCTAGGCCAGATGGAATGAATAAGACCCCAACATGCAAACCTATGTGGCACACCACCCCTTCAGGGAACAAGCAGAGTGGTAGCCACTAAACAGCCAACTGGGTGCCTCACCCATGAACACTTGTGTTGAACAACTGACTGGCCCACTTATCCTGCACATGTCCAGCCTGAAAGCTGGTCCTATGGTGATCTGATCCCCTCAACAGACCACTGCAAATCAACTCAGCCCTGCCATACTTGGGCTCACCTGTGTCCAGCTTGACAGCTGGTCCAGTCGTAGCTACATGTCCCTGGAAAGACTTCTGCAAGGCCACCCAGTCCTGCTGCACCTGCATGCACCTGCATACAATGGCACTTGGCCTGACAACCAGTGCTGCTGTGGCTTGAACCTGTGGACAGACTTCCTCAAAGCAGCATGGCATGGCAATGCTCACATGTACCTATGCCCAGCACAACTACTTGTCTGGCTGCAGCTTCATTCCCCTGATAGACTGCTGCAGAACCACCTGGCCCTGCTGTGCTCATGTACACCTGACTCAATAGCCAGTCCAGTGGTATCTCCAATTTCCCAGAAAGACAGCCACACAGCTGCTCAGCCAGTTGTACCCTGTCCAACAGCCATTCTAGCAGGAGCCACTGCCTTCATGGAAAGCCTACAGGACAGCCTGTCAATTTCTTTGCCTGCCCACATCTGCCCCTGCAACCAGCCTGATATCTCCCCTACCCCCAGCAAAACTGCACCACAACCATCATAAACTCACACAGACTAGGCCACTGAAGCAATCACAGGTGTCGCTGACAAGAATTATAGTTAAATAAACTGACAGAGACCATGCTACTGAGTCCACCAGAATGAAAGTTAATGCATCATACCCAATTGACACCCTAAGACTTATCTACAGAAAAACTCCTTATGTAAGCTACTCCATAAAATTGGAAAAAGGGACTGTTTCTCTCGGTGTGCACACAAAAATGTAGGAACATAAGAAAAGTTTAAAAAGAAGGAAACATGACACCCTCAAAGGAACACAATAAATCTCGTAGTAACAGATTTCAAAGAAAGAACATTTATAAATTGATTATGAAGGAATTCAGGCATTTATGAAATGCCTTTAAAAGGTTATTATTATAAAATAAAAATCTGAAGAAAGATACAAGAACATAAACAAAAGACAACCAATTAAAGGAAATCAGTAAAACAATTCATCATCTGAATGAGAAATTCAACAAAGAAATAGAGATCATAAAAAGGAACCAACAAAAATCTTGGAACTGAAGAATTCAATGAATAAAATAAAAACACCATTGAAAGCTTCAGCAACTGACTAGCTCAGGCAGAATAAAAAGTCTCTGAATTGAGTACAGGTCTTTCGAAATAACCTTGTCAGAAGAGAAAGAAGAACAAGAAAGAATAATGAAAGCCTATTGGATGTACAGAATAACACTGAGCAAACAAAATTTGCATTAGAGAAGTATCAGAAGGAGAAGAGATGGTAAAACACACAGAAAACCTATTTAAAGAAATAATAGCGAAAATTTCCCAAGTATTGAGAGAGACATGGATATTCAAACTCAAGGAGTTCAAAGACCCACAAATATATTAAATGCCAAAAAATTCCTCTTCAAGATGCATTATAATCAAACTTTTAAAAGTGAAAGAAAGAGAATTCTGAAAGCAGCAAGAAAAAAGCATCAAGTCAAATATAAGACAATTATTATTAGACTATCAGCAGGCTTCTCAGCATAAATCTTGCGGGCTAGGAGGGAATAGGATTATATATTCAAATTTATGTATTCAATTTAGCAAAGCTATCCCAGAAGTAAGGGAGAAATCAAGACCTTCCAAGACAGGCAAAAGCTGAAGAAATATATAATCACTAGACTGGCCTTACAAAAAGTGTTTAAGGGAGCATTATAGCTGTGAACAAAAGAACTATAATTACTATTCATGAAAATATAGGAAAGCATAGAAATCACCAGTAGAGGTAAATCCATGTATCAAACTAAGAATACCCCAGTGATGTAATTGCACTATGAAAATTTCTCAATACTCTAGTATGAAGGTTTAAAATAAAAATGATGGAAAACATCAACAGCCACAATTAGGAGCTAAGGAATATGTAATAGATAAGAAAGTAAATTAAGGCAACAAAAATACAAATTATAGGGTGGGAGGAAAAAAGTCTAGAGTACTCTTATGTGAGCAAAATTAAGTTGCTTTCAGCTTAAAATAGTCTATTATAACTATATGACTCTTGATGTTAGCCCCATGATAACCAGAAAGCAAGAAATTACAGCAGATAGGCAATGAGAAAAAAGGAAACTAAGTTTAGCACCAAAGAAAACTACCAAGCCACTGAGGTAAATAAGTGAGGAAGAAAGGAGCAAAGGACCCAGAAATATTCTTAGACCTAAAGGGAGAACTAGACTGCAATACAACAATAATAGGAGCCTTCAACACTCCCAGTTTCAACAGTAAACATATTATTTCGATTAAAAATCAACAAGGAAGCATTGGACTTAATTATACCATAGAGTAAATTAACCTAACAGATATTTACAAAACAACCAGAAAACAATTAACAAAATTGTAGGAGTAAATCCTTATATATTAATAACCTTGAATGTAAATGGATTCAATTCCCCAAATTAAAAGATACAAAGTAGCTGAACAGATACGAAAAATAGGAATAAACTGTATGTTTCCTACAAGAGACTCACCTCATTGTTAAAGACAAACAGAATGACAGTGAAGGGATGGAGAAAGATATTTATGCAAACAAAAAACAAAAGTGAGCAAGAATAGCCCTACTTACATTAGATAACCTCGGCTTTAAGTAAAGAACTATAAAAAGAGACAAAGAAGTTCATTATATAATGACAAAGGGATCAATTCAACAAGGTAATGTAACAATTGTAATATATATGCACCCAACTCCCAAGCACTCAGATATATAAAGCAAATATTATTAGATCTAAAGGGAGAAGGTAATAAGAGTAGGAGACTTTAACACCCCACTTTCAAAATGGACAGATTATCTAGACAAAAAAATGAATGAAAAAACATTGGACTTAAACTACATTATAGACCAAATTAACCTAAGAGACATTTACAGAACATTTTATCCAGTAGCTGCAGAATACACATTTTCCTCAATTGCATGTAGAACAATTTCCAGGATAAAATACATGTTAGGCCACAAAACAAGTCTGAAGAAATTTAAGAAGATAGAGATTATATCAAGTATATTTTTTTACCATGATGGTATAAAACTAGAAATCAACAATAAAAACCAATTCAGAAACTGTATAAATACATGAAAATTAAACAATATGCTTCTAAAAATCCTGTGAATAAATAAAGAAATTATAACAGAAATTAAAAATTTCCTGGAGACAAATGAGAATGGAAAAACATTATACCAAAACCTATGGGACACAGCAAAAACATTTCTAAGAGGAAAGTTTATAGCAATAAATGCCTACACCAGAAATAGAAGAAAGACCTCTAATAATAATAATAATAAAACAAAAGATACAACCCAAGAAGCTAGAAAAACAAGAACAAACTAAATCCAAAATCTGTAGAAGGAAGAAAATATAAAATGTTCAGAGCAGAAATAAACAAAGTAGATTATAGAAAAACAATTTAAAAGATTAACAAAATAAAGAGTTTGTTTTTTGAAATGATAAATACAATCAATGATCCTTTAGTTAGATTAACTAAAGAAAAAAGATAAATAAAATCAAAGATGAAAAAGGAGACATTACAACTGATGCCACAGAAATACAAAAGATCATAAGAGACTATTATGAAAAACTGTGTGCCAATATATTAGATATACAGAAGAAATGGATACATTCCTGGATATACAAAGATTAAATTACGAAGAAATAGAAAATCTGTATAGACCAATAACAAATGAGAAAATCAGTAATAAAAAAAATCTTTCATCAAAGAAAAGCCCTGGGCCTGCTGAATTCTACCAAACATTTAAAGAAGACCAATTCTCCTCCAACTATTCTAGGAAGTTGTGGGACAGAGAATATTTCCAAACTCATTTTATCAGGCCACCACTACCCTGATTCCCAAACCGGACAAAAAAACACAACAAAAAACTACAGGCCAATATCCCTGATAAACATAGATACAAAATTCCTCAACAAAATAGTAGCAAACCAAATCTAACAGCACATTAAAAAGGCCATTCACTATAATCAAGGGAGATTCATCACAGGGATGCAAGTGTGGCTTAACATACAGAAATCAATAAATGTGGTTACACCACATTAACAGAAAAAAAAGACAAAATCATATGACGACTTCAGTAGATGCAGAAAAACAATTTGACAAAATTTCACATCCCTTAAGATAAAAACTCTCTACAAATTGAGTCTAGTAACTTATGTACTTCAAAACAATAAACGACATATATGACAATCCCACAGTTAACATCATACTGAATGGGGAAAAGCTAAAAGCTAATCCCCAAAGATCAGGAACAAGACAAAGATGCCCGCTTTGACCACTCCTATTCAACACAGTAATAGAAGTCAGAGCAACTGGCAAGGGAAAGAAATAAAAGGCATCCAAATTGGAAAGGAGGAAGCTGAAGTGTCCCTGTGTGCAGATGACATGACCTTATATATGAACAACCCCAAAGACTCTACCAAGAAACTGTTAGATCTAATTAATAAATTCTGTAACGTTACAGAATACAAAATCAACATACAAATATCAGTAGTGTTGCTATTTTCTAATACTGAATGATCTGAAAAGGAAATCAAGAAGCCAAATTCATTTACAATAGGTACAAAACTAAGGTACTTAACCAAGAAGGTGAAATATCTCTACCCTGAAAACTATAAAACTTTGATGAAAGACATAGAAAAAGACACAAAAAAATGGAAATGTATTTTGTGTTCATGGGTTGGAAGAATTAACATTGTCCAAAATGACCATACTACCCAAAGAGATCTACAAATTTAATGCAATTCCTATCCAAATACCAATGATATTCTTCACATAAATAGAAAAAATATCCTAAAATTCATATGGAACCACAAAAGACTTTGAATAGCCCAAGCAATTCTGAACAAAAAGAGTAAAGCTGCAGGCTTCTTTTACCAAAGAAGTGAAAAATCTCTAGAGGAAAAACTATAAAACACTGATAAAAGAAATTGAAGAAGACACAAAAAATGGAAAGATATCCCATGATCATTGATTGGAACAACTAATATTGTTAAAATGTCTACACTACCCAAAGCAGTCTACACATTCAAAGCAACATCTATAAAACTACTAACATTAAATAATCCTAAAATTTGTAAGAAAACCACAAAAGACTCTGAGTAGCTAAAGAAATCCCAAACAGCCAGGGGTAGTGGCTCATGCCTATAATGCTAGCAGTTTGGGATGCTGAGGTAGGTGGATCACTTGAGGCCAGGAGTTTGAGACCAGCCAGGCCAACATGGTGAAACCTTGTCTCTACTAAAAATACAAAAATTAGCTAGGCATGGTAGCACACACCTCTAATCCCAGCTACTCAGGTGACTGAGGCACAAGAATCACTTGAGCCTCGGAGGTGAAGGTGGCAATGAGTGGAGACTGTGCCACTGCACTCCAGCCTGGGCAACAAAGCAAGAGTCTGTCTCAAAAAAAAAAAAAAAAAAAAAGAAAAGAAAAAATATCCTGATCAAAAAGAACAAAGCTGGAGGCAGGCATCACACTTCCTGATTTCAAATTATATTACCAAACTATAGTAACCAAAACAGCATGGTATTGGTATACAAACAGACACATAGGCCCATAGACCTATGGAACAAAATAGAGAAGCCAGAAATAAATCCATGCAGTTACAGCAAACTCATTTTTGACAAAGGTGCCAAAAATGCATAATGGGAAAAAGACAGTCTCTTTAATAAATGGTGCTGAAAAAATTGGGTATCCATATGCAGAAAAATCAAACTGGATTCCTATCTCCTACCATATACAAAAGTCAACTAAAGATGGATTAAATATTTAAATTTAAGACCTGAAACTATGAAACTACTGAAAGAGAATTGAGAAAATGCTACAGGACATTACTCTTGGCAAATATTATCTGGGGGTAAGTTGCAAAAAGCACAGGGAACAAAACCAAAAATAGACAAATGGTATTATACCAAGCTAAAAATCTTTGAAACAGCAATGAAAACATTAGCAAAGTGAAGAGATGACCTACAAGATGGGGGAAAATATTTGAAAACCATTCATCTGACAAGGGATTAATAAGCAGAATATATAAAAAACTCAGACAACTCAACTGCAAAAGAAAATTTGATTAAAAATGAGAAAAAACACGAATCAATATTTCTCAAAAGAAGACACATGAATGATCAACAGGTATATGAAAAAATGCTCTGTATCACTAATCACCAGGGAAATGCAAATCAAAACCACAATGAGATAATACCTCACTCCAGTTAGAATGGCTAGTATCAAAAAGACAAAAGTCAGGAAGTATTGGCAAGGATGTGGAGAAAAGGAACACTTACACACTGTTGGGGTTGTAAACGAGTGTGGCCATTATGAAAAACAGTATGGTAGTTCCTCAAATAATTAAAAATAGAACTGCCATATGATCCAGCAATCATACTACCGGGTATATACCCAAAGAAATGAAATCAGCATGTAAAAAATATAACTGCACTCCTATATTTATTGCAACACTATTCACGATAACTAATATATGGAATCAACTTAAGTGTCCAACAAGGGATGAATGAATGAAGAAAATGTGATATATATTTCATATCTATATATATATATATGGAAACTATTCAACCATTAAAAAGAATGAAATGTGCTATTTGTGACAAGGATGAATCTGGAGGACATCATGTATAGTAAAATAAGCCAGGCACTAAGAGACATATATCACATGTTCTCATTCATATGTGGAATCTTAAAATTTTTTTACATCATAGAAGTAAAGAGTAGAATAGCAGTTATCAGTGATTAGAGAAGGGAGGGGATGGGGGACAAGGGACAGTTTATTCAATGGGTACAAAGTTATAATTTGATAGGAATAATAAGTTTTCATAATCTATTGCACAGTTGGGTGACTGTGGTTAACAGAAAAACATCATATATTACAAAATAGCTAGAAGAGAGACTTTTGAACATTCTTACCCCAAATAAATTATAAATGCACGAGGTGATTGATAGATTAACTAGTCTGATTAGATCACTGTACAATATATATATAAGCACTGAAACATCATATTGTATCCCATAAATACATACAATTGCAATGTGTCAAAAAATAAAAACATTTTAAAAATAAATTTTACAAAGGAGAGGTTTTATCTTATAAGAAATACTGAGAAATAGAGATTTAGAAGTCTTGCAATTTAAACTAAAAAAAACCACTTTTCTAGCCTTGACAACGTGGCAAAACTCTGCCTTTACAAAAAAAAAAAAAAAAAATACAAAAATCAGCTGTGTGTGGTGGTGTGTGCCTGTAGTCCTGGGTACTCAGGAGCCTGAAATCGGAGAATCACTTGAGCCTGGGAGGTCGAGACTGCAATGAGCCGTGACCATGCCACTGTGCTTCAGCCTGGGCAACAGAGTGAGGCCCTGTATCAAAATAAATAAATAAATAAATAACTTTTCTGATTGATAAATGGAAATTCAGATTAGACATTCCTGCAACAACTAAAATGACCCACTCATGTTCTTCCTTCCCGTGGGCTCCAGGACTCAAGTTCAAAAGACAGTGTAGCAGTAGCTTATGCAGTACTAGATTAAATATAAATTGGTACAAATATTCTGACAAGAAAAAAAGCTAACATTCTCTACAGGTTAAAAGCCTTGAACATGTGTATATACTAGTAATTCTGCTGGTTGGAATTCATAAAAGATAAATAATCAAATAACCCAGGTAGTTAAAAGGGAACCAACCTAAATGTGAACTGTAAAAGTTTAATTAAATAAACAATGTTATATTCAGAGAGCCATCATTGCTTTATTTCAAACACACATACACACACACACACAAATCAACATTGACAGTTTTTCAAAGTTAAGGTGAAATGGAACAGTTCCTCCTGATCAGCACCCTTTGGATCGTATATGGGTAGTCTATGTGGGTAGTCTAGACTTCTACACATGAGATGGTTAAACAAGTACATCTTCTTGATTATGTCAGGCAGGGAAGTTGTTCACTATGCTACATACGACTGTTTGCCATCCTTGTCCCTACAGTGGAAAAGTTCAGTTTGATTATGGAGTAGAAAATCACTATTTACAGCAAGAGGAATTTAAATACCAATAGTATAGTAAAATATAAAAAGAAGATGTAAATGGTGTTAACATTAAGATGGCCTGTAGAAATCATCATTGCTTTACCTGTGCCCTAAACAGAAAAAATGACAAAAATTCTAGCTAAAATCTGTCAGAAAGAAGCAGAGTTATGAGTAAGGATTTTTCAGAGAAGTATGTGAAGCAATCACAATTGTAAGATTAAGTTTTACTTTGCATATAGGTTATATATATATATTTTTTACAAATGGTTTTACACTTACTCAAAGTGTTAAAGTGAGAATCAATTGAAGCTAGAAATTCTCACAATTTTCATGGAGTGCTACCCTTGAAGGTTTCAAGCGTCTGCTCATTACAATTTTAAATGCATTTAGTTAAGTCTAGCATTTATTTTCCTTTTTCTACCTGTAAATAATACAGTGGTAACACTAAAAATTCACTTTGGAGAAGATGCTATTTTTCCACAGAACAGAGTTAGGGCAGTGGTCAAAAATCATTTTTAACACACTCCAAGTGTATCCCCCTCTATTTAAAGAGCAAGGGCAGGTATCTGATCTTATCAATCTCCATGTTCCTGAGTGTCCAACAGTTGAAGATACTAAGCAAATGTGTGTGGTGCAAAGACCACTCTGAGATAATCCCCACTCCATAGAAGTTGATGCATTCATTGTTCCCTGACTACAATTGCCCCTTTTCTCTGCTTAGAAAGTTCTTATTCAGGCCAGGTGCAGTGGCTCATGCCTGTAATCCCAGCACTTTGGGAGGCCGAGGCAGGTGGATCACAAGGTCAGGAGTTCAAGACCAGCCTGGCCAATATGGTGAAATCTCGTCTCTACTAAAAATAAATAAATAAATAAATAAATAAATAAATAAATAAATAAATACAAAAATTAGCCGGGCATGGTGGTGAGTGCCTGTAGTCCCAGCTACTAGGGAGGATGAGGCAGAAGAATCGCTTGAACCTGGGAGGCAGAGGTTGCAGTGAGCCGAGATGGTGCCAACGCACTCCAGCCTGGGTGACACAACGAGACTCCGTCTCAAACAAACAAACAAAACCAGTTCTTATCCATTCCGCTGTGCCTGTTGAAACCTCGTTCTTCCCCGGGTCACTGTCTCTAGTTTCTTTTACTGATTAGCTGAGACTACCATCATTTCCTTTTTCTTTAATACTGGTATTTTTGTCTGTTTCAGTCCCAATATTACATACATTATCTTAATTATAAACTATCTTTCATAATTACACACTTTATGCATCATAATATTTCTTCCTTGCAAGCAACAGAAACCAACTCTGGTTAACAAAAGTGAAAGGAAACTTATTGGAAGAATATCAGGGTAGGGGTGGGGGCTCATAAAATTAATAAGTTGGTAGATGAGGCTTCAGACCATGATTCAAGAGAATTCGGGAAGGATAGGATTTTGTAGCAGAAATCACAGTAACAATCCAATAGCTAGAACAGAGGTGAGAACATCATCATGGTGATGGCTGTTCTTGAGTCACTCAAATTCCTTTTAATATCTTAAAAACGAGGACCCGAATGGTAGATTGAGGCCACAGATAAAACCTCTACTAGTGGCCTGGGGAGAAAAAATGATTTGACACCTTTGCTTTTCTTTTCCTTTTTTTTTTTTTTTTTTTTAATATTTGTTTGAGACGGGAGTCTCACTCGGCTGCCAGGCTGGAGTGCAATGGCGTGCCATCTCGGCTCACTGCAACCTTCGCCTCCCGGGTTCAAGCGATTCTCCTGCCTCAGCCTCCTGAGTAGCTGGGACTACAGGAGCCCACCGTCACTCCCAGCTAATTTTTGTATTTTTAGTAGAGATGGGGTTTCACCATGTTGGCCAGGATGATCTCTAGATCTCTTGACCTTTTAGAAAAGCCCCCACTTGCTTTTCTAAAAGGAAGGGAGAGGCATGGAATTCACACACATCAGGAAACAGAGCGGATTTCCAAAAAGAAAATTGGAGGGGGGGTCATTATGAGGAAGCATAAATGAGGAACAGCCATCTATTTATTAAACTTTAATTAGATTATTAGTTCCTGAGGCACAAGGAATACCTTCCCCCCACTCCCGCCGCCCCGAGACGGAGTCTTCCTCTGCCACCCAGGCTGGAGTGCAGTGGGGCCATCTTGGCTCACTGCAACCTCCGCCTCCCAGGTTCAAGCAATTCTCCTGCCTCTAATTTGCCTCTCCTGCTGGCTAATTCGTACTTTTAATAGAGACGGGGTTTCACCTTGTTAGCCAGGATGGTCTCGATTTCCTGACCTCGCGATCCGCCCGCCTCGACCTCCCAAAGTGCTGGGATTACAGGCGTGAGCCACAGCCGCCTAGCCAGGAAAATCTCTTATGCTACTTTTTCAGCAGGATTCAATAATGCCTTGGACAAGTAGAAGGTCAGGTATTAGCTGGAGAAAAAGAGGGATGGAGACAGAGGTGGTATTATTTACTGAAATCATATGACTGGGTTACATGTGGTCCATGAATGCTGTCGTTATTCTGATGCCCGTAAGTCAAAACCAGGTAAGCAGCACTCATTCTAGAAGGCTGCCTTAATGAGACTTGTGCACGGAGACTGCACAAACTGGAAAGTTCACACATTAACAAAGAATACATGTAATAATGTTCTTACTATAGTACATGATTAAAGGTATTCAGTAAGTTATAGTTATAGTATCAGAGTTAAGTCTTCTCCACTGGTACAGAGGAGCGTACTATCCTGGCCTTTAAAAAATATCCCCTTTGTTGATCATCCAGCCTGTCCAAAAGCTCCACAGAGGAATGATGTGGCCCTATATTTAATATCTTCCCACTGGTAAAGTAAGAATCAGTGATTCTTGAGTGATGCAGCAGATATCAGGCAGGCTCAGTTAAGTATCTGTACCATTTTAAAAATGATACAATGAATAATCCTGTCCAACTACTGTTTGAAAAACAAATAAATTGCTAATAAAATATATTAACTACAACAAAATTCCAGTCTTCCCCAACCCAGAAAATTTGATAGGAAGTAAAAGCATTCACTAGACACATTGTGTAAGGAATATTTTCAGTGTTCTGGCTTTACTTAGTTATTTCCTCATTTCCAAGTTAAGCCAAACAAATACGAGGAAGATGACAATGCCAGGAAACTTGCCTCCATCCTCCTTTCCTATGACTGCACCTGCTGTCAGGGTGCTGACCAAAGTTGAAAGGTCAGTATTCACCTGTGGCAGATGTGCCTCATTATGATAAACACTTCGATGTTGGAAATGGTTCTGTTCACAGATAGTTTATCTTTCAGGTGAGAAATAGAAATGTGAGAGAGCTTCACTGCTGGGAATCTTATTTCATATTTGAGTGCAATTAACCAGCTGATAAACAGGCTTTTGTTTCCCATCTGAATGGCCAATGCCCATTCATTTGGGATACTATCTTGTCAAATGAGCAACAATAACAATAAAGTTTATGTATTTTGGCTCTCATTTGCTCTAAAACCTGCAGTAACCTCCTGCATTGGAATCAAGAACCTGAACTGAGTGTGCAAAATAATTATCTTCCAGAATCCACCTGATGGTGAGGATATGGAAGATTATCTTGTTTTGAACTGGAAATAAGGAGTAAATAATGCATTTTTATTTCAATGGCTCTTTATTTTAGTGCAATCAGAACATGCTTGTAAGCCCTAGTATTCTATATTCCACATGCTTATATCACTTAAACACAAAGAAGATGTACTTTACCACATTTCTAAACATATTTTAATTTTAAAATTAGACAATATTGTCCTATGACAATATCATATTATCTGAAGTATCTTGTAGCCGTTTTCTAAACACTTACTGATAATGCTGAGGACGTTCTGTCATTGCTTAATTTTGACCATAAACTCTAAATTTTGCATCTTCACTTTATTTTTCCTCCTCATCCCTATATTTTCCAGCACACCATAATCATCTCCTTTTTAAAAAATAAATCTAAACAGTAAGATCCTCTCTCCCTGTTTTGGCTTAATGTGGTATTTTCACAAATGTAGATGACACATGATTTCATTGTTTTTTTTTTTCCTCACAGGGATGATTGAAAAGAAAAGCCACCTATATCCTCTTGCTTAGTTTCCCTTGACAAAAATGATTAAAGTGAGCTGTGTAGCCCTGTAACCATGGAACAGATTTCCTGTACAATGTTCATAGCTTTGGCAAAGTAATTATTATTGCCGCACAACTTCTGGTAGAATTTGTGAAATAATAGAAATTACATTATTAGCTGTTATGTATTAACTCAGACATATCTAGATCAGTGTAAGAAGATAAATCAATGTAGATTCTCATTTATTCTCCCTATAACTATTTACTAAGCATTACTACGTTCTATTTCCTTGATGATAGAAATATGAATAATGTGTGGCTTCAGCCTGAAGGATTTAACAATGTAGCATTTTTTGTTATACTGGTAGAAATAGCATAGATGGTGATTAGTAATGATTTTGGTTTGTTTTGGGGAAGAATTACTGGGAAACAACAGAGACCTGTATATATGTCACCTGGGAAATCCACACTAGTTTGATTTTTTACATTCCATTTCGCCTACTACCACAGTTTTACCTAAAAGTGATATTGCTTAATTATTGATGCCTATCACCCAAATCTTATTTATATTTTAGAGAGCATCTAGGTTGTCAAAAGATTTCAAAAGACAGACATAGAATGGTGGGATCAAACTTTAAGCAAATGTAGAAGGCTTTTATTAGTTACTCCTCTGTCTGAAAAAGTGTTATGTGCGCTTTATAAAATATGTTCACTAACATAAAATATATGCTTTTCTTGTAGGGTTGGCACATGCATATATATTAGTTACAGATAATATACAATACACATATATACACACACATACTTAAGCACATTTATACACCAATGTGAATCATGGGGTATAGGCCATTTTTAAAAAGTGCTACCTCAAATCTAAATAATAGGTCACTGTGGAGTGGTGTTAGTCATAGGGAAAGATGATATGAAATTCAACGTAGCTGGGCGCGGTGGCTCACGCCTGTAATCCCAGCACTTTGGGAGGCCGAGGTGGGAGGATCACGAGGTCAGGAGATCGAGACCATCCTGGCTAACACAGTGAAACTCCGTCTCTACTAGAAATGGTGGCGGGTGCCTCTAGTCCCAGCTACTCAGGAGGCTGAGGCAGGAGAATGGCGTGAACCCACGAGACGGAGCTTGCAGCGAGCTGAGATCGCGCCACTGCACTCCAGCCTGGGCAACAGAGCGAGACTCTGTCTCAAACAAAAAAAAAAAAAGAAAAAGAAAAAGAAAAAAAAGAACAAAAAAAGAAATTCAATGTAAAATGAAATATTGAATTTGCTCTAGTAAAAGGAGAGGAGAAGGATTATGTATGTCCCTAATAAGAAAAACAGGGAAAGGTAAAAGAAACAATATAGAGGACTTAATTTGGTTGATAAATTTAGGAATTGTAAAATTCACCCAGTACTTTCACTACAGCCAAAGAATTGGCATATGGTACTATTTTCTGTAGGCTGAAATATTTATAATGAAAAATGACTGCTCTTACTATAAATTTATTTTCCAGCAGCAATTACTTCTACAGTGTCAATGACTCTTGATTTTTGTTGTGTAACACTGCTACAGTTTACTTGTTAACTACATTTGGTAAATAGCTATTATCAAGTAAGAAGTATTTGTTGACTTTTGTATCACTAGCCCTGGGCCAGGTTTTATACAACCTAGCAGAAATATAAGACATGGATCTCTTTCTGCAAGGCTACTCTAACATTATTGGGTAGTCCACTCTCTGGCAACACATTTGAAGATACGATTACTCATAATATGGAAAGGGGCATGTGCTGTTGCTACAGGAAGACAGAGTTTGCCTCTAAGGGCTTTTTAGAAACTTCAAAGGAAAACATAGTACTAGCAAGCAAAGCCCTTGCTCCTGGCCTGCATCTTACAGAGCTCTGCCCTTTGGAATGCCTTCAACCAAAATTTTTAAGGTGCTTTCTGGGAGCTAAGACCTACAGAATCCAGCAGTGCCACCTAGACAAGGTCTATGAGCTTAGATTATAATATTTTTTCATAGATTTTTGAAATATTTAGAATAATTTCTAAACTTGAAGGGAATTATTGGATAACTAGAATATCTATATCAATGTCCTTTGGCTAGTAAAGGCTGTTTTTGAAAGGAGCTACTGTTGCCAAGATAGGCCAATCCCACAAACATATATGCATAAATAACCACAAGGTAGTGATGTAATTCAGGCATTCAGGATGGTAATTGTTCACGCACTGAGTGCCATGCTTCATGCTCCATATTTAGACAATTTTAAATTGCTTAGAATTAGTGGAATATACAGCATTGCTCTTGTTTCTGTGCCAGTATACTATAAAAGTTGCAATTGCTCTTTGAGTAATTATCACTATTGTCACTTTAATACTTTACCTTACTGCAAATGTAAAATTTTACCTATCTTAAATACTATTAAGAAAGTCCTTTCCCCAAAATTATTTAGATATAATTAATATTCCACCACAAGAAGAAACGATAATCTTTGATATTATCATCCAGTGAATTCAAACCTATATGCTTTCTGCATGTTTTAGAATCCTGGCCTGATAGTTAGTGAATGAATATGGTGATAATGTAATGTCAATAAACTAATAACTTAGTAATAGCTCTAAATTTGAAATCAATTTGTTATAATAATTAATATTTAAATTTCTTATTAAACTAAAAACGTCTTTCCTTTTACCTTTTCTGTTTTACTTTTCTTATTTGGAAGAAAGCCTAAGAAATTATTTGTGATCTCAGCTTATAAACTTCACATTTTAATGGGAAAGTAAATGACAAAATAAAATTGTGCGTGAAATAAGTGGTTCAGTCTAACGTATCTTCTATCATAACGTAAAGAAATTTTTTAGGCACCCAGCTGCCCCACTAATTATTTATCGTTTTAAAATGACCATTTTTCGCATGTTAATTTTTGTGTCATAGGCCACATAAAGATGGATAGGCTCTTGTAAAATGGCCAAGAAAAAAATTCTCTGATCATACTTGATTCTTGTAATCATCAAAGGGTATTTGCTTTCAAAAGAATTATTATACTTCCAGCTTGCCTGCCTTGGGGAATGTTAATTAAGTCCAAATTATTTTATGACAGAGATTTTGCCATTTTTAGAGACAGAATAAGTGAAGTAGAAGTAACAAAAACAAAATGAGAAATGAAAAAAATAAAGTTTGATATTTACCTGCAAATCGCTTATCTTTCAATTAAGCATTGGTTTACCTTTGCAGAAATGTCTCCATTTACAGATGCCTACTAAATAATAAGCTGTTTTCCTTTCCTGCTGGTACACAATTCAGTCTTTTTAAATCCATGCTTGTGCTCAGCGCTTTCTTAAGAGCTTTGTGTTATCTCTGGTATCTAGTACTTACAAGGAATCACTTTCAGTCTGTGTGGCCCAGTTCCTAACAGTCTATCGATTCATTGAATTTCCTAAATTTCAGAAAGAGACCAATTGATTCTTTATGCTGCTTGGCAGAGCGATTCTTACTTTTTGTCTGTTTCTTCCCAGCATCAATCTTAAGAAGAAAAGGTTTTCCTTGCATCCCTCTGAAGGGTTTACTAAATCCTACATCATCAAGAACATTTTAAAGCTTTATTTTGTCTGTTATTTAAAGTGGAAAATGCTGTCCCTTAAGACACTGGCACTCTGCCATTGCCTCCAGAATATTTCATGGTTTACTGTCAGGACTGCTGCTTTTTCTAGAAGAACATATGGGCCATTTTGGAGACGTATTCTGCAATATTCAGATGCTGAACATGTTATCTATTTACATTTGGTCTTCAACAAATAATTTTTCTGGAATTTTAATATCTTGTGAGTTCTTTGAAACTTTCTGAAATGTATATTGGAACATGATGGCGCCAAAGGAGGCTTGTGATTTGGAAGTAGAAAGCACTACATTTCAAGGGAGCAGAATTTAGTAACATTAGAATATATTCCTGTGATGTTATTATATTTCTTATTGAAGTGTTACTCTTTTTAAATTTTTTTAGTGATTCCAAAGAGTTACTATAAAATATTGAGAGTAAGAGGAAAAAAATCTTGTGTTCTGTGATGTTGATAAATAAGTCACTGGAATGCACTAGGAGTTGGTGCACACTTGAGGATGATTGTGTCATTAAAATTGCATCCAGTCAATCTGGTAATACCTTACCTGAATTGTTCTGTAAACACTCTTCTCACTGAAACATCTATTTGGTCTGTGTGTTTTGAGTCAAAGGAATCAAACAAAACACGGTTAAAACAATTAAAATTGAAGTAAGGCTACATTCTGAAAGGAAGTGCTAATTCCAATTCTAAGAGATAATTGTTTCCCACTTTTGCACAGTATTTTGCATCAATGACTAAACCTGAGCACATTCTAGTAGAAAGAGATTGATTCCTTATCTCACTATTTTACAGGATTATCTCCATACTGGTAATTCAGTGAGAGACTCATTGATTTGTTAAGTTATGGAGCTGGCTGCCTCTTAAATGAGAGCTAGTCTGCAAATGGTACCATAGTGATGAAAGAAGAATGTAAAAGTAAAAGAAAACAAAACAAGGGAGTAACAGCCGTTCTAAATTGGAGACTGTTAGAGACTTCATAGTCAGAAACCTCAGCACAGAAAGTCTTTTGCCCAGGTAAATATGGAGTCTTTCCAGATCCTGAGGAGTTGAGAAATTAGGCAGAAGGACACAGGTGGTGATGGTCAGAGCAAGATAAAAAGCAAAATATTAACACATGGAACAATTCCTGTGTCCCCCACATAAAGTATGAAATCAGAGACTTTAGCGAATATCACCTTTAGGGAAATCCAAGGTAAGTATGGCTGTGTGTCTTATAACTTCAATTATTTGATTCTTCTCATCTGCAAATATATACACCATCTTCTTGTCATCTTGACAGGAAAAAGAGAAGCTTGGGAAGGACCCAAATAGATGATATCTGGAGAATTAGCAAAATCCCTAATCAACAAAGCCACACGGGATGAATAAGACAATCACACAGACTCACTCACTACCATGGCAGGACAGCAGATGGAAGAGACAAAGAAGGAAATGACTTGCTCACTCTCATTTTCTGAAAAGGCCATAGAAAAAAGCCAAATTTTCTGAAAAAGTTTTAGGTATTTACTAAATTGATTAATGACTAATTAGTATATTTCATTTTCCCACAGACCATAATGCAATTACTTATATATGACTCACATTATATAGAAATGACATTTGTCTTTCGGATTAGTGCATTCTCCTTAAAATTTGATGAAAGAATATATAAAGTGTCTGTATTAAATCTGCAAATAGATATATTCTAAAAATGATTTTTTTTGGAAACAAGATTGCCCAAGCTGGAGTTCAGTGGCTCAATCATGGCTCACTGCAGCCTTGACCTCTTGGGCTCAAGCAATCTTCTCCCCTCAGCCTCCCAAGTAGATGGTACTACAGTCTCCCATCACCATGATTAGCTACTAAAAAGGGACTCTAGAGGAAGAAAAGATATTGTAACATTTTGATACATCTACTATTAGCTACCTTCCTAACCACCACCTCCCTAGTTCTGATTTATCTGATCCATTTGATGCTTTCATTTTTACTTACCCAGAGACTATAACTTGGAGCTAGAACTTATGGTACAACACATGGAAGTGTCTCACGAGAGTGCTTACCAGATACAGACAATAATTTAAACATTTCTATTCTGGAGACACACCTTTGAATTCTGTGTTTGAATATGTGTTATAAGCAACATGTTCCACATTTACCCAAAGATTCCCAAATCCTGAAACTTATTACATAATAGAACTGAACTAATTTTAAACCTACCTCCACAGAAAGCTGAAGATAGTCATAAGATCCATGCCTAGGATGTACACACATACCTGTACTCCCTCATCCAGAAGCAGAATGATCCTCAAAATGTGAATTTTGAGAGTGAAATAATGAGAAACGGGGAGGGGCAGACTCTGCTGTATTTAAGTCGGTATAGCATATTGACATCTTAGATGTTCTCAAAGGGGGTTATGTTTCCAAAATACTATGAAGACCTCGATATAGTGAAGTCTCACCTCTGACGTGGTCATTTGGTATTTTAAAATTTTTGCCCTTCACATTCAAAAGTCGTGTTTCTGATTGTGTCAGTGTATTTGTCATATCTTTGTCCATCAATAAGGCTCATGCTTGGATTGTTTATACAAGACAGACTTGCAGGGAACATTGGCAGTCAAAGAACACAGGGAGAAGGCTGTGATAACTACAGAGAGAGAATGTCACTGTGCCTTCTACTATACCCAGGCTATATGCCCCATGTTCTCACAGGGAGAGAAATTAAATGAAGAAAATAACATTAGTGAAATCTTTTATAGGCCATTAAGTCAATAAATTAAAAAATCGGTGACTTTTAAGTCTTCATTCTTAAAGGAGTACAAATGATGACTCTTGTTTTTGTGTCTAGTGGACGCAGCATCCTAGACAGCCATCAACATTTCTTTTTAGGCCAGGCATGGTGGCTCACACCTGTAATCCCAGCACTTTGGGAGCCGAGGTAGAAGGATGGCTTGAGACCAGGACTCCAAGACCTGCTTAGGCAACATAGTGAGACCTCATCTCTACAGAAAAGGAAAAAAAAAAAAAAAAATAGATGGCTGTGATGTCTCACACCTGTAATCTCAGCTACTGAAATTGAGGTGGGGAGGATCTCTGGAGTCCAGGATTTCAAGGCTGTAGTGAGCTGTGGTCACTTCATTGCACTCCAAGCCGGGTGACAGAGAGAGATCCTCCTCTTTAAAAAAATTATTTTGTTTTTAACAGTTTATAATGATAGTTATTTGCACTTCATGCTAGGAAGGCACAAATATGCTTCTCCATTCACTTGTGACTTAAAGGAGATAAGCTGAGTCACAGCTCAGCCCCAGGGTCCAGACCTTTTCCTTCTGTGGCATTGTACAACCTCTGCAGTACTGGGCCATAGGAGGAGCATGATGTGTAGTATTGTATCATCATGAAGCTTGATCTTATACATTTTGAAATATCATGAGCTCTAGGCTGCTGGCAGAGAATAAACAAAGATCAATCATGTACGCTGATGTTACTGTACTTAGATATCACCACTGGAAGTAATTCTTTTTTCTTCAAAGAACAGCTTTCTGGTTTTTGTTGTGTTAGTTAACACCTTTATAGGTAGGGCCCCACCGTACTTTGGTGTGAATGCTAACCACATTAGAGTGAAGCTTTATGCTAATACTGCAGCTTAAGTGTTTTCTTTCCACAGTAACCACTAATCTAAAAGCTATATAGCAAATCTTGGTTGGATTGAAGTATATGGCCCAAGTGCTATAGCATGGAAGAGCCACCCTCATCTTTTATCTCTTATCCCTGTACTACTATCATTTTTTAGCTGCTAAAAGAGAAAATTTTTATTTTGTTTAATTGGTGACAATTTAAAAAATTAAACCAGTCTTCAGTATCTCATAAGGCATGTGATTTCTATACCAACATCCACTCATATATTTTAAATGGTGAAACTGGCTTCCTCTTTGACATGCTTAGAAGAGACCCTAGCTTTGACTTTTTATGCCTTCAAATGCACTATGAATCATCCTGCCAAACTCCTGCCCTTCATGTGAATGATATATTTTATTTACACTCTTAGAAAAAAATCTATGCATGGCCATTATTAATCACTCACACCTTTAAGAATGATCTTACCTTTTAGCTATTCATCAAGATCTGTATCCTTCCTGTTAGAAAGAGACACATCATAACTGATGTACAATCAAACTGTAGATGGGTTCAAGTACACAGCTATTACCAGAATAGATGCCTCTTCATTTTAGGATTACACACACATGCACACACACTCACTCAAGTCTCTGTATGCTGTATCTGTTTTGGCAACTTTCTTTAAAATACCAAACTGCTGAAACTATGCGTTAGCTGTTAGGTAATACATCACTATGATATTTAAGAACAGCAGACCATTTCCAAAGGTTGCTCTCATCTGGAGCAAGGTTAATAAGACATTGGATGAGTAGAATTAACGAAGATTCAAAGATCATGTCTATGATTTTTTACAAAAGCAAGAGAAGAAAAAAATGGCTATTTAGAACTTTTAAGTTATCTCTGATTGTGTACTAATCTCAAGAGAAGATTTTATAATTGAACGATATCACCATTTAATAATCAAGAAAATACTTTTTTCTATATTCAGTAATAGCTGTGATACATGTTTTTGTTAGTGAAGAAATATTAAAAGCAGCCATACAATGTTTTTAAATAATCTCACTTTTTGGTAGACATTCTCATGTGCCTCTGAAAATGTTGATTGGATATTGGAAAGATGATGCTCATGTCATCCCAAGGGGTAAACCAAACCAAACCAACCAAACCAAACCCAGCTTGACATATCTTTGATTCTCTCTTTTTCTTTAGATACTATATGATTTTGTATTGCAATGAGAATTAGAAAAGTCCAAAAGTTCAGATAGCTTCTAAAAACATATTAAGATAACATAGCAAAATGAAGTGGAAAGTGCTTCAGAGTTAGAGTCTTCTTATGCAACATCTGTTTGCAAACATGTGTAACCTTAGAAATATCACTGAAATAAATTTATCAAGAGAGAGACATTTAACTACACAGGTAGCACTTTAAAATTACAAGATCAAGAAAAACATTGCAGCAAAGCTTTAAATCTTCCTTTCCATCAGAATGTTTAACTCCCTGGGCATTAAGGAATTACTCAATAGAAAAGAAAATAACCCTAGAAGAAAATGTAGCCAGCAGTAAAGCTGCTTACAATTTTTAACGGGCCCTAATATATATAGTAGAAAGGCAAATGATTCTACACTCACTCCAGAACTTGTCAGGAATTTCTAGATTCTTAAAATTAAAAAATTCCTTAATTTTTATTTGCTGGCATTAAAATCTTCCAAAGAGAAAGGTTGGGATATTAAGTCTATCATGGGGAACTTTCTTACTAATTTCCTGACTTCATAAAACGCAGATCTGCAAGACACAAGATCTAGTCTTAATTTAGACCTTATAAGTAAACACCAGTGCAAAGAAAGGCAGTCCCATGGTATAATTTACTACAAGTAACAGGGATATCTATCTATCTATCTATCTATCTATCTATCTATCTATCTATCTATCTATCTATCATGTTACTGTCTATCTATCTAATCTGTCTCACTAATAAGTGTCTTAAACACAGCATAGCATTCAATCTTTCTTAAGCTATATTTAGTGATTGCTTACAATGTGCCTGATGTTGTTTAGAATATTGGTGGGAATAAAAACGTTGCAATTAAAGGTTCCTTTTTTTTTCAAGGAGCTCACAGTCTAGGTATAGGAGACTGATGAAAATAATAACATTGTCATGTGACCTGGGCCACAGTATAGATGAGGATACAATGTTGCTGGAACATTGAGTATAATTCTTCAGAATTATACTCAATGTGGATTTTAAACACATTGTGGAAAAGCTATCCTACTTCTTTTAAAAATATCTTTCTGAGAGTCTATGTAATTCTGTGATCTCATATATTGTGCTGCTTTAAAAAGAGCACCCCACTTTTTTCATCTCAAACTGGCAGTCTCATTCAATGAGGATGCTACTCTAAGTCATGATGAATTCAGAGCAGCCAGATTCATTTTCTCCATGTTTCAGGAAGACAAAGACAAAGACAAAGGAATACTCCTTTAGGATCTGGATCACGTTAGCCTGTTACATCTCAACCATCGAACCTGCCCAAGATGCACCCAGATTAGTCAATAAGCAGATGATTAGAGATAAAACCTCTCATCTTGGGATAAATTTAATCCAGGCAGCATGTGCTCTTTGGTCATTTTATAAATATAGCATTTTAGAACAGCATTCTCAGAGATCCAGCAGTGCATATCCAGCATTGTAGCTAAAATATTCAAATAGAAATAAAAATAACTCCCCAGAAAGTCGCTGGCACTCATGTTTCCGTTGGAGAATAATTACAGAAGTCAGTTTAAAAGCTAGCATAAGAGATGTCGAAACACCACCTCTCACCCCCACAGAAATGCTAATGACTAGTTGTATTATAGACTTAAAGAAAAGGTTCCAAAACCTTCTCTTTCCCGGCTTTATGGAGTCAAAACTACTGGCCATTCCCAGGCTCTTTGGAAGAGAACAGAGATTCCCTGGACAGTGAGGAGATCCATCCACATACCTCTTAGGGCAGAAGAATGTATCCCTGAAGGGTTAGTATTTATAACTCTGTTATTTTCTAATCCTATTACTGTAATGTTTAGGTGAATTGAATATATTTCCTTATTTATCTCTGTGCAATCTCATTTATTTCCTGCAATAATGACTTTTGGCTGACCCTACAGTTTTGCTTCTTCAATGTTTAAAAAGAATATATACAAAATTTAGGTAAAATCTGTTTATAATAACATGGAGTACTGTCCCCTTAGGATGCCTGATGACAAAGCTGGTGATACAGTGACTACACATCCAGCCCATGACTTCATGTATTTTATTAACCTAACTTATTATTACAACAAAATCATGGTTTCCATTGACTACATATTCAGCACATACATATTCACACTAATGTGTGTGTTTATATGTGTGTGTGAAATAGCTACACAATGAGTTATTGAATTGTGTGTGGAAAATATGCTAGGCAACTGCAAATTACAAGGATTTAATGCCATCAAGGGGTTCAATGGTGACATCATAAATCAACAGAGCAAGGTTTAAATGGACCGTGGTTCCCCACAACTCTAAGATTCTCCTGGAGCTATGATTTTAAAAGTCATCTACTCTCCCAACCACCATTCCCTTATACATGGATAATTTGTGTTATAATTTTCATCTTCTCCAATTCTCTCTACTTTTCCTCACCAACTTCAAACCTTTTTAAACCCAGAAAGAATCTGTTGTTCCCCCCTGTGCTATTAGAGCAGCTATATTTAAATGTAATACCTGAGTGTCCCAAGTTTAAATCTAACAATTCTAAAAATCTTGCCATTCTGGGCTAGGTGTCACACTCATGCAATATGACAGACAGGTGACAACACACCCAAGAATTAAGAGATTTTCTCCTCTTGAATAATAATGTGCTTCATGCACCTATCCCCTTTTCCTCTGAGACTAGGAAATCTAATTACATATATATATAGTACCCCTGTTATAACTGCAAACATAAAATTAATTTTACAGTTTTGCTTTTTATTCATATCTGAAGTTCAGAGAATTCAAGTAATGTTCTAATTATTTCTTATGTCCTAAATAATTCCCCTTTCTCTCTGATGGAGTCTTACAGGGGAATATATTAACATAAAATAATAACTGGCCCAAATTTTGTCCAAATTTAAATATGTCCTAGCAAAGCCAGCCCCATTGTAATTGCTTTTATGTGTCACTTTAAAGCTAAGAGACCCAACCTCCTGGCAGCTTTGCTTTGGGTCTTAATTAGCCACTTAACTGCAAATTGGTTGGCACCCTAGTCCTTTCATCAGTTATTACCCAAATAGCATCACGGACTTAGGATAAAGAAAAGAAAGATCCCACATGTAGCAGGTCTTTCCATCATTATTGCCCTTTAATACAAAGAGGGGGGGTTCCCAACTCTAATTAAGGCTACGTTTCCAATAGGTAATTGGCATCTTATTTAACTCACTCTCAGTGCGATGTCTTAAAGGGAAAACAATCACAGTAATGTGTGGACAGTGCCATGGAATTTACAAAATATTTTCACCTACTTTATTACTTTTACATAGTGTCTGATATAGACACATATGAATCAATATGTTTTTATTGGTCACCATGATTTAAGATGTAGATTTTATTTCACTCTTTATTCCATTTGCCTGCATATCCATTAACTTATTGCATACAATTAACTAAGCCCATTTCCAATATATATAAAAGGGAGTTAACATCTTTATTGTTTGTCACACTTCTAGAAAATGAGCTCACTGAGAGATATACTATATGGATTGGTCCTCACTGATAAAGCAAGCCTAAGTGGTTACTGGGAAGAAAAGTCACCACCTTCAAAGAAGATTTGAATTAGTTATGAAAGAGCAATTAGTTATGGGAAAATAGCAAGAGAGGCTTTGCTCTGTGAATATAGAAATAAACATATAAGGGAAAAAGAGACTATAGATATAGGTCAGATCCCAAGACTTTCAAAAGTAAGATGAGAATTTGAGAAAAATGTGAGTCTAGAAAATTAATTATTTAGTGTTTTAGCAGAATAGCATCAAGTGATGCTTTACATACAATATTACATAACATACTTTGTTTCTGCTAGAAAAGAAAGTAAATAATAATGGTGCCTTCTTCATAATCAACACTGCGCGTGTGTGTGTATGTTTAAACCATCTTTTTATTCTAGTCCCCTTAACTTATCCTGTAATACCTTTTATATTTTTTAAATTCAGGCACTCTTTTCTATTCTGTTGTTTTAAGTCATTGTATTATATTTGGTGAGGTAAACTTGAACCTCCTCTGCCATTCTAAAAGACAGAATGGTTAAGAATTTGCACATCCCAAATTTCCTCTGCTCATCACAGCTTCTGGAGCTGACAGCTAAATCTGCAGGCTGACCAAGAGTAGAATTATTTCAGGCTGTGTGTTGCTGAAAACTTGGAAATAGTGAATTATGTTTATGAGATTCATTTCTAAACTGTACCAGAGCTTATAAAATATTAGTATTTATAATAACTTGTAACAACAAACACAGCATGGAGGCAGCTGTTTCATCAGAGAATGAGCCACAATGATCTCAGACATTTGTCTATTTATCGTGGATTGGATTTCCTTGGCAAACAGTTCAATAAGGAAGACAAGCACACCAGCACAACACTATGCTTGACACTGCCCAATACTCTGTTCAAAGTTATGTTGAAATTTTCCCCTACAGTCACCCAAAACCCTTAGTACCTATATTTGGTAAGCCTGTTGCCTTTCAATAGAAATCTGAAGACTCTTAATGTGAAACTGAGGTTAAACGAAGTAAGGCTTTTGATAAAATGCAAATAGGAGGTATTTTGGAGAGAACGCAGATATTTTTCTTTTTGGTCACTATAGGCAGTATATACGAATAAATCCCCAAAGGAGCAGATGCATGCTTACAGAAAAGATTTGAAAGAAAAGTCATTACAAATTATTTTGCTTTAACAATCTAAAAAAAAACCTGTTCCTATAAAAGATGAGTTATTAACTCTGGGAACCCTGGAGCTTTTTTTCTCCCATTATGTGATTATAGAGTATCCCATTTTATGTAGATTATGCATTTGAATTTTTCCAATGAATTCTCTTCCCTAAATAAAAATGCAACAATCTCCTGGAAGAAGCATGATAATACTGTAATTTCTATGAATGACTCACCTATTGAAAGATTTTATTTTTCTAGATCAAACAAAAAAATGAAGCACTTTACTTAGTGTCTTTCACATACTAGGTACTGAATAAAATGTCTGAACAAACAAAATACATGGGAAGAAAGAACTAGATCTAAGAAGAGAATAATTCTAGTTAATGCTGCATGGTTCCATCTTCAATATATAAGGAACTAATGTTCCTTGTATATTATATCAACCACCTCAAAAGGAAAAGCATTTTATTTCTGTTTTCCACCAAGAGCCTTGGATAAAGGAGTGTCCACCTGAAATTTGTGTGCAGCCAAAAATGTGAAAAAAAAAAAAAGAAAGAAATCTTGGTTATGTCTGAGTGTTGAATAGGCTTTGCATGTGGTAGGAATTAGCCTGAAAAATGAAATGGACAGTCTCTTTCTTGCCCTTCAGATAAGTTTATTCTGGCCAGAAAACACATTCCAGGGTTTTTCTAATTTCCTTATTGGTGGGTTCTTTGGGGTGAGCAGCCACAACAGTTGGTCTAGGTGAGCAAGTCAGGACTACAATGCTTCAAGTCTCTTGGGAGATGTAATTTTTATACCAAAATGGAAGTTATTCAGGGTGTTTTCTTCCCCAGCTGTTTTTAAGCAGACAGTGTGCCGACCACCCAGGGGATAAGACTGGGATGGGTGGAAGTGGAAGAAACTGTTCAATGACTCAAAAGAAAAACTGCCAGTTTTTTGGGGAAAGTTGTATCATGGAAAAAGACCATGAAATCCTGGTCTTAAATGATTTGTTTTTATTTTTTACTCTAGTTTCTAAATCTCTCTCCTATGAGCACCCCTTCTTTGGAAAGAAAAACATTATAGAAGGCCAGCACTCAGAGATGCTGTAGGAAAAGTATGTATTAAACTTATGTCAAGTTCACAGAATAAAGACAATGGGTGAGTCTCATCTCTTAGTTACTTTTTGTTTGTTTTTTCCACCCTATTTTGAGTGGTATTGAAAATGCAATGAATAATTTACTATTAATTGAATAAACTTATGCAAGCTATTTTATCCTCGTAATTTTATAAGACTGGATTTATAGAACTGACTTGTATAAATAAACTATCCAGTAGAATTACTACTTCAAAACTAATGAAAGATTGGAAGAATCTGATTTGATGGTTTTGTTTTAATCAATAATGAATTTGTAGGTTTTCCTGATATAATTCATCCTTGGCTATATGGTGAACAGAACTAAGTTGACCAGGTTGCCATTAAGAATAGAAACATAACGATTTTTACGATGTTGCTTAGAATATAAACATCATGAGATTAGGAAAACAAGCTTTTTCACTACTGTATTTCTAGCACTCAGAACACTTCCTGACAAATATTAAAATAAGCTATTGCTGAATAAATGCACCTAAGTCCGTGATTCCTCTGACCAAAGAGATAAACTATAAAACCGAACCAAATAAAACAAAATCACACACAATCAAGAATTCCAGAGGCAGATCCAGATCACAGAAATTTGAACATTTTAGTAGATTGTCCAGTAATTTTGGTCATCACCTAATTTCAGTAACCACCAACTATTATACAGCTTGGTACCATGTATTAGAATCCAAAAATAAGTTCACAGACATGTATCTCATTTAAAAAAAGAATTTGATTGTCTTTAAAAGAAGCACATTCAATCTGATTCATTAAATTTTTATATCACCCTATCACTGTCCACTAGTTCCATTTTATTAATTTTCTTTATTTATCTGGCCACTGAAGACATTTTGGTTTCCATTTCCTGAATTTTACATGCTTATAACTTAAAAGTTTTGACAGACTCTCAATTTATATGAAGGTTTAAATTTGATCCTTATTTTTCATTATTTTGTTTTTATATTTCTTACAGGAAATGGAGTAAATTTTTAAGATTAAAAATAGAAATATCAAGAAGAAACTTGAAATAGATGTCCTTTAACATACCCTCCAACTATGAAATATATGAGGCCACTGAGGATAAAAGCCTCATGTGTTTAGTACATTTGTCAGGTCTCTAATATCACTTTTATGGAGGGAGGTATGCAGGCGACACACAAAAAAGAAGTTTATGCCTTGAAGGCCTGAAACAAATCCGCCTTCAGATGAAGAAATCTCATGCTTTATCTTAGAATTTAATGTTGCTTAAAAAAAGAGGCATACTGAAAAATGATATTTATCTCTTTCAGGTTGTCAGTGTGATAGGGGACCGAAAAATTCCTTTGTGGTTTGAAGGACACTTTAAGGCTTCTTGAACTGGTTTTTGCTTCTCTTCTCAGCCTCATCTCTTACCATCTCTCTGAACTTTTATCCAAACTATTTACAGTTGCTGAAACAGACCATGAGCTTTTTTACGTTTGGAGTATCAGTCACAGGCAGAGAAGTAAAGTTGGAGAATTAGAAATAAGGGAGCATTTTCTTACCTTCTCTCATATTGATACTACTGCCTAGAATACTTCCCTCACCTTCTTTTCTTCTCTAATTCCTCTCCTAGATTCTAATAAGAAGTAATTGCTTATGCCTGGAGGAAACAGAGTTTCAATTTAATCCACCTGTCACCGAGTGGGTGGTTGCTTTAAGAAATGGTGCTCTACCACAGGTTCAGGTTAAGTTCCTACTGCTCGTAGACATTAAGAAATGACAATAACTAGAATAGCTTTGGTGAGGAGAAGGTCATGCATAGCCTCCAGCCCTGCCACCATGACTATTCTGTTCATGGTTCCATTGCACAAGCACATTTAGTAGTCAAGGAAACAAGCTGGCTGATATCCACAGGACAAGTCATCCTATCCATCTGTTACTGAGTGTCTACTCTGCACTCAATATGGTGGACATTTTTAGGTAAGTATTAATGGGGTACACAAAGAGCTACAGGCTTTCTACCTATCCTCAAAGCCTATCTTTATCTATACTCAAGCCTTCCTTATCTATAATTCTCCAACTTTACTTCTCTGCCTATGACCAAGGTACTTCCCACTATCCATGAGTTCATGTCTTACCATATCTCAGGTCACTTTTCTCTATTATGTGAATGACCAAGCCTACTGCTTTTATCTCTGCCAGTGTAAGCTTTCCCTTAACACTGTCCTTTAGACACATTCTAAGTGGAAATGTAATATAATGGCAGTCCATTTTTGACTACCACCAACATATATGAAAAGCCCCAAATTCTTGTATTCTTCGTCATTTGGTTGTAGCAAACCCCTACCCATGCAATAGGTCATAATGAGCTGAAGGACAAGTGATGTATAAAGTGCTGTCAGGATGCATATACATGATGCTGGTCAGAGCCCATTCAGAGCAACCGACTCAGAGGCAGTACTACAATGTTTGTTGTTTTTATAATCAGCAGGATATCATCAACATTGATGGAGAAAATGAACTATTTTGAGATGTTAAGGAAAGTAAATCTTTAGGAACTTTCTAAATGGAGGGAGATGAAATTAAAATGGCTGTAGGAGATTGGAAGAGAATGCTTATGGGATGGCTTCTAGGCAAAGCATGATCAACAGATGTAGTCAATGTAAGAAACTGTGCCCGAGAAAAGAAGGAGGGATAACAGGGCAAGGGATGAGGACAGGGAATTCTGACAGTTTTGAAACAGAGTGTAAACATCTACATGGCACAGAATCCCCTGGAAGACCTAAGGAGCGAGGAGAGTAGTGATCCTCTTAAGACTGCTTTTTTGCTGAGAACTAATTTATAGCAGTTCTTATGGATTCTAAGTACAAGCTTTTGCAGTGAGAGCTGTAAACTTCAAATCTAGTTACAAGTGCTCTAGTTCTGTCTTTGCCCCCTTGAGGTTTTCTCTTTTTCTGCAGGGGGGGTGGGGGGCAGGGAGCTACAAATGTGAGAGACAGTGAGAGATAGCATAGAAGGACTCCAACCCTCTTTCATGCTCAGCCACTATGCAGTTACAGTTGCAAATTAGAACCATAGGATTCTGTGAATATCCCAAACGGGTATCCTCAAAGTCTGACAAAAGACAGTTATGGTGTGAGATGTGAGCAATGCTATATAAAACATAAAATAAATTCATTAAATGTGCAAGAGATTAGACAGCTAAGTGATTAGACAGCAAATAGTGCAATGGCGATAATATTTTTCATTAGTGTACAGGGTAAGAACTACAAAAAAACTGTATTTTAATAATGTCTGGTTAGGGATGTCTGTAAGGCATTCCATTTGCCTGGAATGAGAGAAAATGTGAAGAATAGCAGATAGATTTTGGTGATATTTGCATGTAGATGTATCTGGTACCTGGATCCACATGAGTATTTAAAGCTGCTTAAAATCTTTACCTAAGCATCTTAAGTTGGAGTCACATGAAACTTCCTTTACAAATGAGTTGTATGAGGTGAAGTTGAAGGAAATTCTGAAAGAGCAACTGAGTAGTCAAAACAGCAACACAAAGCAAAACAAAAAACTGTGGAGCTGTTGGGTGACTGAGGGGCTTAAGAACACCCAAGAGTAATAGTTTGGTCTTGCTAAGATTGAAGCGACATGACAAAACCATTGTTTCATACAGAAATTTATATTAGTGACATATAGTACGACAGAAAAAAAATTAGACAGCTTTTTATTCAACATTTCAGTATGCAAATTAAAAGTAGCACATCTAAAACATTGCTTTTGCTCTTTCCAAAACTGCTATCAGTCTGATGCGGAAGGTCCTCTAAGTATTCTATCATGAGACTGACCTGACTGTGATCTGAACTAGTCTTATCTTATGTCTAAGAGAATGACTAGCTATCTTTTGCACAGCACCAGCTGCCCCCTCTTTCTTTTTAACATTTTTGATGTAATACTGTGTAAACAATATTTTATTTGTGCATGAATTCAGGTTAGACGGCATTAAATCAGAGAAGAGTTCAAACATTGTTTTTGTTCAAAAGATGTGTCAGTGATGGGATGGCAGATGACTCCGGTATGCAAATATTTTGGCTCTCCTGGAAACAAGATGAATTCCAGCATAAACTACTTCCACTTGCAGAATTATCTTAATAAAAATAAAGTCATATTATTTTTTTGGCTCACTTTTTTTTATAAAGACACACTTTTCTTTATTTCAGTCTAATGGCTCTGAGATGCATTCTCCATGACTAAGGTTAAGTTGGGGGATACAGATGGAACACTGTACTATAAAACCGTAGTTTTATCCATCTGGATAAACTTCTATGCTACTATTACCCATATGGGAAATTGCAAGGAGAGCAGAAATATGACTTTCATTAGATTTGTAATATATATTAAAATAAAGCAGAGATTATCTATCAATTTGTTTATCATTTGGACAAAAGAATGTGCCAATCATCCAACTATATACATTTCCATATACAATTGAATACCCTAGATATTTACATCTGGATATGTTGTCTTGTGTAAAAATCTTTTAAAATGATCTATAGTTTTTATTCTGTTCTTTTCTTCCCGCAAGCATGGCATATTGTAAATTGTCTCAAAGAGTCTTGTTACAATGTTTAGTTCTTTAATCTCATGTCAGACTGAAGGTTAGTTTGACCCATATTAAATAAGGGTAGAAAAATAGAAGAGAAGACATTGGTGATAAACAGTGTTTAATTCCATTTTGGAGGAAACAATCAACTCTCTTTCCATAGGATAAAGCTGAAAATGGCAAAAGCTCACACAAATATACAGTGCTGTATCATTCTCAGGTTAATAAAAACAATCTATATGCAGGGTAGTGAACAAGAGAAAAGTTATGGAAAACATTTCTCAACCAAGGACAGTGTACCAGATGTGCTAAGACTTATGGGAGCAATCAGAGGTGACCAACTCTCTGTGGCGGGCCTTATTAAGTTAGACTGTGACCCAGCACCTTCAACTTATTAAAACGTCGAGAACTTCAGTGATTAAAACCAAAGATAGGTCAGAAACAAACCTTCAGAATGTCCCCGCTCTGATATTTTCTTATAGGCATTAGGCCCTCATGGAGATGCTTCTCTTGATCCCTGGATTTTAAAAAACTAGATATTTGAACTGGAGTTACCCAGAATTTGAAGGTAATTTTAGTACAAGATGCTTCTTCAGTTTTTCTCAATAGTTTCACTACCTAAAGAAATATACTTACAAGGTAGTTTTTGCATGTAATCAGAACTGTGATCAGAGGAGCAGATTCATGGGTATCTCAACACATTCAGTTAGGTGCTATATGAGAAGTGAGAGTGTAGCAACAGATAGAGATGCTAGGAATAAACTTTCAAAATCTTACAATTAATGTATGTAAAAGATATAATTAAGTTAACACCAGTTGAAGATTTAATACTGCACCAATTCATATCCTAGGCTTTAAATATTGTATGAAATTAGTTAACTTTTCCCTGTCCTGGGCTCTTCCTCTCCTACAAATGTATCTATCTCTATAATATGATAAATAGATATAATTAACTCTGAGTGCTCTTGTATGTAAATGTATAGATGCATATGGGTATCGTGCATACATAAATAACTACTATGTAGGTGTTTAAGATTATGCTAAATGTTACCCTTCCTGTTGTCTTGGAGATTAAGCAGAAGTCTCAATTTAATATACACCAAAACCCTGGACATCAGGAAGCTGCTGCATCACCTCTACAGCATGTGCAAAAAAACATTGTGAAACTGGATCTGCAAGCTTTAGCCTGTTGTTAATCTCTAGGTTACAAAAGAGAAGATGTAAGGTCCATTTCCTCCTCTAATCCCACCCCTTCTCTTTATGGTATTTTCTCTTACCTCTTTGCCAAGAAAAGGGGTTGTCTTCAAGAGAAGAGTTTTATAATTTGAAGAGTTTGAAGAGCTTTACAATTTCCTGGAATGTAAGGACCATACGACCTGGCCACTGCTTTTTGTAGGAGAATTCAGAAGGCAGCACAGCACTAGAGAAAGGGCAGAACAGAAAGTAAGCTACAACTCCATCCGGTGACAAGGGCCAATGGGAACAAAGGGAGCCTTTCCCTCTTGAGGTATTGGACCATTTCACAGAACCACCTGTGGGGCAAGGCACAATGCAGAGGCTGAATTGACACTAACAGAGGTCCTTGGAGGAGGAGTCGATGGCAGCCAACTGCAGGAAGCTTCTCAAAACCTGCAAAGCTCCTTATGAGAGAGTGGAGAATTCACTAAGGGAGAGTGTTTATTCCTTCTATCTCATGATTTCAGTGAGCTAGAGAGAAATGCAAATTTTCATAGAAATTTGCAGTTAGGTGATTTTTGGTTGAATGGACTTTTATCTAAACATAATATTAAAATCTGGGGAATCTGTCTAACATTTTTGTTGAGGCATTTCTATATACTGCTTACAAGAATGTAAATGGGAACAAACTTTCTGGGGGAAAAATGGTAATGTACATTAACAATTCCCCAGAAACTCAAATTCTTTGGCCTTTTATTTTTCTTTCTATAAACCACTCCCTAGAAAACTAATGAAAATTCAGACAATAGGATGCATTGTAATTTTATTTCTAATAATAAATATATATAAATGACTTGTATTTAATAAGAGAATGGTTACATATGTTATAGAATATCTGTTATTGGGGAGATGCTACATAACTATTTAAATTGTTATTTTTGGAGATTATATATGGTCATATGATAAAAAAGTTAAGTGACAAAGTAACACGCAAAATTGTATATTTTCCGTAATATCAATTTAAAGTATTCCTGGCCATATGAAATATATATATACTTAGATAAAAAGATTGAAACATTAAAATATTAACAAGCATTAAAATTGATGGTTGGAGTGTGAATGGGTGATTTAATAACTTCATTTTACTTTTCTAAATTTTTCAAATTAAATTAACATTGTATTGTTCTTATAATTAGAAGCCACAAAATATGATGTGATTTATTTTGGTGAGTCAACAAGCAACATTATTTTTCTTGACTTACCATGTTAATAATGCTAGCATAATAGAACACACCTAAAATTCCATAATTCAATATATTTTATCGCACTAATTCCAAGCCTTATTTTAAAACTATACTTTTATATAATGATACAACTTCAGATGAGTGAGCGATCTCACCAAAAAAACATAGATTTGCTGTAGTTTCTTAAAAAGTGTTTTTGAATACTTTTGAATCTTTTCTGGTCAAAAACAAATTTTTTTTACTGATATATTATTTTATATATAAGATTTTACATATTAAGATAGTTGATTATGTTCTTTAGACAGCCATCATATTTCATTCCCTACAAATCTTAAATCCCTGCCTTTCTAGTATGTCTATCATGAAGAACAGTGTTTTGGAATTCAAGTATTTGAACATGAAAAGTTGCAGCTCATTGCATGTGAGAAAACTGCATAGAAAAGCATTGTCTTTGTATGGAGACACAAAGCTCAGATCACTTTTCAGATTCCCACATGTTCCTTCTTTTTCCTTGATCAATATTCTGCCTCTGTTGTTCTCCCATTCACTTTTTGACTTGAATGAAAATCCTCATCACACGTCTTCCTGTATGGCTATGCAAGGGTTGGAAGATGTAGCTTGGAAGTGTGAGGAACTTGCTGTCTGTGAAGTGAACCTTGACCAGTACGTAACAGGGGACCGAAAGCAGTCAAGGTACATAAACTGCTTCCTTTTTCTTTCTTTCTCCCATGGGCTCCTCTAATGCTTACTTTTTTCTTGCGAAAGTTACAGACAAGTTCTGAGTGCCAAATAATGCAAGACTAGGTAAGTCACCATGTCTTTTTGAAGCTCATTGGTAAACAGTGACGAGCGTGGTACAACATCATAGCAAACTAGTTTCATTTTCCTTTGTCTTACTTCTTTTCTCTCACCTTCACATGGCATCAGGGTTAGCATCTCCCAAAAAGTTTTAATCACTGCCTTTTGCTTTGCTTTCTTGAAGAACCAGTTTAAGATACTTTCCCCTTGAGATGATTTCTCCTACCACATGTAGACTTGGTATGGCTTGGGCCATCAGCATTTTGAGAAAAAGTTTTGCTACTAAACTTGCCTTTGCTATTGTTTTGGAAGATAAAGGGAAAAATAAAAGGATCTGAAGAATAGGAGCTTATTTCTTTAGACACCTAAAATTGTGACAGAAAAGATTATTCTGTCCAAGTCAATTCTCAGGTTGTGGTAGTAATCATAGGACTCTGCCAGGAAGAAAAAGAGAGTTAGCCCACTATGGCCTAGAAAAACACTGTTGCCTTCAAATTCATTATTTTGAAGATTGTATAGCACAGTCTAGATTGCATGAAAATTGAGATTTTCCACTCAGTAGATGATCTTACATATATTGTCTGAAACTCAGTCAACAACCCAAGACCTTTGTGATTATAAGCCAGTTTAAACTGGATTCTATGCATTGGGATATTTTATATCTGAAAATGTTTGCATTAATCCCAGTAGCTGCCCTGGATGGATTTGGGAAGATCACAGTAACTCAAGTGTGGCTGTGTGAAGTTAAGTGAATGTGGCAATAACTTTGCCATAAAAATTGAAGTTGGAAATGAGTATAAACATTGACAATTAAATTTAGGAGATAGTTTATAAGTTGGTGAATGAAAGTGCCTATGAGGTGTTAAAACTGAAAGAATGCATAAATGTTGTTATTGATGTAAGTGTGGCTTAGCTAATTGAAGCCACATTTAAAACAATTTCCAGGTTCAACTAGTATCAATAATAATGAAAGGTCTATACGGCATCGAGAAAAATTCTTCTGAGCCTTTTTTGTGTTCTAAATGCTCAAAGATTATCTTTTGTTATTAACAAGAATTTGATGGTAAAGATATTTTGACATCCAGAAAGGTCTAAAACAACCATAATATCCACATTTTTTGGTGAATAAATGTAAGGACTCTAATGTGACTAACTGGACATTTGGTTACCATTCATGTTCATGAATCATATTTCTTTCTAAAGCAAGAGATTGGTTCCATGGTAGCAGAATACATTAATAAAATACTTTCATTTTAACCTAAGAAAAAAATAAACTAAGTAGCATATGTGCCAAAAAAAGAAAAAAAGAAGAAAAGAAAGACAACAATATAGAAAATTAAAAAATTGCATGGTTCAACCTAAATCTTGGTAGAAATATGCAGGAAAGTAAACTCCCTCCAATGAAACCATCAGAATATGCACACCAGACAACATTTCCTTTTATAAAGTGTGTCTGTGGTCTTCACAGCATGTTCTGGGTTATTTTTTATAAATAAAGAAATATTCAATGAAAATAATCACTTTGTTGAATTTCAAAATCATAAAAGTAATGTAATTTTTAGTGTAGAGCAGAAAACATGTAAAGAAAAGCATACTAAGGGAAACAAAATTTGTAAGACCGTGAGAGCCACTGCTATTGGTTCACAATTTTTTTAATATGTTCACAAACGTGTACTCCTGAATAATGATAGGACTATATAAGCAGTGATGTATTGTTTTGTGTTTTGTTTCTAGTCATCAATTTTCTCTATATTTTCTCAACTTACTTTTCTTTGAAAATTCCATTTTTAATGTCTCATATGAGTAGTTCATATGGATATAGCTTATCTTATTTACTTACTAGCCCAAAGGTGAATATTTAGGTGATTTTTCCATTTTTGTAGTAGAGAAAACTCTGTACTGAGAATGATCTACATACTATTTTTTTTGTGTGTATGAATCTCTTATTCTTTCATGAGAAGTATAATTACTGGGTCAAAGGGCTTAAACAACTTAAATTTTTTAATATATATTTACTAAATTATTTACAAAATGCTATCTGATGTATTTTCCACTTATATTTTTGACTATTCATTGATGTTTAACTTTTTATTTGTTAGCAATTTGTATTTATTATTTTTGAGTCTTAATGTCTTTACCTATTTTTCTGTGCAAGAATTTATATTATGTATTGGGTTATAAGGACTCTTTACATTTAAGGATTCTTACAATGGGTGTGCTAGACCTGAATAAAGCTGAAAAGAAAAGGACCTACTTCCAAAAGCTTATTTTAGCATTCAAAGACAGAAAATAAATAAGCAAACAAGAAAACAAGACATTTTTTTGTTTCTGACAAACACATTCCTTTGCATCTGACATTTTAGATAGTGGGATAAAAAGGGTGATGATGCCTTCACTAATGTGGCCAGAACATGATAAAGTTCTCTAGTTTCTGAAGTCTTTATTCTACTTTATTTTTATTTTATTTTGTTTCATTTTTTGAGACAGAGTCTCGCCTTATCACCCAGGCTGGAGTGCAATCGCGCCATCTCAGCTCACTGCAATCTCTGCCTCCTGGGTTCTAACAATTCTTCTGCCTCAGCCTCCTCAGTAGCTGGGTTTATAGATGCCCACCACCTCGCATGGCTAGTTTTTGTATTTTAAATAGAGACAGGGTTTCACCATGTTAGCCAGGCTGGTCCTGGACTCCTGTCAAGTCTTTATTTTAAATAGGTATATAGTTTTATAGATTTCCAAATTTTGGTCTTGCCCATTTCTTGTTAATTTTTTTCTTTTGGGTGAGGTCTCTTTGCATTATGTCTCCTAGCTGGTTATAGCAAGCGACTTTTCAAGTACGATATTGATAATTTGAGCTATTATTCCAATGTTAGCATAACGGTGAGCCAATTACCACAGAGCGGTACTCAAAATTTTCTGTGAGTCCCAGGACTCTGTTTCCCTAACTTCCTAAGCTCATATTTGCTGTGGAGGTGTTAGAGCTGGAGAACCTGTTGATGACCAAAAAGCTTATGTCTCTTGATAGCTTATTTCTTGAAATTATAATAACAAACTTACTCTTTATCAAACACCTTAATTTGTGTCTTTGGTTTCTACTCAGAATTAATAAACTTCAAAAAGGTATTTATACATTCTAAACACTCACTTAATATTACCCAAGTTGTATTATAGTTTTTGAATTTATTTCCACATAGATTTTCACTTAAAGAAGAAGAAAAGGTTGATTCATCATGACTAGATAACACAGAAGAAGACTGAGAAACTGCCTTTGCTTTCTAACTTTTCACTTGGCTGGGGAGGGTGTGAGAGGCTACATGATCAACTGTTAACTGTGGGAGCAATCCCCAGGAGCCATCTATCTTTCTGTCTTACTGAGTATCTACCTGTGGATTTCCATGACACTAATTACCACATGGGGGCTCTGACAGTTCACATTAACCCAGGGAGAATACAAGAGTCAAGGAGAGGCATTCTCATATAACTCCCCTAAAGGTCTGCCTAAGGTTAACAGGTAAAGGTTTGAGACATTTTTTCTTCCAGGCATTCAAAATATTAACTATAGTATTGCATTTTTACAGTGCACTAATATTCCTTGATATAGTTAATGTTTCCTACTAATCTGAAGACTGACTATTTTGTGTTTTGGGCTCAATCCTATATGCTTATTATTATATTTTGTTCATGGGCTTAGTTGAAAAAAGTTTATGTAAGAGAACAAGAGAGAATATTGATACCATTAGTTTTTTCCTCCCTATGCACCAACAATCCCACTTAAGGGTAGAGATAAATTTTTGCCTTCGTATAGCCTGCCTCAAACCATCACCAACTGCCCTCCATATACAAATCACTTGCTTCTGTATATTTTTGTATCGTTTCATGTTTGACTTGATTATTGTGCTTAGTACCATGATTTAAAATATTTATTTATCCAGCTTCTCTTTACTGGATTATAACTTTCATAAATACAGGAGGCTAGTATTGTGTGTGTGTGTGTGTGTGTGTGTGTGTGTGTGTGTGTGTGTGTGTGTGTGTGTCCTTCAAACCTCTGTACAGGGCAAAGCATATGGTAGTTGCTTATTGGATGAATCAATAATCCATTAAATAATCATTCTATTTTGTTCTCACATTACTTCAGAACTTGATCAACATCAGAGTCTGCCAAATGATTTTATAAACTATTTACATTCTATATTGTTACTAAAATTTAAACAATTTTCTGTTAAAAATGTTTTCACTGTGCTTCCCTTCATCTTACGGGGTAAATTCATGTTTGGTTTGATGAGTAAGTGTATTTAGACATTTATCTCGCAAACTTGAATAAATTCTTCTGGGATGATAGATCAGTGTACTGTGTTTTAACGTAATACTATAGCATGTGGAATGTACTACAACAGCTTCTAGCAGCAGCAATAGCTAACATTTATATAACATTTACTATGTGCCAGGCTGATAGTTAACTCAAAACTATTTTCCAGGCACTATTTAACCACTTAATGTAGATTAATTTATTTACTCTTCTAAATAGTGCTATGAGGCTGGCATTATTGTTCCTATTTTACGTATGAGAAAACTGAGGCAAGGAGAGGTTAAATGAAGTGCCCAAGGTTATGCACCTGGTAAGTGGTAGAGTTAGCATTACTGGCTTCAGACCATCGGTCCATGATCCTGACCGCTATGCCAAAGATTCTTCAAAGACTGCTCTTCTAGATAACATTTAGAACATGACCCTGAGGGGGAAAAATTAAGTGGTAAAGCTACAATTACAGAAATGTAACCTATCTGGAATGCAGTAACATCAACATTAGGCTAAGAGAGTTTTACTGATGGCTATAAACTCCTAGGTTATGAATCATGTGCTCATATCTTAGAAATTTTGAGATGAAGTGGCATATATAGTGCCTGTGGAGTTCCAGAACGGCCAAACCTAATCCAAAATCTTTGAACAAACAACACTATAAGATCTGTGGTGTTCTTTCATGTACAACTGAGGTTTTTCAGCCAAGACTGACTAATTAGTGCTAGTTAGGAAAGACTGTCCACCTGGGTTTACCCTCCTCTTAACACCCCCACATCTCCCTGAATCTTGGCTAAGAAAAAGGGGTACTGGAGCTGCCAGCCCATCCTCTGTGCCTCTCAGTTTTCCCCTACTATCTGTCCACAGCACTGCCACCTCTCACCCAATGGCCATGCCCTCCAGCTTTCAGTCAACCTCAATGGCATGGCCATTCTTTCAAAGTTGCTCCCACTCTTCATTTAATCTGGTTAGAAAAAATGACATACTAAAGCATTTTGATAAACAAATTAGAACATAATGATAGTTTTCCATATTGTTATATGATGTGACATATAAAATGAAGCAAATTAGGAGTTGTTTTAAAGGGTGGTAGGAAGAATCTTCTTACCTGCCAGCTGTGTTCACCAAGTATTTACCTTCACCTAGATATTGTCTGCAGGACCATGTTAGTCCTATACAGATGCCTTTAAATAGTACTAGTCATTAATATAAATTGATATCAACTTGGAAGCAGCTACTGTTTCTTTAGTGTTCACATTCGGCGGCATGTGCCTTGTATATATTATTTCATTTAATCCTTAGCAATCATGCTCAGGTAGGTATTATCATCCCTTTACACATGGCTAGAAACAAAGCAAAGCAAAACTAAACTAAACTAAAACTAGAACAACCCCAAACAGTAATATTACATTTCTCTCAAGTCTTAGGCTGAGTAGGTTGCAGAGGTGGGATTTGCTATTAGTGTATTCTGACTCCAAATCCCAAATTCCTCCCACACCACCATGATGAAAAAAATAAGTTTTAAGGAGGGACTGGAGAAGCAACAAAGAAAAATGTTTAGAGGGGGAAGACCCAGATGAGAGACTGGCAAGCCACAAGGTAACACAAAATCTAAGAGAGTCTCTGAATGTTGACAAACTGATGAAGAATAAAAAGTTTCCAGGAATTTCATAATGTTCTCTCCTTGCCATGTTTATGCAAGCTTGCTGTTTATGTGAGGCCAGCATGTGAGACTGGAAAGGAGTTCAAAGTGGATGCTGAAATGAAGAAACTCCAGCTTTAAAAATTTGCTTGCCATATTCAGATATCAAATGATATGCTTTAAAGAAGTACTGTATAAAAGGTATTGTTGGAGGGGCCAAGATGGCTGACTAGAAAAAGCTGCAGTTGGAGGCTCCCACTGAGAAGAATGAAAACTGTGAGTGAATCCTGCACCAGAAACTGAGGTCTCCAGATTCTCTCACTGGGACTGACTAGGTGATTGGCACGACCCATGGAGAAGGAGGAAAAGCAGGGTGGAGTGACAGTGCACCTGGGAGCTGCACAGGGCAAGGGGCAAGGGGAGGTCCCACCTCCAGTCAAGAGAGGTGGTAAGTGTGCTACTCCACCTGGGAAACCATGCTTTTTCCACAAATCTGTGCAACCTGTGGATCAGGAGATCCCTTGGTGAGCCCACGCCACCAGTGCCTTGGGGCCCAAGAACAGAGCTGTGCAAATTCTCCATGGCCGCTGGGCTGGAGATTGCCTAAGACTACTGAGTTACTGAGTTCCTGGCGGAGGGCGGGGGCGGGGGTGGGCAGCTGCCATCACTACAGATGCCAGCTACTTAAGACAACTGGGCTTCCCAAGAGAGAGGCAGCCACCATCACTTCAGCTGCCTGCTGCTTAAGACGACTGAGCTCCTGGAACGAGGGGCAGCAGCCATCATTGTAACTCCAGCTTGCTGTTTTCCCCTGGTGGTGCTGGGGAAACTGGATGGTGTGGAGTCAGGAAGAATTCCCCACAGAGCAGCACAGTGGCTGTGGCAGATTGTGGCCAGACTGACTCTTTAGGCTGGACCCAGACCAGGCCTCCCTGTGGGAATTTCAGCAACTCTAGCCAGGGGCTTAGGGACAGAACTGTGATCTCCTTGAGATGGAGCCCCTATAGGGAGGGGCGGACATGATCTCCACAGATCAGAGAATTTAGTCGTTCCCCCTGCTGGCTTTGAGGAATCAAGGCAGTCCCTGATGAGTGGGATTTCCTGGTGCCACCAAGTGGCAGCCAGAGTGCTTTGTTAAGCAGGTGTCTGATCCTGTGCCTTCTGACTGGGTGAGACCCCCCAATAGGGGTCACCAGACACCTTATGCAGGAGTGTTTCCATTGGCATCAGGTCGGTGCCCCTCTGGGACAGAACTCCCAGAGGAAGAAGCAGGCAGCCATCTTTGCTGTTCTGCAGCCCCCACTGGTGACACCACCAGGTGCGAGAGGGACCCAGGCGAATAGGTTTTGGAGTGGACCCCCAGCAAACAGCAGCAGCCCTAGGGAAGAGGGTCCTGACTATTAAAAGAAAAACAAACACACAGAAAGAACAACAACAACAACAACAACATGAACAAAAATTTTCTCACAAAATCCCCATCCAAAGGTTAGCAACCTCAAAGATTGAAGCTAGAGAAACTCATGAAGATGAGAAAAAAATCAACAAAAAATGCTGAAAATTCAAAAAGCCCAAGTGCCTCTTCTCCTCCAAATGATCACAACACTGCTCCAGCAAGGGCACAGAAATGGGCTGAGGCTGAGCTGGATGAACTGAGACAAGTAAACTTCAGAAGTTGGGTAATAACGAACTGCACTGAGATAAAGGAGCATGTTCTAACCCAATGCAAAGAAGCTAAGAACTATGATAAAATATTACAGGAGCTGTTAATCAGAATAACCAGTTTAGAGAGGAACATAAATGACCTGAAGGAGCTGAAAAACACAACACAAGAACTTCACAATGCAACTACAAGTATCAATAGCCAAATAGACCAAGCAGAGGAAAGAATTTTGGAGCTCAAAGACTACATATCTGAAACAAGACAGGCAGACAAGATTAGAGAAAAAAGAATGAAAACGAATGAACAAAACCACTGAGAACGATGGGATTATGTAAAAAGACTGAACCTATGACTGACTGGGGTACCTGAAAGAGACAGAGAGAATGGAACCAAGTTAGAAAACATACTTCAGGATATCATCCAGGAGAACTTCCCCAGCCTAGCAGCTTGGTCACCTACAAAGTGAAGCCCATCAGACTAACAGCAGACCTCCTAACAGAAACTCTACAGGCTAGAAGAGATTGGGGACCAATATTTAGCATTCTTAAAGAAAAGAATTTCCAACCTAGAATTTCATATCTGGCCAAACTAAGCTTCATAAGTGAAAGAGAAATAAAATTCTTTTCAGACAAGCAAATGCTGAGGGAATTCGTTACCACCAGCCCTGCATTGCAAGAGCTCCTGAAAGAAGCACTAAATATGGAAAGGAAAAATTGTTACCAGCCACTACAAAACCACACTGAAGTACAAGGGCCAATGATGCTATGAAGCAACCACATCAACAAGTCTGCAAAATAACCAGCTAGCATCATGATGATAGGATCAAATTCACACATAACAATATTAATCTTAAATGTAAATGAGCTAAATGCCCCAATTAGAAGACACAGAATGGAAAGCTGGATAAAGAGTCAAGACCCATTGGTGTGCTCTATTCAGGAGACCCATATCATAAGCAAAGACACACATAGGCTCAAAATAAAGGGATGAAGAAAAATCTACCAAGCAAATGGAAAGCAGAAAAAAAGCAGAGGTTGTAATCTTAGTTTCTGACAAAACAGACTTTAAGAAAGATCAAAAAAGACAAAGAAGGGCATTACATAATGGTAAAAGGATCAATTCAATAAGAAGAGCTAAGCATCCTAAATATATATGCACACAATACAGGATCACCCAGATTCATAAAACAAATTCTTAGAGACCTACAAAGAGACTTGGACTCCCATATAATAATGGGAGACTTTAACACCCTACTTTCAATATTAGATCATCTAGACAAAATTAATAAGGATATTCAGGACTTGAACTCAGCTCTGGATCAATTGGATCTGATAGATATCTATAGAACTTTACACCCCAAAACAACAGTATATACATTCCTCTTGGTGCCACATGGCACTTTAAAATCAATCATATGATTGGAAGTAAAACACCCGTCAGCAAATGCAAAAAAACTAAATCATAACAAAGAGTCTCTCAGACCTAAGAGCGATCAAATTAGAACTCTCGATTAGGAAACTTACTTAAAACAACACAACTACATGGAAATTGAACCTGCTCCTGAATGACTCCAGTAAATACTGAAATTAGGGCAGATAAAAAGAAGTGTTTTGAAACCAATGAGAACAAAGAGACAATGTACTAGAATCTTTGGGATGCTGCTAGAGCAGTGTTAAGAGGGAAATTTATAGCACTAAATTCCCACATCAAAACGCTAGAAATATCTCAAACTGACATTCTAATATCACAACTAAAAGAACTAGAGAATCAAAAGCAAACAAACCCCAAAGTTAGCAGAAGACAAGAAATAACCAAGATCAGAGCAGAACTGAAGGAGACAGAGACACAAAAACAGTTCAAAAAATCAATGAATCCAGGAGCTGATTTTCTGAAAAAAATTAATAAAATCAACTGTTAGGTAGACTAATAAAGAAAAAAGGAGAGAAGAATCAAATAGACACAACAAAAAGGGTCTATCATCCCTGGATGATAAAGGGGATATCACCAATGACCCCACAAAAATACAATTATCAGAGAATGCTATAAACAGCTCTATCCAAATAAACTAGAAAATATAGCAGAAATAGATAAATTTCTGGACACATACAGTGTCCCAAGACTGAGCAAGAAAGAAGTTTAATCCTCGAACAGACCAATTACAAGTTCTGAAATTGAAGCAAGAATAAATAGCCTACTAACCAAAAAAAGCCATGGACCACATGGTTTTGCTGCTGAATTTTACCAGAGGTACAAAGAAGAGCTGGTACTATTTCTTCTGAAATTATTCCAAACAATTGAAAAAGAGGAACTCCTCCCTAATTTATGAGGCCAGCATCATCCTGATACCAAAACCTATCAGAGATACAGCAAAAAAAGAAATCTTCAGGCCAATATCCCTGATGAACATCAATGCAAAAATCCTCAATAAAATGCTGGAAAACTAAATCCAGCTGCATACCTAAAAGCTTATCCACCACAATTAAGCTGGCTTCATCCCTGGGATGCAAGGCTTGTTCAACATATGCAAATCAATAAATGTAATTCATCACATAAACAGAACTAAAGACAAAAACCACATGGTTATCTCAATAGATGCAGAAAAAGCCTTTGATAAAATTCAACATCCCTTCATGTTAAAAACTCTCAATAAACTAGGTATTGATGGAACATACCTCACAATAATAAGAGCCATTTATGACAGTCTCACAGCCAATATCATACTAAATTAGCAAAGGCCAGAAGCATTCCTCTTGGAAACTGGCACAAGATAAGAATGCCCTCTCACACCACTCCTATTCAGCATAGTATTGGAAGTTCTGACCAGAGAAATTAGGCAAGAGAGAGAAATAAAGTGTATTCAAATAGGAAGAGAGGAAGTCAAACTGTCTCTGTTTGCAGATGAAATGATCCTATATCTAGAAAACCCTATCATCTTAGCAAAAAAATTAAAGCTGATGAGCAACTTCGGCAAAGTCTGAGGGTACAAAGTCAATGTGCAAAAATCACAAGCATTCCTATACACCAACAACAGACAAGTGTCAAATCATGAATGAACTCCCATTCACAATTGCTACAAAGAGAATAAAATACCTAGAAATACAGATAACAAGGGAAGTGAAAGACTCTTCAGGGAGAACTACAAACCACTGCTCAAGGAAATCAGGGAGGAAGCAAACACATGGAAAAACATTCCATGCTCATTGATAGGAAGAATCAATATCATGTCAATGGCCATACTTCTCAAAGTAATTTATAGATTCAATGCTATTCCCATCAAACTACCATTGGCATTCTTCACAGAATTAGGAAAAACTATTTTAAAATTTATATGGAACCAAAAAAGAGCCCGTACAGCCAAGACAACCCGATGAAAAAAGAACAAAGCTGGAGGCATCATGCTACTAGACTTCAAACTATACTATAAGGCTACAGTAATCAAAATGGCATGGTACTGGTGCACAAACAGACACATAGAACAATGGGACAGAATAGAGAACTCAGAAATAAGACCACACATCTACAACTATCTGATCTTTGACAAATCTGACAAAAATAAGCAATGGGGAAAGGATTCCCTATTTAACAAATGGTGCTGGAAAAACTGGCTAGCCATATGCAGAAAATTGAAACTGGATCCCTTCCTTACACCTTATATGAAAATTAACTCAAGATGGATTAAAGACTTAAATGTAAAACCGCAAACTATAAAAACCCTAGAAGAAAATCTAGGCAATACCATTCAGGATATAGATATGGGCAAAGATTTCATAATGAAAATGTCAAAAGCAATTGCAATAAAAGCAAACCTTGACAAATGGGATCTAATTAAACTAAAGAGCTATGTACAGCAAAAGAAACTATCATCAGAGCAAACAAACAACCTATAGAGTGGGAGAAAATGTTTGCAATCTATCCATCTGACAAAGGTCTAATATCCAGAATCTACAGGGAACTTAAACAAATTTACAAGAAAAAAACAATCAATTAAAAAGTGGACAAAGGACATAAACAGACACTTCTCAAAAGAAGAAATTTATGTGGCCAACAAACACATGAAAAGTAGCTCAACATCACTGATCATTAGAGAAATGCAAATCAAAACTATAATGAGGTACCATCTCAAGTCAGTCAGAATGGCAATTAAAAAGTCAAGGAACAACAGCCGCTGGTGGCTACGGAGAAATAGAAACACTTTTACACAGTTGATGGGAATGTAAATTAGTTCAACCTTTGTGGAAGATGGTGTGGCAATTCCTCAAAGACCTAGAACCAGAAATACCATTTGATCCAGCAATCCTATTACTTGGTATATACCCAAAGGAATATAAATTATTCTATTATAAAGATACATGGACATGTATGTTCATTGCAGCACTACTCACAATAGCAAAGATATGAAATCAACCTAAATGCCCATCAGTGATAGCCTGGATAAAGAAAATCTGGTACATATACACCATGGGTTACTATGCAACCATGAAAAGGAATGAGATCATGTCCTTTGCAAGGACATGGATAGAGCTGGAAGCCATTATTCTCAGTAAACTAATGCAGGAACAGAAAACCAAACACCATGTGTTCTCCCTTATAAGTTGGAGCTTTTCATGCACGTCCGTGGAAGAGACCACCAAACAGGCTTTGTGTGAGCAACATGGCTGTTTATTTCACCTGGGTGTAGGCGGGCTGAGTCCGAAAAGTGAGTCAGCGAAGGGAGATGGGGTGGGGCGGTTTTATAGGATTTGGGAAGGTAATGGAAAATTACAGTCAAAGGGTGTTGTTCTCTGGTGGGCAGGAGCGGGGGTCACAAGGTGCTCAGTGGGGGAGCTTCTGAGCCAGGAGAAGGAAATTCACAGAGTTAATCACTCAGTTAAGGTGGGGCAGGAACAAATCACAATGGTGGAATGTCATCAGTTAAGGTGGGGCAGGGCCTTTTCACTTCTTTTGTGATTCTTCAGTTACTTCAGGCCATCTGGGCGTATATGTGCAAGTTACAGGGGATGCGATGGCTTGGATTGGGCTCAGAGCCCTGACATTCCTGCCTTCTTATATTAATAAGAAAAATAAAATAGTGTTGAAGTCTTGGGGTGGTGAAAATTTTTGGGGGGTGGTATGGAGAGAGAATGGACGATGTTTCTCAGGGCTGCTTCAAGCGGGATTAGGGGCAGCATGGGAACCTAGAGTGGGAGAGGTTAAGCTGAAGGAAGATTTTGTGGAAAGGGGTGATATTGTGTGGTTGTTAGAAGAAACATTTGTCATTTAGAATTATTGGTGATGGCCTGGATACGGTTTTGTATGAATTGAAAAACTAAATGGAATAAGAGAAGGAGAAAAACAGGTATAAAAGGTCTAAGAATTGGGAGACCTAGGACATCTAATTAGAGTGCCTAAGGAGATTCAACATAGTCCTGTCAGCAAAGATTATTTATTTACTTCAAGAGTTAAGAGTGGCAGTTTGGGGATAGCACAAGGAGATATCAGTTGTGATGGCTTGGAGAAACAGTGTAAACTGGCAGTGTAAACAAGAGCAGGGCATGTATGAGTAGTTGAGAATGGAGAATAGGAGTATGACCAGACAGAAAATAGTAGGGATGACAAGTTTTTTTGGGGGCACAGTCTAAGTTGGTCCAGTGTCTGGAATGAGACTGGGGCCTAATAAAAAGGAGTATCTATACAGGAACTTAAATGGGCTGTACCTTGTAGCATTCTGAGGACAGATCTGACTTCTGAGAAGGGAAAGTGGTAAAAGTATTGTCCAGTTCTTTTTAAGTTGGTGGTTGAGCTTGGTGAGGTGTGTTTTTAAAAGACCTTTAGTCCGTTCTACTTTTCTTGAAGACAGAGGACCGTAAGGGATATAAAGGTTTCACTGAATACTAAGAGCCTGAAAAACTGCTTGGCTGACTTGACTAATAAAGGCTGGTCTGTTATCAGACTGTATAGAGGTGGGAAGGCTAAGCTGAGGAATTATGTCTGACAGAATGGAAGAAATGACTGCAGTGGCCTTCTCAGACCCTGTAGGAAAGGCCTCTACCTATCTAGTGAAAGTGTCTACTTAGACTAAGAAGTATTTTAGTTTTTGTGACTCGGGGCATGTTGAGTAAAGCTAATTTGCCAGTCCTGGGCAGGGGCAAATCCTTGAGCTTGATGTGTAGGGAAGGGAGGGGGCCTGAATAATTCTTGAGGAGTAGTAGAATAGCAGATGGAACACTGAGAAGTTATTTCCTTGAGGATAGATTTCTACAATGGAAAGGAAATGAGAGGTTCTAAGAGGCGGGCTAGTGGCTTGTACTATAGCATAGTCTGCCTTTGCTGGTGTGTGGCGATTAGGCCTGGTGGAACTGCCATCAAGAAATCAAGCGTGATCAGGGTGAGGAACAGGAAAGAAGGAAATATGGGGAAATGGGGTGAATGTCAGGTGGATCAGAGAGATACAGTCATGGGGGTCAGGTGTGGTATCAGGAATAATGTGGGAGGCCAGATTGAAGTCCGGGCCAGGAACAATGGTAATTGTGGGACTTAACAAAGAGTGAGTACAGTTGAAGAAGCCGGGGAGCAGAAAGTATATGCGTCAGGTATGAGGAAGAAAATAGATTTTGGAAGTTATGAGAAATGTAGAGAGTGAGTTGAGCATAGTTTGTGATTCTTAGGGCCTCTAAAAGTATTAAAGCAGTGGCAGCCACTGCACGCAGACATGAGTGCTAGGCTAAAACAGTAAGGTCAAGTTGTTTGGACAGAAAGGCTACAGGGCGCGGTCCCGGCTCTTGTGTAAGAATTCTGACCGCACTAACCTTGCCTAGGAAGGAAAGGAGTTGTTGTTTTGTAAGGGATTGAGGTTTGGGAGATTAATCAGACACGATCAGCAGGGAGAGCACCTGTGTTTTTATGAGAATTATGCCGAGATAGGTAACAGATGAGGAAGAAATTTGGGCTTGATTGAAGTAATGGGGGCTGTATGTGAAGCTTTGCAGCAGTACAGCCTAGGTAATTTGCTGAGCTTAATGGGTGTCAGGGTCAGTCCAAGTGAAAGCGAAGAGAGGCTGGGATTAAGGGTGCAAAGGAATAGTAAAGAAAGCATGTTTGAGATCTAGAAGAGAATAATGGGTTATAGAGGCAGGTATTGAGGATAGGAGAGTATATGGGTTTGGCACTACGGGGTGGATAGGCAAAACAATTTGGTTGATAAGGCGCAGATCCTGAACTAACTTGTAAGGCTTGTCTGGTTTTAGGACAGGTAAAATGGGGGAATTGTAAGGAGAGTTTAGAGGCTTTAAAAGGACATGCTGTAGCAGGCGAGTGATAACAGGCTTTAATCTTTTTAAAGCGTGCTGCGGGATGGGATATTGGCGTTGAGTGGGGTAAGGGTGATCAGGTTTTAATGAGATGGTAAGGGGTGCATGATCAGTCGCCAAGGAGGGAGTAGAGGTATCTTATACTTGTGGGTTAAGGTGGGGGGATACAAGAGGAGGACGCAAAGGAGGCTTTGGGTTGGGAAGAAGGGCGGCAATGAGATATAGCTGTAGTCCAGGAATAGTCAGGGAAGCAGATAATTTAGTTAAAGTGTCTCAGCCTAATAAGGGAACTGGGCAGGTGGGGATAACTAAAAAGGAGTGCTTAAAAGAGTATTGTCTAAGTTGGCACCAGAGTTGGGGAGTTTTTAGAGGTTTAGAAGCCTGGCCGTCAATACCTACAACAGTTACAGAGGCAAGGGAAACAGGCCCTTGAAAAGAAGGTAATGTGGAGTGGGTAGCCTCCATATTGATTAAGGGGACGGACTTACCTTCCACTGTGAGAGTTACTCGAAGCTCAGCATCTGTGATGGTCTACGGGGCTTTCGAGGTGATCAGGCAGCATCAGTCTTCAGCTGCTAAGCCGAGAAGGAGTCAGTCAGAGAGCCTTGGGCCAGAGTTCCAGGGGCTCTGGGAGTGGCTGTCAGGTGAGTCGAACAGTCTGATTTCCAGTGGGGTCCTGCACAGATGGGACATGGCTTAGGAGGAATCCTGGGCTGCAGGCATTCCTTGGCCTGGTGGTCAGATTTCTGGCACTTGTAGCAAGCTCCTAGGGGAGGAGGTTCTGGAGGAACGCCTGGCTGCTGCGGTTCAGGCGTTTGGAAGTTCTTGTGTGCTGGAGATGTGGCTGGGGTTTGTCTCACAGTGGAGGCAAGGAATTGCAACTTTTTTTTATTATTGTACACCTTGAAGGTGAGGTTAATTAAGTCCTGTTGTAGGGTTTGAGGGCCAGATTCCAATTTTTGGAGTTTTATTTAATGTCGGGAGCAGATTGGGTAATAAAATGTATATTGAGAATAAGATGGCCTTTTGACCTTTTAGGGTCTAGGGCTGTAAAGCGTCTCAGGGTTGCTGTCAAACGAGCCATGAACTGGGCTGGGTTTTTTATATTTGATGAAAAAGAGCCTAAAAGCTTCTGATCTGGGATAAAGAAAAAGGAGCATTAACCTTGACTATGCCTTTGGCTCCAGTCACCTTTTTAAGAGTAAATTGCTGGGCAGGTGGGGGAGGGCTAGTCACTGAATGAAACTGTAAGCCGGACCCGGTGTGAGGAGGGGAGGCAATAAAAAGATTATAGGGTGGAGGAGCGGAGGCTGAGGAAGAATCGGGACCTAGCTTGGCCTGGTGAGGAGGAGAGAGATCAGATGGGTCTGTAGAAAAGGAAGATTAGAAATACTCAGCGATGCTTGGGGTTGGGACTGAGGGGACAGGTGGGAGGGAAAGAAGGAAGATTTGGGACGAGTTGCACTGGGCACAGAGACTAGGAAGGGACTGATGTGTAAAAGAATGCCTGGACGTCAGGCACCTCAGACCATTTGCCCATTTTACGACAAGAATTATTTAGATCTTGCAGGATGGAAAAATTGAAAGCACCGTTTTCTGGCTATTTGGAACTACTGTCCAGTTTGTATTGGTGTCAAGCGGCATTGCAGAAAAAAATAAGACACTTAGATTTTAGGTCAGGTGAGAGTTGAAGAGGTTTTAAGTTTTTAAGAACACATGCTAAGGGAGAAAGAGGAATGGAAGGTGGAAGCTTGCCCATAGTGAAGGAGGCAAGCCCAGAGAAAAGAGTAGAGACACGGAGAAGGGGTGGGGGTTTCTTGCCCTCCAGAAAAGCAGAGAAGGGGTTGGGGTGCAGAGATACGAGTTCGGGGCATGGAAATAAGGGATTGGGGCACAGAGATACAAGGTTGGGGTACTTGCCTCTCCTCCAGAAAAGCAAAGAAGGGGTAGAGACACGGAGAGAAGGGGTTGGGATACTTGCCCCTCCCCTAGAAAAGCAGGACTTGCCACTGAGGGGAAGGAGAAAGGGTTGAGGGGTTCTTGCCCTTGCCCCAGAAAATCAGAGAAGGGATAGAGACACAGAGAGAAGGGGTTGGGGTACTTGCCCCTTCCCCAGAAAAGCAGGACTTGCTGCTAAGGGTGAAGGAGAAGGGGTTGAGGGGTACTTGCCCCTCCCTCAGAAAAGCAGAGAAGGGGTAGAGACACGGAGAGAAGGGGTTGGGGTACTTGCCCCTTCCCCAGAAAAGCAGGACTTGCCGCTAAGGGTGAAGGAGAAGGGGTTGAGGGGTACTTGCCCCTCCCCCAGAAAAGCAGGACTTGCCGCTAAGGGTGAAGGAGAAGGGATTGAGGGGTACTTGCCCCTCCCCCCAGAAAAGCAGAGAAGGTGTAGAGACACGGGGAGAAGGGGTTGGTGTACTTACCCCTCCCCCAGAAAAGCGGGACTTGCCGCTAAGGGTGAAGGACCAAGGCAGGCATCCCTGTGTGGTCTGACACCTTTGAAATGTGGGCAAATAATCAGAGAGGCGTCCCTGAAATGATTAAAAACCAAGGGAAGGCTGCCTTCTCAGTCCGTGACCGGCTCTCGAGTTTTGGGTCCATGGATAAAACGTGTCTCTTTTGTCTCTACCAGAAAATGAAAGGAATTGAAATTAAGAGAAGGGAGAGATTGAAGTGTAGCGCCAAGATTGAAAGGAGAAAGAGGTTGAGGGATAGTGAGGGAAGTTGGAGAAGAGAGTAAAAAGAGGCCACTTACTGGATTTGAAATTGGTGAGATGTTTCTTGGGCTGGTCGGTCTGAGGACCTGAGGTCATAGGTGGATCTTTCTCATGGAGCAAAGAGCAGGAGGATGGGGGATTGATCTCCCAAGGGAGGTCCCCCGATCCGAGTCACGGCACCAAATTTCATGTGCGTCCGTGTGAAAAGACCACCAAACAGGCTTTGTGTGAGCAACATGGCTGTTTATTTCACCTGGGTGTAGGCGGGCTGAGTCCAAAAAGAGAGTCAGTGAAGGGAGATGGGGTGGGGCTGTTTTATAGGATTTGGGAAGGTAATGGAAAATTACAGTCAAAGGGGGTTGTTCTCTGGTGGGCAGGGGTGGGGGTCACAAGGTGCTCAGTGGGGGAGCTTCTGAGCCAGGAGAAGGAAATTCACAGGGTTAATCACTCAGTTAAGGTGGGGCAGGAACAAATTGCAATGCTGGAATGTCATCAGTTAAGGCGGGGCAGGGCCTTTTCACTTCTTTTGTGATTCTTCAGTTACTTCAGGCCATCTGGGCGTATATGTGCAAGTCACAGGGGATGCGATGGCTTGCCTTGGGCTCAGAGGCCTGACAGAGCTGAACAATGAGAACACATGGACTCAGGAAAGGGAACAACACACACTGGGGCCTGTCAGTGGGGGCTGTGGGAACGACAGCATCAGAATAAATAGCTAATGCATGCTGGGCTTAATACCTAGGTGATAGTTTAACAGGTGCAGCAAACCACCTTGGTATACATTTACCTATATAACAAACGTGCACATCCTGCACATGTATCCTGGAACTTAAAATAATAATTTTTTTAAAAAAGGCATTGTTCACTACCCGATGAAAGATAGTGAAGAAGGTGTTGACAGAAACAGAGTAGTTATTGTCTGAGATCTTATGGAGGTTGAGTCCATGGGATTTAAAATCTATTTGTATATGAGGAAAAATGAAGATATTGCAATCAAGGTGGCCCAGAGTTGAAATTAGGTGATCTGAGAAAGATTTTGGGCTTAGTTTGTGGTGCTTGCAGGGCATTTTGGTGGAGGTGGACAGAAAGTAGTTTTGGTTCAGTTTTTTTTTTTTTCAACTTTTATTCTATAATCAGGAGGTACATGTGCAGGTTTGTTATGAAGACATATTGTGTGATGTTGAGGTTAGGAGTATGAATGAATCTGTCACCCAGGTGGTGAGCATAGTACCCAATAGGTAGTTTTTCAACCCTTGTCCCCTCCTTCCCTCCTGTCTTTTGTATTCCCCAGTATCTCTTGTTGCTATCATTATGTCCATGTGTACTCAGTGTTTATCTCCCACTTATAAGTGTGCACATGCAGGATTTAGTTTCCAGAAAGCAGTTTTGAAGTGAGAGAAAGCTAGTGATGTAGGTGATGGTCAATATATAGATTAGCTTAGAAATGGTAACTAAAGCCAGGCTACTGTAGGATACTTTTTGGGGAAAGAACAGAGAGATAAGGAAACCAAAGATCAAAATTTTGGAAACTTCTGTTTAAGAAGCAGGATGACGAATCATAGTCCACAAACATACCCTAGGAGGAGCGATTTGAGGGCAGCATCATGGAAAGCACTGGAAGAGAACTGCGATGAAAACAATGCTACTGAGCAGCTGAAGATGAGGATGGAAGAAAAAAAATCTTAAGTCTGGGTGCTTATTACTGTTATGGGTGTTATTAAGAAATTATTTTAGGCAGATAGAGAGGAAAAGGGGTCCATGGAAAATTTTCGTTTCTTTTAAAGCAGCTCCAGAAACGTTTCTCCTCTAGCGGTAAAGCCTAGGCTCTCAGGGCTGGCAAACTTTGATATGCAAAGGCAGGCCATTAGAAACTGGGTCCACCCAAGCATGGCGATTCCAGCTCTCTTCTCCTTGCCCTTGCTCCAACATGTGCCTGACAACATGGCCGCCCACACATTTCCGCATGTGGAGCACTTCATTTGCATATTAAAAGGCGAGGGTGGCAGGGCCATTTTTTTCCTGGGGTATGTGAGTGACATGCCTGAGCAAACTAATCCCCTAAGCCTTATGCCACGTTCCCCACCGCACCCCCCCCCCGCTGCCTGCCGCACTGGGGGTTTCCTCTATCAGCTTTGGAGCCCCACTCCCTCTGTCTCTATATGAAGGTGCTTCTTCCTTCCTTCTTACCTATTGAACTCTCCACTCCTTAAAACCACTCTATGTGTGTCCCCGTCATTTTATCCAAACCGGCCCAAGGACTAAGAACCCTGGTGTTCCTCCACTCATCAGAGTCCAATCATTACTATACCACTGACAGATTCACTAGATCAGTAGAGAAAATGGTGAAAGACAAAGCAAGGAAACTGCTCTTGTTATGATAGTTTTTGTTTGTTTGTTTGTTTAGAAATCTACCAGTAAAAGGGAGCTCACAGATTAGAGAGTGGTGGGACATAAGCAAACACGTTAGCGTGTTTGCAGTCTTAGGTAAAGGATGTAGTTGAGAGAGAGAGAGAGATGTGTGAGGGAAGAGGCAGAGTATGTAATTACTGGGACAAGTTCTCAGAGGATGTGGAAGTGATGGAATGAGGTCACCCATGAATGAGCCCTGAAGTTACTTCATCTGAGATGGGAAAAAGAGAGGAGAAGATAAATGAAGAAGCTGAGGAATTTTGAGAAAAACACTGAGAAAGTTCATTGCCACCAGTCTTGATCTCATTTAAGTAGAAGGTGAGATTATTTGCAGAATAGTAAGTGTGGATTGGGCTGTTCTTAAAGGAATAAACAAGTTTATGCAAATGCAGCCAACTTAGAGACAAATGAAAACATTAGATAGTAGCAGCCAGGGAGTGGCTGGCTTCTGTTGCATTTCTGATCGAACTAGTTGTCTTGGTATAGAGATCTCTCCAGCATAACCAGAATCCAAGAGCAGAAAAACTGTCCTGAGATATTTATCTGGGTTAGGGAATTAGCATTTGCCTTCCTTCCTATTGCTGCTTCCAAACTTCTTTCAGTACCTTCAAAAACTCAACTATTTTCTTTATCTTTATTGTGCTTGTCTACCAATGCCAACAGATCTGCTTCTGTGATTTTAGTACATGGGTCACAGTCTTTCAGTCTTTCTCTCCTTGCATCTTGACCTCATCCTCCCACTGTTTCATGATCCATATTAATAACACTCTGGCTTCAAAGTCCCTTAACTTCCTCAGTTTTAATTAACTATATCTTCATTCCACCCAAGCAACCTATGAACACACCTACATCTCACATATCACTGTCATTTTTCATAGCTGCTTCTCTACCCTACTCTTGAGTTGTGGCTTCATATTTAAGAGTCACAATTAAGAAGTAAAAATATATTTTAATTTTTGGGTAAGAGATGGCACTGAAATTTGATATCACATATTTTAAGCTGAAAAATAATTATTCTGCAATACAGGTCATCTAAAAGTCCAACACCTTTTTTTCTGAATGACAATATGTAAGTATGATGATTGGTGAATATAAGTGAATGCGTGTTATTTGTAAAAATGTTCTCCTGAATTTCAGTATGAAGACTACATTATCCATTTTAATAATAGCTGTTATTTAATAGATGCCAGTGCTCTGGAAGTTTAATAAATACCTACAGTGTAATAACAGTCACCATTTTAATTAATAGGCATTCAATACACATTGTGTCAGCTCCACCTAGTAGTACTGCTTGTAGATAACAAAATTACGACTCAGAGATGCACAATCATCTAGCTAATTAATACAGAATCGTTATTTGCACCTGGATCTGATTCTAGATCTTGGGATTTTACCTTATAATTCTTATATATAAATAACATTCCATTGGAATGTTTATTTAAAAGACAGTGTAAACATTTCTAGAACATTACTAATCTTTGGGAACTTAAACTGAATATATATATCAAATAGTATTAGATAGGTGTTTTAACCAAAAATACTGGCTTCGTAGTTGTTCAGTTAGAACTTTAACATTGCCACTCACAAATGATGGGATCTTAGAATTTAAGTCAAAGTTTTGGTGAGTATCAGTTTTCTTCATCTGAAAAGTTTCTTCTCCCACTTACAAATGATGGGATCTTAGGAATTTAAGCCAAAGTTTTCGTGAGTCTCAGTTTTCTTCATCTGAAAAGTTTCTTCTCCCACTTACAAATGATGGGATCTTAGGAATTTAAGCCAAAGTTTTGGTGAGTCTCAGTTTTCTTCATTTGAAAATGGGAAAAAAATAAGATCATACATTTGCCATTAGGTTGCTGTTAAAATAATTAAATGAAGTAATATATGCAAAATGCTTAGCACATCTAAAACATAGTAACTACTCAATATGAACCAGGTATTAATATTATAACTATTAAAATTATTATTGTATTGTTCTATTTTTTAAAGAGTTTTAAATATTTCTAAGCATCAGTGAATTTTACATGTCATCAGAATACTTCACAGAGATAGCAAATAAAGACATCCCTGACTAAAATATATTTCATAATATTAAACATATTAAAAGTATGTTTTTTAAATCACAATATTTTATTGTTGCTTTAGTTTTCACCACAGGTTGCTAATTCCTTGATAATATAGACTATTTTCCCTCATATTAAACAATTTCCTTATATCTTTTTTCTTTCGTCTACATGGCAAAAAGGAAAATGAAAGATCTTAATATTCAGATATCAAAGTCACACAGTTCTAATCCCCAGCCTGGATGTTTCCTCCATGTGCTGGATTGCAGAGCCGTGGTTGGGAGGCTGGCTGCTTTAGCAACCATGTATGCGACCTACCATGAGTGCTTTCATCCTTGTACCCAACACCTTGTAATGAGTCCCTGGTGCTGCTTGGTTAGGAACTGGGCTGCCATCCTCCTGTTGGCATGCGCTGCTTTCAGCAGGGTTGCTTCTGAGGATGTGTTTGTTAGGGGGAACATTTGCTAATACCTGATGAAGTATCACCAACATTAAGCTTCTTGAAAACGAGCTTGCTTTGTTAGTCTAAGGGCTGTGGAACCTCTGGGATTAGGGTGCATAGTAATGACTAAGTTTGGTTCCAAACCAGCTGTCTGTGACAAAGGGCTGGGGAGTTGAGAGTTCCCCAAGACACACTCTGCACAGAAAAAGAGGAGGGAGAGAAATGAGCCTCTCAATGCAGTTTTCCTTCTGTGTCAGTGACAGTTTACCCCCAAGGGGCTCACAGCCTGGCAATTTTTTTCAATGAGTATTTTGCTTGTCTCACATTATCTCCAGATGAAAACTAACACCTTAACTATGAGTAGCATTTATCATGAAGGTTAAAACCAGTGTACAGTGATAAATTGAAGAAAATTGCCTAGAACTTTCTGAATTTTATGACTCCAAAAAGCTTCTAGGTCAGTAGTTCTAAAAAAAAGTAAAACAGAATCACTAGGAAACTTGTTGGTATCTCAAATTCTGGGTCTTACCCTCAGAGATTCTGACTCAGTAGACTTGACATAGTGCCTAGAAATCTGCATTTTAACATGTAATGATTCCCATGCAAATGTTCTTAGGAAAAACACTTCAAGAAATACTGACAAAGTTTCTAGAAAGAGACTTGGAATTTAAGCCTTAGTCACCATCATGGCCCTGTTCTATTCAGACAGTAAGGTCCACATGAAAACTCCAACTGTTCATTCTCTTTCCATGCATGGATTATCATTCATGTTTCTATCTGTTAAGTCCATAACTCATTTCCTTTCCAAGCATTGAATTGTTGGAAGCTTTGCATTTGCCCTCCAGATCCACTCTCCATCTTCTCTGGCCTGCCTTGTACGGATTGCAGGAGGCCAGCCTGAATGGACTGCATTGGCTAGCATCCCTTGCCCTCAGAAGGCCAGGGGAGCATGAAGTCAGGGTTTTTATTTTCCCATGCTCCCATCCAACTTAGCCACAGTTTGTCAGTGGCTGAATTCCTCTACTAAATACTTTGTAGGAGGCATTATAGCTATAGCGCATGCTGGATTCTGGTAACCGCTTCCTTATCTTGCCTCTTCCGGTCAAGGTGACTGACAACTTCTTAAGATTGTCAACACAGGGAGCTGCACTGCCCCCATTTATGGGGGCATAAACTCTGCCCATATTTTGTTAAGAGTCCCATGGGTTAAGCTCTCTTCAGATACCCATTTTGAGTGTGACATGATTTTCTTGAGGGGACCCTGAACAGCATATTGAATAGCCTTACAGTGGCTTCTGAGAAGGCCTTGGAAAAAAAAGGATAGTAATGTCATGGCTTTTTGTTCCTGTAGTTCAATGAGTGGGAGGCAGTGGCATCCAGTGGCTTTTCCACTCCCATAGTTCAGCAAGCAGAAGAGAGTGTTACAGTTCTTTTCACTCCTGCTGTTCAGTGGGTTCCAGGTTCTTGTCCTGTGACCAAGAGGAATGAGGCACACTGACACCACACCAGAGAGTGAGCAAGGCAGAGTACAATTTCACTGAGCGACAGAAAACCTTTTGACAAAAAGAGGAGACCTGAAGTGGGGAGCTGTCTGTGAGGCTGAGTCCAGGGTTTTCATGGGTTTAGAATGGGGAGTGCATGCTGATTGTTTCATGGGTGATCTTGGAAAAAGGACCATTCAATTGGTTAAAAGGCATCATCCAGAAGGAACCAATCAAGAGACAGTGGGGTAACATGGGGATAGAAGTTCTCACTCTGGTCAGGGATTCTTCTGGAACTGGCAGTTTGTTCCTCAGGTTGAAGGTTGAGCTCTACCAGGAACCCACCCCTGTCTGCCTAGGAATTTGCCTGTCTTCTGTCACCATCAGTAATAAATCATTATTCTGAATTGGGACAGGTACAATGATAGGACTATGTACAGAGTGATAAGGGAACATAGTGGGGAGAAAAAAGAAAGACTTACCAGTGTGGTGACTGCCATAGGGCCCTGCATAATATTTAGAAAGTAGAAAAGCAGGGTCCACAGAGAGTTCCCCTGAACACTCATTGCCATCACTTTACCTCAAGTCACTGTCAGCTTTCAGAAAAGCTAACACTACATTTTCCTGTCATTACCTCTTATGCTCCTTTAGTCCAAGCTCCACACAGCAGAGGAGTGATGGTTAAGAAATGTAGAGAATAATGTATACACATAAGTGTTTATTAAAGAAAAATATTTCTGAGTTTTCGTAGTTAAAAGATGGAGTACATAGGAGGTAGTGGTAGAAAGTAATGCACACATTCTAAATGAGAGCTTAGACACTGAAAAATCACAGACAGTTTTAGAAAAGAGGAGTGGTATGATCAGATCTTTACTTCAGAAACTCTGGAAGCAATGTGAAATATGAACTGGAGGAAGGAGAGACCAAAGAAAGGAAAAATGTATTAGGAGACTCTTCTCACATGATGGATTCTTACTGATCTTGTAGAAGTGACTGTTGTTCTTTGGAAACAGCCTAAAGCTGATCATTTTTCACAACATTATTACCTTCTGGTAAAGAGTGGGAAAGTCCCTATGGACAACTAACACTTAAGATTTTACAATTGCCTAGGCTAATTGTCCTGAGATAATGTACAATTCTAAATTGCTTTAATGTATTTTAGAGAAAAATTTGTCACAACAATATTTAAATCTCAAAATTATCACAGAAATGTCACAATTGTATTTTAAATCTAATTTTTTGAATTTGTTTTCTTTTTTCTTTATATGTGTGTATAATTAAATTATTTTTCAATAAATTTTGATGTACATATTAAATGATTAAATGCACATTACAATAATGGTAATTTAGGTCACTACAATCTGATGAAAAGCCTCAAGTGTGAAATATTGAGCCTGAGTTATTTCTGAGCATAGTTAATTATTTACTTAAAAAATAAGTGGGGAGAAAGTTTATATAAATTTAGCACCAATACAATAGAAAGTAGTGTCATATTCACTGCCAAAAATCCCTTAAATTAATCTTGATTTTTATTATTAAAGAAGCAAGTGCAAGTTAGAGAAAGAGGTGAAGAGTGAAACCAAATTTAATTGACCTCATCATGTGCTATCAAACCATATTATAAAAATCTTTTCTTATTGGAAATTGTCTCTTGTGTCCTTTAATTATATGCAATTTTTAAAGCAGCTTTATTCATATAGAATTGACACACAATAAACTGAATGTATTTGAGGTAAACAACTTGAAAAGTTCTCATGAATATGTCCACTCATGAAGCTATTATGATAATCGAGATGATGAACATTTCCATTGCCCCTAAAATTCTTCCCATGCCCTCTGGTAATCTTTTCCTTCCAACTCTCCCTGACCCCCATATTGCTCCAGAAAACCACTAATCAGTTTTCTGTCACTACAGATTAGTTTATATTTCCTTGAATTTTATTTAAATGGAATTATATAGTATATACTATTTTTTGTCTAACTTCTTTCAGTGGCATAATTATTTTGATTCATTTATGTCATGTAAAGGAATATTTAATTCCTTTTTATGGATGAGTAGTATTCCACATTGATATACCATGATTTCTTTATTCATTTATATGTTGATGAATATTTGGGTTGTTTTCATTTTGGGGTTGTTACAAATAAAATCTCTCCAAACATTTGTGTACAAGTCTTCACATGGGCATATACTTCCATTTGCCACAAATAATACCTAGGAGTAGAATGGCTTGATCATATGGTAGGTATATGTTTTAATTTTTATTACATTATCAAATTGGTTTCCAAAGTGAATGTGCCATTTTAGATTCCCACCAATCATGTATGAAAATTTCAGTTCCTGTATATTATTGCCAACACTTGGAATAATCTGTTCCTTTCCTCTCCTTGGGAACTCTAACTGCATGCATATTAGGTGGATTAACGTTGTCACATGGCTTATTGAGGTTTTGTTTATTTTTTAAATTATTTTTTCAGTACTTTCATCTTAGTAAGTTTAGTTCAGGTCTTTTATATCATCATATCTCTACTTACCTTTTTAAACATGTGTAATACAGTTATAATAAACTATCTTAATATCCCTATGTGCTAATTTTAGCACCTTTGTCAGCTCTGGGTTGACTTCAATCATATTTTTTTTTCCTCTTTATGAGTCTTATTTTCCTGCTTTTTTGCATGGCTGGTATTTTTTAATTAGATGCTAGATGTAATTATACCTTATTAGCTGCTGCATATTTTTGTATTCTTATAAATATTTTTGTGCCTTGTATTACTTAAAAATAGTTTGATCCTTTTGGGTTCAGCTTTTAAGATTTATTAAAGCAGAACCCAAATAATGCTAAGTTTAAGGAGCTCCACTACTGAGGCAAAACCCTTCTAATTATTCTACTCAATGCCTTGTGAATTTTGAATTTTCCATCACCTGGTTTTGTGGGAGTTCCAGGCACAATTATCTCTACTCTTAGATGTCTTTTCCTCTGGCCTACTGTAGTTTCCTCTGATGCTGTGTGGCTCAGAACCCAAGTGAGTATGTGAGGCAGACTCTGCATATCTCCAAGGTTCTCTCTCTGTTCAGTTCTCTCCTTTGTGGTACTCTTTTTCTGTGACTTTTGGCTGCATTGACTGCAGACTCTCAGCTCCATCATCTCAACTCAGGTCATCTGCTGAGTTACTCCTGGGCTCCCCATTTCTGCACCCTAGGCTAGAACCTGTCTCAAGGCAGTGAGTCAGGGCAATCAAAGGGCTTGCCTCATTTGTTTCCTGTCTCTCAAGGATCAATGTCCTTTTTCATCTTAAAAACCACTGGTAGTGGTTGTTATTTCATGGGGAAGGTAAATCTGGTCCTGTTACTTTATCTTGGTGAGAAGATGAAGTTTCTAATTATATTATAATGGATGATTTTCCTTATTTAAGTATATTTCTAGCATTTTGGTTTTCTTGAAAAATTACTTCATGTGTGAGGAAAGAGAATTTAATTGCAAGAAGTATCTATGACTCCAAGCTTAATTTCACGAAGTGTTAGAAATAATACAACATTGATTTTTTCTAAGATATTACAGATTAATTTAATAAAAATTTCTGGTCTATTCTCTGGAATATTCTATTTCTTTTTTCCAAAACCCCACTAATAATGAGTAAAAAAATATATTGAAGAAATATCTATACTATAACCACCTTTATGACTACATTTAATTTAAATATAAAATATGTGCTATTGAAATACACATGGCCTTGATACTGTATTATTATATATTATATAATTATATATATTATTATATTTTAGAATGTATTCATCATTCTGAACAGAACAAATTCACCATTTAAAAGCCATCTATATCTCTTGACATACAGGTATAGCCATGCCCATAAGAACAGCTTTATAGGGACATCAAATAGTCCAGATAAGCACTGGAAGAGGAACATGAGGCATGGAGGCCATTTGGGTAAATTTTATAAATATCATCTTGTTAAGGTCCTCATTAGTCTGGTGTGGTCAGTGTAATGCATGTGAATCACTCTCACCATCCATCAGTATTAATTGTCAAGGTTCAAATTCTAGCTCTGCTGGTTACTAGTTATATGATTCTGGGCAGCTGACTCAGCCTCTCTTTGGCTCATATCCTCATCTGTAAAATAACATTAATGACATATATCTTAGAACAATGCCTGAAAAATAGTAAGTACTATAGAAACTTTTATTGAAGTAAACAATTAATGAATGCAAGTGATATTGAACAAAGCTTGCTGGAAGAGGGACATCTGATAATAGTAACGCCTGGTAAGTTTACTGGGTTTAGAAGCATAGGGGACCCATGGTTTGCTTCCTAGAGGAACTCTGGGGTAGCAGCAAACCTGATGCTATGGTCCTGTAAAGCAGTATGGAACAACAATGCAGTATGTCTTGAGAAGAGGACGTGAGATAGCTCTCAAGTCTCCTGCAGCCATGAGCATCATGAGAGAACACCCAATAGTTATTTTGCTCCCAAGACGTCCAGAGGAAGGGTTAAAAGTCAAATAGGTACCAAAGGGACACAACAGGTACAGGGTGGACTGTGTGGCTGGAAGCCACAGAAGAGTCTCAGGAGTCAGCCATGAAGACAGTAAGACCAAGTTCAGTGTCCAAAGCCTAGGCTGGCTAAGCCACATCTCTCCAGTGCAATGCAGGCAGGGCCCAATGACTTTGGGCCAAGCACTTTCACACTTGTCGTGAGAGCACATAGGCCACCACACCAAGGGATGAAAGACAAAAAGGCCCAGAGAAAAATGAGACAACTGGAAGGTGTTTACTCCAAATGTGTTGCTTGACTAATCAGGAATTTGACTACATTTTCCTAAATGTGACTAGATCGTTTTCTATACTCAGGCAGGAATTAGGTTTCAAGGAAAAAAATAAGTTCAACTATGACAAAATAAAGTTGGACTTTTGAACCTCTGAATTTTTTGACTGAAATTTGTACTATTAACTTTTAAACTATTACTACCGATGTACATAATAACATATGAAACTTTAAGCTTTGAAGCTCTAGAAGTACCATCAGGAGACTTGAAGTCTAGTCATGATTTTGCTGCTTACAATTGTGATAGCTTGAGTAAATCCTTTAATCTAAAGACTTGTGTTTTTTTAATGGTAAGATGTGCATTATAACTCCCACTTCAGATTTCCTGTGAGCATCAAATGTGTTTATGTAAAAGTGCTTTGAGAAACTACAAAGTATAATATGATCACAGGAAATTATTATGAATTAGAATATGAACAATGGTGAGTTTCAGAGGCATCATGGAATGCAGATTTATATCAAAATAAGTTTCCCCTAAGGGGGTATGGAAGTGAATATGTAGTGAATGAAGGAAGTCAATATACAGAGATGTGAGTGAATATATTAGTCTTCAAAATAAGAATAAAATTATTTAACCTTTTTAAGTCTGAACTTACTCATCTACAAAATTAATTTATGGTAAAGATTAGAAATTACCGGTGTTAAGGGACTTGGGCATATCACCAATAAATGATAGCTTGCTCTTTTTCTCCTTCCTTCCTTCCTTCCTACCTTCCTTCCTTCCTACCTTCCTTCCTTTTCCTTTATCTTTCTTCTCTATCTCCCTTCTTCCTTTTGCTCCTCTTTTTTCCTTTCCTTTCTTCTTTCTTCTCAAAGGTTGTTAACCACTTTAACAAGACAGGTGGAGAGGTGGGAGTAGATAAAAATGTGGGAAAAGTCAGGAATGTGCACAGAGGTAAGTCACAGGATTGTAATGTTCAGTGATTAAACACTGTATATCATCTTTGCAATTGTCATGTGAGGACAAAATCAAAACAATCATTTGGGGAGAAGGAGAACTGAATTAGCTCCTCTCTCTGTATCTTGGGAAGGCATGGGCAATATGTGGAGTAATCTTTAAAACAAGCTGTAAAGACGAGGACTGCATAGACTCCACAATGATAAGGCTTGAATGGTTCACTGTGGCATCTGATCAGTCTCAGCACCTGAACAGGATTAAGCTTACAATCTAGTGGGACAGAATTTTAAAAACAAAAACTCCCCTCGCCACTCAAAAAAACCCTTAAATTATTCTTCATATTATTAAAAGGAAAAAGGGCAAATTTTGTTCTATTACTATGAAATAAAGGGTTCAGATCAAAGGCAAGCTAGAAGGGTGAGATTGGGACAGAGTAGAGATCATAGTGTCACTAAAACACACAAAAAAATCCAATGAGCAGAGTGTTTACTCAAACTGAACAATATAGGACTTCCCTCTGCAATTAAGTAATTGTGAAGGTTAGCACGTAGAGATGAAGCCCCATGAAGGGTCAGGCTTGAATCAAACGACCAAGGGGGATGAGACTTGGCCCTCTTGGGAATCAGCTAATTAAAGACGGTTTTTGTACCCTGTAAGAAAAATCTGTTTCTGAAAAATCTGGAGCATAGGAAAAGGCAAGGCGGAGCTAGGAAGCCATGATTGGTCTAAAGGCTAGCAAGAAGAATTTTGTGCATCTTGAGCAGATTAGATTTTTACAAGCAAACTGGAATAATAATAATAATAATGGCATCTATCTCTTTCTATCTACCTACCTATCTTCACAGCTATCTAATAATTTTCATATAAATTATGTCATTTTAATCTCAGGACTATCCTGAGAAGTAGATAAAGCAGATGTCATTAGAGTCAACTTGCAAGTTAAAAATAAAAGGTTCAAGGAGAGCCAGTGACTTGCTCACAAGGTTACATCATAAATAATGAAGTGGGGACTAGAATTCAGGGCTTCTGATAAACAATCCAAGTCTTCCTAATACAACACATGGCTTGCATCTCTACTCAGATACAAAACATGATTTTAAATAAGAGAATTACCTAAAATCTATGGAGAAAAACTAAACACATCAGGCTAAATTTAGATACTAGCATTAGATCTTATATTTAGACGTTGCAGTATATCCCAAGAGGTTTCAGACCTCTTGTTTATATTTTAATGTACAGGTCTGTGATGATCTAGATATACTTTGGTTCTCAATTTCCCAATAAAGGAGTTTCCTGAAGTCCCAATAAATGTTTTTATGAAGAATTTCAGCTTCTGCTTCCCCCTGCAACCCCAACCCATACCCTTTTAAGGAGAAAATAGAACTCTTTGCATTGGCATTTTAAATCAAAAAGTACTTAATTAGGAGAAAGACTTCTACTTTGGTGATTTTTTTTTTTTTTTGGCATAGACCTGTGGGAGAAAACATAGCATATCAATAGGTCAAGAATATTTCCCATCCTTGAGATAGTAACCGGATTCATTTGGGGCATTAGAGAAATTTCCTGTTTCCAAATATCATTTATGCGGTACCTTAAAATGAGCTGCATTATGAGATTGAGGAATCTTGTCATATTTTAGGGTCATTTTGTCCTCAGGAAACCTACATAGGGAAAATTAAAAAAAAAAGGTTTTATCCATTCAGTCTGGTGATGTATACTGTTACTCTATCATCTAATAATTAAAGGCCCCCCAAAAGTTCATGTTTGCATTATAAACTATGCATTTTTTTCTTTTCTCTTCTTTTAAAATTCTTTGTTCCTAAACTATTAGATTAATTATCTTAAGCTTATAGATATTGCCAGAGGTCGTAAGAAAGGGTTTCCAGAATTACACAATTGAGTCAGTAGAATAACACCGGTTGAGTCAGTAGAATTACGCAGGTTGAGTCAGTAGTTACTACTGGTTCTGAAAATTAAAAGGAGAGGATGATATCCTGCTTCAGAGATACATTTCTAGAGACCTAGGAACCTAGGAAATTCTGGCTGAAGTGTTTACCCTAGATCTGTGCAGTTCTGATCAAGCCTGATTACATCAGGCTGGATTGTGGATGATGCCATATATCCAGGAGGGAGGGTCGTGTCCCCTTTTTATTTATGTTCCATTTCATTTAGTATGCGTAGCGGGCATGGTGCCACTCTGACTTTTAACCCTAATGGAGAGAGCACACAAGTTGACTGGGAACCTCTAGGGAAAAACAAGCTTTAATGATAATTTGAGTGTAAAATCTGGTCTCTGGAAGAAAGGTCACCACATCTGCATAGCCCCTGGAGTCAGGCTTAGAGCCTTGTCTGCCTTCAAATAAAAAAGCATTTTCTTGTGTCTTAAGGCTGCTTTAGTTTGAGGTACAAGGAGCACATGACAGAATCAGGGGAACTGAGTGATGTTTGTGCATGTTTGACTGCACTCTGCATCCTAAGAGAAGACTTTGGAGAAACCCAATCAATACTACAAGCATGTCCTGGACAGCAGCAGTGCTGTTTTCATTCTGTTACAATAATGAATTGAAGTCTCCCAACAGCAGGTATAATAAGCACTACTCAACCCTTGATATTCAATCACCTTTAACTGGTTATATCTATCTAAAATTCACTGTTAACTGTGGTTTTACAATACCCCATTGGCAACCTTTTATGGCTCTCTCTGCACAAAAATGCAAAAACATCAAAAATGCCTCTTAGTGCCATATACTCAGTGCTTCCCTATATTTGCTAAAATGTTTTCCATTTTTTATTTAAAGTCCAGTGGAAGACATTCAGAAATTGTGCACAAAATGAAGTGGTTTTCCCTTCAGTTGGAAATTATTTTTGCCATTACTGTTAGCCTAGAGTTCATATTTTCATCATCCTAGTTGTGAAGTGATTTCGTGCTATCTAGATGCCCTAAAGCAAACTAATCTTTTACAAATAAAAATGAAGAAACCATTTTTTTTCTCAAGGCCCACTTGCTTTTTTTGGGGGTTGTGGTTTATGGTTACTTTTTATTTCCTTAAAGCATTCTTTTTGCTATAGAATAAAAAGCAGATTAACAAATGCAGTTTATGCACAGTAGAAATGAGCAAGTGTTTCCAATTTACTCTTTTAATGCAAATGAGACAAGAAATTAAGGGCTCATGAAAAATCCTGGTAAAAATCCACATTCTAGAGAGAATCCAGGTTTAGAATTCACAGTCTGAATATGGATAACTACATCTCCTTATTTTACTAGCTTTCATTTGGTTTTCAATTTAGTTTTAAATACGAAGAATCTATTGTTTCAGTGTTAATTCAACATTTGAACAAGAACGTCTAGTCAATTCAAGCTATGTTATAAGGTCATATCAAATTATATTGCTACACTTTAAGATTTCAATTTGATCAGTTCTGTGTGCTTCATGCAAATGAGATACATTTGACCCAAATAGGATCTTGGATAGGCAGGCAAGCTAGTGGCCTACATAACTACCTTTGCCTTACTCACCAAAATTGCCTTATACTCATCTTTCATTTATTTTCCATTTGATCCAAGGGCTTTGTGGATGATTTCATTGGATTCTTTGAAACATTCATTTTTTTTTTTCTGTGTAAAATGCAAAACAAAGCAACAATAATAGAAGCCCAAACTGGTTACCATAATATAACAAACATGGCTTAAAATTTTTTAAGGTTTCATTATGCAGAATCAGCAAAAGTGTATAATCTATTTTTATCTAAATACCAAAGCATTTGCAATATGTAAGAAAGATAATAATGGAAGTCATTCTCATGATAAAATTCATAACTTTCACTATTCCTAAAAATATGAATACATGACTAGTTCAATAATGATAAAATATTTTATACGTAGATTAGATTTTATAGATAAGATTTAAAATAATAAACCTTTTTTTTATGTCTTGCATTCAGAATAGGCAAACTTCTATTTCAGAACAAATAAAAGCTAAAGGTTTCTATCAAAGCAAGGGTGTTAAAACTAAACTTAGCTTTTATAATAAAAATACTGACAAATTCAATTTCCCATTCTACTACCAACTAATTCTGAAATGTTTTGAAGTAGCACCAGGCTGTGGAGTAATGCAATCTGCAAAATATCACCAATATTTTCAAACATGTGGTAATGATTTTTCTCACACTTAAAAATGGCCCCAATTCTAACAATAAGCACAGTTCTTTAGAAAAAAATGTTAACTTTGACAGGTTTGCTAGCAATTTTTCTATTATGCTTAATGAGAGATCACTAACTTTTTCTAATACTTCAAAAGATCACTGCATTTTGAAGAAGAGGTGTTTGTAATCATGATAAAACCTTATTGCCCAAGCAAATAATGGGGACACTAGGCTAATATGCTAATGAACCCGGCTACCTGTATTTAAGATAATTATAATGTTGACAATTATTAATTCCCAAACTGTGGAATCTTTATAACCTATTGTATGAAACAGATTAAGAAATATCTTATTCTCACAATATCTACAGTGTAAAATGTAGACTTTAGTCTACATAAAACAAACTCAAAATTATGAGCATGCATATTCCTGATAAAGCAAGAATTATTTCTCTTAAATTGTAAATCTAAATTCTATGAAAATTTGAAAATGCATTACAATTATTCTCAAGGTATTATAAAAATCTCAAAATATTATATATTATAAAAATTATTAAATTTTATTATTGAACTGATACAATGACATCTGTAGTGGTGAAATGAAAGGGTTTGGGAGGAAAAATATTGAGATTCAGTATCATGACCAAATTTCTTGTTTTAATAGAAACACAAAATAATATGTATTTTATATAATAAATTAATGACTGGAAGCATAATAAACTTTTGAAAAATATTTATTTTAAGATAAACAATATTTGTCTTTTTGACATGCCTTCATTCAAGACGTGAAGTAAAATTCATTGAGGTTCAGCCACTGTAGAAAAATGTTTCCTAGCTAGAACGCAGAAATGATTTAATAAGTTCTATGAAAAGTCAATTTGCATGAGATCAGCACCTCGCCTATAATGGGTAGTAATGGATTGTTGGCTTGATTTTATACCACTTGACATCAGATTACAATACACTGAATAAATGTTAACCTATAATCCCTTTAGTGAAAGCGAGCATTGTTTGTCTTCCCTTGTAGAGACCACATTGATTTTCTTTTATTGGATGCTCAACCACTGCACCTTAGATTGATTACTTTGAATTAAATGTGCAGGGAACATTTTTATTATTCTAAAACAGCAATCTTAATATTAAGAAGATGCACTTCCTCCCCATCCCTTTCATACTACAGAATATATATTCAGCTATATCATTTGGATTTCTTTAGTTTTCCCATTTTGTTTCAAGTCTGCTCTGATGCTGACCTCAACTCTGCCCCTGTGACCTTTGACCCAGACGCATCTGACCAGTCAAGGCTCTGGGGGTGGCAAATTAATAGAAGCCCTGCTTGTTAATTGCATAAAAGAAAAGCCAAAGAATTCATCACCTCGGTCATGGCCATTGCTTTCCTTTGACCCCTTCTCCCACAAGGCTTTTGCTGGTGGTCACATCTGTGGTTTTCCTATAGCCTACATATTTGCCATATAATTATTCAGCATCAAACCTTATTAATCAAATCGATGCTGTGTTTTAAATGGAAATTGCAGGATTAATACAAGCATTCATTTCATCCTGAAAATCTTGATGGCTTTAGCACATGGAATCCAATTGGAATATAAAAGAAGGGATGTAGAGACCTGATTGAATTAGGGGAGGCATGGTGCACATTAAATTACATATGCCAGCAGGGTTCCATGCTTTTATAGTAAAATACTGCTTTGGAGTCCATACGTCATATACCTCTTGTGACTCTCTGTTACCCACTAGCACTCTCAAGACAAGCAAGCATATAAAAGGTTTCCATATTTTAAAAAGATGTTTTTAAAATATCCAATATGTTTTCCATAGAAAAAAATATGTCCTATGACTATCTCATTGAATCTATAAAAGATTATCTCAAGAAGATATAGCTAAAACTGAGCATATTTTCTATTAAATGGTGCTAGACATCTCTTTGCATAAGGGGAAAGGATCGGTAAATCTATAAAATCAATTTCAATATACAGTTTTTTATTCTAAATGCTTCACATAGAAGGTCAATAAATATTAATTAAATAAATAAAAAGTATTTTATACGAGGCCTGGGAAACTATTCATATTTATTTTACATTATTATACAAAACACTATTTGAGATTGAGACTTGAAGACCAGTGCTACAACCAGACTGTTATTGACAAGTACCATGAAGATATTAGCAAAGCTCAATAGCTTATTCTTTGGGGTTAACCCTGACCTAATGTAATATTAGCATTAGCATATCAATAACCTAAGGAAATAAGGTCCAATTATGTTCTTCAGTTCTTCAATTTGAAAATTCTGGTATATTCTAGAAGTTATCATTTCTCACAGAGATAGCCTTAGCTCAGTTTTTGTTTTTAGTCTTCGTGAACATGAGAGAAAAAGTGCGTGTCTTTGTTTTAACAGCTCTAATATGGTATGAAGAAGCTGTTGACACATTTATATGTGACCATTTGAAAGGGATTTAAATACAATGGAATTACAGTAATCATGAAAAGGCAATTACAAAATCTTAAAGCAATTTAGTTAAGGGTGCCCAGTAATGGGGAAGTGGTATTGCCTCATTCAGAAGTTAGGTATCCTAGAAGATACTCTTCCTAAAATTTCCTAATTCCATGCCACTTAAAGCTCAAGCTTTGTCTCACCTAAAACAAATTTAAACTCACTTTTGAGATTGGCTATAATTTTGTTTTGTTTTAACAAATGAAACATAGATCTTTCTACAAAGGCCTCTGATAATCCCCATGTATAATTATGTGAACTAGGAAAAGGTATGCCCTTTAGACAGACACAACACCCTGCATACCCAGCTTGGTAAGATTTTATCTTACCAAGGTATAGACAAAGAAACACCTTGCCAGGGTGCATTTCATGTCTCCTTATGCTCACGGTTGGGTATCCTTGTATGGTGAACAACTTGTACCAGTATATGCGGCAGACTTGCTTTCTATGAATATCCAAAGCTGTATGGAAAATCTGCCTTGCTTTCCATCAGTTACCATTAGACCACATTTAGTATCTGTTTAAAAGTCGACTTGAATTTACATAAAATTTAGGAACGCAATATGGAGAAAATTCTGATAAAGGAGAATTTTTCTATGGAATATGTCTAAATGCTGATTATCTGCCAGACTTGACTTTGTCACTCTTAGAGAATGGAAATCTGCACTTGGTTCACGTGGGTACAGGAAGAATGCTTTTGAAGGACCCTCATTATGGTAGCTCCTGTTAACCTGCACTGTCCTTGCGGAGTCATAGCTCGAAGAATAAGGGTATTTTTCCATTTCTAAACACATTTTTGAAATTTTGAGTGATGCATTCTTCTATAAATCCCATCTTACCATAGAAAAAAGTTACTCAAAATATCTTTATGGCAATGTATTTATGAAATTGCATTTGACAATCGTGAACAAGCTGCTGTAGTGTATTTTATGACACAAATGCTTTCATTTTAATATGTCCCTTGCCAAATTAGATGATTTTACTTACCAAACTTTATATATACTTCATGCTTAGTGGTAAAAGACAATTAGTTGTAAAATAAGTTAGCGTAACATCCAGACAGAGGATTTCAATAATAATTTGATATACAATACTGCCGGGGTGTCTGTTATTTAGAAATAAATAATGCCGCACATCTTTCACTGTAATTACCGTCTTTCGCTATTTATATATGACCTGGAGTTTGGTTCATCTTAGAATAGACTCAGAGCTTATAGTTTTTCATCAGGCTTCTAACAGGAGCTTAGATTAAAATGAAAATCTGCAGAAAGAATGAAACTTTTTATCCAGCTATTTTACCTGAGCTTGGTATAATTTTGTATATGAATAAACTTGGACATATAAAGGCTGTATAAATGTGTAGAAATGTGCAAACATATGTTTCCATGTTTCAGAGAGGGGTAGTAACAGTGGTTCTGCACGAGGTAGATTCTCCAAGTTGTTCTGCCAATCTTTTCTTGCTAATGGTCTAGAAAGAAAAATTCTTTAGAATCAACCCTTCAGCAAATAAGAGTAATGAATCACATTGATGTTGTTCTTTATTAAATTTTTATTTTACTAGAAAAACCTTATTTGCCCACTTATGACTAATGTTATTTTTGTTAATAGGCAAAAGAGGTCTGCCAAATATATATTTGATGCATTATAAATGTGTACAAGATAAATGGATGGAGAAAAATGAAACTTGCACACTTGTGAGTCTAAGATAACTTTTTCTGGAACAAATCATGGAATTGATCCCTTTTGCACACCAGGATATCCAAACATTTTGTGTGTCATTGGGGATGTGCATTCTGTTTTCTGGAGCAAGTTCAGTCTTTCTGTTTTTGTGGGGAAAGTAATTATTTGCTGTACCTAAATCAGGAGAACTAGCACAGACCAAGAAATACTTAGTTATTTTCACCATAGCACATAGAATCTGAAGAGAAATAATCCTGCCTGATTCTATCATGTATAAATCAGATGAAAGCAAAAATGAGTAAATACACAATGAGAAAAAGCAAACAAAAATCGTTTTTTGGGAGAAAAGGGGAGACAGATGTGCAACAAAGAGATAGGAGATGAGGAGAAGTTTGGGTAAGAAAAGGTGTATAAATAATTAGTCCTTGAGTATATTCTCCAGAATATAGTCAGAGACACCTACATTTGAGTCATTAAAAAAAAGAAATCCTTTTTTATAACAGGAACCAATTCTATTTGAAGGAAGGATAAAATATTGTTTGAATTCATTTATGCTGTCAATATATCTTGTTTTAGAAAAGAAAAAATCTTCTAATGCTATATCAGGTTAGATTATTTTTACTAAAATAATTTGTGAAAAAAACTTCATTGATATATGGAGAAATAACCTCTTAGCTTTTATTTTAAAACAGGTAAAAAAATCTGTACATGCAGTTTTTAGGAATCTATTTGTACCCATATTCAACATTTTCCCCTCAAATTCAGTTAAAAATAAAGGATTAAATTATCCAAAGTGTCAAATAGTTTTGTTTGATGTTGTTTTATTCAGTTTTTGCCCTAGGATTGTGTAGCAATAATTTAATTTAATCCACTTTGCTTGTAGATGATAATCTGCATTTTGTGATAAAACCTGGACAACTGTTTATATATTTTGGCTAAACTTTCTCAAAACTATGAGAACTGCTTTATTACAATATGCAATGCATATTTGAAGATGCTGTACTTTGCCATGACTGAAGAAAAGACATCTCTTTTTGTCAGTTGGCTTATAAAACAAAGAAAGCTCTTTAACTTGTTTATGTATTGACCTGTTAAGAAAGTAAATGATCTACATATTATTATTATTATATATATAACACACATATATATCAGTTTTTAATATAAAAAATGCCATTAAATAAATAACAGTTAAAGAAAAATGTTTTCTTCCCTTAACGGTAAAGTACAATGATAATAAAAAGCATGTTCTAAGAACACAGTCGCACAGATAACAAGCCATAAAACATAGCATGATTCAGTGAAATCATTCTAAAACAAAAAACTGATAAAAGCTAGGCATTTTTCAAAGAGTACATTTCCCAATGTACAGATGATGCTTTATACTTAACAAGAGCATTTTACAAAGTGTAAGTGATAGATTTTCTCAAATTGTACATACTGTTCAAGTCTCAATTGGCTGTACAGCGTGCAAACTTGAACTGTGCAAAGGGACTCTGATATTTTACTTTATAGCCATTGAATGACCATAGGAATTGACAAGTCCAGAAAAGCACGTCTTTATTTTAAAGTGGGATTTTAAAATTAGGTTTTAAAACATTTAAGAAGCAGAATTAAAGATAAATCTACCCATTCAATAATCTTTCTAAAGTCTGAATTTGATAAGGAGCCAGATGCTCTTTAATGAAAGCCCATCACACTAATAATGCATTCCATACTTTTACCAACCAAATAATGCCATAAACTAAAGATTCAGTCCAGGATGATATCCAACCTTGCACCAGCCCCTCAGATAGTCCAGGACATCTCAACATACACTTGAAATGCTACCAAACCCAAGCCGCCACTTCACATGATTTATGATGTCATTAATGTCAAGCTATCAGTGGACAGGAGTAAAAGAGACAACAGCAAAGCTGACTAAAAACAAATAGTTTTGATTAAACTCAAGGACGTTCGGTACAGCTTTCAGCAAAAAGGCATTCATCATTTCCGAAGCTGACCTTGTTTTTTTTCTTTTTTTTTCCTTCGTTTTTTAAAATCCTACATGCAAACGTAATGCATGTTGGTATTCTTGCAGCCGCCGAACCCTGTTGTAGCTGTATCCACTCTTTAAAGCAAAATGAATGAAGAAAAAGCTACAGCACCTTTTTTCTATGGGGCTGATTGAGTAGCTAATTGACCCTTTTCCTTAAACTCTCCCTTCCCCTCTCCTTTTATTTCCCAGAAGAATTCTGTCACTCTCCTAAATCATTTCAAAAGAATAGTCTCCTCTTTTTCCTCATTTTCTGATTTTTATGACATTTTTGTGTTCAAAATAAAAAAAGGCTAAAAATTAGAAATAACAAGAAAGTTGAAAATATATGTGCAGTAAATGAGAGAAGCAAATTATTTTTATGTAAATAGTTCTAACTACAAACAGTTCTAGCTACTAACCTTGTTTTCTAGATACGGTAAGATTATTCCTCAGGCATAATGCTCCTATATCTGACAGAGGCTCAATTTAGAATATACTAATTTTTAAGGCAATAATTAAAATATAAAAATGTAAAGAAGAAATAGTATTTCAGAGATTTTGCTCTTCCTCAACATCCAATTGGACCAAGTCACCTCAGGAAATCTTATTTCATGCCCTTGTAAAAGCTGCCATAACTCACTCAAACAACAGAAGGAAAGTAACAGTTCAGGCTTTAAAAATGTATGTTAAAAAGCTGCCAGTGACCTTTTTTTTTTTTTTTTTAAGGTAATGAGATTTTCCACTCACGTACAAATTTTAATCAGTGGTATTCTTACCATGTATTTCTGGTATCTTCATGAGCATTTGGGCTTACATTCTTTTATTCCAATAACTGTTTTATTTGTTAATATTAAACACTTCAAATCCATGAGGTTTTATCAGTACATATGGCTTTTACAGACTTCAGTATAAATTGTTATATCTCAATATCAGAATAAAATTATTTAATATAGTATTTAAATATAACATTTAAATATAAATAGTATTTATAGATAAATTAACTATACATGTACTTAAATAAATTTTTAAAACTCAGTATCACATATGCTTAAGATAAAACTGTAGTTTTGTCTTTTTAAATGATTGGAACACTTTCTGAAATATTGCCCATTTTCAGTTGGAATCATTTGTTCATACATACTTAAACACTCTCCCCAAATTAGGTATATTTACTCTGATTTAAAAAATATTTTCTGCTGAGATTTTTTTTTAATGAGAAATAAGACAGCCTGTTTTATAAGTATTAACTGTGCATGAGAACATTTGTAATATCACCCTTGGAGAATAATAAACAGATACTAGAGATTGAAATTCTGACATAGTTTACAGAACAATAATCCAAACATCTGTTATAATGACAAGGGATTTGAACAGAATAGAGAGTACATGGGAAAGCTATGCTACTTTTAGTACAGTTATAACGTTAAATCAAAGCATTGCAGCTCAAGGCAGCTTGTTGCTAATATAAACAATTTTCTACATATTCCTGGGCCACAAGCCAGATCTCAGGATTCAGTTACAAGCACAAGGTCAAGAGGGAATCAACAGTATGAAATTACTGCCTATGAATCAAAAGAATAAATGGATAATTAAATATGAAAACAAATTAGAAGGTATACTCTCATTTAACTCATGAAATGAATTTGTCAAGCAACTTTATGTTTGGAATTTGTTGCAAGAGCAGGATCAGGAGAAGCTTTAATGTATTTATTGATTAAACCTTAGCTATTAGCATTTTCCCTGGGTCAGGCTCACCATATCATTTTTCTACATATATATTTGATTCTAACATAAACATACATTTAACCATAATTGTACAGATAAATACATTGTCATAATTTTCTTCATGGAACAAAAGAAATGATGCTGGAAACTATATACTGATGATATAAGCCAGTTTTCTTAAACCTGAACTTCTAAAAGACACAGTGTTGCATGGAGAGGTTTGTGTCCCAGATGTTAAATGATCTAAAATATAGTCCAGCTTTTGTTAATATCTATATGCTCTTGGCCACATTGTTGTGCCCCTCTAAAATCTAGTTTCCTGTAAAATTCAGTTTAAATTAGATAGAATGTGTAAGACACTGTCTGACATCAAAAAAGTATATGTACAGTCAAAACCAACAACTGTGATATATGAACTTGATATATGGTCATTATGGGATTTCTTCGTTGTACAAACATCATACAAGGTACTTAGAAAAAACTAGATGGTATAGCCTACTACACACCTAGGCTATATGATACAGCTCCTGGGCTACAAACCTGTTACTGTAATGAATACTGTAGGCAATTGTAACACAATGGTAAGTATTTGTGTATCTAAACATAGAAAAAGTATATAAAAATACAATGTTATAAGCTTATGGGACCACTATTTTATGTGCAGTCCATCATTGATTGAAACATTATTATGCAGCATATGACTGTATGTGAAAAAGAACAACAATGGGTTGAATCTCTGTAATTAAAGTTTCTATTGAATTTCTCAGAGAAATTTATTATATATCTGACTTCAGATATAAGTAGAAATAGTTATCAGGTGCTAGTTAGAATTTTTGATTAGTGGCTACCTGAATTCTTTCTTATGGAGATAAATGTATCTAAACTCAACTTCAAATTTGAAAGAAAGAAAAATAGTTAAAAATAAATAATAGTAAAATTTGCGGTGGAGGGAAAGAATGGATGTGTGTTTTGTTTTTTTTTTTAATTCTTATAAAAGGAAGAGTAGAAACGCTCTGAGATGAAAACCTATGAAATCTCCTCTTCCCAGCAGACATTTTTGAAGGCTAGATCTCTGGACTATACTCAAAATGAGCTTATGTGAAGGAACGGCAGTCTTGGGGAATTGAAACAAGAAATTGAGAAGATATAATTTATTATAGAAAATATTCCATATTAGTTTGGAATTAGTTCATAAGATTGGTGTATTATTTCAAGCATATTATCAGGTGGAAATTCGTCCTTCTTGATTATTCCAGTCCAAATAAAGTCAATCTGAAACCCCTCCCCCACAAAAAGTTTCACAAAAGGTAAGAAAACAAATGACTAAAGTTTAATGATGCTTTTAAAATGTTCTGAAATGTCAACTGTACAAATTATTAAAAAATTATCTTGCATTTCCAGTAAAAATAGGAATCCTTCTTTTCTCAATGAATGCAACTATCAAAGCTGCACAAATTGCATGAATAGCATTTGAAAATACTGAAACGTATCAGTGGGGAAAAAAGGGAAAAGCATCTGAATTCGTTGTACCACTAAATGGACCGTAAGTTTGCCTTTTTTTTTTCTTCTACTTATCTCTTGACCTGAACCCAATGCAATTTGGAAGTTGGAAGTCAGCATTGTGGTTCAGACAGATCAAAGAGAAACCCTCCAGTTCAGGCTTGAGGAGCAAAAATGGCAACTCCGAAACCTCAGAGAGAGTGAGGGAAATCTCTTGATTTTTTTCCTCACCTTATTTTTCTGTTCTATTGCACCCTACACCCAGGTGACCCTGCAGCTAAAACTTTAAGGAATAAGAAATTTATTTTCCCTCAGGTGGAGATGTGTGTGTCTCCAAGCGGATGGGGCAGACTCTGTTGGATTTTCTCCTGTCTTTCTCTCCTCCTGCCACTTGATTCTAGAGGCAGTGCAATCACAGAAGAGGACAGTTTCTGACCAGAGGACCGAAATCCAGTGGTCTGAAAAATACCAGTGAGATAATAGAGAAAATAGCTAGGAAAAGCAATGATTCTGTTTATGAACTCCTGGGTTAACCCTTGACTTATTTGAGCATTAATGTGATCCTAATTAGCATATGAAAGACTTGAAGAACTAACCTATGGTCAGATCTCAGGCTGACCACTTGCATATGCAGGAGCAAAAAAAAAAAAAAAAATTTCACTGCAATGGCTTTGAAAACTGAATTGACATTGGAACCATGGCCTATAGAAGGCTAAAGGAAAATTATCAACATTCTCCACAGGATATAAGTAAAACCCAAAGTATGATAATATAGTATTCAAAATGGCCACAATCAAGCAAAAATCACTTGGCATATGAGGAGCCACAGTAATCTCAATTCATATGGGATAATGAAATTAAGAGAAACCCATGACAAGATGACAGAAATGTTGGATTAACTGACAAGGACTTCCAAGCAGTATTATAAAAATGATCCAATAGGCAGCTATAAACACACTTAAATATTAAACTAGAAAATGTTGGCAAGTAATAAAAGACAAAAAGAAATCATATGCACATGTATAAACCTAAATTACCTGCACCTAAATAAATGAATAAAAAACGGACAGAATTGAAGGGAGGAACAGACAATTCAACAATAACAAGGGGAGACTTTAATAGCCCATTTTCTTTTTTAGAATTTTTTATTGATACATAATAATTGTACATATTTATGGGGTACATATACTATTTTGATACATGCATACAATGTGTAATTATCCAATCAGGGTATTTAGATATCCATCACCTTGAACATTTATCATTTCTTTCTGTTGGAAACATTTTAAATTTTGCTTTCTAGCTATTTGGAAATATAGAATATGTTGTTGCTAATTATAGTCACCTTACTTTGCTGCCAATTTTTAGAACTTATTCCTTCTGCCTAACAGTATGTTTATACCTTAACCCACCTCTCTTCACACTCTGCCTTACTCTCCAGCCTCTAGTAAACATCATTCTACTCTCTACCTCCATGAGATCAACTTTTTAAGCTCTCAGTTAACTAAGCAGAAGTCTCATAAGGAAATAAGAGACTTGAAAAACATTTTTAACCAACCAGATGTAGCATATATCTATGGAGTACTTCACCAAACTGTAGCTGCAGAACATATAATCTGAAGTGCACAGGGAATGTTTTGTGAGATGGACCATATGCTGAACTGTAATACAAGCCTCAATACACTTAAAATGATTGAAATACAAAGTATGTTCTCTTCTCCAATCACAATGAAATAAAATTAGAAATCAATTAAAAAAGGAAATTGGGGAAACCACAAATATATGGAAATTAAACACACTCCTAAAATACTTACGGGTTGAAGAAGAAATTGCAAAGGAAATTTAAAAATACTATGAAAAGAATTAAAACAAAAACACAACAGACCAAAACTTATAGAACACAGTTAAACAATGCTTAGAGGTATATTTACAGTTATAAATGAGCATATTAAAAAAGAAGAAAAGTCTCAAATCAATAAACTAATCTTTCATCTGAAGAACCTAGAAAAAGAAGAGTAAATTAAACTCAAAGCAAGAAGAAAAAAGAAACCAATAATGATTAGAGGAAATAAATAAAATAGAGGATAGAAAAATAATAAAAACAACAAAAACAAAAGATGACTTTGAAAAGCTCAACAAGCCAGGTACAGTGGCTCATACCTATAATCCCAACACTTTGGGAGGCTGAGGCAGGAAGATCGCTTGAGCCCAGCAGTTCAAGACTAGCCTGGGCAACATAGGTAGACTCTTTCTCAAAATATCAAAAAATTACCCAGGCATAGTGGTATGCACCTGTAGTCCCAGCTACTTGAGAAGCTGAGGCAGGAGAATCACTTGAGTCCAGTAGTTCAAGGCGGTAGTGACCCATGATCATGCCACTGCACTCCAACCTGGGCAACCTTTTTTTTTGTCTCTTGTCCCAAATGGAGGGACCGGCTGAAGCCATGGCAGAAGAACACAAATTGTGAAGATTTCATGGACATTTATCAGTTCCCAAAATTAATACTTTTATAATTTCTTACACCTATCTTTACTGCAATCTCTGAACATAAATTGTGAAGATTTCATGGACATTTATCACTTCCCCAGTCAATACTTTTATAATATCCTATGCCTGTCTTTACTTTAATCTCTTAATCCCATCATCTTTGTAAGCTGAGGATGTATGTCACCTTGGAATCCTGTGATGATTGCATTAACTGTACAAATTGTTTGTAAAACATGTGTGTTTGAACAATATGAAATCAGGGCACCCTGAAAAAGAACAGAACAACAACAATGTTTGGGGAACAAAGGAAGATAACCTTAAGGTCTGACTGCCTGTGGGGTCCAGCAGAATGGAGCCATATTTTTCTTCTTGCAGAAAGCGAGTAGGAGAAATATCGCTGAATTTTTTTCCCAGCAAGGAATAACCCTGGGGAAGGAATGCATTTCCAGGGGTAGGTCTATGGATGGCCACTCTGGGAGTGTCTGTCTTACGTGGTTGAAGATAAGGGATGAAATAAGCCCTGGTCTCTTGCAGTACCTTCAGGCTTACTAGGATTGGGATATTCCAGCCTGGTGAATTCTAGTCAGACTGGTTGTCTGCTCTGGAATCCTGTTTCCTGTTAAGATGTTTATCAAGACAATACAAGCCCAGTGGGACATGGAACCTCATCAGTAATTCTAATTTCACCCTGACCTTGTGATCTTGCTCTGCTCTTCTGCCCTTGTGATCTTTTATTGCCCTTTGAAGCATGTGATCTTTGTGACTTACTCCCTGTTCATACCCCCCTCCCCTTTTGAAATCCCTTATAAAAACTTGCTGGTTTTGCGGCTTAAGGGGCATCATGGAACCTACCAATAGTGATGTCACCCCTGGAGGCCCAGCTGTAAAATTTCTCTCTTTTGTACTCTTTCTCTTTATTTCTCAGAATGTCCGACACTTAGGGAAAATAGAAAAGAACCTATGTTGAAATATTAGGGGATGTTTCCTCTGATAGTCTCTGAAAAAAAAAAAAGAAAAGATAAAAAATATTAACTAATCTTTAGCTAGAATGGCTAAGAAAGAAAAGAGAGACTACTAAAATTGTTAAATTTTAGAATGAAATGAAGGAAGGCACATCATTACTGACCTTACAGAAATTTAGAAAATGATTATGAAAATATTCTTATATTATGAAATATTATTATAAGGAAATAATATAAATAATTATATGCCAACAAATTAGGTAACTTAAAATGAACAATTTCTAGCATGACACATACCAAAAATGATTCAAGAAGAAACAGAAAATCTGGATTCCTCTAATAATAAGAAAAAAATAGAACTAGATATTTAAAAACTCCCCACAAAGAAATGCCCAGGCCCAGTTAGCTTCACTGTTTAATTCTACCAAACATTAGAAAATAATTAATATCAATTCTTCATAAACTCTTCCAAAAAACAGAAGAGGAGGATAAATATTCTAACTCATTACATAAGGCCAATATTACTCTGATACCAAAACTAGACAAAGATATCACAAGAAAACTACAGACCAACATCTCTTATGAGTATAGATGCAAAAATTCTCCACAAAATTACAAGCAAACCAAACCCAACAACCTATATAAAAGGATTACACAACATTCACGATCAAGTAGCATTTATCACAGCAATGTGAAGTTGGTTTAACAACCAAAAATCCATTAATTAGTTATACTACAGTCATAAAATTTGGGGAAAAATATAAGTATCTCAATAGATAAAAGTAACACATTTGAGAAAATTCAACACCATCTCATAAGAACACTTAACAAGTTACAAATAAAAGAGAACTTTCACAAACTACCAAAGGGCTTCTAAAGAACCCTGAGGTAACATTGTACTTAATAGTGTAAAACTGACTGTTTTCCCCCAAAATCAGGAATAAGACAAGAATGTCAGCTCTTACCCGCTCTATTTTACATTGTACTTGAGATTTTAGGCAGGGAAATAAAGAAACAAACAAACAAACAAACAAACACAAAAGGCATCTGGATTAGAAAGGAAGAGGAAAATTGTTATTTAGTCATAGATAACTTGATCTTGTACACAGAAATTCCTGAGGAGTCTAATGAAAAACATATTAAAATTTATAAATGAACACAGAGAGATTACAGGATAAATCATAAATAGCAAAGTCAATTGTATTTCTATACACTAGAAGAAATCATTCCAAAAATTAAGAAACCAATTCTATTTGCAATAGCATCAAAAATAATAAAACAATTAGGTATGTATTAAACAAAATAAGTGTAAGATGCGCATACCAAAACAAAATGTTGCTTAAATAAAGAATATCTAAATAAATGGAAAAAAAAAACCCGTGTATGTGAAGTGAAAGACTTATATGGCTAAGATAAATTGGTTCCCAAATTGATCTACAAATTCATTATAGCCTATCAAAACCCCAGCTGCCTTTTTCTGCAGAAATTGAAAAGCTGATCCTAATGTTTATATCAAAATTCAAGGAACTTGAGGTAGATAAAACAAACTTTAGAAAAAAGAACAAATTTGGAGGACTGTCACTTTCTAATTTCAAAATTTTCTACAAACCTATTGTAGAAATGTCCCTGAAAGAGATAAGGAGAATGAAAGCAACTTGGAAAATATATTTCAGGATATCATCCATGAAAATTTCCCCAAACTAGCTAGAGAGGCCAACATTCAAATTCAGGAAATGTAGAGAACCCTTTCATATTTCACAAGACAATCATCCCTAAGACACATAATTGTTAGATTCTCCAATGTTGAAATAAAAGAAAAAAATGTTAAAGGCAGCTACAGAAAAAGGACAACTCACCTACAAAAGGAAGGATATTGCATTAACAGCAGAGCTCTCAGCAGACACCCTACAAGCCAGAAGAGACTGGGGACCTATATTCAACATTCTTAAGGAAATGAAATTCAAACCAAGAATTTTATATCTGGCCAAGCTAAGCTTCATAAGTGAAGGAGAAATAATATCCTTCTAAGACAAGCAAATGCTGAGGGAATTTGTTACCATCAGACCTGCCTGACAAGAGTTCCTGAAAGAAGCACTAAATATGGAAGGGAAAGACCATTACCAACCTCTACAAAAACCTACCTAAGTACACAGATCAATGACATTACAAAGCAACAATAGAAACAAATCTGTATAATAAGCAGTTAACAACATGATAACAGGATCAAATCCACACATATGGATACTAACCTTGAATGTAAATGGGCTAAATACCTCAATTAAAAGGCACAGAGTGGTAAGCTGGATAAAGAAGGAAGACCCAATGGTATAATGTCTTCAAGAGACCCATCTCACATGCAATGACACCAAAAGGCTCAAAATAAAAGGATGAAGAAAAATCTACCAAGCAAGTGGAAAACAGAAAAAGACAGGAGTTACAATCCTAGTTTCTGACAAAACAAACATTAAACTAACAAAGATCAAAAAAGACAAAAAAGGGCATTACATAATGGCAAAGGGCGCAATTTAACAAGAAGACCTAAATATTCTAAATATACATGCACCCAACACAGGACCACCTAGCTTCATAAAGCAAGTTGTTAGAGACCATCAAAGAGACTTAGATTCTCACACAATAATAATGGTAGACTTTACATTCCACTGAAAGTATTAGACAGATCAATGAGGCAGAAAATTAACAAAGATATTCAGAATCTGAACTCAGCACTGGACTAAATGGACCTGATAAACATCTACAGAACTCTCCATCCCCAAATGACAGAATATACATTCTTTGCATTGCCACATGGCACATACTCTAAGATAGACCACACAATCCTCATGAAACAATCCTTAGCAAATGCAGAAGAACCAAAGTCATACCAACCATTCTCATGGACCACAATGTAGTAAAAATAGAAATCAAGACTAAGAAAATTGCTCAAAACCATACAATTAAACGGAAATTAACTTCATTTTGAATTTTTTGGGTAATAATGAAATTAAGGCAGCAATCAAGAAATTCTTTGAAAGTAATGAGAACAAAGATACAACATACCAGAATCTCTGGGACACAGCTAAGGCAGTGTTAAGAGGGAAGTTTATAGCACTGAATGTCCACATCAAAAAGTTAGAAAGATCTCAAATTAACAACCAAATGTCATAACAAAAAGAACTAGAGAAGCAGGAGCAAACCATCCCCAAGGTTAGCAGAAGATGAGAAATAACCAAAATCAGAGCTGAACTGAAGAAGATTGAGACATGAAAAACCATTACACAGATCAATGAATTCAGGACTGTGTTTTTCTGAAAAAATTAGTTGTACAGATAGACTGCTAGCTAGGTTAATTAATAAAGAAGAAAACAGAGAAGTCCTAAGTAAACTCAAGTAGAAATGACAAAGGGAACGTTACCACTGACCCCACAGAAATACAAATAACCATCTGAGACTACTATGAACACCTCTATGCACAAAAAGTAGAAAATATAGAATAAATGGACAAGTTCTTAAGCATATATACCCTTCCAAGACCGAACCAGGAAGAAATTAAACTCGACAGAATGACCAATTACGAGCTATGAGAATGAATTAGTAATAAATAGTCCATCAACCAAAAAAAAGCCCAGGACCAGTTAGATTCACAGCCAAATTCTATCAGAAGATCTACAAAGAAGATTTGGTACTGTGTCTACTGAAACTATTTCCAAAAAAATTTAGGAGGAAGGACTCCTCCCCAGCTCATTCTATGAGGCCAGCATCATCCTGATACCAATACCTGGTAGAGATACAAAAAAAAAAAAAGAAAAAAAGAAAAGGAGAATTTCAGGCCAATATTCTTGATGAGCATTGATACAAAAAATCTTCAACAAAATACTAGCAAACTGAATCCAGCAGCACATTAAAAAGCTAATCTACCATGATCAAGTAGGCTTTAAATCCTGGTTTGCAAGTTTGGTTCAACATATGCAAATTAATAAATGTGATTCATCACATAAACAGAACGAAAGACAAAAACCATGATTATCTCAATAGATACAGAAAAGGTTTTTGATAAAATTACATGTCGCTTTATGTTAAAAATTCACTATAACCTAGACATTAAAGGAACATACCTCAAAATAATAAGCTCCATCTATAACAAACCCACCACCAACATCATGCTGAATGGACAAAAGCTGGAAGCATTCCCCTTGGAAATCAGCACAAGACAAGGATTCCCTCTCTCACCACTCCTATTCAACATAGTATTGGAAGTTCTCAACAGAACAATCAGGAAAGAGAGGAAAATAAGGGGCATCCAAGTAGGAAGAGAGGAAGTCAAAATATCCCTGTTTGCAGATGACATGCTTCTGTATTTAAAAAACCCATAGTCTCGGCCCAAAAGATCCTGCTAAACAACTTCAGCAAAGTTTCAGGATACAAAATTAACGTACATATATCACTAATATTTCTATATACTAACAACAGCCAAGCCGAGAGCCAAATCAGAAACTCAATCCCATTCACAATTAGCATAAAAGGAATAAAATACTTAGGAATACAGCTAGCCAGGGAGGTGAAAGATCTCTACAATGAAAAGTACAGAATGCTGTTCAAGGAAATCGGAGATGACATGAACAAATGGAAAAACATTCCATACTCATGGATATAAATAACCAATATTGTTAAAATGGCCATGCTGCCCAAAGCAATTTCAGATTCAATGCTATTCCTATCAAACTACCAATGACATTCTTCACAGAACTAGAAAAAACTATTTTAGAATTCGTATGGAACCAAAAACCCAAACAGCCAAGACAATCCTAAGCAAAAAGAACAAAGCTAGAGGCATCACATTACCACTTCAAACTCTACTGCAAGGCTATGGTAACCAAAACAGCATGGTACTGGTACAAAAACAGATACATAGATCAATGGAACAGAATAGAGAGCCCAGAAATAAGCCGCACACCTAAAACAATCTGATCTTTGACAAAGCTGATAAAAACAAGCAATGAAAAGGACTCCCTATGAAATAATTGGTGCTGTGATAACTGACTAGACATATGCAGAAGATGTAAACTGGACCCTTCCTTACACCATACACAAAAATCAACTCAAGATGGATCAAAGACTTAAATGTAAAACCCAAAACTATAAATACCCCAGAAGAAAACCTAGGCAATAACTTTTTGGACATAGGAACTGGCAAATATTTCATGAGGAAGACTCCAAAAGCAATTGCAACAAAGACACATGCACATATGTGTTCATTGCAGCACTATTCATAATTGCAAAAACGTGGGACAGGCTAAATGCCCATCAGTGGAAGACTGGATGAAGAAAATGTGGTACATGCATACCATGGAATACTATGCAGCCATAATAAAGAAGGAGATCACGTTCTTTGTGGGAACGTTGATGGAGCTGGAGGCCATTATCCTTAGCAAACTCATGCAGGAACAGAAAACCAAATACTGTATGTTCTCACTTATAAGGGGGAACTAAATGATGAGAACACATGGAAACAAAAAGGGGAACAATAGACACTGGGGCCTACTTGTGTGTGAAGGGTGAGAGGAGGGAGAGAATCAGAAAAAATAACTATTGGGTACTAGGCTTCATACCTTGGTGACAAAATAATCTGTACAATAAACCCCTGTGACACAAGTTTACCTGTATAACAAACCTACACACGTATCCCTGAACCTAAAATAAAAGTAAAAGTAAGTTTCACATGAGTTTTAGAGGGGACACTGAAACCACGGTATTCTTCTCCTGCTCCTTCCAAACTTATGTCCTTCTCAAATACAATTACATTCGTTGTATCTCTATAGTTCCAAACTGTTATTTCAGCACCAACTGACACGTCCAAAGTCCAAAGTTTCATCTGCAAATGTGTGAAATTAGAACAAGATATCTGCTTTGAGGATCAAATGTGGCATAGTCATAGGGAACACATTCCCATTTCAAAAGGGAAAAACAGCCAAGAAGAAAGGGGTAACAAGCCCCAGGCAAGTCTAAAACCTAAGAGACACAGACAGTAGGTCTGAAGACCCCAGAATCATCTATTTTTACCTCATGTCTGGCATCCTCAGCATACTGGTGTGGTGGTTGAGCCCCCAAGGCCTTAAACAACCCCAGCCCAATGGGTTTCTTGGCTCAGCCCACCTAGCTCTACCATGCTTGTGTTGCACACTGATAGCTCCACAGTTCTGGGGTCTTAGTGACAGTCTCACTCCCATGGCTTTCTAGGCATTGCCCTAGTGGGGACTCTCTGCAGTAGTTCCATCCCCACATACCCACTCAGCATAACTCTAGTGGGGGCGTCAGCCCCTGTGACCAGTCTCTGCTTGAGCCCTCAGGCTTTTGATGACATTTTTTGAAATCTAGGTAGAATCTGCCAAGTCTCCACAGCTCTCACTTTCTGTAAGTCTGCAAAATTAGCACCACGTGGATGCCACCAAGTTTTAGAACATGTACCTTCTGAGTTTTTGGCACAAGCTGCACTTAAGGCTGCTTGAGCCAGAGTGACAGTGATGTGGGGAGAAGCAAGCACTGCTCAGAGGTGGCACATGGCAGCCATGCCTGGGCCTGTCCCCTAAAACCCTTCTGTCCTCCTGGGTCTCTGGGTCTGTGAGGAGAGGGTCAGCCTCAAAGATTTCTGAAATGCCTTCAGGGGCCTTTTCCCCATGGTCTTGACTTTTAGCACCTGGTTCTCTTTTAGCCATGCTAATCTCTTTAGAAAGTACTAGCTGGGCCTCACTCTTGGTTTTCTCTCCTGAAAATGCTCTTTTATTCCCCACCTCATGGCAAGACTGAATATTATATGGAAAATACGGACTTTCCCCCTCTGTTTCTCCTGTCTCTAGAGGTTCACCATAAGCAGTTAGAAGTAACCACTCAGCAGCCTGAGAACTTGGTGGCTTGGAAATTTCTTCCACCAGATATCCTAGTTCATCCCTCTCAAGTTTGGCCTTTCACAAAGCCCTTGGGCCTGGATACAAGGCAGCCAAGTTCTTTATCCATGTATATCAGGGATAGTCTTTACTCCAGTTTCTAATATTTTGTTTCTCAGTTCCATCTGAAACCTTGTCTGAATGGCCTTTCCTGTCCATATTTTCTATCAGTATGCTGGTCATAACCACTTAAGCAATCTCTACAGAGTTCCCAACTTTCCCTAGTCTTCTTGTATTCTAAGTCTGCACCAGAATCTCGATTTTTTTCTAGCCTGCTTCTCTAAGTTCTTTTAGCTTCTGCCCATTACCCAGTTCTAAAGCCTCTTCTATGTTTTTAGGTATTTACTATCAGCAACACCCCACTTCTAGGTCTCAATTTTCTGTCTCAGTCCCTTTAGTCCATCAATCTGTGAATCCAGTCACCTCTTAAAGGCCTTACTTTTCAATACTGCCATATTTCAGATTAATTTTCAACATGACTCTTGGAGGCAACATTCAAATCATAGTGGAATTTGCACCCAATATGTAAAGAGACCTTATGACTCTGTAATAAAAAGTAAAAATAACTTAATTAAAAATAGTCAAAGGGTTTGAGTAGGCTATTACTCCAAATAAGATACACAAATGGTCAATCTGCATATGAAAAGATGCTCAACACAATTAGGCCATAGGGAAATGCATACCAAAACCTCAGTAAGGTACGACTTCACACACTTTAAGAAAGCTATAATGAAAAAGATAGAACAAGTTATGGTGAAGATTGGAGAAACTGGCATTCTCATATATTGTTGGTAGAAATTTTAAATGGTGCAGCACCTTTAGAAAAAATTAATTTACAATAGCACCAAAAATGTAATTCATAGGTATAAATCAACAACATATGTATAAGGTTTGTGTGTGGAAAACTACACAATACCAATTAATGAAATCAAGGAAGAACTAATAAATGGAGATATTTTTTTCCATCTTCGTTGGCTAGTAGATTCTAAATTGTTAAAATAGCTATGCCTCCCAAGTTGATACAGAGACACAGTATAATCCCAGTCAAATTCCCAGCAAGATATTATGTAAGTAACAACAAACCAATTCTTAAATGTATAGGAAAAGTCAAAACTTTGTAGCATAGCTAATATGGTACTGAAGAAGAGCAAAGTTAGAGGGCTTACATCAGGGGTCCCCAACACCCGAGTGGCTAGCCATTAACAGTCTGTGGCCTGTTAGGAACTGGGCAGCATAGCAGGAGGTAAGCGGCAGGTGAGCGAGCAACTACCAACTCAGCTCCACCTCTTGTCAGATTGGCAGCCACATTCGATTCTCATAGGAGCATGAACCCTATTGTGAACTGCGCATTCAAGGGATTTAGGTTGCATACTCCTTATGAGTATGATTGATGATCTGAGATGGAACAGTGTCGTCCCAAAACCAAACTCCTACCACCCCATCTCTCCTCCCACCCACACCCCATCCCCGGTCCATTGGAAAATTGTCTTTCACGAAACTGGTCCCTGGTGCCAAAAAGGTTGAGGACCGCTGGCGTTCACTACTGATTTGAAAACTTATTATAAAGAACAGTAATCAAGATGGTATTGTATTAATGAAAGAATAGACATGGATTAACAGAACATAATAAAGAGCTCAGAAATAAACTAACACACACATATGTAGACAAGAATCTTGACAACAGCAATACAAATTCAATGAACAGTTTTTCAACAAATGGACCTGGAAATTTGGGATGTTATTTACTTTTTTTCCATGCAAATTCCAATTGCTCATTGCTGATGCATAAGAAAGCAATTGACTTTTTAATTTGACCTTGTATCCTACAACCTCGATGTATGCATTAGGTCCAGGTATTAATTTGTACATTCTTTGGGTTTTTCCACGTAGAAGATCATACCATATGCAAAAAAAATGATAGTTTTATTTCTTCCTACCTGTATATCTTTTATTTCTGTTTCTTATCTCATTGCATTAGCTAAGATTTCTGTTACATTGTTAAATAGGAATGGTAAAAGAGGTCATCCATGTTCCTGATCCTAAGGGGAAAGTTTTCTGAATCTCATCATTGGTTATAATGTCAGCCGTAGGTTTTCTGTAGGTATTTTTTTTTAATCAAGTTGTGGAAGTTACTCTATATCAATTTTTCTGAGAATTTTTATCATCAATGGATGTTGGATTTTGTCAAATGCTTTTTTTCTGTATCTACTGATATGATTATATAATTTTTCTTTTGTAACCTGTTGATATAGTAGATTGCATATCAGCCCATTTGTATTATTATAAAGGAGTACCTGAGGCTGGTTAATTTATAAAGAAAAGAGATTTCTTTTAACTCACAGTTCTACAGACTCTGCAGTAAGCATGGTGCAAGCATCTGCTTCTGTTGAGGGCCTCAGAGGCTTACAATCATGTCAGAAGGTCAAAGGGAGCCAGTGAGTCACATGTGACAGAAGGAGTGAGAGAGACAAGGAAGATCCCAGGCTCTTTCATACAGCCAGATCTCTCCTGAACTTACTCATTGCCATAAGAATGGCACCAAGCTATTCATGAAGGATCCACCTCTATGGCCCAAACACCTTTTACCAGGCCCCACCTCTAATCATTGGGGATTATATTTGAACGTGAAATTTGAAGGAGACAAACACCCAAACCACAGCAATTGCACTGATTTTGAATGTTAAACCAGTCTTGCTCAACTGGAATAATCTCACTTGGTTATAGTATGAAATTCTTTTTATACAATCTTGGATTCTATTTTCTTATATTTTGTTGAGGCTTTTTGCATGTATGTTCATGAAAAATACTGGTTTTTGTTTGCTTGTCTTATAATGTCATAGCCTGGTTTGATAGTAGGGTAATGCTGACTTTATAAATGAGTTAGGAAGTGTTTCCTCTGCTTCTATTTTCTGGAAAAATTGTCAAGAATTAGTATTATAGGGCCGGACATGGTGGCTCACACCTGTAATCCCAGCACATTGGGAGGCCGAGGCGAGCGGATCATGAGGTCAGGATATGGAGACCATCCTGGCTAACACGGTGAAACCCCGTCTCTACTAAAAATACAAAAAATTAGCCGGGCGTGGTGGCGGGCTCCTGTAGTCCCGGCTACTCCGGAGGCTGAGGCAGGAGAATGGCATGAACCCGGAAGGCGGAGCTTTCAGTTAGCCAAGATTGGGCCACTGCACTCCAGCTTGGGCGACAGAGCGAGACTCGTCTCAAGTAAAAAAACAAACAAACAAAAAAACAAGAATCAGTATTATTTCTTCCTTAAATATTTGATATAATTCACTAGTAAAACCATCTTAGCCTTTTTTGAAGATTATTATCTGTTTCTGTTTTGGAAAGTTATTAATTATAGGCTTTTTGAAGGTTATTTGATAATAATTTCTGTTATTTTAAATGTGCCTAAGTATGTTTCATGGCTGAGAATGTAGATTATCTTGGTGGGCGTTCTATGAGAACTTGAAAAGAATGTGTATGCTGCTTATGTTTGGTAAAAACAACATATAAATGTCAATTAGATCAAGTTGATTGATAATTCTGTTCTGGATATCATATCCCTACTAATATTCTGCCTGCTTGACATGTAAGTTACTGATAGAGAGGGTTTAAGTCTGTAACTCTAATGTTGGATTTGTCTATTTATCCTTTTAGTTCTATTAGTTTTTGCTTCATGCATTTTGACAATGTTATATGCATACATATATAGGATCCTTAAATCTTTTTTGAAGATGGCCTCTTTATCATTATGACATACTTATTTTTTCTCTTTGGTAATCTTTCTTGCTCTGAATTCTGCTGTGTCTGAAGTTTTTTGTCACTTTTTTTTTTTTTTAAATAGAGACAGAGTCTCACTATGTTGCCCAGGCTGGTCTCAAACTCCTGGTCTTAACCAACCTTTCCCACTTTGCCTTCCAAAATGCTGGGATTCTATGCATGAACTGCCATGCCTGGCCTGTCTGAAATTAATATATAGCTACTCCAGCATTCTTTAGTTTAGCTTTCCTGGGTTATACTGGTGTGGACTCTTTTAATTTTTTTTTGTTGTTGTTTTTGAGACAGTCTCGCTCTTTTGCCAGGCTGGAATGCAGTGGCTGGATCTCAGCTCACTGCAAGCTCAGCCTTCCACGTTCAAGCAATTCTTTTGCCTCAGCCTCCCAAATAGCTGGGACTACAGGCATGTGCCACAACACCTGGCTAATTTTTGTATTTTTAGTAGAGACGGGGTTTCACCGTGTTGGCCAGGATGGTATCGATCTCCTGACCTTGTGATCTGCCTGCCTTGGCCTCCCAAAGTGCTAGGATTACAGGCGTGAGCCACTGTGCCAGCCTCTTTTAATTTTTAACAGTGTTAAGTGTTTATATTTGAAGTGAGTTTATTTTACATGAGATAAAGTTGCCTCTAGATTATTTTTCATCTACTCATTCAACTTCTATCTTTTAATTAGTACTTTTAGATTATACAGTGATTAATATGTATTAATATGTAATAAGTGATTAATATGTATTATAATTATAACTTATATTTAATCATACTAATTGTTGCTTATCCTACCCCTTTTTTATGCCTTCTCTGATATTAAGGATTTTACATGATTCTATTTTATCTCCTTCAGAGTGTATCAATTATTCTTGTTTAACAAAGATTTTCGTTATCGCTCTAGAGTTTACAATATACATTTTAATTAATCTAACTTAACCTTCACATAACACTATACTCATTTATAAGTAGTGCAGGTAACTTACAACAGAGCATTCTCAATTAATTCCTGTGACAATGCTGTTTTACATTTCACTTATTCATACCTATAATTACCTAATACATTGTTATCATGATTACTTTAAACATACAGTTGTCTTACAGTAGCACCAAAATACAGTTAAAAATAAGAAAAACACAATCCTGTTTTATCTTAATACATTTTTTCTCTGACACTTTTCTTTCTTTCTTTAAATGTAGATCCATGTTTTTAGCCTATTTAGCTTTCCTTCAGCATGAAGAACTTCTTTTAACTTTTCTTATAAGGTTGGTCATCTGGTAACATAATTTTTCCAGTTTGTTTGAGGATGTCCTTATTTCTCTATTTGGAAAGATAATTTTGCTGAAAATTCTAGGTTTTCTTTTTTTCGACATTTTAAATATTTGACTTTTCTGCCTTGGTTGCAGGGTTTCTGATCAGAAATTGTTTAATTCTTATCTTTGTTCTTCCACAGGCAAGGTATTCTACCTTTATCTCCTGACCCTCAGCTTCCTTCAAGGTTTTCTTTCTTTTGGGTTTTCTGGAGACTGAATATATAGTTTATTATATCTATGTATTTTTTTTTCTTTTTGTATTTACTCTCCTTGGTGCTCTCTAAGCTTCCTGGATCCATGGTTTTGTGTCTGCCATTCCCTCTTTACTTTCTGAAGTTTACTGAAAATCAGCTGACAAAAAGCAGATTAATAGAAACAAAAGCCATACAAAATATATTTTAATATACATAGCATGGGGAAATCACAGGAGAATAATTACTCAATAATCCAGTGGGATACAGAATCTTATATTCCTTTGTTCATAGGGGAGGGAGGAGTTGAAAAATTTCAACAATTTTTTGAGGGATAGGAAATGATTATTAAGAACAATGAGTGGACCCAGGTGACAGAAGTAAACTTTAAAATTATTCTCTTTGGAATTTAAATAAGCTGAGAGGCAGACCTTAGTTTTTGAAAAATCCATCCAAATGTAGCTACATTTCTCAGTCTTGTTTTCTGGAGTAAATAATGAGGTTTCAGGGAGGGAATGGAAGATAGTTGTGCTCCTCTTTGGGAGTCCAGTTTTTAGGTAAATAAGGAAACTTTAGAGAACAGCCTCATCCTCTGCTTTGGGAGAGACAGAAGGGTTGAAATTTGAGTCAGGGGAAGGTCAGAGAGAGCTTAAGCCTGTTTCTTCAGCGCAACATGTCAGAGTGTCATATTTTGGGGCATTGTTTTCTGTGCCCCAACATTTCCCTGTCTGAAGCTTTCCTAGAAGTTTCACACACATAAGGCTGAGCTGGTGTCTTTGGAGACAAAAATATCAAATTAGCAACTGAGTGGCTAAGGATACCATTAAACTAGTTTCCCCTTTCTGTGAATAAGTAAGTTCAGTTAAATAGTTGTGTCTCATTTAAGGAGATGGCATTGCAGATGGACTCTCACATCTAGGCCTCTATATGAGGTAGGCAAACAGATTTTTAATAAATGGCATTTCCATAGGAACAGAAGAAAAACAAGATTAATGCCTGGAGTAATCTATAGAGTAGTTTCTTTAGCATTTGGAGGGCAGTTAGTTGAAAAGATTAATGGCAATCTAACAGAGTTTTTGGTTTATTCTCTCCATGTACAAAATTTGTTCAAATATAAGCTCTGTGTTGATTTCTCTTTAAAGCCTGAGTGACTAGCTTCAGTTTTTAGGGCCTCAGAAAAAAAGGCAGTTTTAATTTTTAGTAATTCCAAGTGAGAAAGGGTGAATGAAAATTAGAAATGTTAGTCTGGTGAATCTAAGATAGATATGGGAAGAAACTAAAGATTTGGGATTCAGTCCAGATAATTAAAAAAACTAATTAAAAAATAGATGGTACTAGAACCGAGTAACATTTATACTATAGGTCTTCTGAAACATAATTTCTCTCTCTCCAGTCTTTCATTTCTACCAAAGATGTTTTCAGCAAGACTGATTTGTTCATAAATAAGTTCAGTTTCATTAACTTAGCCTGATTATTTACATAAAGTGTAGTAAGAATAATGATTTATCCTATAGCTTCTTCATAAGTGGCAATTTTGGAACTTTGTATAAGAAATTAAAAGCCTCTTGAGACTAGGAAGCCTGCCTAGGATTAACCTCGCTCTCAGATTGTGTCTGTAAAACTTATACAAATTAAATAAAAACCTCTGCTAACAAGGTCCCCAAAATATCTTGAGGTCCTTGGGCCGCTCAAAAAGTGGCAATTTTTGCTTACTGCAAGGGCGGGAACCCTGTAAAGGAACCATGTAGACAAGGTGCTAGATCAGTTTTTCCAAGGGGATTTTTATTGTCCCCATTAAAGACAACCTCAATCCCTCAAACTAGTTTGGTCATATCTAAAAATATGATTCCAGTCATAACCTTGGTGAAATAAACAGTGTCTGCAATTGCGTCCTATTACAAAAGAGAGCAGATTCTCACTGAACTTATGTAAAAATACTATATTGCCATCAAATAAAAAGATGCATGAACAGTTTCTGAATTCTGGAGAAATCAGGAGAGAAAAAGGTAAATGTTTCAGTTCTGCTCACAAAATTATAATTTACCAAATTGCTGTAAAGCTATAGACAATCCAAGGGGATTTTTTAAAAGTTTTAGAATTTTTAGCCAGTTCAATTGTATGGTTTCAAATTTGTCAGAAACCTGTATTTGTCATTTTTTTTTATCCCTTCGCTGAACCTCCTTGAAGACACAACATTTTAGGATTTGCAAAGAGCTTTCAGAAAAAAAAAGGCATCAGAATAATGCATTTGACTGCGGGCAACACAGCTTAAAATGGCCATGGTTAAAGATGCAATTGACAAATAAATTTGGTTATTTTCTGTGGCCTTCAACAATTTAGCATAATAATCATAATGATGATGGATAACATAAACCAGAGCTAAGAGGAACCTTCCTACTGCTCCTGGGGTTCTATGAAGAAGACAGGGGGTCCCAATATAAGGAGGTCAGTGGCACATTTTTGTGTTTTTCAAGGAGTCTCAGAGTTGCTAGAAGTCCCCTCTAGATCCCTTCATGTGGTATCAAAAATGGCAAAAAGAAACAGGGGCAGAGCAAGTGGAAGAACAAGTCTTAGAAGTCAATTTGGGGAGTTTTAAACATTTCAAAAGGCTAATGTAGTTCTAGTTAGCAAGGGTTTAAGAGAAAGGGTTCTAATCTTCTAAGAAGTTTCCTGGGGAGAAAGGATTTAAAAGAGAACAGAGAAAAATATAAGCTTTTAATTAAGATTTTGACATTAGAGCTCTATTAAAAATAAATAAATAAATAATTAAATATACAAGCAGCAAACTTTCTGTCACACAACCCACCAGCCTTTTGCTGGACCCAAGAGGACGTGGTGGCAGCGGCAGGAGCAGTGTGTTTCCCTGCACTGCCTGAAGTGGTGTCTACCGCACTTGCTCACTACTTTGTCTGTCAGTGGTGCTGCGGGGTGTGTCTCTCCAGCTCAATAGAGAGGGAAAGACAAATGAAACCAAAAAACCAAAAAACCTAAAGAACCACTTGTATCACAGCCTGAATACAAACCGATTTTAAACCAGATATACCTAGACAAATGATCAAAATCAAAACAAATAAGCACACATGAGACTAAAATCAAGAAGCCCTTTATGGCCTTAGCCAAATTTTCCAAAGAAGGAGCAAAAGCTGTAACCATTCCAAAATTCAGATAACTCCCAATGGTAGTATAAAGGAAGAAAAATTTTGCTAGCCACAAATGGGATACAACCCACATCTCTGTGTGGTCTCATTTTCCAGGACCCCAGTGTCTCAGCTGACCATCTGTACACAAAGGCCTGACAACCCATGTGCTGCATGGACAGAAAATTAAAGGAGACAAATAGTTTGACAACAGGAAATTAAAAACCTGTCTATGGGAGAAGAAAGGATTATAAAAAAATGGATATCCCCAAAGGTCAAGAGTCATACAAATATAAATTGAAAACAATGTAAACTAATTTGTATGAATGTTTTTCTTTTCCTGAGTCAAAGGATTTACATTTCCAAGGAACTGATTTCATGACCTGGAATCAAACCTGGGTTGCAGTGGTGAAAGTGCCCAATCCTAGCCATGAGGCTACAGAGTGCAGTGCCTTTCTTGCAAATCCCACAGAAAATCCAAAACAGGCAGTTTGAGCTTTCAAAGGATTTTAACTTTTGTTCTGGGTCAGATTTATGCTCTTTAGTTTTGTATCTTTTATCTAATTTGATCTTTCTTTCCATAAATAAAAATAAGGTAATTGTTTAGAAAGAGACATCTGTAATATATTTTTTTTCCCACATAGGAGTCTTTTTAACTTAAAGATCCATTGTCTGGCCACTAATGACTAATGAATATCTAATGATGTACTTATTTTAATACTGATTCAATCTAATAAGGCTCTTTATGGAAAGACCAGGAGGTAATTGTTAGGCTTAGAATAAGTTTTACCATATAAGCAAAAGGAGTTCCTGGAAAGGGTGTCAAAGAGACAGTGCCCATGATCACCCAAAATTAATGCCTATAAATAGACTAAGAGAGCAAAAAGATGGTTACAGTCACAGATGGTTGAGAACAGTGTTTTTGGTACAGTGTCTCCAGTATCTCACAAATTTGTGGGGGGTTGCCAGTTACAGACCCGTTAATCTGTGATATGGGCAGGTTCTCCTGGAACTGGACTTTCCCAGTACTAATCGGGCAATGAGAGTTGAGACAGCAAAAGCCCTTTATGGATGGTACTTTTTATTAATATAAACTCCCCTGAGAGCTTGGCATATAGGAAACAAAGAGAGTGTTGTTTAAAATTGCACATATCTTGAGGTTTTTAGTCCTTTCAGACTGGCCATCGGATGAGACCCAAAAATCATGCCCCATGATTTTAACCAAAAATTTAAGCAAAAATTGTCACTTTTTGAGCGGCCCAAGGACCTCAAGATATTTTGGGGACCTTGTTAACTGAGGTTTTTATTTAAAAAACCTCTATTTTAAGGTGGAGACGGACAGAGTGCTCCCACTTGGTCACAAGTCAAGCCCTTAAGAACATAAAACAAGACAAGAAGAGAAACTCATCCAGTTTTTATTTCAGTAACCCACAGCACAGTTTGTCTTAAACAAGTGCTGATCTGATAAGAACTGTAAAGCTCACAGTCTATAGAGGCTGGCTCAAACAACAGACTGGCAGGGATTTTAGGCCTGTATTTTATTCTATGGTAATCCTCTTTATGATGAAATGACAAAAGAAGACAAAGACAAAGGAAAATCTGTCCTCCAAAAGACCACTAGAGTAGCTAAATAGAAAAGAGTGCTATAAGATGTCTATTACTGGCAATATCGGTTTGCAAGCCAGGAAGAGGAAATCTCCAGCATGAACTTGAAGGTGCTCTCTTCTCGAAGAGGGGAAGGGCAGGTTGGGTTTTGTGCCATTCAGGGCCTGTATCATACTTATTTAGCAGGTTTGTGGGGGGGGAAGTTATACATGTTTTTTGTATATGAGGGGAGCTGAATGCATGTGCAATGGGTAAACACGTGTGTAACATACACACCATGTTTATTTGGGCAGTGTTTTAGCATTAACATGAGGTGGAATTTGGCTCCTTACATTAGAAGGCAAACTGTAGGCCAGGCTTGGTGGCTCATGCCTGTAATCACAGAACTTTGGGAGGCCGAGGCGGGCAGGTCACGAGGTCAGGAGATCAAGACCATCCTGGCTAACACAGTGAAACCCCGTCTCTACTAAAAATACAAAAAATTAACTGGGCGTGGTGTCACACGCCTGTAGTCCCAGCTACTCGGGAGGCTGAGGCAAGAGAATTGCTTGAACCTGGGAGGCGGAGGTTGCAGTTAGCCGAGATCACGCCACTGTATTTCAGCCTGGGTGACAGAGCAAAACTCCATCACAAAAAAAAAAAGAAAAAAGAAAAAAAAAAGGCAAACTGTAGGACACAAAGACAGTTTGTATATGCAGCCTCTATAAGCTGGCTGAAACTGGTTTAAGGACTGTAATAGCTTATCAGGAAAGAATGTAAGGTCAGTCCCTTTGTCCAGTCAGAGTTGTAGTGGTCTGGGTTTTAACCAGTTGATAGCTCCTATTGTTAGGGAGCTGAGCAAGGATGTGGGTTTTCTTATTGTAATAGGAATTTAGAATTTGCCATGCCAGCTAGTCCCTGAACCCTCGACCTGTAGATGGCTTTTTTTCCCTCAAATTTAGGGCCCATCTTACTTGATAAAGGGGTATCTATTTTGGTCTCTCAGATCACAAAACAAAGGTATTTCTGGGAGAAAAGGGATCAGACAGTGTGAATATTTATACCAAAAAGACACCAGAGTTTTTATACCTAAGACTAGTCACAGAAATTCTTTTCTACTATGAGTCTTAAATTTGGAAAGGAAAAAGAGAAAATCAGTAATTTTTACTGTCTGCTTCACTGGATTCCACAAAAATACATGCAGAAATCTGACTGGTAAGAAAATTTTACTTTTTTTTGTTTTTTTGGCCAACCTGTCAGGTCCCAGTTTCTCTAGACTGTGGCTTCTAGAAGAGCAGAGATGTTTGGTTACCCTGCTTGCAGGACCAAAACTGTAGGGACCAAGAGGGAAAGCTTCCTCCTTTACCTTCTGAAGTTCACTGAAAATCAACTAACAAAAGGCAGATTAATAGGAACAAAAGCCATACAAAATTTATTTTAACACTCATAGCCTGGGGGAATTGCAGGGGAATGATCACCCACTAACCTGATGTAGTACAGAAGTTTATATTACCTTCTTAGAAGAAGAAGGAGATGGTGAAAGTAAGCAATTCTTTTGAGGAATAGTTAATAATTGTATATGCAGCCTCTATAAGCTGGCTGAAACTGATTTAAGAACTGTAATAGCTTATCAGGAAAGCAGGTAAGGTCAGTCCTTTGTCCAATCAGTGTTGTAGTGGTCTGGGTTTAAACCAGTTGATAGCACCTATTGTTAGGGAGCTGAGCAAGGGTGTGGGTTTTCTTACTGTAATAGGAAACCAGGAACCCAGTTTTCTTATTGTAATAGGAACCCAGTAGACAGAGTAGACAGAAATTAACTTGTAATTGATTCTTTTTGGACTTTGAATGAGCTGAGAGGCAAACATTGCTTGAAAAAGGCTGTCCAGGTATGGTTGCATTCCTCAGTCTTATTTTCTGAGATAGATAATGAGATTTCAGGGAAGGCATGGAAGGCAATTGTGTTCTTTGGGGGTCTGTTACTTAGGCAGATAAGGAAGCGTTAGTTAACAGCCTTATCTTGTGCTATGGGAGAGACAAAAGCATTGAGACACAGGAGTAGGGGTGAGGTTAGAGAGACCTTGAGGTTGCTTCTTTAGCTCAGCATGTTAAAGAAAGTGCCATATTTGGGGACACAGTTTTCTCTGTGCTGAATTAGCATGCCTTGTAATTTTTTTTTAAAGTTGGAATGTTGAATTGTGTAATAGGAACTGAAGTAAGTAAGCCTTTTGTGTGTAGTTTTGATATGGTTTGCCGCTGTAATCTCCAGTGTAGAGGGAGGGACCTGGTGGGAGGTGATTGGATCACGAGAGCAGATGTCCCCCTTGCTGTTCTTGTGGTAGTGAGTGAGTTCTCAGGAGAGCTGGCTGTTTAAAAGTGTGTAGCACCTCCGCCTTTGCTGTCTCTCTCTCCTGCCGCCTTGTGAAGAGGATGCTTGCTTCCCCCATTGCTTTCTGCCATGATTGTAAGTTTTCTCAGGTCTTATGTGGCCTCACAAGGCCTGTGAGTCTTTAATTGACTCACAATTTAAAGCATGACTTTAAACTATGAGTCAATTTAACCTGTTAAGCCTGTGGAACTTGCTTCCTGTTAAGTCTGTGGAACTGTGAGTCAATTAAACCTCTTTTCTTCATGAATTACCCAGTCTCAGGTAGTTCTTTATAGCAGTGTGAGAATGGACTAACACAGATTTTATGGTAATCTAGCTAAGAGTTTGACTGTTTAATGTGTGCTGTAGCTGTAGGTGCCAAAACCTTCAAATTCCCTTAACATCCTTATTTTTGGCTCCCATCTTTGCTTGGAGTTTGCCTTTGTTCCGCTCCTCAAATTCTGTCTGTGTCTTGCAGCTCTTTCAGCTGTAACCCACTGATGTTTTGCTGGAAGCTTGTTGTCATGGTCCTAAAGTACGGGAAAAAGGAATCTTCTATACTCTTCAGAATAAATCGCAGTCTGTGTTTTGGAGCTGTAACCTTCATACGTGTTTCCCCACTGGTAAAAGTTTCCTTCCCCTGCCCTCTATTCTCTTCCTTGGCTGCAGCGTTCACCATCTATTTCCTCGAAGCTCTGGTCCCTGTGATCATCCCCCATAGGTTACACAGAAAGATAAGAGAGAGCTGTAGTTGGGATGAATTATCTTCTCTCTGCTGGGATAATGCTTTGGAGTTGAGCTCTGGCAATGTCCTTTCCCTGGATGCAAGGCCTTTATTATAGAGAAGACTCTAGGCACATTTCCCAATGGTTACTCTTCTTCTCCTTTGCCAGAGCTATGAGGGTTCTTTCCTGGATTCTCATTTTGAAAATCTGGTGGGGTTCTCAGGGGAAAAGCCCACAAAAGTATCGCATTCTTCATGAGACTGCAGCCCCTGGAGGGTTCTCACTGTCTTGCTATTTTACCTTCATTCTCCAGTCATTCATCAAAGTTACCATTTAAGTGTTTTTACCAGCTCACGGCTTAATTGGCTTCTGCTCCACATCAGCACCTTTCAGCTGCTCTGTCCCTCTGGATGTGACTTTCCAACCAGATTTCAAGGTGGCCACTTGCCTTGTGACATCAGTTCCAGGAAGGGGTAAAAAAGAAGACTGATTTTCAGCTTGTCAAATTTTATCTTATTTTAAAGATGAGAGTGACAACTTCTAAGCACTACCAGTGTTTCACAGCTGAAACTGGATATTCCTTCTCTGCTTATTTGCTTATGTATTTATCGCAATCTAACAGGTTTTATCTATTTATTTACTTGTTTATAGTTTTTTCCCCCATAAATTGGCATAAAAAGTTTAGTGCAGGCATGACTTTCTGTCTTTTTAAAAGATTTTTATTGCTGTATCATTAAAATTTACAATAGTATCTGTTTTATAATATTACTCAATGATGTTTATTGATTTAATGAGTTTATGTTATTTTAAATACATATATATATATACTCTAAGGTTGTCAAATAACCCTACTTTAAATTAATCTCCTTTTCATTTCCTTCTTTTGATATCTCTTTCATATGCCATTCTGTCTCTATAACATTCTACTTATTGGCAGCAATCCAAGATGAATGCCTGATCATTCATGAAAAAACAATTGGTTGGATGGTGGTTGTTTAGGTAATTCAACCATTTCTGGAATAATTGATTTCAGAGATGAGAAATAATTTTCATCTCATGTACCAATTCTATTAGATTAGTAGTAATTGCTTAGAAAGCTGTGCTATGAAGTCAGATTGAAAATTTCATTGTCAGTGAGGTTTGTTGTTTTACTTGATAGGAAGAGTTATAGCTCTCTTGGTCTGTATGCACCATCTCTGGCCACTGGCACAAAACCGTAAGTTAATAATTTTTAAGTAGGTGGCACATGGCTTCCATAGGCCTGTCTTAGCTGTGCACTTTCTAAATTAGTCAATCCCTACAACTATGTGTATATAATTTTAATAACATATTAAATACTATTAATATATAATTATATATCATATAATTGCTTATTTAAACAAATAATTTTAACTTGATTTTAGTTCTTTCCAACAAAAGAAAACATCTTTATTTAATTTTTATTTTATTTTAAAATTTTATTACTATCATTTTTGAGACAGGGTCTCTCTCTCTTTCTCTCTCTCTCTCTCTCTCTGTTGCCCAGAGGTCTTGATGTCCTGAGCTCAAGTGATCCATCCACCTCAGCCCCCGCAGTAGCTGGGACTACAGGTGTGTGCCACATTGTCCAGTTCAGAAAACACCTTTAATTTCCAGTAACTAGTGAGCTTTGTATAAATATGATTAATCTTAGTTCATCTTACTTCATTTAACTTGTATCCTCAAATAGCTTATATATGTTAGATTTTTCCATTTGAATCATATTTTCATTAGCCATATAATATTACATTCACTAGGATCAAATGCAATCAATTTAAAAACTATTTAGATAGATGTGATTTCTGGGAATTCATATTCAGACAAGTGGTTGGAATTTAACATCTTTATTTTAAATGGTAAAAATTTTCAACAACTGGCAGTCTAAAGTTATGAATATAATCACTTAAATCCTTAGGAAAGCCTACCAGATAGCATATCCAACCCAAAATAAGAAGGTGGGTTTTTGTGTCTTGTACAGGAGAAGTGTTGAATAGAATATTTTAAACATTTTCTTTTTTCATATTCATACAACACTATCAGTAAAATCATTTGGACAAAGAGCTTCTAAGTTTCATTTTTAAGTCTAAAAAGTACTAGGAAAATTTTTTCCACTACACATTAATTGCAGAATGAAACATGGTGGCTACTTTTTCTCTTTGTAAAAGCCTTGACACAGTGTAGTCTGGCTTCTTGTCACTGAGATATTTATTATTATTATATTATTTGATAATTTTATATTTTTTTGAATTAAAATTAATTCAGATTACTGGTAGTATTTTCAAAAATTAACAACCCTAAAATAACCTTAAAACAGTTAAATTCAGGGGACTAAACCTGTATTATCTGAAAGCAATGTAGGTTTGATTTGCTGAAAGATAGAGATGAAGCACAGTGAAGTACAATAGGATGTATACCATTGATGTATTTGGATTGAATCCAGGTCTGCTCTAGAAATTCCATTATTTTTATCCCATTGAGTAGTTCAATATAATTGTTTGATACCCTGCCCTTACTGACCTTCTCCTACATCATGCCTGTTTTGGTTCGTTGGGCTGGCATTTAAGGCCTGAGAGTAAAGCATGAAGTAAAATTAGACCTGGTTATATGTTCTAAAATGCCTTAATGCAATTGGATACATTAAAACCTAGCTTAAGAAAATTAGAAGTACATTTCAATTTTAAAAGTCACTAAACTAGAGCTAGTCTCTCTAATATGTCTAGGGACAAGCAATACCTTCCTTTTTCCCTCTCTTGATTTACTTTGCTTTGCTGCTATGGAGGTATTAATTTTGTTCCATCTAGTTTTTAAATTTTAATTGCACGTGTCAAAACAAAAAATTTCTCCTGGAACTGGATGTCACATAAAAATGTCATACTGAAAGAAACTGAAACATGAACTGTAAAAGCTTTGGTTAGCTAAATGAATATTGACTGGCAAATACTACATATAATGAAAAGCACTTTATAGGATCTCAATTAATAATATGAAGGCTGCGTCTCAGTTACCAATGTTTTATCACATCTAAGACATCAACAATTTAACATTATTAAGATGGTCAGACTGATCTGAAAGTACCTGTAACCTCCTATTTAGTCTGTCAGATGTGTAAGGACTAGAATAGAGTTAAATATGTAATTCTCTTCACTGTATAGAATTTATTGTGATGGCTAAAGTGCTAGAGCTTAAGCATTTTCAGGTATTTTTTACACCATACAATGAAGAATCAAAAGAAGTTGCATCATGAAATGATTACATCCAAAAGTTATATCACTGGCAACTTCTTTCCTACAATGTTCATTTAACAGCATTTTATGGAATATGCTATATACAAAAAACAGTTCCAGGAAAGATAGGAGGCAACATTTATCGTATACCAAAGATGGTACTAAGCACTTTGCATGGAATAAAGCACTTAATCTTCAGAAGTACTAGAGAACACATATTTGTATCACCCCCTTTCCAGGTGCAAAATACCGAGAAGGCACAGAGAGCTTAAGTCACTTGCCGGGCCCCCTAGGGCCACATGATTAGTGAACGGATAGTGGAATTTGGATGAATCCCAGCATACTTTACCCTCCACCCTGTTCTCAAATATAATAAGCTATATTCTTAGAAACATAACTAGAGGCAAAAGTAATTAAGGAGAGGTTTGAAACATAGTTCACCCACTATGAGTATTAGGTCTCCTCGCCCTGATTTATTTCTTTTAATGCTGCTGTGTAGATACAGTATGGTAGGCAGAGTAGCAGCTCCCCAAAGATGTCTTTGTCCTAATTACCAAATCTGTGAATATGTTACCTTACAAGGCAAAAGGGACTTGGAAAATGTGATTAAGGATTTTAAGATGAGGAGATTATCCTGGGTTATCCTCATGAGTCCAGTGTAACCACAAGGATCCTTACACGTGAAAGAGGGAGGCAAGAGAGTCAGATGATGGAATGCGGGAAGAACCCAGTCCATCATTGCCAGCTTTGAAGATGGAGGAAAAAGATTATGAGCCAAGGAATTCAGACAGCCTCTAGAAGCTAGAAAAGGCAGGGAAATAGAAGGTGCCCTAGAGTCTCCATAAGGAACACAACCCTGAGAACATTTTGATTTTAGTCTTATGAAAGCCATTTCAGATTCTTGACCTCTAAAACTATAAAAGAATATTTTATTTATTTATTTATTTATTTTTTGAGACAGAGTCTCCCTCTGTTGCTCAGGCTGGAGTGCAGTGGCGCAATCTTGGCTCACTGCAACCTCCACCTCCTGGGTTCAAGTGATTCTCCTGCCTCAGCCTCCCAAGTAGCTGGGACTACAGGCGCCCACCACCACGCCCAGCTAATTTTTGTATTTTTAGTAGAGATGGGGTTTCACCATATTGGCCAGGCTGGTCTTGAACTCCTGACCTTGTGATCTGCCCGCCTCAGCCTCCCAAAGTGCTGGGATTACAGGTGTGAGCCACCCTGCCCAGCCTGATTTGTTGTTTTAAGTCATTAAATTTGTGGTAATTTGTTACAGCAGCAATAGAAAACTAATATATAGGCCCAAAGCAAAATCTTTACCAGAAAGTCTCTCTCCCTCTGTCCCTCCCTCCCTCCTTCCTTCCCTTCCCCTTCCTCTTCCCCTTCCTTCCTTCCTTCCTTCCTTCCTTCCTTCCTTCCTTCTTCCTCCCCTGCCCCATATTCCATAAAAGACTTGGAATGTTTGGGCAACGCATACTTCACTGAACTTTATTACCAACCACCCTGTTTAAGAGATAATCAAAGCACCAATCACTGCATTGCATGCTTTAAACATGCAACGTTCTGTCACCCCAACTCCCTACTGCCCACCCTGATCTCTGATGTTCTCAACGTTAGTTCATTTAAGGCAAAAGATGGATTTTCATTTCAGTTGCCATGCTGATTATGATCAAATGCTAGTATAATCTTGTAGTATAAGTTTGAGAAAGATTCTGAGGCCGTGATGAGGTTCAGTAGAAAAAAGCACTGTGGTCAATTATCAATGTAAATATTTGCCATGAGCCCAGGAGGACAGAAACAATGCCACAACCAGAGGTGAAAGAGTGAGAAGGCCCACTTTAGAGAAATGAAGGAGAATTGAGTCATTGGGAACTTTTAGAGTTTATAAAGAATCTTGGAGGTATTGAGTAAATGGTGAGCGAAGCACCCGAAGGGAAAGATCTTGCCTTATTTCAAATATTTTTTCTTAGAGATTAGTTGGAATGGTATGTCCTGGACCTCATGACTTGCTTAAGAATGTGCATGTCACTGTGTATTTGAATAACAGACTTCCATAGCCTTCAAGGTTTCTAGCTGACTGTAATCCATGCATAATAAGAGTCCCTTTGGCTCAAGAAGATTTACAGACTGTTCAAAACCATGAGTTTTTTTACTCATTATTACCATTGATAAAACTACTGTCAGCAGCTTTTTGTAGCTACCAAGTATCACAAACTTAAAAGGCATATGGCCCAGGAAAAATTGAAGATTAAGTGGCACAGTTATAAACTTTGGATTGTGTTTGTTGGGCCATAGTTAAATATCAGATTAGTGATTTTTCTCCCTTATCTATCCTAAATCTACTAACTGGCAATCTATTCATGTTGAGTTTATGGCACACAACTTATCACCAATCAAATGAATCTTGTTGTCAGGTTAAAAAGAAAAAAATAAGTGCTGTGTGAGTATTCCAAAATATAGATTCATAACATATAATAATCATTTAAGACTCAATCTAAATGTCTGTGGTTACATATATGTAGGGCATAACACATAGAGAAGTGGAAAGAGAGCAATGTTTTAGGATTGTTATACAGTGAATAGCTTTGCATGAAAAATTAAGAATCTTCTGAACCTACCTTAAATAAAGCATCCAGCACATGATAGAGATGGATCACTTGCTCTCATAAATCTGGCATTTAAACTGAACTAGTTATGAATATTCCTGACAGAAAGATTTAGCTGTATGCCTCATCCCCCCCACCAGTGACTAAATAATTAGTCTTTCAGTTAATCTTCATTACCATTGTCATCTTCCACCTTGTCCTTTGAAAACAAGATTGAAATAGAAGGATATCTAGAAATTCATGTTGAGAAATATGAGGGCTGTAAGCCATTCATATGACAAAGGTGCTTAGAAGAGACAGCAAAAGTTATTTCATCTAATCTATAGATACACCAATGTTAAATTGATTAAAATTTCAAAGGAGATTTCAGCTCATGGTAATTCTGATGAATAGTCCATAGACAGCAAAGGGTAAGATGAAATGCAGGCTAGGGGGAAGCACTAAATTGTCTTTCACATTCTTTGTAGCTCTCTATTGTTCCTGCTCCCTGCCTCCCAACATATCTAGCTATTATTTCAATCTTACAGCTCAAATTCGCTAATGGAAAGGAGCTTAGGTGGTATGAACTAAAGTCACAGATATGTCTTTTGATTCTCTCATGGGTTCTATAAGAGAACAAGAGGCTGGGCTTGGTGGCTCATGACTGTAATCACAGCACTTTGGGAGGCCGAGTCGGGCAGATCACGAGGTCAGGAGCTCGAGACCAGCCTGGCCAACATGGTGAAACCCTATCTCTACTAAAAATAGAAAAAATTAGCTGGGTGCGGTGGTGATCACCTGTAATCCCAGTTACTCGAGAGGCTGAGGCAGGAGAATTGCTTGAACCCAGGAGGCAGAGGTTGCAGTGAGCAGAGATTGCGCCACTACACTCCAGCCTGGCGACAGTGTGAGACTCTGCCTCAAAAAAAAAGGAAAAAAAACAAAAACAAACTAGAACAAGAGAGACTGATGGAAACTTTTTCTTAGGAGTTAAATACTCCATTAACAGAGGGCAACTTCATTTAAGCACTATTGGCTGGTAAATCACCAGAAGTAGAAGTCTGTTTATTACAACAAACAAAAATCAAAACTAAAACTAATTGTAATACTACTTATTTAGCATTTACTAGGCACTTGGCAATTTGATCACATGTTGTCTAATTTTTACCACCATCCTACCCTATAGGTATTAATTTCCTTTAATAGATGAGAAAATTAAGGGCAAAGAAATGAAGTAACTTGTTCAAAGTAATTGCAAGTTTGTCGTTGAACAGGAGCTTAAAATGATATTTGTAAGATTTCAAGCAAAAATTGTCAGATGGTTTTACTTGTTTGAAGCATATCACAGTGACTTCTTTTTTTTGGTGAATCAAGGAGGAAAAAGGGGCATTGCGAAAAATTAAGCTATGTGGAGAAAATTTAAAGTAAAAGGAAATAAACTTAATCAGAGGAATATAGTGTTTTCTTAAGGTTAGATTGTTAACCTGCAATTACGCTACTCATAGCCATTTTATTAATTAAAATAAACCTCTTTGGCTGCACATCTGTCCAGGAATCACAAGTTTCTGTATAGGCAAGTTGCACTGATATTAGCTCTTATAAAATACAAATTGAAGCTATTGTTAAAATACTGAGGTTTCATCCTTTTTTGTTTTTACATTACAGACAACTTTTTAAGGAGGTTCTCTGAGCTCTTTACCTGACCTCCATTCTTTGTTTGCATGAGTCCGTAAACAGAAGCTTTACTGGCACTCAACCATAGTGAATCTTTTCAGTGAAATGTAGAGAATTCATCTTCCTGTCAATAACAGATTTAAGAAAGTTTTGTTTTCAATAGTCTTACATAACCTGAGTCACCTATTTTTCCATACTTTCTTTCAGGACCTAGTATCTAATTCAAGCAAGAACATCTTGTATTGTCACCAAGTGATAAATTTATTTATGAAAAAAGGTGTTGCTCTTTTTTCATTTAGAAATAAATGCATTTTTCTTCCTTGACATAAATTAATTAGTGCTTTTCTGTCCCAGACATCTATGACATGAGAAGAATGTAAATCCACAACTATCAAGGTGATTAACATTGTAAACAGAAGAGTTGCACTAGAGAAGTCCAGCAATAAATTTATAAACTTTTAAGTCTATCATAAGCTAATAAAATACGTTGTGAATTAAAAGGAAAAAGAAAACTCATTTGATTTCCAATGAGTTACTCTCTAGTTATGCTGTGTTATCTTCCATGTATCTTCCTGTCACAGTAAGCTATTAAAACTGAAGTAATTGGTTACTTTAACACACAAAATTGTGACATTTTCAGTGCCCAATCTGGAAGAAACTAATGCCTTTGCTCTTAGGTGCCCCTTCCTTGGTGGTGAAGTTTCTTCTAATCAGGTTAGAACATTAGTTAAGATCATTATGATTTAACAGTAGAAAGCTTTGGCATCTATTTTAGAGATGTAAATATTTTGAAACTAAACAGCAACACAAAAGCATAGAAGTTGGGCTCTCTTCAAAAGTTAGGTTCAGGGAAGCATTCAGTCACTCCTTCTTAAGATACTTTTAACTTAAAACCTGGATTACTGTAAATCACCAAAGAGTACCTAATTAGGTGAAATTAGTTCAAGTCAGTAAGAATAAATATGGGGTGCTACATCATGCTTCCAGTCAAGAAGGACATTGCTATTTGAGGCCACACCGATTCTAGAACTGGCTATAAACTCGTTTTGGAGAGTATTGTGTTTGCTATGTTCCCTGGAATCATATTCATAAAGTTGTATTTTAATATTACGTTGCCAAGTTTTCTTAGAGGATGTTTAAAAAAAGCTCATAATAAAATTTCTGTTTGAATTGGCCATACAAATTTTGAGGACATGAATCTCAAGAATAAACCTTGTCTCTCCCTGATAAATTTAAATTCTTCCTCCTTTCTAATAAGATCACATAACTATATGCTATGGTCTGAATGTGTCCCCCAAAATTTATGTGTTGAAAATAATCTCCAGTGCAACAGTGTTGGGAGGTGGGGCCTACTGGGAGGTGTTTAGGTCATGAAAGCTCCATCCTCATGAATGGGTTAATGCTGTTACAAAAAGGTTTTTGGGAGTGGATTCCCTCTCTTCCACTCTTTTGTTATGTGAAGACACAATGTTCCTCTCCATTTGCCGTTCCACCTTCTGCCATGTGAAGGTGCAGCAAGAAGGCCCTCACTAGACACCAGATGCGTGCCTTGATCTTGGACCTCCCAGCTTCCAGAACCATGACAAACAAATTTCTATTATTTTATAAATTACCTAGTCTCAGGTTTGGGTTATATATAGCAGCATAAAATGGACTTAGACACAATGCTTTTCATTTTTATTTCACTACTGGAAAATTCAGATTGAGACTTTTTTTTTTTTTTTTTGAGATGGAGTCTTGCTCCATGTGGCGTGATCTCAGCTCACTGCAGTGGTGTGATCTCAGCTCACTGCAATCTCCGCCTCCTGGGTTCAAGAGATTCTTCTGCCTCAGCCTTCCCAATAGCTGGGACTGCTGTCATGTGCCACCATGTCCGGCTAATTTTTGTATTTTTAGTAGAGACGGGGTTTCACCATGTTGGCCAGGCTGGTCTTGAACTCCTGATCTTGTGATTCGCCCGCCTAGGCCTCCCAAAGTGCTGGGATTACAGGCGTGAGACACTGCGCCTGGCCCAGACTTTAAGCAAGCACGATCACTTTAGATATGCTTGGGCCATACACCATCAGCTAGAAAAATGCCTACTATTTTTTCAGTGATGTTTTCATTGAAAAAAGAGAATTCTTGTTCCAAGTAAACTTTCACATATTTGAATGCTTAAGATTTTAAAGCTCATGCAATGCATTAAATATTAATGATGACATAAGAACTTGGGTTTTTGAGGTTCCTAATCCCTTGACCCAAATCCATTTGCATAGACATACCTCTTTGTATTGTGCTTTACAATTATTGTGTGTTTTACAAATTGAATATTTATGACAACCTTGCATCAAGCAAGTCTATTGGCACCATTTTTCCAACAACACTGTGTCCCTGTGTCACATTTTGGTAATTCTCACACTTTCAAACATTTGTGTTGCATAAGTAAGGCAGGTTTTACAAAACAAACACTTGTTCCAAACTTTATGCAGATTCTTCAAATTTTAAAATGATGATGACGATGATGATATAATAAAAATGTAACAATAACTACACAAAAGATCCACTCATTTTTAGTGAGGAATTTATTGACTTCCCATGTAGATTCTGTATAAACTAGATTTTTGTAGTCGATTTCAGCACAACACAAAATATGTGAGAGCCAAGTAAATCTTGCTATTTCTTATTATTGTTAGCCTTAACTCAACATTTTGAAATTTAATTTTTTACAAGTTTAGCTCTTTAAAGTTCTCTGAGAGCAGTAACAGTGTGATCTCACTCCCATAGTAAATTTCTGTCATATAAAAGAACCAGTAAGTATGTGATGAATTAGTATTTGTGAATAAGAAGTATAACTGATTTTTTAAAAATGCTGTAATACATCAAAACTATTCAGAATAACTGAATCATGATATCTCTTCAAATTACCACTATTAAGAAAAATTCTGTATTTCATATTTCTATTGTTACATCTTTCTATAGGGTATAATGTGTTATGTATTATATATTTGATATAAATCATTATAAATATGTTTATGTACATATATGTTATATATATTCATTATATACATTCAACTTATTCTCCTTAAAATACTAAAACTTTTAATAAAATAATTACAAGTAAAAGTTAAAGTAGCAGCTAAGTTTAAAAAATGGTGTTTGGGTCAATTCCTCTTCAACAAGTAAATTAACTATTATGGTACTATTTTTAAGATAAATTTTGGAAAATTTACAAATTTTTCAGTTCTTTAGCCTTCTACAGAAAATCAGCAGAATGTCTTGAACATGCAGGGGAGTAAGGATGCAGAAAATAATTGCCATGCAAAACAATTCAATTGGGATCTAAATTTCTAAACAAACCTGCTGTTTCATCATTTTATATTAAGCCCTGTTAAAAATAGTGCTTTAATCCTAATTCTCCCACCTGAATTATTAAGGCATAAACACACAGAGAAATGTATGTAGAAGAAAGTGAAAAGCATTTATAATCCCAACATCCAGAGATAATTGTTATTAACGTGTTGGCGTGTAAATAATGATCCCCAACCAAAAGCAACCTAGATGTCCATTAGACAAAGTGTGTAATATCTATATGATGGAATACTATTCACCAGTTAAAAGGAACAAACACTGACATATTTTAAATCATAAATGAACTTAAAAAATAACATGCTAAGTGAAAAAAGCCAGAATGCGAGATCACATACTGCATGATTCAATTTATATAAAACGTCCAGAAAAGCCATATTTATAGAAACAGAAAGTAGATTGTTGGTTGCTAAAGACTGGTAATGGGAAAGGGGATTAACTAACTTTAAGAGGGCAAGAGGTAGGTTATTGGGGGTAATAAAATGTTCTGAAATTGATGTATACTGATGGCTTTACCACTACCTGGTAAAGTTACTGAAACCATTGCATTGTATATTTGAAATCAGTAAATTTTATGATATAAATATCCGATAAAGTGGTTAAGCATATATATGTTGATATAAAACTTTCTCAGCCTTCTCTAATGTATATAAAGGCCCATAATACATATGCTGGTTTACTACACAGACACACACACACACACACACAAGCATGCATATTTATTGAGCATATACAATGGACATTTTCTACTTTAGCATAGTGCTACATCGCCATTTTTGATGAACTATAATACACTATTGTACAGGTATACAATAATTAATTATTTTTCTAGTGTTTCATTTTTTACATTCTTGTAAATAACAAGAATGTTTTAATTTATGCGAATAACCAAACCAATGTGTGAAGGTATATACATATATCATTTTTCTCAATTTTTCTTATATGTATATCTATATATCTTTACACATTGTTTATTTGCATAAATTAAAATCCTATAATTTGAAATTCTCAGAGTAGCAAAATTATGTATATATTCATACATAAAATTATGTATTATTCCTATCTATATCTATTTTTCTATTAGCAGATTGTCCTCAGAAACATTGTACCAATTTTTATTTCATCTTTATATAATGGGAATAGCCATTTACCTTACCCTTAGAAGGAAATGGATATTGTCAATCTTATTAAATCTAAGCCTATCTTTAAAATATTAATACAGTGCTACATTAATTTCTAGTATCTACATGGAGAGGTTAAACATCTCTTTACATATTGCATGTTCATTTGCATTTCTTCTTTTGTGAATTGCCTATTTGTTTACCATTATCATTTTTTCAATTAAGTTGTTTGTTTTTAATTTATTGCTTGGTAAGATTTATTTATTGATTAACATTATTAATAATACATACTTCATATAGTTTTCAAATATTGTTTATAATTTTTTCTATTTAACATTTTAAATATTTGTGATATGAAAGTTTTACATTTTTATGTAATCAAATCTATTAAATTTTTAAATTGGTTTTTCTTTTTGACGTTATGCTTAGGAAATCTTCCCTCTTCCAGGGTTATAAAAACATTCACCTAATTTTTTTTCAGTACTTCTTTGGTTTTCATGTTAATTTTAACTTCAATAATTCGTAACTTAAGGTTTGTGTGGTGGCTCATGCCTTTAATCCCAGCATTTTGGGAGGCTGAGGCGGGCAGATCACTTCAGGCCATAAGTTTGAGACCAGCCTGGCCAACATGGTGAAACCCTTTCTCTACTAAAAATACAAAAATTAGCTGGGCGAGGTGGCACACAACTGTAATCCTGGCTACTCAGGAGGCTGAAGCATGAGAATCACTTGAACCTGGGAGGTGCAGGTTACATTGAGCTGAGAGTGCACCACTACACTCCAGCCTGGGCAAAAGAGTGAGACTCTGTCTCAGAAAAATAAAGAAATTTGTAATTTAGTTCTGTATAAGTATTATGCAAAAAATCCAACTCTACTTCTTACCTTTATGACTCAGTTTTAGCAATAGTGACTGAAATAATCTATTTCTTCCGTAACTTAATTTGAAGTCCCCATATGGGTTTCAGCTAATTTTGAGAAAGTACAAGTAGTATAAATCTCTGGCATGGTATTCTAATTCCTGGGAGACAATTTTGCAGCTGTTAGTTATTGTCACCAAAATCAATAAAAATTTAGGGCAACGTTTTCTATTTCAGAGATGAACTGGGAACCTTGTCCCTAGAGATGCAGATTGGCACTTGACAGTGAGTTGTCTAATACAAGAGATGCAATGCCTTTTGTTACTTCACATAAACTTCTACTTCATCACTGATTTGGAGTGAATTCTCTCTGTGTATCACTCCTTTCTGGATAGGGGGTATTTTAATTTAAAAGAAAATGTACAAATCCCTGTGAATTATGATAGATATAATAAAACTGTAAATATAAAATAAAAGATTTTATTTTACATTTATATAAAATAATATGGTACTTAAAGTATAGCATTTAGAGCAAGCACAAGTTGCCATGCTTTATGATGTGTCATATAATATGTACATGTATTTGAAGACAAATTATAAAGAAAAATGTGAAGAAACCACTTGCCTTCTAGCCCAGGGTAGAAAGGGCCCGTGGCTAGAATAAACACGGGTATCTATTGAGTGTTTTCTAGTTGGTAGGCACTTTTCTAAGCAATTTATACATGTTGACTCCTTTGATCCTCACAATAACTCTATTATGAGTCCATTGAAGCACCAAGAGATTAGGTAACTTGCTCAAGGGCTCACACTTATAAAAGGCAGAGCCTAGATTAACTCCAAGCAGTCTGCTCTAAAGTCCACATCCTTAACCACTACTTTGCCTCTCTCCAAAGACTCCAGTGATTCCCAGCTCTGCATCCTTAATGGCCTTGTGCTCTTGGAATGTCACCTGCTTATGCAGACTTAAGTTTCGGCTTTTACTAAAAGGGGTGATACACAGACTGATATCTTCACAGTATAAATACAAAAAACAAATTAAAATGTTGAGCATACTGCTAACAAGTTAAAACACAATGCAAAAGACGAGTTTCCATCAGCATTACAAAAAAAAATTCCTAATCATTTTATGCTGTTCATAATGAAAGCCCAGAGTAACGGTTGTAGACTTTATACTTACATATACATCCCACACTTAACTCATCTATCATTCATTCAAGTAATAAAATAGGAGAGCTTATTATGAGTCAGTCTTTGTAAGTGTTGAAAATATGCTGATGAACAAGATAGTAAAAGTCCCTTACATGGAGCTTTCGAGAAGTTTGGGTAGGAGAGGAGGGCTTTGCAGAAAATAATCAACATTTTAAGAAATGTAGAGTTCCAAGATGATGCTGATTAAATTAATCCAAAAGAAGCATAATTTTCCATACTTAATACCATGAAAATCAATTCAACTGGAGAAAAATTTTGTGAAATTCTTTTCAAAATTAAAACCATATCATGTTAGAAAGCAGAGTAATTCTGTAATGTGGAAAAATGTTTTAAAGCTGCTACGTCTCAAATCACTATTGATGAAAGTTATGTCACTCTAGAAAAAGATTCTTAACAACAAAACTAAGACTGAATACTGTGTAATATCAGTGTGTAATTTTTTTCTATTTTAATGCTGGGTTAAAAGCTAATACTTGAGAACTAAGATTTTGAGCCTAACTATAAACCAAGGATAGCAGTAACCAAGTAAAAACTTTCAGTTTCCTGTTTCGGAGGAAGCAGGCAACAGAATTAGCCAAATTGCCAATTAAGCGTTTTGTCAATACCTGAGAACAAAATATTAGATTCAACTAATCTTAATAATTAGCCAGGAAAAACAACAGAACTTCCATCAAGTAAGATAAATAGGATTTGTAATACCAGTAGATCTATTTTACTGCAAGATCAATAAGCCAAAATGTTAATCTAAGCCTAGTCTTTGGTTTTATTTTATAGTTGTCAACTTAGCTAGATAGTGCCCCAAAACAAATGTGACCAGAAAAGGAAGGAAGCTAAGTAGAAACCATACTCCAAGACAAATTGCAAGATGTTAGTAATCTTTTAAATATTAATACCTTGCTAAGAGATATTCTACATGGTAGTGAGTCTGTCCTCTTAGTTCCTCACGGGCTTCCTTACTGTAGTTCATTTATATGCATTTCTATATTAATGTATGTATTTTTCTAGATACCCCAGCAGTAACTTCTTAACACCAAAATCTAATGAACAAGGTTAAGCTATGAATTTCTGAATTTTAATATGAAATATTAAAACCAACTCATTTAAAAACACCCCCAAATGTCACCATCAGCCATTATCCAAACTGGATTAGCTGAGTCAACTGCTTCCAAGATCTTCAATTCTCATATCTACCATTTTCATGTTTTCTGTCTCCCAAATATGACTGAGGTTAACTCCTTAATTTGGTATCTCAGTATCTTGTGCGTTTCCTCACATTGGCCTGTCTGCATTTTGGACTAGAATACCAGTGTCCTCAGAGTATAACTGGTGCCTTTTTATTCACCATTGCATCATTTTCTTATACTGGGGCTGACATAAAATAAGTGTTCAATAAATCTTTATTTCATAAAAGAAATAAAACAACAAATACATATTCCTAGTAGTCTGATGTATTATTAGTGATTAATATTTTGAAAAAGTGAATTCAATCTAGTAAGATGAGTTAGAGATTTAAGAACAGGAAGAAGTACATTTGAAATGTTAAGAGTTGTATTCTGTTAGTTTTTATAGTTTTACATTCACATGATGTATGGGATGCTGTTTAATTAATTAAAATGCTTTCATCTTTAAAGGTCCAAAAACCCAATCAAGATAATACTTATAAGAAAGCTTAAGATTGCTGTTGGCACTAACAATTATTCCCTCTTTGTCCCCACCCCTCCCACCAACACACATATACACACACAACAAAAACTTGGCGTTCAAAACACACAACAAAAACATGGTGTTCACAATTTCCAACTAATTCAACAGTGCTAAAAGTTTTAGGAGGAAGCTTTTCAGAGATGGAGCATGTAGAAACTTTCCTCCTTGTCTTTTAATCAAAGGAAGGATTCATTCCCAAAAGCTGTCCATCTGGTTCCTTTCATGAGCTCTAGATTTACATGATAAAAAGGCAGAAATATAATTAATATATTTTTCAATAAGAGACAGTTTTAGGCATGTACTTCAGCAATGAATTGTGAAAGATTTGACACATCTACTTTTGAAATAGATGTTTCCACCCTGAGAAGGATGAAGGAGAAGGCAGGGCCTGCAGCCTTTTGCTTATGCGAAGATCTCTTTAGTGATCTATAGCTGCAATCCATGAGAGGGTAGTTTCAATTTTGCTCTTGAAACATGTATCAAGCCCTATTTCCAACATAGTCTTTCCTGTCACACATTTCGCTGATTCTAAATCAGTGAAGGAGCTATGTCTTCTGGCAGGATTACTGCATTTGAATCTCTTCTCTTTCAAATCCAATCTGCAATTGCTAACCCTGGCGATCTGCATTTTAAGAAAAAAATGGCAGTGATTGTCATAATTTTATGCCATTAATATTCCCAAGAAGTGAAATTACCAGAAAAGAGCCTACTATAGTACAGAGAAAATATGGGAGAGAAGCCCATAGTATATTTTCAGAAGTGAAAAGTCTAGGAGGAAGCAGGATATGATTGTCAGTCTTTGAAGGTTAGATACATTGATTGCACTGCAGAAGTTCAGTCACAACAACATCAGCATGGGACTGACACATACAAAAAGAGAAAGAAATGTATAGTTGCTGAGTAATATACTGGAAACTTGAGACCTCTGAGTCATAAATACCAGATTTACTAATAACTGTTGCATGGCAAACCACTTAATTTCTGTCAGCATTTTCTATAAAATATTAGACATTGGTTGAATCTACCTAATGAAATTCTTTTGATTAGTGCCTAAACTGGCACTAGGAATGATATTACAGGAATGAGGCTTATAGTTTGGGGGTTTGTTCTTGCTCCTTTTTATTGATAACAGATGCCTATAAATTGAAAATTAATTATTCTTACCGTATAGCCCTTCAAGGTGTTGTCCAACAGGGATGTCCAGGATGCTGACAGTTTGACAGAAGTGTATTAGGATACAATTCTGTTAGAAGCTTTCACAAATACATATAAAAAGCATAAAGAGGCCGGGCGCGGTGGCTCACACCTGTAATCCCAGCACTTTGGGAGGCTGAGGCGGGCAAATCACAAGGTCAGGAGATGGAGACCATCCTGGCTAACATGGTGAAACCTCGCCGCTATTAAAAATACAAAAAATTAGCCGAGTGTGGTGGCACACACCTGTAATCCCAGCTACTCGGCAGGCTGAGGCAGGAGAATCACTTGAACCTGGGAAGTGGAGGTTGCAGTGGCCGACATCGCGCCACTGCATTCCAGCTTGGGGGACAGAGCGAGACTCCATCTCAAAACAAACAAACAAACAAACAAAATAATGAACCAGATTCTTCTTCACTGGTTAATATGAGTTGGTAGAAAAGGTTTGAAAACAAGCATTGTTGTTAGAATATATTTATGGAAAGAAGAGAGAAGTCACTTATGCCTGCATATCCATGCCAACTGCATATTTTGAGTAATGGCAAGTTGTTGTCTCACATGGCTTAGAAAGCACAGCCTAGGCTTCCTAGCCTGCCATGTCCAGAGAATACTGCCTGGTATCGCAAGAGAATTTACTTTTGAATATACACCGCAGTCCATCCAGGAAACAGACATTTATGGAAATTTGAACCCAGTTAACTCTTGAATGAAGGTAGGGAAAAGTTATAATGTATAAGAAAAGAAGACATTCTAAATAGAAACTAATCATAACTATTAGTATAGTCATTCTATCAAAGAACCAGAAGTTTTTGCCTAGAATCTTTTTAGTGGGTCCTCTCCTCTCCTCTTTCTTTCCTTTCTTTCTTTCTTTTTCTCTTTCTTTCTCTCTTTCTTTCTTTCTTTCTTTTCTTTTCTTTCTTTCTCTTTCTTTTTCTTTCTTTCTCTCTCTCTTTCTTTTCTTTCTTTCTCTCTCTCTCTTTCTTTTCTTTCTTTCTCTCTCTTTCTTTTTCTTTTTTTCAATCAGAAGTGGATTGACCTGTGTATTCAAATCAGCCCCCTTTAAATATGTGAACAGTTTTGTTCACTTTGAGTGCCTAACTCAATTTTCCCCATAAATATCCAGTTATAAGCAACACTTTAAATTAGTGTTTGAAAACCATATTCCCTTCTCATTTTATACATGTTTAAATTGTATCTGCAAGAAGGGCATTGGGAATCTCTATTATTATTATTATTATTTTTTTTTGAGATGGAGGTTTGCTTTTGTCACCCAGGCTGGAGTGCCATGCCCAATCTCGGCTCACTGAAACCTCTAACTCCCGGGTTCAAGCAATTTTCTTGCCTCAGCCTCCCCAGTAGCTGAAACTACAAGTGCATGCCACCACTCCCGGCTAACTTTTTGTATTTTTAGTAGAGACAGGGTTTCAGCATATTGGCCAGGCTGGTCTTGAACTCCTGACCTCAGGTGATCCACCCACCTCAGCCTCCGAAAGTGCTGGGATTACAGGCGTGAGCTACTGCGTCCGACTGGGAATCTGTATATTTTAAAATAAAAATCCCAAATGGGATTCTGAGACAAGTTAGGGAAACAAAGTCCCAAATTATTGCCTTTTTCTAATACCTGTGAGTGGTCAGAATTCCACATATTGGATAAATATATTTAATCTTCTTGTTTTATACTGAAGGCAATGTAGGGGCTGATTCCTTGAAGGTGACAGTAAGTGACAATCTATGTTAATAATTATGTTGTTGAATGCTAACATAATTTAGATCAAAAATTCTGAATAACCTAAACTATTTGTGCAATTTATGAGAAAAATGATTTGTCCTTCTTTGGACTCACTATGTACTTTTTAGCAGATGTTCTGAGTGACTTGCATTTCTCTGATCAACCAAATTACATGAAAAATGTTAAATCGGATCGGTGATCTGTCATCACATTTTAATAGCTCTTAGGCACTTATATTTTTATAATCTTGTGTTAATTACTAACTGCCCTATTTGTGGGAGAAAAATAACTAAGGGAATGAAGACTAGGAATTAGTTTTGGTATTTAGTCAATAAGTTTGATATTTGACGCTATTTGTCCTTAGGTTGCTAAATACATTTATTCACACACTATTACAAGGTAAACAAACAAAACCAAAAAAGGGTGAGAAGGTGGAATTTAATCTTTTAATAATCTATTTTCCAAACAAAAGTTTGTAATATAAAAGTGTCAGCTATATTTTCTTCTAAAAATTTCCACAATGTCACCTACCATATGATGAAATTATCTATTAATTAAATCACTGGTGATTTAATGAATAATTGAAAATCTACTGTGGGTTAAAAGCTGGAGAAAATAAGTCAGACTCAGCTCTTACCTTCCTGGAGTTCATAGTCAGGATGGAGTCAGGTGGTGGATGGGGTTTATTACAGATTTGCAAAAGTTCTGAAGCAAGGAAGAAAGTGATGCTTTTACAAAACTACTTCCAGGGCCATGGATACAGCTACGGGTGCAGGAGGGAACATAGTCTTGAGGCTGACCTACCTCCCTGTTTTCACTGAGGGCACACTCCTCCTTGGAATGTACATTTCTGTTCATCACACATTTTGTGGAAGTCCCAGTTTTCTAGGTCTTTTATTACCAGGATAATCAGACCTACCATGCAGTGCCCATCCCCCAGCCTAATGTCTTCAACTTCTACAATGCTCTGATCCACAAAGACTTCCAATCTATAGTAGTCTAGGCTCTTCAGGCCTAGCTTCATGAACATACGACCTGCCCTGCATAGACAGGTCAATGCTTAGTTTAATGCTTCACTGCCACCATCTTGAAATTTTAAATAATTTACTCTTGAAATTTAAACAATTTTTAAACAAGGGGTCTCACATTTTCATTTTGCATTGGACCCTGATAATTTTCTAGAAGTCCAAATTACCTGCCCTGTAACTGATGCATTGGATTCTTGAGATTTGAGGGATTCATTTTGGCCTACAATTGTTAATTAAAAATTAATTAAAAATTGTTAATTAAAAATTAACAATTGTTAATTCAACTCTCCAAACAGTGGTGCATTTTTAAAAGATCTTAGAAATTTTACCTTCTCAGAGAGGTTTTACTCAACTACCATTTTTAAAGTTCCATCTACTCAGTCACTTTCATTCATGTCATTGCTTATTATCACTAGTACATCTAGGATAATATTGAACTATTTTGCTTTTTAAAATTTATTTCTCTGCTGTAGGTATGCTTCATGAAGGGAAGGACCTTATTTAGTCTTATTCACTACTTTGTCTCCATGCCTTACAGTATGAGCCAATATTTATTGATTAAGTAAATGAATGTATGAAGTTCAGTGAATCTGAAGGCTAGGAAGCATGAGAGTGAGTGAGACAAGATAAAGCTGTCAAAATCAGGAAGAAACACAAATAAGGGCTGTTTGTCCTTAGCCTCTCAAAGAGGGAAGATATACATTGGAGTGATTTTTTTTTCAATGTTAGAAAGTTTGAAATTACATTTTTGTTTAAAACTGCCTTTCCTGATAAAAACCTATTTTTCATTATAAATCATCATATATCCTGGTACTTTACATAGAGGAAAAAAGAATAATTGATATTTTAAGCTTTTTGGACTTAATACTCTCCTTAAATGTGCAACAAACACTATATTTTGAATATGAGAATAAAACAGACCAATTATCCTCAGTTTGGTGCTATTTAAAAAATATAGCTGCCATTTTGCTAGTATTTCTACCTTTTTCTCAGGAAATATAAAAAGGAAGAAGAAATAATATCTAAATTAAAATCTCAATGGTCATTGTGTGTATCACCAAATTTCCACATCGTTCAGCACATGATAGTAACTGTAGTCCAAAATTATACTATTTTTCTTATGAACATCTTTTCTTTCTTGGGCATGTATTCTTTTCTCTGAAAAAAATTATATATTCAGTTAAAATGATCTTATAATCAAGTGAGTAGGCGTATAGAAATGTCAAATAGGAATGATAATATTTCCCACCTACTTGCCTTCACAGGGTGCTCTGAGAATTGATATGAAAATGTCTTTGAAGTGTTTTGAATTCCTTGGAAGAAAGATATAATATAAATACAGAGTTGTATTTTTGAAAGTATGATTCCAATGGTCCCTCTGATAAGTCCCGTCACTTTTGAGCTAGAAGAGTTACAGTCACTTTCTTGTCCTAACTGCTCCCCATGGACTTGAAGCCTAGAGAAATGATCTTTTTGCATGCCACTGTGATACCTTTTATTTTTCAAGCAAGAGTGGACATTGATTCAGTGGATACTTAGCATTGATTTCACAGGTTTGGGCATTAAAGATGCTGTACTGACATCTCAGTGTATTAGCTGGCTAAGGCTGTCATAACAAAATACCACAGACCAGGTTGCTTAAACAACAGAACTTTATTTTCTCACAATTCTAGATACTAAAAGTGTGAGATCAAAGTAACAGTACGTGTGGTTTCTCTGAGACCTCTCTCCTTGGCTTGCAGATGGCCGTCTTCTCCCTGTTTCTTCATGTGATCTTCCCTTTATATCTCTGTGTCCTAGTTTTCTTTGGAAAATCAGTCCTGTTGGATTAAGGCTCACCCTAGTGACCTCATTTAAACCTAATTACCTATTTAAAGACCACATTTCCAAATACAGTGGCATTCTGATATACTCAGGGTTAGAACTTCGAAATATAAACTTGGTGACAATGCGATTCAGTCCATAGTGTGTCCCGAATTGGTGGGTTCTCAGTCTCACTGACTTCAAGAATGAAGCCGCGGACCCTCGCGGTGAGTGTTACAGCTCTTAAGGTGGCGCGTCTGGAGTCTGTCCCTTCTGATGTTCAGATGTGTTCAGAGTTTCTTCCTTCTGGTGGGTTCGTGGTCTCGCTGGCTCAGGAGTGAAGCTGCAGACCTTTGCGGTGAGTGTTACAGCTCTTAAGGTAGCGGGTCTGGAATTCTTCGTTCCTCCAGGTGGGCTCGTGGTCTTGCTGGGCTCAGGAGTGAACCTGCAGATCTTCACGGTGAGTGTTATAGCTCATAAAAGCAGCGTGGACCCAAAGAGTGAGCAGTAGCAAGACTTATTGCAAAGCGGGAAAGAACAAAGCTTCCACAGTGTGGAAGGAGACCCGAGCGGGTTGCCAATGCTGGCTCCGGCAGCCTGCTTTCATTCTCTTATCTGGCCCTACCCACATCCTGCTGATTGGTAGAGCCCAGTGGCCTGCTTTGTTAGGGCGCCGATTGGTGCGTTTACAATCCCTGAGCTAGATATAAAGGTTCTCCACGTCCCTGTCAGATTAGTTAGATACAGAGTTTCCACACACAGGTTCTCCAAGGCTCCACCAGAACAGCTAGATACAGAGTGTCGATTGGTGCATTTACAAACCTTGAGCTAAACACAGGGTGCTGATTGGTGTATTTACAAACCTTGAGCTAGATACAGAGTGCCGATTGGTGTATTTACAATCCCTGAGCTAGACATAAAGACTCTCCACATCCTCACCAGAGCAGCTAGATACAGAGTGTCGATCTGTGCACTCACAAACCTTGAGCTAAACACAGGGTGCTGATTGGTGTATTTACAATCCCTGAGCTAGATATAAAGACTCTCCACAGTCCCACCAGACTCAGGAGCCCAGCTGGCTTCACCTAGTGGATCCCGCACCGGGGGTGCAGGTGGAGCTGCCTGCCAGTCCTGCGCAGTGCGCTCGCATTCCTCAGCCCTTGGGTGGTCGATGGGACTGGCCGCCGTGGAGCAGGGGGTGGTGCTCGTCGGGGAGGCTCGGGCTGCTCGGGAGCCCATGGAGGGGGTGGGAGGCTCAGGCATGGCGGGCTGCAGGTCCCAAGCCCTGCCCCACGGAAAGGCAGCTAAGGCTCGGTGACAAATCGAGCGCAGCGCGGGTGGGCTGGCACTGCTGGGGGACCCAGTACACCCTCCACAGCCGCTGACCCGGGTGCTAAGTCCCTCATTGTCCCGGGCCAGCAGGGCTGGCCGGCTGCTCCGAGTTCGGGGCCCGCCAAGCCCACGCCCACCCGGAACTCCAGCTGGCCCCCAAGCGCCGCATGCAGCCGCAGTTCCCGCTCGCGCCTCTCCCTCCACACCTCCCTGCAAGCTGAGGGAGTGGGCTCCAGCCTTGGCCAGCCCAGAAAGTGACTCCCACAGTGCAGTGGGGGGGCTGAAGGGCTCCTCAAATGCCACCAAAGTGGGAGCCCAGGCAGGGCAGGTGCCGAGAGCAAGCCAGGGCTCTGAGGACTGCCAGCACGCTGTCACCTCTCAATAGCACTGGGTTTGGGCCTAACATGGGTTAGGGCTTAGCATGAAGCATGGGCTGAGCCTAGCATAATGTTGATTATTAGTCATTCCATATACCCAAACTATGGCCTTTTAATGCTTCCCATTCTTGGAATAAAATGTAAACCCCTTCCTACAACCCACGTGGACCTGTAGCTCTGGCTTTGGTCACGTGCCGTTATCCCTTTCCACTCGCTTTTTTTCCAGACACACTGTCCTCCTTTTAAGTTCTCAAACAAATCCAGCCCTTTCTTTCAGGATCTTTGCAATTGCCTTTGTCAGGTAGGTTCTTTTCTTTTCATTCTTTCTTTCGTTTTTTTTTTTTTTTCTTTTTTCTTTTAAGACAGAGTCTCACTCTGAGTCACCAGGCTGGAGTGCAGTGGCACGATCTCAGCTCACTGCAACCTTAACCTCCTGGGTTCAAGCAATTCTCCTGCCTCAGCCTCCTGAGTAGCTGGGACTACAGGTGTGCGCCACCTCGGCCAGCTAATTTTTGTATTTTTAGTAGAGACAGGGTTTCACCATGTTGGCCAGGATGGTCTGGATCTCTTGACTTCGTGATCCGCCTGCCTCATCCTCCCAAAGTGCTGGGATTACAGGCATCAGCCACTGCGCCCGGCAGACAGGTTCTTTTCTAAGCTCTTCATATCACCTCCCCTCAGGTCTTAGCTTAATGTTATCTTCACAAAGTGGTCTTCTCGGCCACATAATGTAAATTAGTCCTAGTAATATTTATCACCTTTTTCTGTTCATTTCCTGTATAATCTGTGAGAGAAAAAAAGCAGTAGCTTTTGATGCTTAAGAACTGCTATGACATTGAAACCTAAGCCTCAATATTATTATTAGAATATTATTAATACAAACTGATCTGACTCTTATAGCTAAGCCATGTTGTTCTCCTGTTGAACATAAAATTCTCACAGAACATTCCCATCTGGGCAAATGGGTCACTGGGTAATCCACAAAACAACAACCAATCCCCTTTCTTACTGAGTGGCTACTACTTTTCTAAACCAGTTACAGTTTTAACCCTGCTCTAATCTGCCCTTCCTGCAGATAAGATTTATTGAGATATTCAAGGGCATAAAATCACCCCTGCTCTATGACAGAACTCAATCTAGAGTGATCTTGTTCCCTTAACCTCCTCCCAGTGTTACCCAACTAGAGCACAAATCCCTTAATAGTTTTTGTCTAATGTGCTCTCACTGAGATGCACTACACTTCCCTAAGGCATATGCTCTCCCTCCCTGCAACAAGTAATACACACAGCGTGCTCACCTGCAGGTGTTCCTGGTAATCTTGGGCTGAGTTAACTGTAGTCTGGGTTGCTTATTTGGAAGTGCAAGCTACCTGAGGGAAAGACCTAGGCTTTCTTCCTCACTTCTTCATTGCTAGAAGCTTTCACAACTTTCACTTTGCCAGGCACATAGCAGGACCTCAGTTAACATTTGATAAATGAATGAATCAATCAATGCCAGAATATTTGTGACTTTAGTTTATATACCCTTCAGTGCCTCTTATAAATTTTAGGCTTTTCTGGTAATATTATTGTACTATGAGGGGCAGCATATTTCTTGATAAGGGACTGACATATTGTAAATGGTGTATGAGGAAGTTTATTCCTGCTGCTGGAGAAAGAACGGATTCCACAGAAAAGAAAATAAAGATTATTGTGTTAGGTAATGAAAATGAGGTTTCAGATGGATGCTAGGGTAAAGTAAGCACATGGCCTGTTTGAGAAATATACTACATAGTAGTGTATCTTGAACATATATTGGTTATAAGGAGCCAAGATAATACGTTAGATAAAATAACTACAAGATTGTGAGTCTCCAGAGTTATCATTACATTTCTCGTTGTTCTCATTCAATATTCACTGTTTGTACCTGTGACGGAAATCTACAAAAAATGTCGACTGCTTTCTTAGTCATTGTAAACTTATATTGTATAAATGGCTTGTATCTTTTTTTTAAAGTCATTTTTATGTGGGATAGGTAGATGAATTGTCCATATTAGATCTCTACACTTTAAATTATTGTATGAAAACGTTTGGTAATTTATGTGTCATGCAGTTTTTGGTTTTTAAAATTGTTTCCTTTCAAAAAACTAAATTATAGCTACACAATTCATGGAAACAAGTCAACACAAAACACTTGAGCTCAATTTAAAGATATTATTAGGAAAGAAACTATATCCTATCAAGTATGAAATATTATATTAATAGAAAAATATTTAATTTTACAAATATTTTTGAGAGCTAAGTTTTTGTAAAATAATGTACAACATGGGAATAACAGAGATAGAGGACACTTAATCTCTGTTTTGTATCTAATTTACATGGGCAATCCATATAGTAAATTCTAATTCTAAATTTTAAATTCTAGATCTATTGCTTCAATGCATTTAGGATAATCCTACAGAAAATAGATGTTCTGACTTTTATAATAGGATTATAATTTGCTCAAAAACATAAAAATATTGGATTCAAAAAATAAAAATGTGTATTGTTTTATCTAGAGTAATATAAAATGTTAATTTAAATTTCTGCAAGTAATGATAATATGTATCCAGATGTCTTTAATTTCACATAACCCTTGTTTTGGACTTAGTGCAAAGCAAAACAAAATAAAAACAAATAATCAAAAATAACAACAACCACAAAACCTCTGATGATTGAATTTAACAATGTATAATTCTATATGAAAATTACTTCTGAATAAGTAAATAGTATTATATTTATGTTTTATAAGAATAAACATAGATTCACTTATGTAGTATCTACTTATAATTGTTACATTTTTAATTTATGAAATCAAATTTGTTTTAGTGACCAATAATTAAAACTTCTAAGAAATAATTATACTTCTCCTAATACATATGTCTAGATGTTTCATTTCTAAATATGCAAGTTGAAAGCTTAATGCTTCCCTTCTATGGTTTAAGCTTCTAGGGATTTTTCACCTTTTACCATGAGTTACTATATTTAATTTCATGTCTTAAAGTCTTTTGAGCTGTGAGTTACACATTTAAATCTCCCAAAATGTAAGCTTAAAATGCATTGTTTCTATCAGACAGGTGACTTTATTTTATGGAGTGTGAACAGCTGTGCTAAATACTGACTTAATGTTAGAATCACCACTGGGAACAAAAGTGTAGAGTTTTGGTTGCTTTAATTAAAAAACATACTGTTTTCAAGTTCCACTTTGATACGTGTGACACAGGAACAAAAGTAAGAATAAAAACCAACAGAGATTATATTATTCCTTCATGGGACTGGAAAACAATCCACCACAAGGATTTGCAGTATCCCACCGTGAGTTCTCTCATTATAATTTTTTGTTTGTTTGTTTATATCTCTGCATGCAGCATCATGTACTCAAGTATATACTTGTTAAAAAAGGTTTTTTGTTTTTTTTTCTTGACTCAGATAATTTCTGAACTAGTTAGTTTTTTGGTTCTCATCCAACTAATAAAGTTGTAGTAGAAAAGTTGTAGGTGACTTTCACCTAAGAAGGCAAGGTTAAGGCAGCATCAAGGGAATGGACCCGTGGGTGGATGTTTCTGTCAGGAATTTATCTCAAATGGTGTTTGTAGTCTCTGAGTCATCTTGCTTTAAAACAAACACAAAGAGCTCCTTAATCTGAGGAGGACAAAAGAATGGTGGGGGGAGAGCTTTAGAGTTTTTTCTTCAGCTAGTCTCCAAAGGAAGGCTATTTGCTTATTTTCACCAGAATATGAGATGAGAGTGGCTATAGTAGAGAAGGTTTATTTTCTCTTTTTTAAGCATTAAACATGGGGCACGCATGTCCCAAATCTGGGCAGAAAGAATCAGCTTTCCACTTCGCCATTTTCTCCTTCCAGACTTCCAGTATTTTGGGGAAAGAGCAACCAGTAGCCTTTATTTTTATGATCCATAGCTATTGTTAAAATTAAAAATGAAAAAATCTGTATAGTAATCTATTTAATCCAATTTAAAAGTATTTGGTTGAGAAATTTCTGGGGAGGGTGATATTTTGAAGATTGGAATAGAATGGGATAATATTCTCATTTTGCCTCTATCTACTAAATAAGTGTTCTACCTCCTAAGTCCCCCATTCTTTTATACTGTCAACATTATTGGACATGGGTTTTCCAAAAAAATAATAAATGGATTCCTGAAGCACAGCCAATTAACCACTAGGGACTTATAGGATAGTCCTTGTTAATGCTCATATTTATGATTTTTTAAAAAGGACCAGATTCTTGCTAAATAACATTTTTATCTTAAACATTCCACAATTCATGAATGTTCTTCCCAAAATTACTCCATCTATTTTACTTGTATTAGTTCTGGTACATCTTCTACTTTTACTTTGTTTTTTTTTCATTTCAACAGGATTTTACTTGATACTTTCTACCATGGTTTACACATAAATATATTTCTGAAATTAATAAGTAATCTCCTTGAGATACAGTTCTCTGAATTGTATCACGAACATTTACACCTTCTTTTCAGTATTTATATAAGTTCTAAAAGCAAGAATATATAAAGAAATTTGTTTGTCTTTTGCTTCATCTAATACTTTATAAGACACTATTTGACAACCATACAGCAAGTCAAGTTTTCTGCACAAAATTAGTCAGTTTCTGGGGTTCTGCATAGGTCTCACAGTGACATTTTCTGACATAGGTATTGAGTTTTATCAGAATAGGTATTAGAATATCTCAAATTGTACCACTGGTAAAATTATTTTAAACAAAAACAACAACCGTGTTCCCTAAGTGCTTTCAGATAAAGGTGAAGTATTCTGGAAACTTCAACTTAAAAAATGGTAGACTTCCTCAGGTATCAGAACACAGAGCACGAGCACACAATGAACTCATCTTCTATGTTTGGATACATAATCATTAGGACTTACCAGTCTGCCAGTCTACCATCTGTGTTTCTTCTTTTAGGTAAGCACTAGATAGCATGCCATCGATAATGCATTGGAAACTGGAAACCTAATTGCATACTTCTATTTGTAAAACTTTCTTCTTTTTTCCTTTCACTTAAGCTCACTCATCTATTTACCTAACGATTAATTTCCAGAACTGTGAAATTCCATTTCTTCCAATAAACTATATGAATACTTTAGATAATATTAAAAATATTTTAAATTCCATTCCTGTCAAAATATGTGTCTGTTTATGTCACTAAACTGGCATTTCCCAAACTTGTCTCATCATCAGAATTATATGGGAAAGTAGAAAGAAGGAGAAAGGAAAGGAAAGAAAAGAAAAGGAAAGGAAAGAAGGAAAGGAAAGAAAAGAAAAGGAAAGGAAAGAAGGAAAGGAAAGGAAAAGAGAGAAAGAAAGAAAAAGAGAAAAAGAAGAGAAGGAAAGACAGAAAAATCTTTAAGTAGATATTTGGATTCTATAAATCTGGATTGGAGCTTGGGAAACCATTTAAGTACCCTAGCTTATTAAAATTCTTGTGCATGTTTGTGACAACTGTACTAGATTTATTTATTGATCTTCACTCATATTTTATAAATACTTATTAAAAGCTAATTTTCACTTAGTGTTTTTGATAGCATTTTCTATTTTACATGATAATTTCTACTAGAAAACGAATCAAACTGACTGTGACTTCTATTACTTTGTGTTCTTCTTAGTATCATGATCAGTTACTTACACACAGAAATTCCAATGAAGTTTAGTTGGCTAATTTGTTAGCTACTTCCTATCCTTGGCTCCTCTTCTTCCCTTGTCCATTATTTGTGGCTCCTCACGGTGTTTGGCCTCTTTGCTCTTCTGCTACATTCCCTCAGTTGAAGATGTTATCTACCTGCTTATATTTAATAATCATTTATCAATAATATCTTTTAAGTCTGAATCTTGAGCTTGAACATCTTCATGCTCCCTGCAATTTTATGTAACTTCAAATCCAAAGTACAATGTATGTAAATTCAACAAGTGCTCAACAAATATTGAATTTATTGAACATTGATAAACTGTTTATATTTTTGTCCATATCTAGCATAGAATTTGTCTCAGATAAATTTATAAAGGAAATGATGCTGACTTCTAGAGACACCAACGTATCTATCACTGTAAGACACCAAAGCAATCTTTACTAAGCTAGGAGTATAGAAGAAAATGAGGGAGTGGCACAAGCTAGAAAATTGAAGACACAGGGTGTAAATTTGAATCCTGGTTTTGCCATTTAGTACATTAATTCAGGCTATCAATTTCTCCAAACCTCAGTTTCCTTTTTTTATTTAAAAATAAAATTGTATTTTTTATTTAAAAAGAAGATAATGACATACAGGGTTGTTGGAAGATTAGACAAATACTTATGTTGAATGAGCATATTGTACAGAACTGCAAAATGATATTTAATACTATTGTTGATGTTGTTATTACTACTCTATTTTTCATTACTTGCAAGGAATCTGATTTTAGCAGAATAAATATCTGCTTATGCTTTGGGTACACTAAGCATACAGGATGAAGTTGAATTAAGTCTCTCAAAACCAGCTTTTTTACTTCTTATGGCAATGGGACTGACTGATCCTACACTCTTTATAGCTCTTGACTATTGTATCTGAGTAACTATATAATCATTCCTATTGGTTTTTGGAGAAAGACTAACAACTTGGATTTAGTGGATTATACAAGAATACATGCAAGGAGGAAGAAAATATATTTTTACATTTTAAAGTTTTCATTGAGAAAAGGAAGTCCACAAAGTCAAAGCGAAAGCCATCTAAAAGGCAGTAGTTATCTCCTCTTTACAAAAACACGCCTGGAGGAAAAGTACATCCTTGAAATTTAAGAGTTGGTTGCATCCTAAGTAGTATTAGGCTGTGTCAGTAGTCTACAAGCTGTTTGCCCAAGGCAGTTTTGCCATCTCTTCCATGATTTTCACAGGCTTCTGATGTACTTTTGAAAAATCAAAGTTCTGTTCAGTATTTGATATTTGTAGCTGACTCTGTGTAAAAGGTGAAGAGAAACCATTAGACTGATTTCCACTTCCTTATAGTTTTACAATATTCTATTCTGAAGAGTGATCATGCTATACAGAATATACTGTTGTCTTAGTTTTGCTAAATACGTTTCCAGAAGGTTGAGACATTTTCAGTCTTCCTTACTTCCCAGCCCACTTTCACATGTTGTCTTTTTCTCCTGTTATATCACCTGCCATGTGCTCTTCTGAGATTTATAGAGGTATATGAGGTAGATTTAATTAAGAGTAATTTAAACCAGGCCTAGAAATGGCTTAGGGAAATTGAGGATAAACCTCTAGAATTTGTTTTGTTTTGTTTCTTTAAAGAGGCTGGGTCTTACCATGCTGCACAGGCTGGCCTCGAATTCCTGGGTTCCAGCAATCCTCTTGCCTCAGCCACCTGTGCACCAGCTCAACCAGCCTATAATTCGTTGATTTTTGGCTGCCTTGGCAATGCATCAGAAATGAAAATCAGAACTAGATTCTAGTATCCATACTGTCAGTATATGTTATACATTTTTTTCTTTCATTTTGATGTTTTGAGTGTATTACCCATCTGTCCATAGCTGCTGCCTTTTCTAATTTTTTTCCATTTCAGTGTGTAGAATACAATCTCACTGCTACAAATTTGTACAATATATTTTATTAATCTTGAGGAGGATAACTAGGAAGGTAGAAACAAATGCCAGTAGAGTAATGGTTTTTTTCAGCAAAGAGGATTACTAATGATAAATTTCTTTTCTAGGGGACACTTAACAGAAATAAAAATGTGAGTATGTCTGCCAAGATATCAGAAATGCTGAAGGAGCAGAAAAAGGGGATGTCTGTTAGCCCCAGAATCAGCCCAAGTACCGTCATTCTGGTCATTTCAACAGGGAATTGGCATGGGAAGAGAGGAGTAGGATTGGAGGTGGATGATACATATGTTTTGAGAAACAGTAAAGTAGATAAGAGGAGAAGTTCATCAAAGATTAAAACTCGTTCTCCACTACAGCAAATGATCCTGAAACTTTAATCAGATTTGTCTTTAGGTTCTCTTCCAAATGCCCACAGAACCACTGTCAAACAATGTAACCAATCAAACAAAAGCATTTCTGCCCCTCTACTTGAGGATGCCCTGAACTTTATTATGGGGGAATCAAAAAAATTGTGGGTTCAAGCCCAGCTCTGATCGCTCCAAGACCTTGGGAAGTCACATACCACATAGTTCTCAGTTTAATCAATCACTGTAGAAGAAAATCATTGAGTAACGAGTCCAATCAACATAATGCTTGAAAAATGACCAGATCATTCCTGTTTTAATTGAGTAATAGGATTTTGAAAATAAAATAAGGATTATTCCTAGATGAGTTAAGCCTTCAGGTAAAAAATGCTTTGAACTAGAGACAAATTATTAGACTTCATGATTCCTTATGGCCTACCCTGTTTATCTCAACGAATCTATGCTTAGAATTATTTTTGTCATACAGCTGTAATTGCAAATAGTAACATTTTATGTAACATCATTGTTTTGGCTTCTTGATTTTTGACACTGTTGATTTCTTATGGGTAATTTGTAAATCAAGATATCACTATAAAGTAACACTAAAATCTTTATCACCAATCATAAGCCATCACAATAGAAATAAAATACAGATACTGATAGAGACAAATAAAATAGAAGTGTAATATTTATTATTGACTGAAAATTTCTGTTTTTTATTAAAGAATATGTTTCAAATTCCCAGTTGAATTTGATGATAAATTCTTCCTTAAATGCCTCAGATACTACTTTTTATAAAAGGAGTGTGACCATTAATGGAGATGCTAGGTTACTAAAAAATACAAATAATTTAATATCTTCTTGTATGAAACTAAAAGCTTGTATAAAAGACCGTAAGAATGAGCTGGAACTGTAAGGAAGGTTGATATATAAGTCTGTGTTTTAAAAATAAATTAAATATTTAAAAAATTCAACGATTTTAGGGCTTAACTGCATTCATAACTAATATTGTCACTGTTGCAGCTAAGTTTTAAAATTTACTTAACAATGCATGGATGACCATAGCTTCTGCCCATTTTAATGACACAAGAGCAATATCTTTTGACATATTCTATTCTTTTACTTTTAAACAGAAGATAAAATGATAGGGAGGAGCTGAAAAGAGAAATATGTAAATGTGTTTCAGATTATTTTATGATTACTATGCCTATGAAATATTCAGAAAGAATTACATCAATATGTTTATTCTATTATTTAGGAACCACGATTAATATTTCTAAAATGTACTTTTTCTTGTAATACATTTTCCAGTACATTGTCTTTTAATCTCAAAAATGCATTTTATTTATAAATCAAAATGGTGACAGAGATTGCTTTTCTTTCATTGTGATTGTTCAGAAACTAGAAGTTACCTGATGGGTCTGGTGACTAAGAGACAAAGAAGTAAATATGATCAAAGTTTCATTTCTTAAAGTTTGCTTTCCAGCTATGTATTCTGATTCCTGTAGTCAAAAGTTCATTTTACAGTGATAGAGGGGTGGGCCATATCTAGTGGGTGGTCAGTTGCTAAAGCAAGCTGTTTTGTGACAGGAGAGTATTTGCTATAAAAGAGTCTGTAGGTGGGGAGATGCTTTCATTTATTGGCCTATTTGTAGTTTTCAATGGAAAAAAAATGTGTAGGCAGTTGTTTAATCTGTCCTAGGAAATGTAGAGTAATTAGAGGCTTAAGGAAATTCTCATTGATGGTATTTGTGAATATAAAGTAAGGCAGAAAAGCCTCATGTCATTCCTTTTTATATTTTGTTATTATTATTATTTACAGCTGTTGATATGGTCTTTAGATCTCTGACAAAAGGTGGACTCTTACAAGGATTGGAAAATAGTTTACCATAGGGGGCAATGTATTTTATACTTAGCAATAGCAATTCTACTTTGAGTTCTATGAGGAAAAAGGTTTAGGTATTGATCCAATGGACCAGTTAGCTTGTAGTTTTTGGAAAGAATTGAGAAAGCTAAATAAGAATTCAGCTTTTGACTGCAGTGACTAAAATGTTGTTACCTGGAACCATCTAATCATTTTTTTTTCTTAATAGTGGATTCATTTTAGAAAGAAAACAACCCTCACAGAATCTCTATTTTATCTGGAGAATTAGTCATTGTGTTTTGCCTTTTGATGTACTGTTGCAATAAGGATCCACACATAGATTCTATTAAGCTTTGCTAATGTTCTATCAACTCTGGGACCTGCAGATTTAACCTATAGAGAGAATGTAGCTTTCACTGCCAAAATCAAGTTTTCCCTAAAGCACACATCAAACTTCCATCTTCCACTCTAGGGCATTTCCTTTCCAGAAAAGATCCCCTAATGGATATTAGACTAAAATAATAGCATAGCAGCTAAATGTATTGTTTCTTTACAAATGTTTCAATACAGAGACAAAGGGAGTGTGTTAATTTCCCTCCTTTTAGTCTCACTTAAAAATTCATATAGCTGAGTACCTGGCAATCAACACTTAATCAAACAACCAACAGAGAAATTATTTGTAAAATAAATGTGATCTAAACTGTCACTGTAAAAAGGCTGAAGTAGAATTCATTTTATGTAGACTTCAAGCAACTCAACTTAATTTCTGAAGCATGATTTTAATGGTGGCCTTTACTAAAATGCATATTTTAACAAGGCATATTTACAGTACATAATAAATGTTTAAATTAGATTAATTAGTATGTATAGTTGAGGCTTTCTTACTGTTTAGAATTATTTGCCTTGCTAAAGTAGTAAATCTAGATGAGCTGAGCACTCAAATGTTTCTAATAACAACACTTGGCATTTGTACAGTGCACTATATTTCCTAAGTACTTTATAATTACAGTATTAATTAGTTAAGTGACACAGTGATCTTGTGAAGAGGTCTGCATCATTATCTCCTTTTACAAATGAGGAAACTTTAAATGCAAAGGACACAGCAATTCACATAGCAAGTAAATCAGGTTAAGAGTAAAAAAGCTTTTGCTTGACTTGTGTATGTCTGATGTTGCATTTAATCAAGAACAACTTATTTTGATGTCATATTCTCTTGGCTCAACATAGCTGGGTAATAACCCCATATGGTAGGTAGAGATTTCATCCCATATATATATATATATATATTTCAATATATATATATGAGATGAAAACAACATATATATTTTTTTTCAGAGAGCTAGTAGATTGAAGAAGAAATGAAAAAGAGAAAGTTCTTTAGTTTCATTATAGTCTGTCTCCATAATAAACTCTCATTGTATCCTCGAGTCTGAGTTGTTGAGCATGGTACCTTGATGGAGCATTGAGTAGCCTCCTGAAAGGGCTCTTGGTAACTTATCAGAAGGAAGCATAGGCTGTCTATTTCTGGAGCATTTCTAGTGTTTCCTGGCAGAAAAGGGGAAAATAATAATTTTAAAGGCTAATGAGATTTAAACATTTATTGGAAATGTCAGAGGCATTTGAACCATAGCAACTCCATCTTGAATAGGAGCTGGGTAAAATAAGGCTGAAACCTGCTGGGCTGCATTCCCAGACGGTTAGTGATTCTAAGTTACAGGATGAGATAGGAAGTCAACACAAGATACAAGTAATAAAGACCTTGCTGTCAAAACAGTTTGCAGTAAAGAACCCAGCTAAAATCCACCAAAACCAAGATGGCCACAAGAGTGACCTCTGGCCGTCCTCACTGCTGCCCTCCTACCAGTGCCATGACAGTTTACAAATGCCATGGCAACATCAGGAATTTACCCTATATGGTCTAAAAAGGGGAGGCATTAATAATCTATCCCTTGTTCAGCATATCATCAAGAAATAACCATAAAAATGGGCAACCAGCAGCCCTTGAGTCTGCTCTGTCTATGGAATAGCCATTCTTTTATTCCTCTACTTTCTTAATACACTTGCTTTCACTTTACTCTATGGACTCACCCTGAATTCTTTCTTACATGAGATCCAAAAGCCCTCTCTTGGGGTCTGGATCTGGATGCCTTTTTGGTAACAGAATCTCTTTGTCTTACAGTCTCAATGCAAATTAGGTAGGGTTTCCAAAATATTATGAAATAATTTCAGGTTATTTTAAGAAAACAACTTCAATAAGCATTAATTAATCACTTATTTATATTCTGGCTAGGCTTCTGGACTCAGGTTACTTGTAGTTGAATAAGATATAAACATGTAAACAAATCAGAGCAATATCCAACAAATATTTATTAGGCACTTGCTAAATATCAGGCGTAGTTTTAGAAAATACGACAATAAACAAAACAGAAAAATTTCTGCCTTAGTGTAGTATACACTCTAGTGAGTAAATGAAAAATATAGGCACTGTGATACAAGAGGGGTGGAATACTAACAGGTAAGACATGAAGGAAAGGGTGGTCAATATTTGTTATCTGAGAGATATTGTCATCAGCAAACGCTTAATGATGAAGTGGCACTTGAATTTAATATTATATAATGAGTAACTTTTATTTGACAGCAAAACTTTAGGGTAGCCAAAGGGATTGGAGGATGTGAGGTGACTCAAGTGAGCAAAGGTTAAGTGTAGACAAAACATACTAAGCAGAGAAAGTCTAGCAGATAAATAGGCATAGAAAACAGTCAGGAGGCCTGCAAGTATTTGACAAAGCTAGAACTTAGGGTATATGGGCAATTGGCTTTGAGAATTAGTAGAAAAACTACAAACCCACACAATCTGGAAAACTAGTAACACCTTAATTATGGCTGTCCAGTACATTGGCAGAGAAGATAGCTGAGACAGGTGGTGCTGGCAACTAGTTGCCTGGGGGATAAAGGAGAATGACAAAGAAGGAATAGGTGAGGTTAATACATTTTCCATCTTTGTCTGACTTTACAAAGGAAACACTAAATAATATATACAAGAAAACAAAGAAAACTAAACTGCAGCAGCAACAACAACAACTTTTCTCCTATAACCCTTTATTTGATTATTCAACTACTTCTTTTTCTTCCTCCAATTATATGTATTAAGTGATCAAATGGGCATTACCAAAAGCCAAGCCAAGCCAAGCCAACCAAAGATCATTGAAATTCACAGGGTAAGATGAAACGAATAATAAGATTCAACAATGGATAAAGACTAAACATGAAAAGGAATCATGTTATAGACTATTTCACAAGTGTCTTTGTTTTTGAGTTATAGAAAGGTTGAGTTGTTTTCCACATTTCTACAGTACATGAAGACCTCTCTTTATTTGGATTTAACAATTTCAAATACTCACAGTGTCTACTAACAGGCTATGAGAAATGTAATATACTTTTTGGTTTTTTTCCCTGTCATTATGGCTACTCCCACTGCTCAAACAACTACTCTTGTTGTTTGTGGACCACTTTTTATTTTTATTGATATATCTAGTACCTAGTCCAAGTGCCTAGTACATAGCAAGACTCAAGTGTCATTTATTTGTTGAATGAATTATAGATAGATTTACAAAATATTGCCTGAAAAGAATAGTACTGATGCTGAATAGAGGGATTAATGGGTGTTAAGCAGTTTTAGTGTGCACTGGTTATTAACTTGTCTGAATCCAGTGAGACAGAACACCCACATACAGAAGTTACCTAAAGAAGGTTTATTATTTACAGATAGGCAGCAAGGAACAATAGAATCATACGATACATTATGAACCAGTCTTACAAGGCTCAGGAAAGCTGCTCAGGGCAGATGGAGTTTCATTTGTGCATACCCTACAGGTACTGAAGCTGAGGGGTGCTGGAAAGTTGTCCACTCTGGTTTTATACCTTGGGGGTCACAAGACATGCTGGATTAAAGCCTTGAGGGACATCCTGATTCCAGGGTGGGGACTGGAAGAGAGCCTGAGTTGTTCTGACCAGCTCCCCTCATCTCAGGATGTTGCATTCTCACCACAATCTAAAGCTATTCTTGAGAACAACAAGCAAGAAAGGGGAGAGAACTGGGTTGGTACAAGGCCACCTGGAGAATTGTTCTGTGATGGGGAATTAGTACCCCAGTAAGATTTTTATCCCCTTAACTTTTATTTGTTGAAAGAATTGAGAGATAATTATTACACAGGGGGAAAAAAAACACTTTCTATAAAATGGATTTTGAGTAGAGGTCTCACCTAAGCATTTTCCATAATTACTGTTCTCATGAGTGAGGAAGAACTGTTTTAGTATTTCTGATTCTCTTAATATGAAAAGTATATTTGCTTCTAAAAATCTGGTTTTAAAACGAAAAGTCCAAAACCCTGCATCTACAAATATCATCAAAATCTATGTGTATTTGCTTTCTACTCATTATTTTTCTTCCAAGTATAATATAATAGTAACAACAAAGTATTTAATAAGTTGTGTCCAATAACACAGTATTTTTTCTTTATTGATAATAGCCTTATATATTTTCTTTACCATGGAGTAATTTGTCTGGATCTAATTTCCTTCCCTTCCTTCCTTCCTTCCTTCCCTCCCTCCCTCCCTCCCTCCCTTCTTTCTTTCTTTCTCTTTCTCTCTCTTTCTTTCTTTCTTTCTCTTTCTTTCTTTCTTTCTTTCTCTCTCTCTCCCTTCCTTCCTTCCTTCCTTTCTTTCTTTCTTTCTTTCTTTCTCTCTCTCTTTCTTTCTTTCCTTCTTTCCTTCTTTTTCTCTTTCTTTCTTTCTTTCTCTCCTTTCTTTTTGAGATAAAATCTTGCTCTGTCATCAGGGCTGGAATTCCGTGGGGCAATCTTGGCTCACTGCAACCTCCATCTCCTGGGTTCAAGCAATTCTCCTGCCTTAGCCTCCTGAGTAGCTGGGATTAGCAGCATGCATCATCATACCCGACTAATTTTTTTATTTTTAGTAGAGATGGAGTTTCGCCATTTTGGCCAGGCTGGTCTCAAACTGCTGATCTCAAGTGATCCACCTGCCTTGACCTCCCAAAGTGCTGGGATTACAGGTGTGAGCCACCACCCCCAGCCGTAATTTTCTTCTCAAGTAAAAAATAATGAATTAATATTTTCATTATGAATAATGAGTAATGTATCAATTTCCATCGCTATGTTTTAATAATGGTCTTGGAGTACTAAGCAATGAAATTAGACAAGAAAAATATATAAGGTAAAAATGCTGAATAAGAAAGAAATATTATCGTCTGATTTTAGGACTTTATACCTGAATAGCCAATATATTTTACCCCAAAACTATTACAAACATTAAGACAACAGAGCAGGGTTTCTCATTACAAAACTGATACAAAAAGTTTATGGCTTTCTTACATAAACAAAATGGAAAAACATCCCATTTATAATAGTAACATGAAAGATGAATATGCTATGGACTGTATTGTCTTCCCTCAAAAGTCATATGTTGAAGCTCTAACTGCAGTGTGACTTTACTTTAAGTAAGAAAGAAATTAAAATGGATCATAAGGATTGGGGCCTAGTCCTATAGAATTAGTGTCCTTATAAGAAGAGACAACAGAGAACTTGCTTTCTCTCTGTCTACCATGTGAGGATACAGCAAGAAAGCAGCTGTCTGAAAGTTGGGAAGAGAGTCCTCACTAGAAACCAAACCTTGCTGAATCCTTGCTGTTGAAGTTTCTAGCCTCCAAAAATATGACAAAACTATGACAAATATGTGACAAAATACATTTTCTTTATTTAAGCCACCTAGTTTATGATATTTTTAATGAAAGCCTAAACAGGCTCATACAGAACACTTAGGAGTAAAATTAGTAGAGAATGTGTATGAAATAAATATTTGAAAATAAGCAAACTTAAATAGATGGAAATGTTACCTTATTTGAGAATAGCAAGACTAAAATACTATAAAAATGGCAATAATCTCTAAATTAGTATACAAATTCAATGTTTATGAATGAAAACATCAATGAAAATTTTTTAGCAATTAGAAAGCTGCTAGATAATATATGAATATATGTTCTAATATATAGAACGTATATAAATAACCATAAAGAAATATATAAGACAATTTCAATAAGTGAGAATATTGAAAGAGGAGTAACCAAAAAGTAATAAAATTTAATAAATAAAGCTCTGGCCTTTGGAAAAATATAGATGAAAGAAATATGGAGAATAAATATATGATAAGAATGGCATTCAAATTACTTGGGGAAAATGTAATATTCATTCAATTTTTCAGGGTACCTAGCTAGCTATATGCATACAAAATGAGCTAAATGCCCCAATTAAAAGACTCAGACTGGCAAATTGGATAAAGAGTCAAGACCCAATGGTGTGCTGTATTCAGGAGACCCATCTCATGTGCAAAGACACACATAGGCTCAAAATAAAGGGATGGAGGAATATTTACCAAGCAACTGGAAAGCAAAAAAAGAGCAGGGTTTGCAATCCTAGTCTCTGATAAAACAGACTTTAAATCAACAAAGATCAAAAGAGACAAAGAAGGGCATTACATAATGGTAAAGGTATCAATGCAACAAGAAAAGCTAATTATTCTAAATATATATGCACCCAATACAGGAGCACCCAGAGTCATAAAGCAAGTTCTTAGAGACCTACAAAGAGACTGAGACTCTCACACAATAATAGTGGGAGATTTTAACACCCCACTGTCAATATGAGACAGATCAACGAGACAGAAAATTAAGGACATTCAGGGCTTCAACTCAGCTCTGGACAAAGTGGACCTAATAGACATCTGCAGAACTCTCCACCCCAAATCAATAGAATATACATTCTTCTCAGCATCACATAGCACTTAGTCTAAAATCGACCACATAATTGGAAGTAAAACACTCCTCAGCAAATGCAAAAGGACAGAAATCATAACAGTCTCTCAGACCACAGTGCAATCAAATTAGAACTCAGGATTAAGAAACTCACCCAAAACCACACAACTACATGGAAACTGAACAAGCTGCTCCTGAATGACTACTGGGTAAATAATGAAATTAAAGCAGAAATAAGTAAGTTATTTAAAACCAATGTGAACAGACACACAACCTACCAGAATCTCTGGGACATAGCTAAAGCAGTGTTTAGAGGAAAATGTATAGCACTAAATGGCTACATGAGAAAGCGGGAAAGATCTCAAATTGACACCCTAACGTCACAATTAAAAGAACTTAGAGAAGCAAGAGCAAACAAATTCAAAAGCTAGCAGAAGGCAAGAAATAACTAAGATCAGAGCAGAACTGAAGGACATAGAGACACAAAAATCCCTTGAAAAAATCAAGGAATCCAGCAGCTGGTTATTTGAAAAGATTCACGAAATAGGTAGACTTCTAGCCGGACTAATAAAGAAGAAAAGAGAGAAGAATCAAATAGACACAATAAAAAATGATAAAGGGGATATCACCACTGACCCCATAGAAATACAAACTACCATCAGAGAATATCATAAACACCTCTATACAAATAAACTAGAAAATCTAGAAGAAATGGATAAATTCTAGATTAAATTTATTAAACGTGCAGATAAAAGCTGCATGTTCTGCACATGTATCCTGGAACTTAAAGTATAATAAAATAAATAAACAAAACAACCTAATATATACCACATTACTATAATAGAATGAAGGCAAAAACCACATGATCATCTCGATTAAAGTGGAAAAAACACATGACAAAATTCAGCACTTTTTTATGATAAAACCACTCAACAAATTAGGTATTAAAAGCAGAATCCTCATGTGATCTAAAAATTCCACTTCTGAGTATGTGCCCAAAAGAATTGAAAGCAGAGTTTAGAAGGGGCATTTGTCCCCCCAAGCTTTTGGCAGCATTATTCACAACAGCCAAGAAGTGGAAGCAACCCAAGTGCTCCTCAACTGATGAATGGATAAAGAAAATATGGTGTATGCATACAATGAAATATTAGTTAGCCCTAAAAAGGAAGGAAAAGATGCATCATCCTACAACATGGATAAACCTCAAAGACATTCAGTGAAGTAAGTTAGTTCTAAAAAGACAAATACTGTATGATTGCGCTTATATGAGGTACCTAAAGTAGTCAAATTTATAAAGACAGATAGGGGAATGGTGGTTGTCAGGAGCTAGAGGCTAAGAAGGAATGATTTGTTGTTGTTTAAGGAGTATAGATCTTCAATTTTACAAAATGAAAAGAGTTCTGGAAATTATATAACACTGTAAATGTGCCTAACACTACTGAACTACGCATGAGTATATGCTTAAGATGAAAAATGTTTTATGTTTAATAAGCAAAAAAGCAAGGTACACAATATTGAACCATTCATACAATCATAACTAAAAATCAAACTGGGGCAGAAGAGTTGAGGATAAGGGAGAAATAGGAGGACTAATTTTGTGCTTTATTTTTACCTTTTGGTGTATTTTGGAATTTTTTTCATGAGTATGTATTACCTTTAAGAAAAAATACTTAGGAAGGTAGATTGATATAGATGGATAGATAGGTCAATAGATAAATACATAGTTGGGTTGGATCAAATGAAATTCATCAATTCTGATGCAAGACAATGGCAATCTCATAAAATTCAATAAAATACATGAATTAGTAACAGAAAACAAGTAATTTATTAGTAATTTATCTAATATTTAAATTTCTTTTCAGTTTTGATTTTATAAATTAAAAAAATAGCTTCAAAAAGTAAATCTCAGTTTAGTGTTAATAAGTTAGAAGTCTACTGAGTTTTTGACATCAAAGCCCAAATTGCTTCATTTGAAATTCTGTTTGCAAAGTATTGGATTTTTTTTTTTTAGGCATTTTAGCTCATTGAGTTCTAAGATTAAAAATTAGGACTTACTATATAGTTTACACATGGCACATTTATTGAGACTTAAACAATGCAGACATGTGTAGCATCTTAAAGAATATTTTTAGACACTGTTTGTTGATTATTATAGAATGTTTTCCATGCAATAATTACATAAAGAGAGAATAGTTGCATATTTTAGAAATGGCATTGCTCTTGTTGAATCCACATCAGCATAAAAGATTCAGCAGAAAAACCATGTTGTGAATAGGGAGAAGCTCATAGGATCTGGTTCAAACATTTTTTTTTGCTGGGGACGCAGCTCATGTTCCTTAGGCAGATGATGTATAGTAATAGTTGAAGCATATAATAAATATCCTTTCTTACTAATGTATTACATTTTATTAGCTAGATCAATATTGCTGTAATTTCCACCCATTAGCATCTCATTGCTGTAAAGTACATAAAAATATTTACATTAACACTGATCAAAATTGCAATAGCGTATATTAAAATATGAATGACATATAATCAGAATTTTCCATTTCTACTGCCTCCAGTTATTTGTGACCCCAGATATGAAGTTCAAGTTTATACTTAATAGCACAATTATGTAAATCTGTAATTCTAACACTGAATTACAGCTGGTAATGATCAATAATTATATTTATGTATGATGTGAAGTTAATACTGCCACCATAGATTAATGTAAACAACAAAATTATTTCTGCAGTCAAGAGCTAACAAATCATTATAAACAAAGAGAACTAAAACAATTTCTACAGAGCCTAATTCCTCCAGCAGAGTAAACAGATTTTTTATTCCCAATGAATCTTAAAGCCCCGATTATAGAGAACATGACTCCACCATAAACATCACAATGTCTGAGTGTTTCACTACACTTTTTAATTCTTATTTCAGCCTTCAGAGAAGGGAAAGTGTTCTGAAGTATCTGATAAGGCTTTGTTGAGAAGACTGCTGGTAAAGGTGAAAGACAGAGAAAAATAGAGATTTCAGAAAAATGCAAGCAGCCAATTTAGCAAACCAATTGGCAAATGTATATATCTTTTTGGTACATTATAGATTTTGAGATCTTTTCACTAAAAATTTATTCTTTGCAAACACAGCATACAATTATATAGAGCTATGATGATGTCAAGTGTGACCTTTATTTGAATTTGAGCCATGAATGAAAGGAAAAAAAGCAGGACATGTTCCATGTGAGACAGAGTTTAATTTTCAACAATTAGGAATTTCTGAATTGGGGGAAGACATAGGAATTAGACATAGGAATCAGGTTATCCATCTTTGCATTACTTAGCATTCTGTAAACAGTACACACTTCATAAACAGACACAGTTGTAGATTAGCCATACTGTAGTACAATGAAATGCACTGAAGAAGAACAAATCCAATGTTATAAAATAATTATGCTCCTCACTAGGACTACAATCAATGTCATATTTCCTGTTTCACCACTAAGGTTAAAAGACGAGGAATTGACATAGAAAGATAGGCATTTTATGTCTGTTTTAGTCATTCATCATTTACTTAACATTTAAATTATATATAGTGTTTCCCATGGGCCAGACACTATTCTAGGCACTTTGCATACAATGACTTACTATTTCCCACAATTACTCTGAGAAGTAGATGCCACCAATATCTCTGCTTTATAGATGAGAAAACTAAGGTACAGATGGGCCCAAGCTCACGTAGGTAATAGGTGGAGGAGGTAGGATTTATACCAGATTTGCCTAACACTAAAATTATGTTCTTTGCTTCAGATTATGCTGCATAATACAAATTGTCAGTATTATGTAGTGGAACTCTTTTAAATGCAACTTTTGGTTTCCTCATTTAGGCCAAGTTAGAGGTTATGCTTCATCCCCCTCTACTGCAGGGCGTGTCATCCACAAAACTATTGATACTTTGGATCAAATAACTCTTTTGTTTTGGGGGCTGTCCTCTGCATTGTAGGATGTTTGGCCTCATCCTTGACTTCTACTCACCAGATGCCAGTAGCACCACCCCATCCAGCTGTGACAAGCAAAATGTTCCCATGGGAGCAAAATCACTCCCAGTTGAGAGCCGGTGAATCTTAGACAAATCTTAACAACTGTGGATAGTAAAATGGATTTTCAATGAATGTTTATCAGTAACATTCAAAAAGTGTCAGGTATTATCTCCATTCCCAAACTGCCTAGAAAACTTAACGTCTTGATTTTATCAAGGATGATCCTGGGAAATGCAGATTGACCATAAGAATTAGTCATTTTAGTGTTATAACTTCTCATGATGATGTTGTAGGTGATGGGTGGCCTCCCTGTTTTTTATGAATTCACATCTCTGAAATATCTTATTTTTCACTTGTGACTATATTGAAAATCTAGAGAAACAATGGGAAGGAGATAATTTCTACTCCTTTTAACCCATTGACACAACTACTTCATATATCAAAAGACTGACTGCTTCTAAAGTAGTAAGTTAAAACCTCCTTTACAATGTATTTCTCTTATTTTAGGTAAAGTTCTGGTTTCTTTTAAAGATAGTCTTAACAGCATAATTCCATTCACTCTCATGATAAATACACATTTCTTGAGTTGGCAAGGGGATTATTGGCTGAGAGCTCAAATCTCTCTTTGAACAATCCCAGCTACCATATAGCAAAGTGGATAAAAGTGGAATAATTCTAAGCTTTCTTGCAGAATTTCTTGTGGCATGATACTCCTCTTACATTGTAAATTTTCATCTAGTGACCTGGCCTAATAGATTTGTATATTTTACCTGGTCCCTATGGGAATTTCTAGGATTCTTAATGAAGGACAATTGTGTTCTTTCTAGCTTTTCACTATAAAGATGATGCAAAGACAGTGCCTTTATAGGAAATTTATTTATTCAATAAACATATATATAGCATTTATTACATACCAGTCACTGATCTAAGAGATTCATAGAAATTAGCTCATTTAACTCATGAAGTACTTAGGAGGTAAGTCCTACTATTTTTTAATAATCACTCTCCTTTAGAAACAAAGAAACTGAGGCACAGAAATTTTAAATAGCTTACCTAAAGTCACATGGCAAATAAGTAGCCATGGGACTACTAGAATTTGAACATAGTTCAAATAGTGGGCATGCTCAGCAGTGGCCATGCTGGTGCCCCAGAATGTTATGAATCATTTTTTCATAACAACTAGATGGGGAGGTGCTGCTGGTATCTGGTGGGTAGAAGACATAGATAGGGCCAAATATCCTACAATGCAGAGGACAGCCTCCAAAACAATAAGGGAGTCTATTTCTTTTCTAACTCAAAAATATCTCTACATTTCTGCCAAGAAAGAGTTCCCCATTTTTCATATTTTTATTCTTATAAGAATTTTCATAATGGAGCCCCTAGGCCAAGGTTCTGACTGCAGGAATGTATCTGTGTGTGTGTGTGTGTGTGTGTGTGATTTTGGACCAAAGTTTTTATTATTGCATTAGTTCCCAACATTTAAAAAATTGGAAAATTTCTCAGAATAAATATGGATTTCTGGTTTCTCTCGGAATAATTGGAAGACCAAAAAATAACAGATTTAGTTTTCTTATATGGCAACAATCTGTCACAGCTAAAGCAGTTGTACTTTTTATTTGGGACATGCAAGTCCAAAACTCTCTAGTGTCTTACATCTTGCCTGTCTCATTTACTGTTTCTGCCTGCCCTCTGGATGAATTTAGACTGAGCCCTCTACACTAGTCCCTGAAAGATCTGACAGGAGCAAGGCAGAACCTAGATCTCAGAGGACATAGGAGTCCAAGAAGGGACCAATTTCTAGAACTTGAGAATAAGGTGGATTCTTAGGCCCTCTCAGATAAATGTCCAGAGACTAATGATTAAATCTGGGTTACAAATTACAACATAAAAATCAAAGTCAGACATTATGTAAAATTACTATGGCATTACTCTGGAGTAAGTACCATATCTTCCTTTTGATGAGAAATAGGAATTAACTGAATTAACTTAGCAAGTGGGGCAGAATTGATTGATAAATTGGCCCAGATGTGCAGAGTGAAGGTTTGCAAGAGAAGTCTTGTCTTTCTATTATTGGACATGTAAAATGTGGTTTACGTTGATGAAAATTTCATTATATTTCTGGACTTTTTATGTTACTTGAGCTTGATTTTGGCTGAAGAATTATATAAAATGTAAATTTTTCTACACGATTTTCCAGTAACATATAGAGGAGCATATTCCTGGAATTCCATGAAAGGAGAAAATATTTAAGGATTTACTAAGTGGGAGAGGAGAGCTATTAAAAGTGTTTTCATTTTTACTTAGCTAGACACTGGAATTTCACAAAAGTCCAACAGTGGTAAGATAGTTTTTAATATGGAATCATGGAAAATTAGTTAGGGGAAGCAGCTGGGAGACTTTGTAAATGATCTGTAAGTGAACATAAATGACTATGTAGCAAGATTTAAGTAGAGCAGTTAGTGAAATGCTTTGAATCTAAATTTGGAGCACTTAATTTTAAACAAAAAGGGACAATTAAGAAAGAAAGGACCTATGAGTAAAGAAATCTTCAATGTCACACTCAGTCTATTAAATTTTTTTTTTCTATAGAAAGGCAGAAACACTGTAATACCTCTAGGGTCATAATTGCATCAGTCACTTCACGAATGCCATTTTTAAGGAAACATTTTGCAGAAATCCTTACATGTTATAAAAGCACTTATTGTAGTTACATGGATGTACTCACTGGTCTTCTGGTATTCAGCATCAGAAATAGTTTATACTACGGTATCTTGATTGATGATATCCATGAAACTGAGACTAGGTATTTAGCAACTGCAGGTAGGCCAAACTTACTCTGCAATCAGCAAGTCAGTCTGAAAATTAGATTAAAATGTGTTCATAGGTTAAAACCAAACCTTTGTGATAAAAGAGTGGAATTCAAAGCAGTATGAGTAAGGAGAAACTATTTGAGGTCTTCTGGTTAAAGATCTCACCAATTCCCAGATGAAGAAAGCTGGGTAGCTGCTGAACCGCAAGACTTTATATGTCAACATTGTATACTTTCTGGTATGTTTGCCCATATAGTTTACATTGTACATTATATTTATTCTCAAAGTATCTATTGAATAAATTCTCTGTAGTTCACTTTAAGGTATAAATTTTGTCCCTGTCTATTCATCTCTCTATGGCCATTTTCAAGTACAGAATTAACATAGTTTTTGTTTAAGAATTAAAGAGGAATCTTTCCAGGTGGATCTGACTACCATCTAAAGATTTTATTCTAGATGGTCCAAACCCAGGTCATTAATCCAAGGGTCTGTTGGGAAAGAGAATGATTAAGCATCTTATCTATTATCTATTGCTGCCTAAGAAGCCAATTCAAAATTTGGGGGCTTAAAACACTAAATTTACTGTTATGATTATCATCTATTATGATTTTGGACAGTTCATTTGCTGATTTTTCTGCTGGTTTCTCAAGCAATTGTATTCCACTAGAGCAGCAGTCCCCAAATTTTTTGACACCAGGAACCAGTTTCATAGAAGACAATTTTTCCACAGCCATGGGGTGGGGGGTGGGAGATGGTTTTGAGATGAAACTGTTTCATTTCAGATCATCAGGCATTAGTTAGATTCTCATAAGGAGCACACAACCTAGATCCCTCGCATGCGCAGTTCACAGTAGGGTTCCTGGTTCTATGAGAATCTAATGCCACTGCTGACCTGACAGGAGGCAGAGCTTAGGCTGTAATGCTCTCGCCCACTGGTCACCTCCTGCTGTGGAGCGTGGTTCCTAACAGGCCATGGACCAGTATGGGTCTGGTGCCCAGAGGTTGGGGACCTCTGCACTGGAGAATCTGCTAGGCTACAACAGCCAAAATAGTCTAAGTCAGATATCTGGCATATGGTGTGGACTGTTGGCTGGGCAGCCTCCATTTTCCATGTGGCTGCACATCCTCCGGGAGTCTAATGGACTCCTCTTCACATGGCAGTCTCAGGGCAACATTGTCAGTGGGGGTGAAGGCAGAAGTTGCTGGATGTTTTGAGGTCTAGTGTCCAGAACTTGCAGAACTTCAAGTTTATTACATTTGTTACTAGTCACAAAACTAGTCTTGATGCATTGTGTGGGGAGATAGACTCCAATTCTTGAATAGGGAGAGTTGCAAAAAATCTGCATCCTTAAATATTAGACCAGAGGCATTGAGCCAATAGTGGGCATGAAAACGAGGATATCACAAAAACGTTCATCAGAACTAGAGAATGAGGAAACATAGCATAATTTTCAAGGCAAAATGGGGGTGCCCATAGTAGATATTTGAAGTGTCATTCCTATACCTACTTTGATATATGATTTGGGTATGTTTAAACATGTCTAGAGGAGGGAACTCCTATAGAATGTGACCTAAATATAAATTTTTTCCATGGCAGAATGGTAATTTTTTTTTCCGTATGCTGTATATAATATTTGGCTGGAACAGGTATTTCTGCATTTCTTTCACTATAATAGGCTTTTAAATGTTTTGGTTACAAAATTTCCACTCAAACTGAACTTATTAATTCTAAACCTGCATGAACAAAGGATGTGTTCTACTGTTAATTTACTTTTTGTTGAAAAACAAACTCAGAGAAGGATTGTTCTTACAGGAGCAGAAGACAATTATGCATGAATCTTAAAACTCCAGGCATATTTTCTGATATAATGGAGTTGTAAATATGGAATTTCTGGTTTTTTGTTGCTACTCGATGGAACACAAATTAAAGAACCCAAAATTGTTGCAATATTGGTGGTGATTTCAATGAAGGAATCATGGTCCTTAGCATATCTTATTTTTAAAGGAATCTTTTAACAGATTTACATAACCGTGTGAATTGAAGAATGGTTAGTGTGGTATTTTGTGTTGTCTACAACTGACCTAGGCTAATCTTTATGTGATCATTTGATTACTGTACAATCTAATGGATCATGTATTCCCACACAGCACAGTGTCCTGAATAAATTTAATGAATAAACGTGATGATCTGAGTTTATTCTTCACGTATCTACTGTATTCATATGGTGGTCCAGATATTTTAACCAATGAGATCTTGACTTATTTTAGTCTTAGTCTTCATTTGAGATCTTAATTATCACAGATACTAAATCTAAATTGCCTTCTTTAAATTAGATCAGAGGGGTGTGATTGGATTATACCTATAACCAAAGCATCATTTTTCACTTTCTAAGAAAAGTGTGAACGCAGATGCCTATGCCTCCACTCATCACATTAAATTCTAAGTTTATTTCCACTTTGCAAAGGTGAATTTTATTTCTCTTTTGTATTTCATACAACAGCAAGTACACACCACTTTCTATATTTAACATCTACTTGTATCAGGCTTAGGTGTGGCTTCATATTGCATCTCTCCATCCTAAATGATAGTGAGCTAGTAAGTTGATTTTTCTCTCATGTGTAAAATGCCCTGAGGTAGGCAGAACAGGGCTGCTTTGACAGGTCCACTAGTTGCTTCAGGTACCAGCTTCCTTTTAGCTCATCCCTCTGTCACTTCTAGGATGTGCCCCTGTAATCCTAGATGACTAGTGGAACTCCAGATGTCACATGTGCATTCCAGGCAGCAGGAGGAGGAGGGATTTACTCTTCTTCAAGTAAATAATACTTCATTATAACTATTTTTTTTTGAGACAGGATCTCGCTCTGTTGCCAAGGCTGGTGTCCAGTGATGTGATCTTGGCTCATTGCAACCTCCGCCTCCTGAGTTCAAGTGATCCTCCTGCCTCAGCCTCCCAAGTAGCTGGGATTACAGGCGGCGCCACCACACTCAGCTAATATTTGTATTTTTGGTAGAGATGGGGTTTAGCCATGTTGTTCAAGCTAGTCTCGAACTCCTTGGTTCAAGTGATCTGCCTACCTCTGCCTCCCAAAGTGCTGAGATTATAGGCGTGAGCCACTGCGCCCAGGCCATTATAACCTTTTGACCCAATCTTGGTCACATATCTACATCTGCTTCAGAAGCTGAGAAATGTAGTCTTTTAGCTGGGAGCGTGTCAGCTTATTAAAAATTGAGATTCTATTGTTAAAGAAGAAGGAGAGAATGGATATTTGGAGGCAACTATCAGTCTCTTCTACCGTACTTAGTAAGAGTTAATTGAATTGAATAGAAATCATTATGTAGAGATGTCTGATGTGTGCTTTGAGAATCACTAAAACTCGACAAGGTATTTGAAATCACCTAACTTCATACTATTTGTTGCTTCATGTTATTCAAAAATGTAACCTGCATTTAGATTATCAGAAGATACTGTAACCTCTTAAAATATGAATCTATTTATCTTCAATTTCTGTGCTGAAGGCAACAGCTGCATCTTACCAATGAACCCCATCTGATAGAAACATGTGTCTGATTTCTATTTTAGTCTTGGCATAGTAACTGTGAAAGACTTTGGTTGGCGCTTGGTTATATTGCTAATATGTCACCTACTATTATTGCTGCTGCACCAGCTTTTCTGTCACATCTCTTATCATGTAACATATCTATAACCCCTATAAATAGGATAGAATTATATGCTTTAATAAAAAATGCAAATCTTAATTCTATCCCTAAACATATACCTACCCATTGACTTGTGCATTTCACATTTTGTTTTCTATTTTCACTCAAATTCTGATACCATTATTTAAAAACTGTCAAACACTCTAGAAAGACTGAAAAGAAGGAAATCAACTAGAAAATTATGCAGTTGGCAGCATTGTGCTAAAGAATGATAAAACTGTATGTGCTTATTACTTTAAAAACAAAAGATGATTATAATGTTTCCTTTTTTTGGTTTCTTAGACGGCACATTAAATCTTAAAATTCTTGCCTAACTTATCCTTCACTACCTTTAGGTAAAGCATTGTCAATACCCCAAAGCCAGAATCTTACGAGGTTTAAAACAATTTTTTTTTAAAACCAATCTCCTGCACTGGCCGTAGTATTGATTTAATAACTTCCCAAAACTATTTAATAATTATAATTATTTCATTGCTTTGTTATGCTTTTGAGACTTGTACTTAGGTAGACAGGCCCAATGGGTTGAATCTTACTTTTCTAACTGATTCTTAGTTAACTACTATTTTCCATCCAACCCATTGACCTAGGACTTAATTCTCAACTGGATGTATTTTTTAAAACGTAAACTTTGAGTGAAGTATAAAATACATAGAGAAAAACTAATTATTCTAAATGTATATATTGATGAATTTGTGCAGAATGAACACACCTGTTTTACCAGCAAGATAAAAAACAAGAACAGGATGGGTGCACCGGCTCATGCCTTTAATCCCAGCACTCTGGGAGGTCAACCTCGTGTGGATCACCATCCTGGCCAACATGGTGAAACATGTTGAAACATGGTGAAAACCCATCTCTACTAAAAATACAAAAATTACCTGGGAGTGGTGGCACGAGTCTGTAGTCCCAGCTACTTGGGAGGCTGATGCAGGAGAATTGCTTGAACACAGGAGGCAGAGGTTGCAGTGACCTAAGATTGCGCCACTGCACTCTAGCCTGGAGACGGAAAGACTCCATCTCAAAGAAAAAAAAAAAAAAGAACATTATTAGATTCCAGATGCCACTCATAGTCACCTTTTTCTAGACAGTGTCCACTCCCTGACTTGCAGCAAAATAATCAGTGTTACCTATTGTTGAACATTACATTAATATGATTATGCAGTAATATGATTTTGTGTCTGGCTTCTCTCATTTAAAAATATGTTTTTATATTCATAGATATTTGGTATGTGGTTGTAATTCATTCATTCATTTTCTGAAGATTCATTTTTAGTTTGCTTTGCTTTTTAGCAGTTTTGCTATGGTGTGCTTTGGTATCATATTCATTGTAATTATTCTGCATGGAATTTGCAATATTTCTTGAATCTACGGGTTGGTGTATTTTATAAGTTTTTGAAAATTTGCAGTCAATATCTCTTCAAATATTGTTTTGCACCCATTCTCTCTCTCTCTCCTTTCCTTCTGCAAGTCCAGTTTACATGTTAGGCTTTTTCATTTGTCCCGCATTTTTAATACTTTTCCGTGGATGTGTCTTTCCATTCCCCCCTTTTCTTTGTTTATCAATTTTTATATACTCTATCGACCTAGAGCTATTCTATTCTGTTGAACTGTCTTCTTCTGTGTCTAATATATTATTTCCATTTACTATGTTCCTGATTCCAGATATTTTATTTTACAGTTTTAGAATTTCCATTTGATTTTCTTTGAAGGTTTTAGTTCACTGTTAACATTTTCATATATCTTCACTTCGCTTATATTTGTGAATATATTTATCATAATTATTTCAGAATTCCTGCCTGTTAGCACTGAAAATTGGAAAATCTGTGGATCTTTTTTTTTTAATTCTGTTTTTCTTTTGAAAGTTTTCAGGCATGTGGTTTTGTCTTTGATGTGCTAAGTAATTTTTGATTGAGTGCTGGAAATTTTTAATAAAAATTGTGGAGCCTGCAGATGAATTTATCTTCGATAGACAAAAGGGGGAAAAACTAATCTCCTTAAACAAATCAAAGACTGTGCTACTTTGATGCTACATTGCAGCCCTCATATGGCTTAGCCTACCTCTGGTTCACCCTGGATCTTAGAGAGTTTTCAACTGAGTAGATGGAGAGAGCTTCGGGGTCTCATTTTTTTTGAAGATCTCATATTCTATGTTTACTTTTAAAGCCTGGTGAAAATCTCAACCTACTTTTTAGAGATTTTATGTTAGCTTTTAGTCTTCTGCTCTGCACAGTCCCGTAACTTAGTCATTCTTCTAAGGTAAAACCAAGTAATATACTTGAACCCACCTTTGAAATCTTACCAGAAAGGAGCCCTAAGGATTACTAGTTCTTTAGGTTTTTCTGTTTCCTAGGAGTAGCACTCTTTTAGTCCAAAGCCCAATTCTGAGGCTCCTGCCCAACCTTAGAACTGGCAAGTGTCCCATGATAAAAATCAACTATAAAAGTCAGCTGGCTCACTCAAGATTCTCACTTCTCTAGTGTCTTCGACTCTCCGATCTTGGTGACTTATCAGTTTTCCAATGCCTTCAAACAGATGTTTTGAGTATTTTGTCATATTCTCCCTAGCTGTTCTCTGTGGGAACACTGGATTACTGAAAGCTACTCAATTCCACCTGGTATGATATACATTTTAACTCATAATTTTTAAATTTTAGTTTAAATAGTATATTTTATTTGTTACAAATTTGTCCCTCTATCTTTGTAGTCTGCCATTGGCAAGCTTTAAATATCAAGGGTCTGAATGTATACTTAGAGTGTATCTATAGAGGTGATATGGTTTGGATCTGTGTCCCCACTCAAATCTCATGTCGAATTGTAATCCCCAGTGTTGGAGGTGGGGCCTGGTGGAAGGTGATTGCATCATAGGGGCATTTTCTTATAGTTTAACACCAGCTCCCTTGGTACTGTCATGGCGATAATGATTTCTTGTGAGATCTGGTTGTTTAAAAGTGTGTAGCACCTCCCCCTGCCATCTTGCTCCTGCTCTTGCCACATAAGATGTGCCTGCTTCTCCGTCAACTTCCACCATAATGGTAAGGTTCCTGACACTTTCCCAGAAGCCCAGCAGATTCCAGCATCATGCTTTCTGCACAGCATTAAGAACCATGAGCCGATCAAACCTCTTTTCTTTATAAATTACCCGGTCTCAGGTATTTCTTTGTAGTATTGTGAAAAAAACTAATACAAGAGGTATATCATTTCATGAATTAAAACATATAGAAAAGAGTGAATTTCATCAATAAGTGTATATACTAATTAAATAATTAAAACTTTCTAAAATTTATTAAAGCTTTGTGTTATATAAAGTCTTTAAAATTAGAATTTAACTTTAAAATAAATATATAGAAAGAAAAACTTTTCAAAGTCTCAGAAATCTTTATCTGGTGGTACTGGAGGAACAAATGGAGTACATCTTGTGTACATTTGTTTCCCAATCCCTAATTTTATTTTTAAGTGCTTTTCTGATTAACATATGTTATCTTTATACTTGGATATAAAATAGATTTTTTGAAAATTATGATATATCTCATATTTTCTAATTTCTATTTACAGTTTTATCTTTTTTTCTCTCTCTCTTTTTGTTTTTTGGAGATGGAGTTTCACACTTGTTGCCCAGGCTGGAGTACAATGGTGTGATCTCGGCTCACTGCAACCTCTGCGTCTTGGGTTCAAGCAATTCTCCTGTCTCAGCCTCCTGAGTAGCTGGGATTACAGGCATGTGCCACCATGCCCAGCTAATTTTGTATTTTTAGTAGAGACTGGGTTTCTACATGTTGGTCATGCTGGTCTCGAACTCCAGACCTCAGGTGATCCGCCCGCCTCAGCCTCCCAAAATGCTGGGATTACAGGTGTGAGCCACCGTGCCCCCTATCTTTTTCTCTTGAGGATGCTCATCTATGCCTATTAGTTCAACCACCAGCTATACACATTCCCACCCCAGACTACTCCTTTGCACCCAAGATCTATGCATAGGAAAATGTATTGTGATTTAAATATCACATGGAAACTTCAGACTTAAATTGCTAATTCTTCATCTATAACCCATGACTTGCAACTGCACTGAACATGAAGGAAATATATAATTTATGTCAACTCACTGACTTATTGAATGACACCCCTGAACCTGCTCTGATTTTAAACCCTAATCTCTATTCCTTATCTTGGTTAACACAAGGGAGACACCACCCCCTTGAAATTATCCTAGGCTCCAAATATTACTTTTTATTTCTCATTGTAAAAATTGTCTCTCCTTTTCAACAAGAGATTTTCCTCAAATTTCTAGAAGAATTTGTCTTCCTATATCTATTTAAGAATAAAGCACAAAAATCTATCTGGAAGCTCAGTGTCTATTGCGAGAGCTTATTGAGTAATTGATTTCATTCCAGTATGATTGGGAAAAGACATGTCATTTATGTTGGAGAAACCCTCAAATGTCACCCAGTTTTTCCTCAAGGGTTATTCAGTTCAATCAGAAAAGAATCCTTAGGACTTCTTTCTGGGAGCTATAGAACTATCGACTTGATGGAATATGTTTTACGATCTTTATTCTCTTCTCTCTCTCTCTCTCCGTGTGTGTGGGGGGTGGGGGGGCGCGGTGGTGGTGATGGGGTGAGTTCACTAGTAAGTACATGAACTTTTTTTAGTATTGCAGATTTCTGTATAGTAAGTCAGATTTACCTTTTGGCATTCATTGTGTTCCTAATCTATCAGCTCTCCAGTTGAATTTATCCAAAGAATAAATCTCCAAGCTTCAGTCAGGTAAAAATCAGGCAACTAACTAGCATTTCCAGTCAGTGGAGAAGTCCATAGTTTAGGTGGTCCATGCTCCCAGAAGATTCTGTGTGTAACTCTACCACAACATATGTTGTAGTATATTTTACCATGGCAGATATCTCTGCTTTCTGCCTATGAATTCCCTGAAACTAGACACTACAATCACAGTGATAGTATTTAATAAATAAAGAATTGAAAGAGTTGGGTTAGTTAACTGAAATGTTTAGGTTTAAAATAAAGGTTTGCCAAGCAAAACATACAGTTTTTGAGACTTTTAATAAGAACTTTTTCAAAAGGATATTAAAAATATATATATATGTATTTTTAGGTTCATGCTTTTTTAAAACCACGTTTCATTAAATTAACAAATTTTTATTGAGTAAGTGTTACACATGGGTTTAAGAAGCAGTTATACATCAACAAGCCAACCGACTGAAAAACGACCTGTAACTTCTGAACTGATAATAGAAAACAAACATTAAACATAAATGTAATAAATAAAGACATTATATAATGAGGCGGAAGATAATAAATGCTATGAACATGAAGGCAAATTAGAAAAGGGTGAAGAGGATTGAGAGTGTTGGGGAAGAAGTTCGGTATGTAGCATTATATGTGTTTTTTTAGGCCTCATTGATAAGATGTGATTTGAGCAAAGACTCGGAAAAAATGTATTAGTTAAATAAATATTGACAGGGAGAATGTTTGAGATAGAGGAAATAACTAGAGCAATGGTTATTGCTCTGATATGGTTTGGCTCTGTGTCCCCACCAAAATCTATCTCGAATTGTAATCCCCACGTGTTGAGAAAGGGAACTGGTCAGAAGTGAATGGATAATGGGGCAGTTTCCCTCATGCTGTTCTCATGATAGTGAGTGAGTTCTCATGAGATCTGATGCTTTAAAAGTGTGGCGTTTCCCCCTGCCTTCTTGCCTCCACGTAAAGAAGGTCCTTGCTTTCCCTTTCACCTTCCACCATGATTGTAAATTTCCTGAGTCCTCCCTAGCTGTGCAGAACTGTGAGTCAATTAAACCTTTTTTCTTTGTGAAGTACCCAGTCTCAGGTATTTCTTCATAGCAATGTGAAAACAGACTAATACAGACTCCAGTGAAGAAAACCAAGTAGTTCAGTGTGACTGGAATGGAATAAAGACGAAAAGGAAAAGTAATGGAAAATGAGATGAAATAAGCTCCAGTTAACATCAGGATTCTGAGGTCATTCGAAGAATCTTGGCTTTATGCTAAGAGAAATGCAGTGTCATTGCTGAGTTTGGATAGTGATGTGACATGATCACAAGTACATGTTATAGGATCACTCTGGTTGCTGTAGTAATAATACTGCAGGGGTGAAGAATAAAATCAGGTAGATCTGCTAGAAGGGTATTGCAGTGGTGGTGGGAGAAGATGATCGTTCTGATCAGGATGGTAACAGCAGAGGTAGTAAGAGGTGGTTAGATTCTGAATGTTTTAAGGTGAAACTGATGGGATTGGCAGATTACTTAAGGATGGCTTTTGTCCTGAATAACTGAAGGAAAAAAACTGTCAAAAGGTGGGGAGTAAAAGGCTGTAGGTAGACTGGCTTTTGTAGAGATCATATTAGGTTATATATTGAATTTGCCTATTAGATATTTACATGACTATGTCAGGTCATCTGTTTAGGAGAGATATTTAAGCTAGAAATATACACTGACAGTTGTAAGCATGCATATGCTACTTAAAAGCCATGGGATTATATGAGATCCCAAGGAAGGGGGCATAGATATGGAAAAGAGAAGATCAAAGAATGAGTTCTAGGGAAGATCCGAATTAAAAGCTTGAGAAAGGAGGAAGAAGAAGTAAAGGAGATGGCAAAGGAGGTACCAGTCAGGTAAGAGGAAAACAAAGAGACCATGAACTAGAAACCAGGTGAAGAAAGTGCACCAAAGAAGAGGAAATAAATAATCAACTGTGTTGATTTCTGGTAAGTTAAATAGGACAAAAACTGGGAAGTGATCATTGCATTGAGTATCAGGGAGTTGCAATAAAAGCGATGAATTTGGTGGTAGAGGTTGTGGTGGTGAGAACGCAGACTAGAATGAATATAATAGAGAATGAGAAGAGAGGACACAGAATAAAGTCTGTTGAGGAGTTTTGCATAAAAGGGAACAAAAGATGAAAAAAAGGTCATCTTAAGATGTGAGAAGTAACAGCATATTTGTGTTCTGATGGGAAAGGTCCACCAAAGAGTGAACGATGGATGTGAAGGATGGGTAGAATTGCTGGATCTACGTCCTTGAGTAGAGAGGAATGATGGGAACTTGTGTGAAAGTCAGAGTTTTATTTAGAAAAGAACTTGGAAATGGCCTTGAAAATGACATCAGGCAGGAAAGCAGAGTATATGCATTCATGTTCTGGTAAATGTGAAGGGTAGATTCTTTGGAAGTTCTCTTCTGATTGCTTCAGCTTTTTCAGTGAACGGGAAAAAATGTCATCAGCTGAAAGTCAAGACAGAAAGAGGGTGTGGAGACTTGAGGAGTAAGAAGATGTGAACTACTTGTCTAGGAGAATAGAAATGTGAATGCACTAAAGACATATTTAACTATCACATGACATCATTAAGGGCCCACTGCAGGCCATGAACATGAGTATAAAATGAGACCAGTCCATACGATGGAGTGTTTTTCACTAGCCAGATTCAATAGTTAGAGTGTGGGGACAGAGGAGGAAGAGATTTGGATTTAATCAGAATAAAGATAGGGGCAAGAAAATTAAGGGTTATATGCAAGGTAATGATTATAATGCTTGACCACCATGGAGGTTGTTTTTTGTATGTTTTTAAATTTCAGGTTAAATATAAAGAAATCAAACAGAATTCTTATTTTGTATAAACAAAGATAATATTTCCTGGAAATGGGAAAACAATAATGTGTTCATTAATCATAACATTAAATTTTTAAAAATTGAAAATTTAATTTTATTACATTTAAATGTTTTGTCTGAAGTATCATCATCTGTTTTCAGAACTTCAGTGGGATATCGCCTTTCATATTTCAGCAACTGATTATTTTGTATCTATTCTCTGAATGGAAGTATATTAACTGCATAGCAAGTGAAGTTTAAAGACAAACTCTCTGACTTTCCAGCCATTCAAAGAGTCTTTTGCATCAGGTAATGTTTAAGGAAAAACTGGAATAGGATAAGATAATAGATAACACATTGAAGAGCATTGAATTCACTTCTAAATCTCATTTCCAGAATTAACATTAGAACATATACATATATATATCTCCATGATTTAGCTGACCATTGAAATTATGCTGAAAATCTAGAAAAAAGAAAACTGCATATCGGATGAAATTAATACATCTTGTAAATAAGTACAAAACAGACTTTCAATAATCCTGATACTAGAAGAAGCAATGCAAATGAATGTGTATATTTCTTTTGCAATATTGTCTATTTGATTTGGCCCATTAGTTGGAGAAAAATATTTAATTGATCTTTAACATGGTACCTAATTGGTTATTTCCCATATGATTAGTTAGAAGACTCATTTCTCTCTAACTTAGCATTCTTATGAGTATTAAAGGAAGTTTATTTCAATATAATTATATTGCAGGGTCTCTTAACCTGAAGTATATGAACTCCCTCATATTGTTTTGCAAAAGTGTTGTGTGTATGTGTATGTGGGTACTTATGTACACACTTGATGTTAGAGATCCCTACTTTTACAAGCTGCTCCAAGGCCTCTTCGACCCTCCTAAATAGTACTGACAACTCATAAGTTAATGATAACAGAGCCACATGTTATCATTGATAACAGAGCCACATGTTCCTATGATCTAAAGAGAATTAATTTTATTTCATCCTAAATCTATTACAGAAAGGGTAAAAAATTGTCTGGACTATTCTAATTTGCATATAATGAAACTAGGTTACTAAAGGAACAAGCAGATTTACCCAAGTCACCCAATAGGCAACTGTGTTAAATACAAAAGCCACATTTGAAAAATTCCCTCTCCAGTGGACTAACCAGGAGGCTGCAGTTTTTCAGCTGTGAGCAATTGGCTACTGATAATCTTGTTCATTAACAAATCAAGCAGCTGTTCTGATCTTCAGAAAAGCCCCTATGTTGTCCCTAAATACTCCAGTACAAAATCAGTGTAAACCAATTAAGTTACATGATGGAAGAAGCATGAGATGTATAACTGATGATTCACTTAACCTCAGCCCACTCTTCCTTCAGCTTTCTCAATAATCATCAACCTCCAGAAAAATGATAAGCTTTTATATCAAACTTGAATATATATGTGTCTGTATATATATATATATATATACACACACACACACACACACACACACACACACACACACTACGGTGAATTCTATCATTTAAAGAGAAACATTCATTTAAAATAAATTTAATTTTTTGTGGCTACCTGAACTTTAATCATTTTTAACACTGAAAAAATATTTTATATCAGTGATTGAAGGTAACCTATGGCTAAAGATTTTATTATTTATGTTAGGATATCTGTTTGCACTTTAAAGGTATAAATAGGCAAAAATGGTGGAGATATTATTTTTAAATTATATTATTATAATTGACTCAAGCTACCAAAATGTGCTTAATTCATATATGTCAAAAAGAAATCTAAATTACAATTTAAGAGGTGTGTCAAATTTAACACAATTATACATATTGTTTATATTTTTCATACAAATGGAATAAAGCACATGTTCTATCTCAGCCTTTTTAGCTATTAGTATTTTAGAAATAATTCAGATCTAAGTTCACTTTGTAAGAGCTGAAATAATCTTATCTATCCACAGCTTTTTAATTCTTCTTTACAATTTTTTCTTTCTTTTGTTCAGATAATATCAAAATTTCAGAAATGAGTCACACAACAAACCAAATTTTAAAAGCTGATTATGAAAATATACTTTAAAAATAATAACCTTTTGTAAAGAATATACACTTTTAAAAGATATTTGCAAGAGGTGTTAATGCCAATAGTTTTAAAACATTAGTTTTAAATGTTGGTTTTAAACATTGGCTTATCTACTATACTGGTTTTCATCTTGCAAAACTACTTTGAATTTTGGTAAATATTAATTTTAAAATCATAGAATTTTTAGAACTTCAAAGACCTCTCAAGTTTCTTGGTTCCAACTGCTTTATTTTACATTCCTAATAAAAGCTCATTAAGAAAATAATCTGATTTTTCACATTTATTTCTAAAAGGAACACACATTTCTATGCTTGGTCACTCAGCCTAGCTCTCTCAATAAAAGGAATGACCTTGAATTGAACTACAGAAAGTAAATGGAAGAAAAGTTTACTGAAAAAAGTTTAGGAAGGATACAAGAGATTAATGCCTCTATTTGTGTTGGACACCCTTCCTTGTGCTACATATTCAAAGTGATGGGATCATGTTATTTGTTGTATTTTTCAGATCATTTGCAATGTTAATTTATATGAGTTTGATATCGCTTTTGTCTTTTAGTTGTGTGTTATTCTGACAAATCCCTGGGGAAGCAAAGGATTTATATGCTTTGTGTACACGTTCTGCAGACTAAGCGCTCTGGCATAATTATTTTTGGCACTCGCTAACTGATTAAAACATCCAATTTAACTCATGATCAGTAAGATTAAACCTTTTTAATATACCTCAAAAGTAAATTATCATTTACTACTCAAACATCCCTTTCTGCACATACCCCAATAAAGCTGTTCTTTTTTTGTTAATGCACCTTTTAACGAGGATTCCCTTTTATTTCTTCCTTTGGGCAAAACTGCCTTATCCTTTATAGAGAGGTAGGAACAAAGATGAGATGGAGGCTGACTAGATAAGTACATGGATTTCTAATGTCATACCAATTACAAGTCTTTATTTTTGTGACATTCTGTAAAGAATTTGCTGTTGAAGAAAACACATTCCTGCTTTGTGTTTATTTGATGTACAGATAAATGTGAATGGTTAAGAATAAATAATATTTGGAAAAAAATACTTACATGACAGGTAAAAAGCTTGTGTCATCCTTTATTTAATTCTACATCATTTACTTTTTAAAATTTATATTCAGTCTTGCCATGAAGCCCATTTAGCAGAATATTTAAAACATTGTTCAATATTAGAAGCATTTGAATGGAGAAAAAATGTTCCCAAGGATTAAAAAAAAGCATGGTATGATCCTAAATTAGAATAATTGCAATTTGCAAGTCCCCTAACCTGCTGAGGATCCTTGCAGGGGTTCATCACCATAATGAGAGAGGAGGAAAGTAAAATGTAATAGATAACTTGCATTGGTTAAGTTGGGGCTTCATGGAGTTTTGAACAGTCATAGGTGTAAGCACCTCACACACTGGGGGAGGTAGGAACAAACTCAGATTAGTAGAATCCTCCTGTGTGGATGCTAGAATATTTTTGTGTTCAAATATCCTCGTTACTGTCTTTTATGCATAGGATTAACATCAAATGAAATAAGAATTACGGAATAGAGCTTTAGATAGAAAATAGGTCAAGTTAACACAATAAATATCCTGTCAAAATTTTGATCCAGATTTACAAATACTTCACCAGATTGCTAATAAGCCTGTAACCATGCATGTAAATATTTGAACAGTATGAAAAATGCATCTGAGTTAAACAACACTATTATGTTCCAAATAGGTTGAACTACTGAAATATTGTCATAAACCAGGCAGAAGGGACACTTTTCTGGAATATGTGCTAGATAGACCAAAACCACTGCCAAAAGTTGCTTTATAAATTGTCAGGAAATTAAAATCTCCAAGTAGAGTAAATCAAGCAGTTGGTTACAAAAATTCTAAGAACTAGAAAAAGCAAGCTTACAAAAACTTAGCATAGATTTCCCAGTTTGGGATCTGTAAGTGTTGGAGTCTTCTGAAAGTACCAACGGAAAAATTGGCCATTCCTAAAAATACCCTTAAAATTATTATATCCACAGGGTGGTCTGCTCTCCGAGATATGTTCTGGATATGGGACTATCTTGAGAAGCCACTAATAAATGTGATCTTTTATTAGTTTGTGTTATATGTTTGTGCCAGCACTCTGAGCCTCAGGGGCTGCACATATGCATAAGCTCAGTGGGCAAATAGTTTCTCCATCTCCTCATTTAACATAAAATTAGAGAATAATTTACTGTTGAGGCATGTCATACATATTTCAAGGTTAGTGTAAAGCTTCTATGAGAGCTATCAAATTTCCATTGTATCATAGGACCTAATCTATGATCTTGATTTTTTTCCTCAAATTATTTATTTGGCCAAATATGAGAATAAAGACTTAAAGTAAAATGTTTGTTGAAAAAGCAAAAACAATAATAATAAATGTTCTACTTTCTTCTGATTCTGTCCACCATTATACCTAGTTTCTAATGCATTTTCTTGATACTAATTGATGAAATAATAATTGGCATTCTTTTCTAATAAGAAGCAAGTTAAATTACTGATAAAACCATCTGTGAAAATGCAATATTTTATCACTTTCCAAGGGTGTTATCTATTTTTAACCAAGAATTAAAACTTAACTTTGAACATGGGAGAGGGTAAGCTTGTTGTGCTTTTATTTTCATAAATTGGTGACTTTTGGCACAGGTGCCAAAAAGAGAACAAGAATAAATGTCTCAAGCCTTGGTTGTTAGGGTCTGATCATAAGCATTGTGGTGTAGAATTCATGGATTATTCATGTGTAATTACAGATAGCTATTGTGCTCCTTTAAATCATCCCTATGGCCCATTATGGCTCATAACAACTGAAATAGCAATTGTCATAGTAAGGTTTGGGCTCTGTCATAGAGTGTGGACTCTAATCAATAATGATGAATGGTAAAATTTTACATCAAGCAGTCCAAAGTCTGGTTGGCCCTCTCCATAAATCTGTACAAACACCAAACAGAGCAGCTGCAGAGTCTAGAAATTTAAAAGCCAACACTTGCCTTACCCCCTACAAGCATTTACCTTTGTAAAAGTTAAAAAAAAAAAAAAAAGGCGGGGGAAGGAAAGGAAATGCTCAATATATCAATTCTAATAATTCACATGCTGTTAGAAGAATTTCCCTCCTTTTTAAATGGGAGTGAACCCTACGTTGTTTTCAAGGTCAATTTCAGGTGAAAGGGGGGTCATCTAGAGGTCACTTCAGCTCCCATGCAGGTCAATAACGCCTCTTCACTTCCATAGCAGACAAGCTGCTCACACCCAATCAATCCACCAACGCGGCTGCTGCACCAAGCGTAATGAACAGTGAATAAATGTAGCCTATCATCACAAAACATGCTTTTTAAGTACCTTTCCTTTTCATGTAAAACCTCTCGCTGTCAAATTCTACATTCACTCATCCAGCAGTGAGTAGCAAAAGTGAGAAATCAGACTCTCATTGGGGTTGGTAAAAGGTCACAGCTGACAGACACGGAGGTTAAACTGCCGAGTTAAAATACTGTTCATTACCCACTGCAGCTTTTTGCTAACTACACTTCTTTGTGTTATAGTCAAGCAGTACATCAATATGCCCCTCCTCCTAATTTATTAGCAATTGTTGAATTGCATGGGGTGGAGGCTAAAAGAGAAATTGATGTCTTATATGTGTGCATATATATATATATATTTTCTTTTGCCCTTTGAATACTTCTAATTCCGTATCTATTTTCAGACTCAATACCGTATGTGACAGCGTGTCTACTTGAGATGTACCTTAATTATTAGGGAGACATAAATTCTAAGATCAGAAGAGACTAGACAGTCTAAATTCCAAAGGGCTGGGGTCAGTTGTTTGGAGACTTTTTTTTTTTCCATTCAGATTTTTCTCTTAAAATAATTGCATATGGGACATTTTGATTTTTTCACTTAAAGAAATTTGATTAAATATATGGGGACCTATAATTTATACCAAAATTGCAAAAAAAGCATATTGAATGAAATGTTTAAAATTCAATGCATTAAAAATTGTAAGATATTCTTATGCTGATAAGGTTAGCCCCTGTGAAACACATTGTCAGTCCAGAATACAATCTGTTATTTTTGAGAAAAGGGGGTAATACCTGCATTTTAAAAAATTAATTCTGATATAGTCAAAGGAGTCTTTAATAGCAGTGAGTAGTCACCGGAGTTTAAGTGGAAACAGTACTTTTTCTGAATTCAGTTGACTAAATGAAATGGTTGGGTATGAAATCTGAATGGATTAGAACACTTTTCCAAAAATAAAATTTTATTCTTTGATTAATCAGTACGTAGGTGGAGTTCCCTTTATTGAAATGCAGAGGCTTTATATTTAAAGATACCCACGTAAAAACAAGTCTTAGAGTAAACCAATACAAAATCACAAATCATGAATTAAATAAAGGTTTATTTACACGCTCTCTACAACAATAATTTGACTCAACGAAATTACCATTATCTGTTTACATCTTTAAAAAATGCATTCTGAGATTTATCCTAGAAAAATATATCTTTCCCCCCCCTCCTGCATGCCTTCTCTCTCAGTGGGACCGAAAATAAAATGTTATGACTTAAATCACAAGAGGCTAACATCATTTTTAGCAACAAGGGCTGCATAATTTCAAGACTATGAGTGAGTGGCTGACTTTAACTAAAATGTTTCAGTTCTGTGCGTATATAGGTACATAAATAATTCAGAATTAATCCCTGCAGAGGGGACAATGGGAATCGTAAATTATCCATGTGCCGTCCTCAGCATTAGAAGCAATGAACCTATAGTAACAAACTATGAGTGTTACTCATTACATACATTTCACAGACACCTTAACCTTTTGAATATTAATTTCCCTCTGCAGCTTGTAGCTAGCCAGTATCATTTTTTTTTTTTTTAATTTTCCTTCCCACTCCTCTTGCCTTCATTTCCTTCTCTCTCTTTCATGAAACCTCCCAAACCGTAGTTAAGCTACAGCTACTGAGTAGATGTATTGGAATACATTGATTTGTTACTGAAAGGATTTTTTCTTAAGCTGCATGTTTTTTTTCTATAAAAATCTCTTAATATTACATGTAGCATTTCTGCAGAGTGCAAGATGAGGTGTAACAGACAGACTGCCTTTATGAAGACAAACGACGTTGCAAATGTGGGCCAATCTAACTCCATTGGGGTTGACAATGTCCTTTGAATTTCACAAATATATATCATGCTTTTTGTTTAACTAGGAAGATATTGCAGAATTGTCATACATTTCATCTGAAGAATTAAAATAAAGATAAGTTTAAAAGACCAAGATAGTTCTCAGTTATAAAATTTGGTAGGTCTTCGTAAATTAGAGAGTTTATTTTTAAAATGATTTAATGAGATAAAACAATTGGTGTTCTCTTTTTGTCTCTAAATTACACCCCTCACTAAAAAACATTCTAATAAGCTTTATAACTTTTATTTTGAATAATACTGTAGAAAGAAAAGGAGATTTTTTTTCTGGTATAATGCATTATGCCTCATTCCTGTCTATTAGATAAATTGAAATTTTTGTCATGAAAAAAATTTTTGTGACAAAATTTACAAAATAAATATGAATATATATTTCTTTATAATTATATACACATATATACATGCATATATGTATTACATATAGACACATGAATTTATACGAACAGTTATAAATCCCAGCATTCAACTGAACTATACATAATATGAATGGGGGCCAACGTATGTAGCTGGAGTGAAATTGGATTCAGCATCATGCTTTTCAGATATTTCAACAAGCCCTTCCCCAGCAAAGCTGTGTGGCTCACTCCTTCATCTTTCTATACCTTCCACCAATGCCCAATTTAAAATTAGAAACCCGCCAACATTCTCCTAGCTTTCTTTCCTTGCTTTCTTTATCTCTGAAGCTCTTTTAATTCTGACATAATATATTTTTAGCTGATATATTTATTGTCCAGGTTGTACGTTCTTTGAGAACAGAGAGTTATGTTGATTTTGTTCACTGCTTTATCTTGAATACCAAGAGAGATAGTAGAAGCTCAATAAATGATGTTGAATAAATGAATCATGGTAGTAAATTTGAGGTGTCTAGAATTATTTGAGTTCACTCTAATCACTCTGGTCCTAGCATGTCTTACTAATGAGTCTAATAAGGACATTCATCCAAGACAACACTCTCTTTCTGTGGCATCACCTTACCCTCCACCCCATCTTTTCCCCTTATATGTTACTTTAGGGCATCCGTTGCCTTCAGACTCTCCCTGACACTGCTTTTATTAAAATTAAAGCTTGCTCTCAGTAGAAGTCTAATATCATCCATTTCAATTTGTTCCATAAAATGCAATTGCATTATCTGATATTGCACAGTTTAAAGAGTTGTTCTCTATTAAGGAAATTTTCAGTAAGAATAATTAAATTAGATGGAGTCTTTATTTTTTTCACTTTGGTTGAGCACACACTTTTTTTTTTGTCTTGTTTTCAATTCATATAATGTAAATTTCCATTTCCTTCTCATACGTATAACGGCAATCCTGTCTACGGTTCATTTAAACAAATTGGAAATAGCCTTACCAGTAACTGGGGAGGGGCTACCAGGCATGTGAACTCCCACACTTTTTCAGGAGAGGCAAGTTAGAATTCTTAATATGTTGAATGAGCAATAAATTACATTTTCTTATTAAAACAAGACATCTCTTCCTAAAGTACAAACAGTTCTTTGAAGTGACCGAAGACTGGGTTTAGAACTTACTTGGGAAAAAGTTTTTGTATTTGTGAAGGAAAGCAAAGAAAATTTTTTACCTTTTAACACAGGAGAGGGCTGAGTTGTGTTTTATGGCATCATGTTGGCATCAGGGATGTGGATGCAAAATTATGATTAGGAAATCACAATTCATAAAAAATAACATATAGATTCTTTCATAATGCAATTTTATGAACAGACCATGGTTAATGCTACAATGTCTGATTAAACCATTTTTCCCATATTTGTGTGAAGGTCTGAAAGCAAAGGCCCCATATATAATTCATGGCAGCTTTTCTACACCACGTTCTGAGCATGTCATTTAAATATAACTTTGGGGACTGTTCTTCTTTGTAACCCAATCCTTTGTCTATCCATTTAGCAGAAGTTATCACTTAGTGAAGAATGACAATGCTGTAGCAGGAATGAATCTCAGTCCTTAATCAGAGTTATGTAAAAAATGTAGTATTTTAGGCCGGTTGTGGTGGCTCATGCCTATAATCCCAGCACTTTGGGAGGCTGAGGTGGGCAGATCACCTGAAGTCAGGAGTTCAAGACCAGCCTGGCCAACATGGCGAAACCCCATCTCTACTAAAAATACAAAAAGTAGCCAGGTGTGGTGTCAGGCGCCTGTAATCCCAGCATATTCGGGAGGCTGAGGCAGGGAGAATCATTTGAACCCTGGATGCAGAGGTTGGAGTGAGCCAAGATCACACCATTGCACTCCAGCCTGGGTGAGAGAGCAAGACTCTGTTTCAAAAAAAAAAAAAAAAAAGTGTAATATTTTAATTTTCTATAACTGAACTTAAGTTTTAACTCAAGCCTTCATTTGGAAGATAAAGTCAGTCAGGGTGTCCTCTACCCATCTCTGTGTTTTATCTACATTTCCGGGTGTTATGCAATGGTAAGGTTTTGGAGTATGGGAGTGTTGCTCACCACCACTGCTGTCACCTAACCTGGCACCTGCTGGGACATCTATTTACCTAATGGGCTTTGGCTTTTGGATCAAGCACTTATCTCCTGTATTATTCCCCTCTGCATTACTTGGCCTTTCTTAATGTCCAAATGACCCCCTTTTTCTACCAGATACTTTAGCCTCTTTGTTGCACAGAACACTGTAATATTTTTGCCTCTTGCTGAGGCCACAGGAAACTTCCACTTGTCCCTATGACTTTCTGGATCATGAAGCTTTTGAGTTCATGTCAGTCAGAACCTTCTGATAAGACATGCCACTTAGCCATCTTTAATCTCCCTCTCCTGGACTATCTATACTGGATGAGAGCGTAACACCAGGATGATGTAGTTGTTCTGATCACTATATTAAATGCAAGCAGTGAGCACCAATCCTCTTTGTCCTTTGATTTTTCTATGCCCATGTCAACACACTTTTCCCTCTGCCTTCCTCTTCTCTTATCACTCCTATAAGGAGCAGGACACTAGAATCTGTTTGTGAAACAGACATCTAGAATACAGTTACTGAAAGTACTTACAATACTTGTAATAATCTCTCAGGATGCCATCAAAATTTTCAGAAAATACTGTTATAAAGTGGGCATATTTATATAGCGAAGTAGCTAGTAAGGTGAGTTATCAGTAAGATAATTTGTTACCCCACAATGAAATATGTGATAAATGGGACAATTACTTTAGTTGGAAGCAGAGGAAACACATCTCTTTCTGTAGAAGGTAATGGGAGCAGAAAAAAAAAGACAGCCCTCTCTGCAATCTATCACAGTATCCCCTTGAAGAGTAAATATTAGCAAGAGATGATTTTAAAGTGAATAAACCAACTCAGAAGAGTAAAGAGTTACAACTTGCTGAAGAACCAGGTTTCCCGCAGTCCAGAGGAAAATAGTTTCCCTAATTTTCCTATAGTTTTTTAGGGGTATCATTTCTGATGGTAGCCAGATTTAGTAGGCACAACTATGATTTAGTAGACATGTATCTTCTTGGGAAACATTCATGTTTCCCTTTTCATAAAATCATCCTCAGTCTGCAGAGTAAGACAGAAAGTAATAAACTTATGTCCTTGTTAGGCACTTTCATCATTTTCCCTTTCCAAACAAAATATAAATACATAGGTGTTGAGTTTCCGTTTATAATACCACCCCTTTAAATGTTCAGTTATTTACTTAGGAGCAAAAAGAGAGAAAACGGCAGCAGGCAAATCTGCTATTTAGTAATATGCCATAAGCAAAAGATCAAGTAATATGGCTAAAATATCTTCACAATGAACAAAAGCCAAGCATTCCTATTAAATCAGGTAAGTCTTGTATGTAGGCCTGAAGCGGGAAAAATTGCAATGTCTTTTCAAAAATTCAAGTTGTGATGTGTAGTATTATGAGATTGTTAAAATTTGTATGCATAGCTAAATCAACTCTTTTCTATGAGTAGAACAATCAAGGTAATTTGGAATGTATAACGGAGACCCTGTTGCCAAAGTACTGTTACTGCATGTGATGGGGAATATACCATGTTTCTAGCCATTTTAATACTTTGCACATAGTGAATGCCAAATAAATGCTTGCTGAACCACTGAAGAAAACCGTTTCTCCCTGTACACATAACTGCCCTCAAATTATTGATTTCTGAAAGATTTTAGGTTAGTCCCTAAATATATACCATCTGTAGTAACATAGTCTATTGGCTTAAAACATGATAATGTAATAAAATGCAAATACCTGGCAGAGAGTTAACATAGATGTTACCTATGCCATAGATGGTTTCCCTGAACATTATAAGAATAAATGTAAGACGGTCAGTAATGAGACCATTAAGTTACTAAGCATCTGGAGATGGAAGGTGTGTTACCAAGATAAGAAAATAATTTTTTAAAATGCAGAAACTGGTGACATCAAAGGGAAACTTAACTTATTTCTCACTTTTGGTCTGCATTATTAATGTTCTCATTTAAAGACTAGATAGTGACTACAATCAATGATTTCAAACTTCAATGTTCATCCTGAGAAAATTAATATCTGCATTATGCTATTGTAGGGAGGTGTATAGAGGGGTTAATATTAACCGACACAGTATAAAGATAGCTATGAAAGCAGTGATTGTAGCCATGAAAAATATAGGGATTGCTAAAAAGTACTCTTTTCTTTGCTTATAGTATTGCTAAAGTAAAACTCTACTCAAAAATACAAATTATATAGCAATGCAGATGCAAAGCAAATTTAGGTGGTGTTTTCCCCAAAGTGTGAGTGCATTCTTAAAATATTGGAAATAATAATATCATGTGTAATGATAAAATAATATAGTAAGTCGCAATGTTATACAAAAACTTTTCAGTGAAATTAACAAAAATATGCATTAAAAATCAAAAATTGTGAAAAAAATTCTAAATTTAAGAATTATATAGCTGTAACATAAAACTACTAGGATATTTCTAGAAGTGAAATCATACTTAACACCCAATTTGCCTTGCCCCACTTTTATCCTTATAATTTTATAATCTACCATGCTCAAACAATGTGTCCAAGGCTAGTGCTTCTCTGAGATAGTATTTCTGGGAATGAACTTATAATACTATCAGACATATTATTGCTGCCAACTCTTGGTAATAGTGCATCGAGAAAGGGCTACAACTTTATTGTAGAAGCCGAGCAAAACTATTGGAAATGTTAAAATCTGGAGACCCTGGAACTTTTACTTCTCTATTTTTTATATACTTGGGTATGTACACGTATACATAAACACAAACATATATAGCTACATATGTGACTCAAAGAAAATAAACTTCCAGAGGTCAAGTACTATATCATATACATGGAAATACAATTCATTAAATAATTCCTATATAAAAAGTGTTTTATGCATTTTATGTGCCTCATGGTACTCAGAACTCTGTAAATTCTCTAAAAATTTAACACCAATGATAATCCACCAAAGTTGGTGTTATAGGATATCCTTATATATATTTTTCCTAGTTTCTGATTTCTAAAGGGCTCCACAGGTCCTTTTGAATTCCCCTTCCTTTAAGTTCATGGATGATTACAACAATATCTTAAAAGTTGATGAGTCACTTAGAATCTGAAGAAGAAATTGATCTACTCAACATTTTTCATAACCAGCCTTGGGTCAGAAATTTGAAAAAGTAACAGATACAATGGATATTTGGGTATTTTTGAGGGATGTCATTCACTAGACAGAGGAAACTAATACCAATTTATTGAGTTAATAAAAACATCCAGATGAATTAAAATATTTATTTTTTTCAATTTTGTATTGATACATAATATTGTACATATTTATGGGGTATGTGTGATATTTTGTCATGCATGAATATGTAATGATCAAATTGGGTTATTTGGATACTCATACAAATACTCAAGATACTTATGCAAATACTCAATACTCATGTAAATACTTAAGTTATGGATATTTCAAGTCAGATTATTTGGGATATCCGTGACCTTCAGTATTTATCATTTCTATGTTAGAATGATATCCCAAATAACCTGACTTGATCATTACAAGTTGAGAACATTTCAAGCTCTCTCTTCTAGCTACTTTGAAATACACAATACATTATTGCTAACTATAGTCATTCTACTCTGCTATAATATTAAGACTTATACCTTCTATCTCACTGTATGTTTGTACCCATTGACCAGTCTCTCTTCTTCCCCCCAATTATTGAAAATCATAAGAAAAAATTTCGACTAGAAAAATTTCTTCAAGTTCAAATTAAGTATGATAATTGCCCATTTCCTTCTTGGAATTAGTCTACAAGTTCCTTTTTTGCAGGAACTTTGTCTTTTTAATGATTATATCCCTTGTGTCTGAGACACAATATTCAGTTGATATCAGCTGAAATGATGAATGAATGAATGACTGAAAAGCAATTGATATACTTGCTTAGTTCATCATCAAGTTGTAAACACTTGAAAGTTTTGCCCAGCCAGAACACATTCCATTATACAACAAATTGTGGGAATAAAATGGATAAGGTCATAATATTGTGAATGTAATATTTTTGTATGGTGTTCATTCAAAATAAAATCTTTGCTTCAGGGGAAAATATGAATCAAATTATTTTTATCTTTTCACAATGTTATAATGCATATATAGACTCTCAAATGTTTTCATTTATTAGGGGGACAATTTTATTTTACTTAACCTTTCTCCAAATTTATGTTAAAATTAAATACGGAGTATATTTTATAAGAAAACTCTGAAGTCAAATTTAAAAAAAAAAAAACTCAGATTTCCTGGTGAAAGAGAAAAACTACCATGCTTGAACATTTATTTTGTAGCTTATGTTAAATGAGCATGAGATAATTGTGTGCTTAAAAAGAATGAATCAAGTAAACCCACTTGACTGTGACTTACAGATTACATGGTTTTCCTTCTTAGAGGAAAAAAAGCTCCTCACAAACCACAGTCCAATTATTCAATTTCCCTTACTAATTATGGAAACTACTCATTTCTTGGCCTCAAACAGTAGATGATACATCTATTAAGAGTGACACAAAATTTGTCACTATCTATGGCTCATTTTATTCAATGTAAATGTTTCTGGAAAACAAAAATAAGTAGTCTAGAAATTTCTGCATTCAATGTGTTTAAGATATGCATAATTTCTGCTGTGTGAGTTTTGGTTCATGCCGTCCTCTAAACAAGGTTGTAGGGTATTCCTGTTGTCCTCTGGGACAGTAAAAATACAGAAAGACAGCAATTAAAACATATCTATAAACATGTTTTTTTCCATGATAAAAACTGATGTTTAAGACATCAATTAAGTATAATTAAATTAAGCCCATATTTCATGTTTTTACAACTATCATTTGAAAATTATATTAATTTCTTTTCTATATCGTGCAACAGGAATATTGCAGAATTACAGAATGAAAAAAGTCTCTTTCACACCTTTTCAAATGTCCTCTTAAGTAGCTGAAGATTCAGGGTCAAATTAAGCTCTTCAAAAAATACATTTAAAATAGTTTTAAAGATTATATGGAGAACTAATGAGATGGTATGTGTGGTATGCTTGTTTTGCATTCATGGAATCCTGTACTAAATATAGTTACTAAAATTTCAAATGAGTTTTTTTTGGCAACCAAAGCTTATAGAATATGGAGCTCCTGAATGCAGAATTATTGGGTAGGAAATAAATATTGTAGGAATGTGTTCCCTTTAAATTAGATATTTACCTAGAAAAACTAGCCCTTAAAAAGCAGCTGTTCTTGATACATTTGCTTCTTTTTCCAGTAGTCATAACTGAATTGTTTCAAAGAGAATCTTGAGAAGTTATAGGCTTACTAACTTAGCTCATGAAAATAAATTGGTGTACTTTGAAAGTAGTAATTACAAATCATGACAATCATACTTTTTATTTAACTACATAAGCTACTTAAGGAGTATGAGTTAAAAAATTGGTGACAGTTAATAAATCTCTTTATTAATCATTTTCCTTTTGGTGGATTATGTTGAAGACAATTTGATATGATTTAATACCCAGAATATTTTTATCACCCTCATCCATATATTAGTAAAACAAAACAAAACAAAATAAAACAAGAAACGAAACAAATTTTGTGAAATCAAGAAGTGCAATACTACTTTGAGAATAATGTTTAATTTGAAACAATGGGTCATTTTAAAGGTTTGAATGTAAAGATAAAGCTACTAATAATAAAGTAACTAAAATCTAGAAATAAATTCCTCACTGGGCCTTTTTGGAAGCTAAGACTCACCCATATGTTAACAGTGATTTTAGTAATCACCAAACTAAACAGAGCACATGGATCAATACTACTCTAATAAATTCATTGCCTTGTAATGGTGTATTCAACAATATAGCAATAAAAGAGACTCAAGGATAAGAATGTTAACTTGTTTGATCACATAATGTTTTGTGGAGTATAAATCACAATTACTTAAAGAATAGCAGGCACCAAAATGACCATTTATATAACGGGAAATGTACACGTAAATTAAATTCCTTCATATAATTATGTCCAATATGTGTTAGTTGAATTGGAGTCTTAATGTTTTATCATTAGGAACTATTTTAGGCCATAGAACATCAATCACTTTCCCTGGCTAAAATTCCCTTGTTATTTCCTTCCACTTTATATTCTAGGCAAAACAAAATTCACTCTTACTGAGCTGGAGACTTGTTATGAGAGCAAAACCAACTGGAGAAAGACCATTATATTAATATTTGTTGGATCATAAAGTTAGTCATGGGTGCACTACATTCTCCTTCTATTCTTGTGTCCTGCCTTCCTCTTGTTCATATAATTTATCAATAACAGATATATAATAATCATTTGTTTATCTATTTAACATATATCTCCTCTCACTAGAATGTAAGCTCTATGGGAATAGGAACTTCATCTGTTTTGTTCATTTCTGGATCCTCAGAACCTGGTATGTAAATATTGAATAAATGTTTGTGGGATTAAATAATTAACATCAAATTCATATGGATACATTTATAAAAACAGCTATTCTCTTATAAGAATAGAGGAAAAACATTTATTACTCTCGATGTTTGCCATAGGATCATGTTTCCTCCTGTTAGTTTACATTTATGAGTATATATACATGATTGGTATATACAGATACTTTACAAAGAAATCACAGACATTATTTATAGGAAGCTCACAGAATATTAAAATTATAACTATTTGAAATCTAGAGTAAGGGATAGAAAAGGCATACTCAACACTAACAGGAACATATTTATTTTTGATAGAATTTGAGTTGGCTAATAATAGTGCATGCCCAAAATTATAAACTCATATCTAGGGTATGTGGTTCCTGAGAGTGCTAGTTCTGTACAGAACAAAATATAGCCTTTTCAAAATATAACCAAGGATTACATTTAGTTTAGGTACTCCAGGTTAGCATAAAATACTTTTTTAGATTTGAAGAAGAAAAAGAAATGCCTAAAAGCACATTTCTAAAAGGGATAGAAAAGGTTGGAACACTAAAAAATAAAAATTTTATTTGATTTTAATACTTGTAATACACAAAAGAACACTTTTATAACTTAATTTACTAACCATATCATTGATATTTAACCTATGTACTAAAAAATACCTTTCTAATATCTGAATTTCTTACATTATGTGGTATAATCATGTGTTCCAGCCGATATTTAGAACACCATCAGATAATCTTATTTGACTTTATGCAATAGGGAAAGAAACTGCATAAATTCAGCTTCTTGCTAGACTAAAATCACATATTGTTACATCACCTTATTTCATAATTTAAAAAAGACAAGTTTTTGTTACCTCAAAAAATATGAATTCTCAAGAATTTCCCTAGGATTGGTTTCACCAAAAAGATACATTAGATAATAGTAAAATTACAATATTGACTTGTCTGTATGGAAGTTTTCAGTTTCTTAAAATTCTGCTCTAGTTAAAGAACTTTGAAAGTACACACAAAATGCTTTCATAATCCCCTAAAACAAAATATTTCATTTAATGTCCTATGAAAGATTTGACTATTATTTTACTAAATTTAAATGAGTCTTTATGTCAAATTGATCAGATATTTTGATGTCATGAAGATATATCCTAAATCAGTAATTTTTATGAAGAAGTATAAGTAAAATCGAAATGGTAATTATTAGGTCTTTGTAATTATTGTCTGAGTATCTAGGCTAAAAGTGGTATTTTTTTAAATTAGTTATTTTGACAGGTAACTCAATTATTTTATTTATTTTGAACATAAATCTAATGTAAGCAAATGTATAAAACTTTCGGTAGCTACAGTTCAATTAATTTAGCCCACATCACTGGAGTGAGATGCCATCTTATCATGGACATCATCATGATAAATCTATTTGGTCTGTAATTTTCAAATCTCACATGTGGTTAAAATCCACTGTTCTAAATATTTTATTTTCTTATACTGTGTAAGCGGAATGGGTATCTAAGTCATTACCTGTGGAACTTAAGCACCCACCCCTTTTGTCAACAAACACATTCTAGCTTAAAATATTTGTATGATTTCTTTACTTTACTGATCACTATTGTTATTATTTTTTGTTTAGGTATTTCTATACCAAGTTTAGAATTTACATTTCATACGTAGCTATTTGGGCATAAATTGCAACCTTCAGAAACGTCAGAAATCCATAGATCATTGAAAACATTGGAAGCAAACAAAGCAATGGGGGTGCTCTGTGCTGATTTTCAATATTTGACACACATTTAGCTGATGGTTAATTTAATTAAAAAAAAAAGATGAGGTAGAAAGTTATTCACCAGGAGATAAGTGAAGACTACCAGGAATCAGCTAATAACTTGTTCTTAGATTAGACTGAACCTAGGTCACAAAGGTAAGCATCTAGCTATTATACGGCCAACTTTATATCATTTAAGTCAAGCTTGAAAAAAGCACGTTTCAGATGTTGACTTTTGCTTTCCCCAGATGTATGTGATCTTTGGAGGAGAAAAGGACAGCGTTAGGCCCTTGGTGCCTGCATTTTCATGTCTTTCTCAATACTGCAACCATGCTGTGTTCTTTGGAGATGTTCTTTTACTGGACTGCTCCCCAATGAAACTGGGTCTTGAAGTGTCAATGGTATCAAGAGAGATCATAGGGTACCCCTCTAAATCTGCCTCTGGTTGATGTCAGTCCTGCTAGCCCTGTGGATTCTGGTCATAGCTGCCAACTTTCTCTTTGAAACTTCTTCCTTTTCATTATGTTTAGGTGCCTCTCAAGTCACCGAGCTTTGGTCCAGACTCAAAATCAAATTTCTTTCTTCTCGTCTCTCCCTGACTGATCTCAGAGATATTACAAAGCACATTAAATCTCCAAAGAGAGACAGCACTTAAAAGTGCGATTTCACTTTTGTGTTAACTCACAAAAGTCAGTATCTCTGACTGATCACATATGAAAGAACCCTTAAAAAGAACAGTATCACATTTAAAAAAATTAAAGCATTTTAAACTGCTCTTTTGGGTCTATCTTCTTTTAGACTCTTCAACCTGATATAATGGTGGGGGTAGGTGGGTGGAAACTTGGTCTAAAAAATAATGATTAGCAAATTTAGGAAATTCTTTAACTTTGGCTGGATACTTTTTGCTTTGTCAGTGCTACTGGCGGTGTGTATATTTGATTTCTCATTTGACCAATTCCAATTACTCTATAACAGTTTCTGTTTTTGAAAAACTAGTCTCTTTTCTTCTCTTTTGGATACAAAAATTCATAGTGACAATACTGGAGAGAGAAACAGAATTATATGTTTTCACAAATATAAAATTAAGGAGTGTTACTTTAGAAAAGGTATGCCATCTTAAAAATTAAACTATGGTGGAATTTTATTAAAGAAAGAGAAGTTAACCAGGTTGGCTAAAACATGGAGATGATCTCAGACCTGTGATTATGACTTATTTTGCTTTTAGAGAAGAGGCCATTAATTTTAACATATTTACCAAGGAGCTTGAACATCTTGCCAAATAGATAGAATAAAGCTTAGAAAAAATAAGTTGGTCCAACTTTTTCAAAGCAGTGTTTGTTTGTAATACATAAATTGTAAGGATGGAATCCAGAAATCTTCAAGTAGCTCTTATAGCACAATGTGGAATACCAAGCAAAGGTATGTGATTAATAACTGCTTATTCTATCAAGGGAAAACTAAGTAATTGTCAATCTCACATGCCATTAAGAATCATCAATGGCTGGGAAGTCATATATAGATTTGATTTCCATAAAATATTTCTTATTACTTAAATCTCTCCAAACTTTAGAAATTTTTAATTTGATGTTAACATTTCACTATGCTGTGTGTGTGTGTGTGTGTGTGTGTGGGTGTGTGTGTGTGTGTGTGATTTTCAATTTCTGGTGTTTGTTAAGATGATACTACCAAGAAAAGAAGAGAAAATGTAGAGACCAAATTTTAGAATATCTGGTACACTTAATGTGAATTATCACTATTGCTTCTCAATTAAGATTGTATTATGCATCATTTTTCACACAGGAAAGGCAAGCTATGACTACAAATATTCTTTCTTCAATAGATTTTATGACTGGTGTCAAATTGTATTTTCTTTTTCTTATGTGTTAAGTAACTGTTAGAAACTTTTATATTTTAAACCTTGAGGCAAGATGCTTACAAGTATTTCCATCCTATGGAACAACTTTTAAACTTTTTATGCTATTGGACAGAATAGATATAATATGTGAGTTTAAGAACCCTCTTGGAGTTTACTGAATTCTTATCTATTTATATAGTGTGAGGGTTTAGTTGATAACTCAATTTTCTCCAAGTCAGAGTAGTTGACATTTTGATTTTGACTTTCACATATTGAAAAGTTGTTCCAGATTCTACTTTCTAGCTGGTTCACTTGCATTGACTTTTTTAGATGAACAAGAGCACACTTCATTGACAGGCTTTCCAAGACTTTAGGTAAGGTAAATTCAAGATGAAACTCAAATTTATGTTATTATAATCTCAGTCCAATAGATTATATATAATCTATATCTGTAATATATATAATCTAGATATATAATCTATTGGACTGAGAGCACAATGGAGCACAAATATTAGCACATCATATTATAGATGAATTATAATATCAGGGTCCACTAAATAAATAGTATCACTGGATAAATAATTTTTCTGGCCTTATAAGTGCAAAAATGTCTACCTATATGGTATTTAAGACATAAGGATCTCACATATACAATGACCATCATGATAGAAAAATAAATAAACAGCACTAAATCAAAGCTTTTGTGTAATTCGAAACTGGCAGACTGTGTGCCAAGTCTTCAATTTAAAAGATTTATAAAATAGGATTTATTTCTAAAGCCTTGTCCTCTTGGTTATTCTTAAAAGGCTATATATGTTACAAAATAGCTAAGATTAGTCTTCTGGAATTAAATATTCTATCTTACATAAAAATAGGTATTTTAATTTTTGGAAAAATAACAGTGACTTCTTTCAGATATATCAAGTTAACTATTGTTACCTATATTTGTAGCAAAATAGCTGTTCTCACCAAAATTAACCTGGTAATAGCCAATGTTTTTTTTTTTGAGCAATCATTACATGCCAGATACTGTTTTATGCACTGACAAATATAAACTCATTTCATACTCACAAGTGCTCTATGTGGTAAATATCACTATGAGATCATTTCAAAGATAAGGAAAGTGGAGTATAGAGGTGTGAAAAAAAAATTCGCAGTGTTACACAGCTCATATATGTTGATTCAGAACCTATTCCTTTACCCAGTGATTGATACTGCCTATAAAATTTTTTGGTATTTTTCTTTCCTGTCTTGGATGCCTCTTTCCCTCAGCTCACATTTCTTCTCCAGAGGACAAATATTGAGATGTAAGTGAAAAATGTAGTTTATAATTTAAGATTTCTGATATTTTTTACTAAACAAGATTAAAATGAGAAGCTGATTTTATAATGTGTTTTGTTTTTTTTTAATTGCATTTCAACAAGATTTGTGGTCCTATACCAACATAACTTAAACAGTTTAAATGGAGGCAGGAATACCTTCGAGAGAAAAGGATTGGTCGTACACACTTCTTGACTGTGTATATTTGTTCTCTGGGAAGTTGGTTTCCTTTAAAAAAAAATCTTAAAATGTCCTTTAAAAATATATTAGAAAATATTTTTGTTGGGAAGCTATATTAAAATATGTGAAATATTGAGGTAATCAACTTAAATTATTAGTTACAATCTTAATATTTATTATCACAGAAACAGAATCCAATATGCCTGGTAAAATAGAGAGGAAAACAGCATTATTTTGTTATTTCAGTTTAGGAACCTACAAAGGAAGAAGTTAGGCCTGATAAGAACTAAAGATGAACATCAGCTCCAGAGGGGAAAAGTGCTGAAATGAACAAAAGTTTTTATCAGGTAGCGCATTAAGTTTTATGCAATAAACTAATTAACTAAAAAAAAAAAGCAATTTACACAGATGCCCCGTCAAACACTACAGGGGAAGCACAGATGGGACACTATCAAGTAGCATAATGCTCTAGTACTCATTTATAAAATCTGCATAATTCTTCCAAACATCTGAAGCCCTGTAAAGAAACACATGCTGAATTAAAAAATATATATATATTGCTCTAAATTCAAGCACTCTTTTACATGCTGCAATATATTTGAGTGGGTGAAGTGCTATTTGTGGTTAGTATTTGCCTAAAAAAACTAGAAATGGAAACAAATGTATACATACAGGGAATTCCCTTGAATAAACGATATATTTGCCCTATATTACAACATGCACTATACTTTTGGTACATTGCTTTTCCTAATTGGATCAAGATAGATTATCTTCCATAGTTGAACTATTCACTTATTCACAAAGAGGTATAAAATTCAGGAAACTTTATCTACTCTGTAGTGAAGATTTATTTTCTTCTTTTAAATTATTTTGTTTTTCAGAATTCGAAAGCTCATTTTATTTAATTCATACTGATGTTGTGGTATAATGTTTTTTGGCGCAATGTTTGGAGGAAAAGTTCTTAAATTTAATAATCACTACTAACTGCACCCATGCATTTTCCTCTAATGATATTAGTGGACAAATTTATATTGTTTGCCTTTATGCGTATCTTTTAAAAATGTGTCTTTGAAAATGACTCTAGTGCCCTGAGCAGCATGTAAAACAAACATTAAATGCCTCACTCCTCTTTCTCAGACTTACGCCTTATCATCTTTCTTGCCACGATTTTTGGTGATCCTTTTTCATTTTATTCTTTTGCTTTTTTGTTTTCTTAATGATCTAAGACAACACCAAAAAAGCAAAAATTGGGGGCAGGGCATAAAAAAGCTTCATCAGCATTGCTTTATTTTTCCCCCAATCTCTCACCTACCTCTATTTAAAACATACAATATGCAATCTCATTGCCTTTGACCTTATTGGTTTCCCTTTCAAATGGGCACTAATAATTAATACAGAGGCATTGAGTGACGCGAATATATTCTCCGTTGTATTGTTGAACATGCTAAATAATTTAAAATGCCAGAAGACTGTCTAATGCTTTGTGGGGGAGGTAAAAATTATACCCATTTGGAGGGGTCAGGGGGTTGGGGGGGGGTCTTTGCTTTTTTGTTTCTATTGAATGCATTTCGGCTGTACAGCTGGAAAGGGCATTCCTATCGGACTTTAAAGGCAAAGTAGAAAAATGACATAAAAGCGTTGCTTGGATTTGATTGATGCACTCTCATATTTGAAGTTCACTCAGAGCTTTGTGCTAGAAGGCCTGGGTCACTCTATCCAGTGCTCTAATGAGACTGTGTGTGAACACTTCCAGCTTTGTAGGCCTTGCTTTAATCAGAGATTGGAAAACACTCCTGACTGATAGGCTCCAGAATCAGATCTAAACAGAAAATAACATGCTCAATTTGGCCTCTGAAGGTGGGTTGAGCAAATCTTTGTGATGTATTGGAACATTTGCTGAGTGCAAGTGCACGTGGGGTGGTTCCTATTTCTGTCGGCAAATACAAATTTTTCACTCAGCAGGCATAATCAGAGCTAACTCGAGAGGAGAAATAACAAAAACTCAACAGCCCTTAGCAACTCAGCATGGCATAGAGGGATTTAAGACTTTAGCATTTTATCTCCATCAGTATGAAAATGTATGAGGAAATCTGAACTTTGAAAGTGCAAACAAACACATTTAACACTTTGCAAGCCACTGATTTCACTGGGTCTTTTGCTGGGCACCTTCATTTCTTTCTTTATCATTTTCACTTAAGATTTTCAAATTTCATAAAACTTGCTTCCTAATTTGCACCATTTAACCAAGTGAGCTCATTTGGAGCTGAGGATAACGTGAATACAAGCTCCCAATGGTTTACTAGTGCAAAACGATATTCCAAAGTTAAAATTTTGTGCAGAATGACAAAAGATAGTGTGCTGATAGTCAAACATTAATCTTACCTTTTATAAGACTAGAAATCCCTAATACTCACCATTCATGGAGACCTGAGTCAGAGAAACTTTTGGATCTTACTTTTTCATAATTTTAAAAATGTAATGCAATCATGAAAATAACCAGTAAAGGTTATGTAGCCAAAGGTTTATTTTCACCAGTTACACAATGCATACATACTTAGTGCCTTGTTCACACAATTTTTACATAATTTCATTACCTTAGGATTTTCTTATCTTTATTAATATCATTTTTAGAAGCAGTTGAATATCAAAATATATCATGTCACCATTTGATATTGAGCCCTATGTCATTTTATCATGTCTGAAAATAGGAGGTTCACCTTAGAATACTATATGCCCATATTGCCCAAGCATCTATGATCCTAAAGTCCTATTAGTAGGGTAACCATGTGTTTTATCATCCAAACTTAGACTGCTTATGAACAAAATGGTACTATTATTAATAAAACCAAGAAACAGGAATAATGTTGTGAAACATACTAGAAAAGTGAGGACATATGGTATCTTACTTATAGGGAACTTTCTTTATAATATTTAAGTTGTCCTAATAAATTTTAGAATGATAATTCCTCCACAAGACAAATTTTCTGTATTATATTTTTCATAGCCAGTAGTCTCCAGTTAACTTTTTTCCTACCAGCACTCTAGAGATACTTGGCTCTATATTTTAGAAATATTTATCAATTACAATTTCAGACGTAATTGTATTTGAGAGACTTAAAAATTGTCAACAACTGGCCAACTAGCAAGTCCATGGTACACCCCACCTGCCCATATTCATCTTGATTCCTGGAAGATCTAGGGTGACACAAGTGATTCAAAGCATATTGATTTTGCTCTGACTTTAGAGCACTGAAAACATTTTTTAATTCAGAAAAGTATCTATTAGACACCCAAATCAAGAGCAGGAAATTAACAAAATTCCACACTCTCATCCTGCCCTATGCTCTACTCCTACTTTTTGCTTAAACCACTGGGATGTTTATTATGAAACCAAAGAAACTGCCAGATCAGTGGATTCTGACCTCACTTTTCTTCTCACGGAACCAAAAGCACACTGCTACAAAAACTGTAAATGTTGGGATCAAATGTTCTAGGCAAATATCTACATTCACTATTGCCTGGTTATTCTCATCTTTTCCCCAGGTCAGTTTTTCAGAACGGAGGTGAATTATTTGGTGCTAACTAAATTGTTTCTCTGTCTCTGTCTCTCTTTTTCTCTCTCCAAAAATGTGTTAAAATAATAAACCTAGAATGAGGGAATGTTGTAAGCCTGTAATTCCCTTGATTTTTATAATTTCATATAAAATTTGCATAAATGTTTATATTTCATAAAATGATAGTTTGTTGAATGAGTCAGCAGATAAATAGAACCAAATTAAAAGATTAATGCACTCATTTTAAGGTATACTTATTAATAATTATACAAACAACATTTCTAAATATTATAATATCTCTCCATAAAGTGCTGTTTTTGGTTTGACCCTGTCATTATTAAGACTGGGGAAAAAGTTTATTTGTAAGTTATTGGTTATTTTCTATGTAATTGATCATTTGGCAAGTATTGATGATGCTACACAGGCCATAATTTTTCTTATTTTTGGACATTTTTGTTTTATGTAATTTTATAGAAAACAGCAATTTTCTTTAAACTTGAAAATTGTTAGTAAAAGGTAAAACAGTTAAGAAAAAATTATGCTCCCAGAAAAGTGAGAAAAAGTGATTGAATGTCAAATTATCATCATGGTGTTTGAGATTATGGAAAATATTTAGATAAATAAACTTCTGTTTATGACACCTTCTTCTTTATGCTATCATTTCCTTATATTTGGGTATATAGTGGATTAGCACATGTAAGTAAATTAAATGTAGCATTGAAATAATTTGGTATGATTTATATACTGCTTATATCTTTGACTACCACTTCTCCCTTTTCTCTCACATCCAAGCCAAGACTAACCTCTACCCATTCTACCTTCTAAATAGCTGTCAGATAGGGCTGCTTCTATCTATAATCACTGTCACTGTGTTAGTTTAGACTACAATCATCTCTCCTGTATGAACTCCTTGCCTTAAATTTTGTCCCTCTTCATTCCTCACATGGTTGTAAGAAGATTTCTGAAATGCAAATCTGGTTTGATCATTCCGCTGTTTAAAACCATTTGATAGCTCTCCATTACTTCTGGATAAAGTCAAACTCATAACATGACTAACAATTTCCTTTTATATTATGGCCTTTGGGAACCTATTACTTTCACCCCATTCCTTCTTCTTTCCTCTATTGCATTCTCACATTCATTTTTCCTTTAATAATAGTGTTTTTTTTTCAAGTCCCCTCCTCTTCCTTTCTACATAATTATTTTTTCACTCATTCAGGCCAGTTTTACCACTTATCCTGACTGTCTTCCAAGATTAATGAATCTGGGTGAAGGGGTTCCTACTATATGCAATAGTAACCTTCTCTTGCTTTATCATACTTGTGGATTTGTTTACCTAAACCTCTACTATGGTATAAGCTTCATAAAATTGCTCACTTTTCTTGCCATGTTCACAAAAATGAGCCAGACTTGAATACAGCACTTGCTACATAGTAGTTGTTCAACATTTATTTATTTATTTATTGAATCAATCAATCAATGAAATATGTATTGACCTCTGTGAGAACAATTTGCTATTAAAGACATATGCGTTTCCACTTTGTCAACCACATTTCCTAACACAATTCTATGTAAAGAAACAAACTCGTCATTTGATTTCAAATCTTTAGTAAATTTTTAAAAAATATTTATATTCTTTTTTAATATACTTTAAATTCTGGGATACATGTGCAGAACGTGCACGTTTGTTACACAGGTACACATGTGCCATGGTGGTTTACTGCACCCATCAACCCATCATCTACAGTAGGTATTTCTCCTAATGCTATCCCTTCTCTAGCCCCCACCCCCTGACAGACCCTACTGTGTGATGTTCCCCTCCCTGTGTCCACGTGTTCTCATTGTTCAACTCCCACTTATGGGTGAGAACATGTGGTGTTTGGATTTTTGTTGCTGTTTTAGTTTGCTGAGAATGGTGGTTTCCAGCTTCATTCATGTCACTACAAAGGACATGAACTCATCCTTTTTTATGGCTGCATAGTATTCCACGGTGTATATGTGCCACATTTTCTTTATCCAGTCTATCATTCATGGGCATTTGGGTTGGTTCTAAGTCTTTGCTATAGTGAACAGTGCTGCAATAAACATACATGTGATATATTTTCATAGTAGAATGTTTATAATCCTTTGGGTATATACCCAGTAATGGGATTGCTGGGTCAAATGGTGTTTCTGGTTCTAGATCCTTGAGGAATCGCCACACTGTCTTCCAGAATGGTTGAACTAATTTACACTTCCACCAACAGTGTAAAAGTGTTCCTATTTCTCCACAGACTCACCAGCATCTGTTGTTTCTTGACTTTTTAATGATTGCCATTCTAACTGGTGCGAGATGGTATCTCATTGTGATTTTGATTTGCATTTCTCTAATGACCAGTGATGATGAGCTTTTTTTCATATATTTGTTGGCCACATAAGTGTCTTCTTTTGAGAAGTGTCTGCTCATATCCTTCACCTACTTTTTGATGGGGTTGTTTGTTTTTTCTTATAAATTTGTTTAAGTTATTTGTAGATTCTGGATATTTTCATTACTTTTCTTTATAAATACATGCTCACCTCTCTCTCTCTCTTTCATTTTATGTTTCAAAGTAAAATATGCCATAAGTAGGCCGCAGAAGAAAAACCCAGAAGGCTGTTTTTATGAAATGTTTGGGAATGATATTTCAAAAACCTTAAAGAAAGAACGTTGACATGAATTCTCATTCTGGATTGGTAGTCATTGTCAGAGACATTTACACTAATCTATTCTTCTAAATAAAAACTGTAGGAAAATATATTACTTTTTCTTTGTCAAGTAACCATAATACTTAGCTAATTTTCTATTAAACAATTTATAAGAACAACAATCATTTTGTGTTTTCTCTGTTTCATACTTGTAGGTGTCAAACTTACTTCTTGTGTCTAAAATGATGTTTACAGACTTAACTAATGATTTGGTTGTAATATTTTCATCGCCGCAATTTTGGCACAATAAAATTAATGGGAGAAACACAGCTCACTGCAACCTCCACCTCCCGGGTTCAAGCGATTTTCCTCCCTCAGTCTCCCGAGTAGCTGGGATTGCTGGCCCATACCACCATGCTCAACTAATTTTTGTATATTTAGTAGAGACAGGGTTTCACCATGTTGGCAAGGCCAGTCTCGAACTCCTGACTTCAAGTGATCCACCAGCCTCAACCTCCCAAAATGCTGGGATTACAGGCATGAGCTACCATGCCCAGGAGATATCGTGTTTTCTATATTAATTTTATTTTCACCTTCCAAAAATAAAATGAAAATGGAGAAATTGAAATTGAATAAGAAAAAATCTTATCTTACTAAGCATAAAGTTAGAATAAGAGAAAAATTCTAAATTTAGGTACATTTAATTTTAAAAATTAAAAGAAAAAATGTTTCATGTATTAAAGGAAATAATTGGTCTGAAAGAGTTCAAGCACTGCACAGGCCAAGGGACACAGGAAAAATGTGATTAATGTTAGATATAATTTCTAAGCATATTATGTTTACTCATAGGCCCTGTCCCCTTTCTCTTTCTCTTCTATTTCTGGATCTGACTTAAAGAATTGAAGTGTTCCAGTACAGTTTAATTAATATTCACAGGTGATTTAGAAGTTTTTTTTTTTCTCTTTTTTTCAGGCAGCCTTTTTTATCTTTGATGGGACCAAAATTATTAGCTAGACATTTTTAATTAATTTATTTTATTTATTTATTATTATTATTATTATTATTATTATTGAGATGGAGTCTTGCTCTGTCGCACAGGCTGGAGTCCAGTGGCGCGATCTCGTCTCACTGCAAGCTCCGCCTCCAGGGTTCACGCCATTCTCCTGCCTCAGCCTCCCGCGTAGCGGCGCCCGCCACCGCGCCCGGCTAATTTTTTGTATTTTTAGTAGAGACGGGGTTTCACCGTGTTAGCCAGGATGGTCTTGATCTCCTGACCTCGTGATCCGCCCGCTTCGGCCTCCCAAAGTGCTGGGATGACAGGCGTGAGCCACAGCGCCTTGCCTAGCTAGACATTTTTATTGGGTGAGCAAAATGGCTCTAGTTCCAATGATACAAAGGAAACGTTACATTTACTTGGCCAGCTCCTGCTTCCTCCAAATTGCTTAACCCCAAAACTGCATACTCCAGACTCAAGGTATGTCTCCATTGCTTGGCCACCTACACAATTTGCAGGTACCTGTGGGCAGAGCATGAAGGATGCATTCGAGGGCCAGATCAGCAGCTTCAAAATAGATTTTTATTAGTAGTTCAACAGTTGGCTTCCATGATATAAACCCTAGAAACTTAGAATAACTACATTTAATTCATACTTCCTCTGCTCTCTTATTTAGTTAAGTAAATAAAAACTGTCTAAGTAATTGTTGCTATCCAGGTCTGTGGGCAATGACTACTAGCTTTTGACTAACCTCTGGGGATTGCACTACTAGAATCCGAAGAAAATTCTAAAGATCTGGTCATCACAGTTCTAAAAAATCTCTTGGAAAGCAAAGACAAATCCACATTTTTATGTATTGCTGGGGAAAATTTTCATCAAACCACATTATTTTGTTCGTATAATTCAAGTAATTGTAGGTGAAGTCAGGTGGTCAGTTATCAGGCCATCTATACAGAGCTCACTTTCTAAAGTCAGGTGACTTCTTTCCACTTTTTAGTAGTTGGAGCCTGACAAAGTTAAAATCACCCTAAACATATTTCTTAAAAAAGTCGTTATTTCCTCTTCTTGTTTTTTTTTTTACAGAAATATGTTTTCTAATAGTACTAATAGTACATAGTTTTAAAATGCCACAGACTCTATTAATTTTTAACTAGAAGTTCAGGATGTTTCCAAAGAGCAGATTAATTGTGATTGAATTATCTTTTTTAAACCAAACATTTCTAGTAAATAATATAAACATAATAATTTGGATTTCTCATGTGGCTTAAAGAGATAGATTATTTGAAAGAAAAGTTTATATTTGGTAAAGAAGTAGGGGTGAGTGGCATCAGAGAAAATCAATGTTGTTTTTCAGTTTTTTGGTTAATCAGTTTTATTGCTTTATTTCTTTTTGAAAAGTATAGTTTGTTCTTCTAAATCAATACATCCTATCTACTGTGTTGTAAGATGATACAGAAAAAAATAGCCTAATAACAAATGAAAGAACAACTTATGTTTCTTATATTTTTTCTACCAAATTTATACTAAATATCTCTACTTAAATATTCTACTGCTTTCAAGTTATGTTCTTTTTTTTAAAAATTTAGGCAAATTGTGGAAAGCAATTGGACTATGGTTACAAGGGATGGAAATGTATAATTGGTGTAATAGGATTCATACTTGTTAAGCTAGGGAGAAGAGAAACTGAAATAAGTTAATTGCTTTCCAAAGAAAAGGATCCCAGTGTTTTTAAACCAAGGGGAAAAAAGCAAAGGTCTGTCTAACTGCCATGTAAACTCATTTTAAATGTCATGTCTTATTACAACCTGATAATCGGAATGCTTATTTCCCCCTTTTGCTTAAGCCATCAAATTTGTCAAAATTTTATGATAATTCATTCCATCATTCCTTAGACATTTAAATGACAGAGAGCCCTAGTCAAGGGGGGGAAAGCCTCTGTAATCCTACTCCTCATAGTATAGCTGCCTCCAGAGAGATTTTTAAAATATTCCATATCATGGTATAAGCAGCAGCTAAATTTCTCAATTTCACTGTGATTTCTTGCCGTTTTGGAAAGTGACAATAAGTTGGCTACGTACCATTCTTGACCTTTTGACTTCGGAACCACTGCTGACCAAATCCTAGCTTGCCTTGTTTAAGTCAGTAGCTCTATTACCACTCTGATCCTCTCCCAGAGGGTCTGAAGCTTTCACTCATGCTCCTGAACGGGTAAGCTCCCCCTCTAGTGTTCACTGCTCATCAGATTATTCCTCCAACAAATAAGACAGAGAACTGCCTGTTTTTTTGGTTCCCTATCGAAGGACGGAGCTTGGAACAACATTTATAACGGTTTAATGACACAAAGAGTAAAAGGTAAGTATAAATCCTACATTAAAAAAAAAGTTCCTTCCTTTTGATTCCTTTGAAAGCATTGCTACTGTTTGGTTATGAAACTAAGAAATGTTGCTTGTGCTGCCTTGCAGGCAGTATGCATGGCTGAATAGACAGGATGAGTTTGAAAGATATAAGATGATCTTGGAAAAAACAATCCTTTCTGTTGGGAAGCTGGATGTCTGGTTATGAATAAATGACTTTTCATTGGAAGCTGACACTCAGGAGCTCTTTATTTGTAGACCAATTACCAGCAGAGGAGCAGGATAGGGGAGGGGGTTGTTCTAGGGAACCCTAGCATATTTTTCTTCCAGAATTTTAAAAAAGACCAGTAAAAAATGAAATGCCTTCCATTTGTTTTTACAAAGAGCCTGGGTAAACAGTCCTCTACATTAAAAGACCCTCACTATATTTGACACAGAACTACAGAAAAAAGCGCAATAGATATTGGTGGTAGTTTTCAAGTGTGTTGAACTCAAAGGTTAAAAGTTCAACAACTTCATTAAATGTAGTGTTGAAGCCTTAGTGAGGCATAATCCAGAATTTATCATGCAATTGAAAGTAAGAGAAAGAAAAAAGAAAGAGCAAAAGAAGGAAAAAAATAAAACAAAAAGCTGATATAGTTCTGAGAGGTTAATCTTCACAGTTGGTTACTAAACTAAAATCTAGAAGTTTTATTTATTAATTTTCAATCATGGGCATAATTTTAAACAAAAAAAAAGTGTACACCAGATTCTACAAAGAAGGCACAGATAAACTTTCTATTTAATTGTTTCAAAGTGTGTTTGAAACAATTGTGTATGTCTTGAAATAGGTCATATAATTTATTTGAAATTCAGGTTGGAAATAATATGACCACATTAAATTTCAATTGGTTTTAATCTTCTGAATTTTGGGGAATAAAATAAGCCCTCAACAAAGTTTTTCTTCATATTGATGATTCTGAAAATTAGGTTAGTTTTATTCTGGTATTCTAAGCTAACATGTCTTTCTTAATTAAAATACTAGCATTTTTAAAATGTCGTAAATAAGTATGACCACATAAACAGAAGGGAAGAACTTCCTTTTGCCGTATTGTTTTCATATTCTTTAATAATCAAAATGATCACTAGTCTCATCATTCTCACTAAGCATGTATTAAGTACCTACAAATTATACAAACCGACACCCTGTCAGAACTCAACTTACATTATTAAATGTAAAGTTTGTTATGGCATTAAAACTGAATTATTCTTTTTTGGTCTAATAAAGACCTCAAAACGTTTTCTAAAGTACAGTAACCCATTCCGTAAAAATATTCATTACCTTATCATTATTTTTCTCTTTACTGGGTTAAAACTAGGTTGCTTGATATGGCAGAAGAAAAACAATGCTTTCAAGTCCTATAATGTTAGAATACCTTAACTTTTTCCTGTTTTCAATTTTCTAGGTTCTGTGTTTTATTAAATTCCATTTTAGTGCCCTACTTTAAAGCTGACTTCAGCGTGTTGTTAAAAAGGTCATCATTCATGAACTAATGGGACCAGTTGACTAGGACCTATCTTTAATCACAAAGCAGTGGCCCCTTTGAAGGTTCAAAGGATTAATATTGCCTGCATGTCCATTCAGTTTTGAGCTTCTTGGATGACACAACAACACATAGGATGGCCATTTCTACTAGGCTGAGAGATTTCCAGGTGGACAGCTGTCTCTTCTGAACTGGACTCAGATCATACATACTTCCCCCTGAGCAGTTGTTTCACAGAAGTATCCTTCAATCACATGTCTTATGCTAAGACTCACTGTGAGACACACAGTTTGAGTTGGAGGCCAGCACAAATATGAATGTCACCTTCTTTAATTTTATTTTTTTAGAGGCTGCTCTAAATTGCTGGTTCAGGCAAAGTCTAAACCACTAGAAAAATTCTAAAGTAAATAGACTGCCATTTATAATGGAAAAATTGAATTGTACGAAACTTTCATAGCCCACGTTTCTAGTTGTACAAATTTCACATAAAACTTTCTAGTAGGAAGGAAGTCATGATTTATATCAGTTTGACTAACTTAATTGCTAAAGATTATGCAGCATTGCAAAGGACAGGTAAAGAGGCTTCTGTCAATCAAAGTGGTTATAGAAAAACACACAGAAAAAAATGACAACAACAAAAATTTAAAGCACAAAATACGTTTAACTACACAGAACCCTTAAGATCTTTATAATATAAAGTGATTTATTATAGGATTATAAAATATAAGAATGATAGGGTCTTTAGAGATGATCTCACCTACTTTTCTCATTGGTCAAGCCCCAGGCCCAGGAAAACTTGGAAAAATGGGTTGTCTGTTTAATGTCATATGGCGAAAAAATAGAGAACAAGGCATTGGATCTTGGCCTGTGGGTTTCAATTGCAGTGCACTTTATGCCAAGCGAGCTTCAGTCATGCTTTCGAGTTAAGTATGAGTGCTTTCATAGAAATAGGAAGAAAAATACATCTTTGGGAAGTTTGGAGGAGACATGAGTTATTTTAGGAGATAGCACTTTTTTTTTTTTGAGGCAGAGTCTTGCACTGTCGCCCGGGCTGGAGTGCAGTGGCGCGATCTCAGCTCACTGCAACCTCTGCCTCCCAGGTTCAAGCGATTCTCCTGCCTCAGCCTCCTGAGTAGCTGGGATTACAGGCACCCACCACCGGAGTTTCACTCTGTTGGCCAGGCTTGTCTCAAACGCTTGACCTCGTGATCCTCAGCCTCCCAAAGTGCTGCGATTACAGGTGTGAACCACCACGCCCAGCCCAAATTAATAAACACAATTTTTATATACATGTTGAAAAGTGGTCATGTGGGCTTACTTATTTTTCAGAAGAAATTATGCATTCATTGATTAATTAACAACAATTCCAATGATTATGACACAAGAGTAGGTGGTTAATGGCTTTTAAATTATAACAGCAAGATAAAAAAATTTTTTTAAAGTAAGTGCACTATTTTCTTTGTTAACCCTATCATCCTAAGTGGGAAGGATAAATTAATGTCTTGCTTTATCTTTGTTACGGACTGTTTGTGCCCACCCCACCCAAATTTCATATCTTGAAATATAATCCCCAAAGTGATGCTTTTTGGAGGTAGGGCCTATGGCAGGTGATTAGGTCATGAGGGTGGAGCCCTCATGAATGGGATTAGTGCCCTTAAAAAAAGAGGCCAGAGAATTAGCGGAAGGATTTAAGGTGCAGTTGGCTTTCTGCAGCGTGGAAGATGGCCCTCACTGCCAGATGATGCTGGCACCCTGATCTCAGATTTTCAGCTTCCAGAACTGTGAGAAATAAATGTTTGTTGTTTAAACTACTCAGCCTAGGGTAATTTGTTATAGTAACCTGAACTAACTAAGACAGCCTTTCTGAGACAGCCTCTCAAATCAATTTTCAGATTTCTAAAGTGATTAATGAGGTCGGTCATACATCCTACCAGGAAAGTTAGGTAAAGTAACCAGATTTTAATGTCTTTACAAGCTTAATTAACAAGGTTAAAATTGATCTTTTATTAATCTCACTTAGCATGTGAAAAAGTATGTCTCTTTCTTTGATCTCAGTTGAAATTTTCTGTATTCACCATTTATTCTATCATGTTCCTAACTGTATATCTGTGATCTAATTAAATATTAATCCAATCTATACACATAGATAAAAACCCTGAAACTATATATATTCACATATAAACAGTAGTTTTACCTTGGTAGAGTGAAATTATACATGTTTTATTTCTAATTTTTTTGCAATAAACATGTATTTCTATCCTAATGTTAAATAATCTTTCTCATATAATGTCATCGAAAAAAGAAACTGACATCTAGTGAAAAGGACAGAAAGAACTAAAAATGCATTGTTCATGTTTTTAGTAGTCTCTACCTGTTTTCCCACAAAGTGGGAAGTTAACAATGTATTGTTTTCAAGTATTTATTGAGTGCCTATATGCGTCTGGCACTGTTGCAGAGTTTAGGATATGTCAGTGAACAAAACAAGTGAGAACACTGCTTTCTTAGAGCTTAAATTCTAGTGAGAATCAATTAGAAAACATTAGGAAAACAATGAAGTTTATAAAGGTAAGGCTATAAAATTTGTCCATGAGGAGATTGTGGTCAATTGTGTGTGGCAGCAAGGGAAGTAATAAAAATAGGAAAATGTGGAGGAATATTGAATCTCCTTTGAGTACAATTTTGGTGGCTACGTTGATAACAGTTTATATAGGAAAAAGTCTGAATTTAGCCCAAGGAAACTGGTCATAAGGAATACAGATGACACTTTTGCGGGTTTGAAATCGTTAAGGAAATAAAGAGGAAAATCCTTACCTGTAGGGAGCAGAGGCTTCAAAATATGGTTCATTGATCTCATTGTGCTGCTGAAATATTTACATGAACTAAATATGAAACAAGAGTATTATTTGCATTTACACTTAAAGTTCGTGAGTTGCAGGTAGTTCTTTAGTATAGGAGCAAAGAACACATACATTAATCGTGAATTAAATTGCTTGAATCAACATTAATTCATGGAAAGTATTAGTCCACATGATAAAAGCATTATTGTGAGCATGTTGGAATTTCATCATTTTGAACATCCTGCCTTACTTCTCTTTACTTTTTAAAAATTCAATTCATTAATTGTCTACATTTGGAGACTTACTTTGATTCTTTTTCTTCCCTTGCTCCAATCTCTGTTAGGAGCATAATTCTGTGCTACATTTAGTTAGATGCTAGTCCTTCACACATTCTGATTCAATTGTAAGTTTTCTTATCCTGTTTTGCCAGAGAATGCTGAAGAGCAATGATTACACCTTTTTCTTTTCTGCATCTACATCTCTATTCTCAGTGCCATAACCTTCCACTCATGAATAAATAAAATCATTGTTGTAAAGATGGAATGAAAGAAAACTTGAGCTTCCTAGTCTTCATTCTACAGCTTGATCATTATTTTACAGATATAGCAATAAATTTTCCATGATAGTAAACATTTTTTCAAGGCGAAAAGATGTATTCTAAATTAGAGCCACATATGGAAATGAGGACTCTTGCCTGCAACTCTAAACTCATGCAATTGTAAAATCTCTTTGGTCTAGAATGCCAGTATCATATCTGTTTCAGAAAGTGTCTCTCCAAAAGAGATATGATATTGGCATTTTCTAGCAAAGGAGTTTTACAATTGCATAAGTTTAGAGTTGGAGGAGGCAAGAATCCTAATTTCCATATGTGGCTCTAATTTAGAATACATCTTTTCGCCTTGAAAAAAATATCTCTCCAGCCGGGCGCGGAAGCTCATGCCCGTAATCACAGCAGTTTGGGGGGCCAAGGCGGGCAGATCACAAGGTCAGGAGTTCAAGATCAGCCTGGCCAACATAGTGAAACCCCATCTCTACTAAAAATACAAAAATTAGCTGGGCATGGTGGTGTGCTCCTGTAATCCCAGCTACTCAGGACGCTGAGGCAGGAGAATTCCTTGAACCCGGGAGATGGAGTTTGCAGTGAGCTGAGATGGCGCCACTGCACTCCAGCCTGGGCAACAGTGCGAGACTCTCTCTCTCAAAAAAAAAAAAGTGTCTCTCCAAATACTATATGATACTAACTAAAGCATCTAAATCTTACTATATTTTCTGTGCTGTATTACCAGTTCATGTCATTCATTCCTATTTGAGGAACATCATGATAACGCAATAGTTACCAAACTTTCTTCTCTTCATCAAACTTACATACTAGGATAGAGGCAGGTGATAATAAAAAGAATGTGGTATAAATGCACTGAAAGAAAAGAATAACAGAATATTGGAAGTAGAGAATGCTAGAAAAGGTCAACCCTTGAAGACTTCTTTATATCATCTGTAAGTTTGACTGTGGTAGTTTGCCACCAAAGCTCTGTCTTTGCTTATGTAAAGTTATTCCCAACAGGCAACAGTGTGCCAAATTTTCTACCTTAATTCTTTACAGAGGCTCAACCCAAGGATATCATGGTTAAAGTTCCAGTGTGTCTTCAAGTGTGTGTTAATGTGTCTCACATTGCAGCTGCTTGAGTATTCTGCTGTATGTATCCAAACATATTCAGGTCAATGTGATATGTATTAAAAATATTACTTTAATATAAGCTTTTTGTGGGGGAATGCCCAGATAATACTATTAGATACTTTGATTAACAAAGGATATGATGAAGAAAAAATAAAAGGGGTTATAGGAGGTCCCCAAAAATTATTAGAAAAAAATAGGGCAAATGATCTGTTACAAAATTTACGTTTCCAGCTAGGTATCAGGTAAACTGGCCACACTGAAAACATTATATTATGTACAAACCTGACCTATTGTAAAGGATGCAAAGCGATACTGGTTGCAAATTAGGCATTCTATTTCCAATAAATTCTATAAACCTTAGTGAGGAAATGTAGTCAATGTCATTTAAGTAAGAATTAAAAAAGAGAACCAACCATGACACAATTATTGACGCATGGCATTTCAGAGAAGAAATGAATCTTATAAGGACATTTAGGTAACTTTACAGATGAAACCAAATGTAAGGGGCTGTTGAGTACAGATCACCTTAGCAGAGAGAAGATCTGGATAATATTGTCTCTATTCAGATTTTAATATAAACTTAGCTCCCTTGTTTATTTCTCTCATACCTCAATCACTATATGAATGTGAACTTCTAGGTTGCTCTCACATACCTGTGAATCACTGTTTAGCACAGAGTCTGGCATAATAATTCTATTACGTATGCTTGCTTGCTGCCTTACTTGCTAAATAAATGAGTGAATGAATGATGAATGAATATATGGCAGACTCTATGCAGACTATGGTAAGTCATGGAACTAAACACAGAGCATCTGACAAAACGACTCAACTTTTGGGAAAAAAAAATCTCTCTCGAACGTCTATGGAAAAATAAAAAGAATCACAAGTTCAATCTCAATTCTAAGTAAACATAAAGTCAAAATTATTGAGTGCAAAGCATGTACCAAACCGTTTTACTTGTGTTAAGTTGATTCCCATAACAATTCCCCAAAACAGATATTATCCTTAATAAGAAGAAAAAGTAATTGAGCCTAGGGGAAATTAAATAAATTGCCCAAAGTGACATAGCTAAAATAAAAGAGCTAGATTTGAATGCAACCCTAGCTGACTGCAGAGCCCATGCCCTTTCTACTCTGCCATTCTTCCTGCTATTGAAGCATGATTTGGAAAAGTGGTGTTTGGAAATGCAAGATGTTGTGATATTATTAACACAGAATTTGTAACAACTATGGCAACAAACACTGAACATAATTTAACCTGTACCCTAGACTTTAGGGTAACACTTTAAAAATGTTGAGAGAAAAAGAGTCTTGATTCCATGGCCATTCATTTTAAAATGGAAGATGGATTCAGTGCTATAAAGACCTGAAATATGAAATTAAGAGTAACATCACTGAACTGGCTTCTTCTAAATATCCTGGCTTTATCACTTACTGAAGGTATGATCTTGGGGACATGATCTCTCTGTACCTCATTTTTCTCATTTGTAAAATGGTGATAACAGCAATACTTTTTCTTGTATGTCAACTGGAGGATTACGTGAGATGCAATTGTAAAGAAATGCATATTTAGAATAGTGGTAGACACACAGGAAACATTTAGTGAATGGTAGCTATAATACTGAAGATGAAGAAATGCAAGGAACCAAAGGGTTCCTTCATAAAACAGAATCAGTCGAGTAACATAGGAGAAAAAGGGGCAAGTCAAGACAGCATGGGCCAAAGGCCAGTAGACCCAATTGGCACCAAAAATTCTCTTTAAGGTGAGGGTTGAAGTAGCATTCAAAATCTCTTCAGAATGAAGTTTACCTGGAAAAGGTGAGTACAATTTGGCATGGGTCTGCATAACATAAGTGGTATGGTCTGCCTGGCCATACCTTTTCAGTGAAAGAAAATATCAGGAATCAAAAACAAGTTAAAGTATGAGAAAAACTGACTAAAATGTATAGAATGAAATGGAACAAAATGTAAAAGTCCAAATTTAGGCTCAAAAAGTTAAAATAATCTGGAAAAATTCAGCATTAGTTTGTGAACAAATTTATTTAATAGTTAATTATAAAATATCTTAAGCTCCTTTATATAATTATCAGTATATTGTATATTTATTTACCTATTTATCTACATGTGTATGGCATCTCTTCCCTTACTCGGATGTATGTTTCTATATAGCAGGGAGCTCATGTGTCTTGTCCACAGCTGCCCACAATGTGATTCTCACGATGGCTGGTACATTGCAGTTACTCCACACATATTTTTCAGCAAATACGTTGATTTTTAAAATAAATCCCCTTTAGTTAACTTTTGTGGAGTATATTATTTAATCTGTCTTAGCTGCTGAGTGCTTATCTTCAAAATTGTTATAATTAATGAGACAATATATGTAAAGTGCTTGGCCTGATGCCTGGCATTTTGCAGCTTTTCATAAATGTTAATTCTACTCTTCCTGCTCAGTTCTTCTGTGTAGAGGATAAATTACACAGATGGTAGAGGTGTTTCCTGGTATGGAATGACACAAGACTGATCTTTAGATAGCATGCTTCAACAGATTGTCCAATCTTTTACATATTTTATCTCTTACAGAAACTCCTAAATTATTGGTACAATGAAAGTTTATACTTACCCCATATCTAGTAAAATATTAATAAAATTCAAAGAAATTTAATTTTATGAAATTTCATAAACACTACTGATCTTTATTATATTATATAAATATCATATCTTTGTTTTCAAAAGACTATATGACTGAGCTGAGTGAACTTAGATTAAATAGCCATATTACAAGGAATATGGAGAAACCATTTTTTCAGTATAAATTTTTTAAGTAAAATTAACATTGAACTCTTGGAGACATCAGTTTTAATACTAATAATTGTATACTTAGAGTTTCTTGTAGTTAGACAAAAGCACTGCACAGCAGTAGAACAAATCACAAAGGGTTATTTCACTGTTTTTATTTTTTATACATTAACTCCAAATGAAGACAATTACATTTGAGATGTGCATTTAAGAATCGGGTGAATCATAAGGTCAGATGATCTTTAAACTAAAATCAAATGACCATTGAAATCTCTTACAAAAGACATTTGGCTTAGGAAAATTGTTTTCTTTTACTTGAGAGTTGGCATTTATACATTTGCTGCTTTAAAATTACTTCTAAAGATTACATTTATATTACAATGGAATTGTTGTGCAAATCTGGCTTAATACATAAAATGAACACTATTATAGTGTCCCTGATCGTTCCATCATGATCCATGGAGTTCTGACCATTCTCACAGGTCTCTGTACAGTCTGCCCTCTGGTACCCTAGTCCTGTGCTGCCAGTCGCATTCTCCAGCTCATCAACTCTGAAATAAAAAGCAAGTTCTTAGCTCAAAAGGAGACTTGATAGAAGTAGCCTGAATTCAATTTCAGAAAATCAAATACTGTCAAAGACTGATTTTGAAAGAAGGTTTTCTACCATTAAACAAGAAGCAAAAAACAAAACAAAACAAAACAAAAAACTCTCTTAAAATGCCAGTTGAGCATAGCTCTAATTATCAGGAAAAAGGTATAATATGAAGGAAACATTTTCAGCATACTATGGTTGACATTCCGCAAGGATTATAAATTGATTTTAGATTTTTGGAAACTGTAAGTTTCTATTGGGAAAATGATCTATACATGGAATGCAGTTATTAATGAAAGTCGTCTTCATTATTTCACATATTCCTTTCTAGGAAAATAAGTTATCACCAAGTTATTTTTTCTTCTCACAGTATCTTTAAAAGTTAAGCAGAGATTCAGATAAAGTCTACTTACTGACCCTTACATGCAACATTTCTTTTTTAAGTTTGGTGTCCCAAACTCTTCTATAAATAAGATTGGAAATACATTTGAGGAAAGGAAAAGCATATACTAAAACTTTAAAATACAGTTAAGAGTTTATAAGTCACATGATGAAAATTTATTTTATTAATTTTAAAAAACTGCTAGTCTTTATGGAAAACATGTTTATATTCTAAAAATTGATTTCTAAAATATAATAAATATACAGTCTTATATTAACCTGCAATGATAACATTCAGGCTACTTAATAATTAATTGTAATCAATTGAAAAAGATCACTAAATTTGGAATCCACCAGTTGAAAAGGGGATAACAGCAAACATTTTTGTGGCATTAACAGTTTATAATAAATGACTTTCACACATATAATATTATTTATATGAATAGCGCTCTTTGAAATGCATAGCAAAGTTTTTATCTTGTAGAGGAATAGTCAGCATTTAAAAAAATAAGCACTGGAGAAACTATAAATCTGAAAATTTTGCATTAATTAAAGTATTATGAATTCATTTGTTAAAGGGAAAGTAGAGTTACAGCTGATTTTAATGATGAGCTATATTGAATTGCTTGCACAATAGCACACATGTCTTTGATGATACCAACCTCAGAAATAGATCATTTTAAGCAGCAAAGGCAGCAATTATAGAAGTATGTCAGGTTACAAAAACTGAGTAATTAGACAAGAATTTATCAGGGCATGATTCAATGTAGGTATGGTTTTTTTAATATTAATTTCTGTTATATCTTTTTATAATAAAATATTTTAATCTCTCTCAAGATCTCTCTAGTTTAACTAAATCCTCCCACCAGATATGCAAAATAAAACCATGCTAGTCATTTTGGAATTGTGAAAAAAAAAGGAGGTAATAGCGTGTTGTGTTCAACTCTACTGCTCCAATTCATTTCAATGAGAATCAGTCAATAAAAAGTCCCTGTTTCAGCAAAGGCGGGAGAAGAAACAAAAGGACTTAATGAAATGATCTGTTTACAAAATGCTAAGTGAGGGTTCTATGAGAAAACAGCATTAAATCCAATTTTGGTTTCCTAATGCAATTTAGGAAGTCTTATATGCTCCCAGTTTTTGCTTGTCTTTTTTTTCTTTTTGTGAATGGACTGAGGCATGTGGTCTTTTTTCTTTCCTTAACATTAATTTTTTTAAAGCTATTTAACTTTCTTTCTCTTCAACTTTGCTACAGTATTTCTAAGTAGCCCAGAAAAGATAAATCAATGCCTGAACTGTAACCTTACACTTATATACTTGTTAAATGACTTTTTTTTACAGTCTGTTATTGCTAGAAATTGGATTGCTTTTAAACTAATGCTGTCTGGCGGGCAAAAGTGAGTGAAACCGCAAAGCCTGGAGGAACACTAATTACTTGTTTTAATTAGCAGCAACTTTCACTAGAGTATGATCTCCCTACAGGCCACTTTTCGGTAGGTGTAGAAAAAAAATCATGTAGGAACAAACTGATAATCTCTTACTTGCCCCTAAATGAGAGCAGAACTCTGATTCTAGTATAGACATATCATTTGTACAAGCCTCTAAACCCTCAGGAAACAGGGCCTACCAGGCTAGGCTACCCAATTCAAAGATCTTTAGCAATCAGTTGTACAATAGAGCCCTTATTTTATGCTGCTACATCATAAAAGTGGTCCTTTTGTTACATTTCCATCCTTAAAAGGGTCTTAATCCCTTTCTTTTCAGACCAGTCTATGGCAAATTCCACTGGGACATCCCATTCGCCACAAGGACTGAAATGACCCACTCCGAAAGCAGCATGTGAAGCTTTGAGTCTTTCTTCCCCCCGCCACTCTCCAGAGAACATTAAATCGTACTTTTCATTCCCTTCGCCATAGGGGGAACCCCCTTAATGATGACAGAGAAAGAAAAATTCCATCACACTGTCCTATGATACCATTCTGCTGTCAAGCAGGCGTTTCCCTGGTCAGAGAATCAAACATGGCTTCCAGCAGGTGGATGTTGCTGAAGGTCACAGACAGCAAAATGCAGAGGTTACACATGGAGGAAGCACAGGTTCCCACAGCAAATTAAGTCATCTGTGAAGCCTTCTCATTTCCCAGCGACTAAATTTATGACTGCTTTTAAGGGTCATCATCGCTTGCATGCACTTGCACTTTATTTAAAGTATTTGAGATTTTGGAAAAGCAGGGTTGTCCCAATTAAAAGTACATACATGAGCTACATGTTTAAAGAAAATGGGGAAATTTGAAAATGTGTTTATGTAACTCTTTTAGTAATTTTAAAACAAAAGTGTAAATAGTAGATTGCACCTGAGCATTTTTTTTTAGAAAATCTTTAATAATGATTTATTACTTATTTCTTGTTTTTAATTATACTTTAAGTTCTAGGGTACATGTGCACAATGTGCAGGTTTGTTACATATGTATACATGTGCCATGTTGGTGTGCTGCACCCATTAACTCATCATTTACATGAGGTATATATCCTAATGCTGTCCCTCCCCCAACCCCACTACAGGCCCCGGTGTGTCATGTTCCCTTCTAAAGTGAAGGTGGTAGTCTGGGAAATAGTAACATTTCCCCTTGATATGAAAAAATTATTTTAACTTTTTACATCAAAGGGCCTGAAAAAAATCCACAGCATTAAATTTGTATAATGCTGTTATAAATCTTGATTACTATGATACGGATTCCTATAAGGCTTAAAATATGCCTTTTATTAAAACAAATTTAAACTAGCAAGTTTTTTATAAAATAAAAATATGGAATAGTAAGTCAGTAATTTTTACTAGATTCAATGACCTGTAATTTAATCCAAATTAAAAATAAAGTTTTCTTATAGGTTTTGCCACTATTTATTTTTCTTATTATTTAATATGTATTTTAAATTATACTGTAGTTTCTTCTCAAATGTTGAGAATGAATAGAATCTATTCAATTTTATATAAATGTCTCAGATAATTGTGTAATAAATCTTTGCAAATGTTGACATTTCCAACTGTAAATGGCAATAGCATTGTAAATATTTTTTTGACCAGATTATGATGATATTTTTCAAAAAATTAGAAATTCATTGTTTTATTGGTTCTTTTTTAATTAATAACTTAGAATAAGCTTTAATTTAAAAGCCACACCCCACTCATTTTCAGATATAACTTTATATATAAACCACATATTCTAGGAAAATATCATATGTACAAATAATTCTATAGGGTAATATCATATACACACATTCATTTATTTCACATTCAAAGATTTAAAAATTTTGAAATTACAAAAACAAAAACCTAAAAATCAAGCTCAAAACCAAACATAGCAATTTTATAACACAATAAATATTGGCTCTACCATTCTTAATATTACTCAGGTGGTAATATTTGCCCATATGTGATTATTTGAAACGTTAAGATGAAAGAATCCTCTAAATGCTTATACTATAACTTTAACTTGTTATTACAGTGTATTTCTCTCCAAGAGCTTTATTTTAGCTTGCACAAGGGTGCATTTGGTTATTGTTTTGTAAAAAGTGAAAAATTCATAAAGCATTTATACAAAATTATTGAATCTGTGTCTTGAGATTTGTTTTCTTCTATGGCAGCCTTTGTGGATAGCTTGTGTTTGGGGTCCAGCCTGCTGGAGGGTTAGAAATGCAATGCATGAGATAGCAAAAAGAGGCCTGAATCAGAAAAAGTAAACATCTAGAATAAAGGACAGTTGAAAGGGGCTTTGTGAACAAGGGGTGTTGCAGTAGAGAATGGGTGAGGCTGCCCCGGTTCTTTGTTCCTCTTCACAGCGGTGGCTCTGAGGGACATGCATTGTCCCCTGAATGAACTGACCATCTCTCAAACAGCCTAATAGCCACCCCTGTAAGCACATTTAAACTATCAAGCCTAAATATTTAGAGTTATTTAGGGCTCTTTTTTCATTAATTAGTGGCTACCTACCTACCATTCCTTGATTTTTCTGTACATTCCCTTTCCCTAGTGCTTTCTACAAGAAGCATTCTGAAATCCAAGACTAAATACTATGGCTGAAACTTGATTCTGTTTAATTAAGTCTGAAGAAAAACTGTTTATTTTATAAGACTCACGCTGTATAGAGAACATGTGCATCACGTGAGATGCAAACTCAAACACAGTTTACTCCAACTTTAAGATTCTAGGCAGAATATCTTTTTTGCGTATCATTTTGTTTTCCTTGCTCTTATGTGGAAAAAGAAAACCCAGGTCTGAAGAGGTATTCAGAATCTATACACTACAGGAGGAGAAACAACTTTACCAAATGCGGGTTGGAAAGAGGAACTATTAAAAAAAGAAGTAAAAAAACATAATTTTTTCCCCACTAAATATCAAGGTATGTGTGTTTTATAATCTTGAAGATTCTCTAGGTAGATGTCTTGATGGGAAATAAAACTTGAATGTCCATGAGGGATTCAATCACAGTTTCAAAGTGTCATTTAAATTCCATTATTAACTTTTTCAGTGTTGTGAGTGGTGATTAGCCTCTTAGGGAAACACTATTAATACAATGAGTAGATTTAATTACTGAAAATCCAAGTGTAGAATATAAGCATATTTTTATCATTATTTATATTGCTATATGTTAATACATGTGTTATATAGCTTACAGCTTATTTGATAAGGCCTTATAGAAATGGTAGATTTTTCTTCTGAGATAAGTGATAAATCTCAAAAAGATTTTAGTCATTGACTTCTAAAGCAAACACTTAACTCTGACACAAAGCACCTTTCCCAATTATGCATTTGGCAAGACTATGGAAGTGCAGGTATACTTACTATATTTTAGCAATTTAATTATTTTGCCTTTGAAGAGCATTTGCTTTTGACTTTAAAATGTAATTGCCAAAACAAAGGTAATTTTACACTTCAAAAGATGTGTTAATACAAATAAATATTTTAATTATAAAATAATTTTATCAATATATAATACGGATTCTGATTACACAACTGTGTTCAAATTATGAAAGTTAGTCTATGTGACATTTACTATTTGTGCCTTTTTCAGTATGTTTGTTTTATTTTAATGAATATCCTATTCAAAATTGTATAGAATTCCCAGAAACACAGAATTTCAGAAATTACTTGGAAAATTATTTATATAGATTTCCCAAAAGGTTATTAGTTTTGAATGGATAACTTTATATTCAGATCTCATCCTGACAAGGTGGAAACATTTGACCACTCCTTTAAGCATCTTTAAAAAGGGTATAAATGATAAACATGAAAAAACTCTGTAAACCAAATGCAAATTGTAATTATAAAGTATTGTTAAAATGTTACAGGGGATAGTAAGTTGCATGAGACAAGATTGCTGACTTCTAAGATCTCAAAATACAGAAAAAAGTCAGGCATATTCATATCCAAGTGTGCCAATTGTTCTGACTGAAATACAAAGAACCATGAGGTTTATTTGATAAAAGCTTACCATGTGCCAGTTATTGCTCTAAGAGTCTGTTTGAAGACAAGGTCTCGTAGTAGCATGATCATAGTTCACTGCAGCCTCAAATGCCTGGGCTCAAGTGATTCTCCTACCTCAGCCTCCTGAGTTGCTGAGACTACAGGTGCAAGCCACCACACCTGGCTAATTTGTTTTATTTTCTAGAGACAATCTCACTATGTTGCACAGGCTGATCTCAAACTCCTGGTATTGCTGTTATAAATATACTCCGTAGTTCACAAAAATCTGTTCAACTGGTGGTTCAGATTTCTGAGCTAAACTTATGGATCATATTTGCTGTGTTTTATGTTTTATGAAGTACTCATTATTTTCACTTTTATCTCTTGGTTCTTAAAAAAAACTTTAAAAAGAAGTATTCATTATTGAATATCCATTTATTGAGTGTGTATTCTGCCACATCAAAAGCTTGCACTATGATTATTAGGCACACATAGTCTAGCAGAAAAAAATATGGAATCGTTGAATATATGATGATAAATCATATAGTAAATATGCTTTCATAGTATTCTAGGAGAAGAATGGAAAGGTAGATTTGTTCTGACTAACAGATTGAGGAAAGACTTCAAATTAAAAGTGTTACTATTTAATCTGAATTGATGATTAATTTAGATTACAAGATTGACATTTAATCTGGAATCTAAAAATGAATAAGATTTTATGAGTAGACAAGAGAGGGAAAGAGATGCTCTTTCTTGAATGTTCCGGATATCCATGTAAAGCTGTATTTACACTCAGTGGAATATGTTTTTCTTTCTTGAACTGTAACTGTTATGGGACAATTTCCCATTATTCTTATATACCCCTTAGGAGTAAGGCTATGATTTCCAATTCTCTTTTATCCAGAGCTCAATTAGCATAGCATTTGAGAATGTGAATACTATTGAGGTTTTAATACCTGGTTGCAAATTCTTTGACACTTTTCAATGGAGAGGTAGGGTCAATTCCCCTCCCTTTCAATCTGGCTGGGTTTTCAACTACTGTGAACAATTGAGTATGCTAGAAATGACACTTAGGACTTCCAAAGCTAGTTTACAACAGGCCATGATGCTTCTGTCCTATTTGCTGGAACACTTGTTCTTGGATCCTTGAGCTGCCATATAAAAAGCCTGACCAACCAGACGCCTCTGTGTTAAAGAGGATCCAGTGACCAAGCCCAGCTGAGCCTTGTCCTCCGTCTTCTATTCCCAATCTAGGTGCTGCAGCCCATCCATCAGCTGAATGTTGCCAAGTAACAGCCATCCATGGAACATGGAAAAATGAATTCACCCGGCCAGGCCCAAATTGTCGACCCACAGAACATGAGGTATAATAAAGTGGTTGTTGTTTTCAGCCACTAATTTATGAGATTAATTTATTACATAACAATACAGAGCTGGAAAAAAGCTAGAACAAATATGTTCAATTTTTTTTACGTATATTAAAATGCTTGACTTTTCAGATCCAATTATAATCTTATCCTTCTCATTCCTTCCCTAGATTTGTTGAATGAGTGAATATAAGATTGAATTAATAGTACAAGCTTTTACATTAAATAAACAAGCAAAATAAATATATTATAATAAAATTTGATAAATACTATGAAGTAACCTAAAAGAGTTTTATGAAACACAAATACTAGAAGAATCTAGTGCTCAGGGAAGATTTCACTTCAGAAGTGAAATTTAAGCCAGACCTGAAAGATGGGAAGGAACAGGCAAGGGAAGATTGAAAGAGTGAACTTTCCAAGAAAAAGGAGCAGCTATGTGACAAGTCCCCGAATGAAAAGAGCTTGGAAACTCTAGAATTCATAGGAAAATGAAACAAAACAACCACTACAACTAAAGCAAAATAAGAAAATGAGAGAACAACTCAAAGCAAATTTGGAGATACGGCTCAAGAGCCATATTAAACAGAAAAATTCCTTTTAAAGAGTTTAGATTTAATTCCAAATTCAAAGGGAAACTACATAGATATTTTATAGGAATTAGTCATTATTATTTCTATTTATACATAAAATATTCATCAGGTCTCGTTCTAATAAAATATTATATTTATGAGAGTAATACAGCAGATTAACTTTTATTTTAATCTTTATTTCTTTGTGGGAATTAACTTTGAATTTTTACTTGCAAAACCAAAAGCATGTTCTCAGCAGGAAAAATAGTGACATTCTTTTTTTACAACTTGTCTCCAAATAGTAACTCTCCAAAGAAGTCTCTATAAGCTACAGTGGAATGAGGAGTTAAATGGAGAAAGGAAAAAGGCTCAAGTAGAATACAGAGTTGAAGTTCTGTTTGTTTCCCAACATTGAAAAAAAAGTACATTTCCAACTGTCATAGTAAAGACTAAAACAGTATTTCTCATGGCAGTTGTAAGGCTTAAGTAAAATAATCCATATGCTTCATTCATGACATGGTGTGTCATATAGTGAAGTTTCAATAAGTGTTATTATTGTTATATTGTTAAATATGTAAAAATTTAGCTAGATGACTTTTTTCCTGAAATGATATTAAGGATGCTTGCAAGTTGGACTTTCACAAGTTGAGTAGTCTTTGTCAGTAGCACCCATTTATTTAGAGAGGCGAACTCTTCTAAATTACATGGAATACACCTGGCAACCACTGACTAGAACCCTTGTTTTGAAAACAAGCTAATTAACCAAATTATAAGCCATGATAATAAAAAACTATTCCTTAAAATAGGAAGTTTAAAACATTTCTCTTATAGCTCATAGTACAGTGATACCAATATTACTTGGGATTGCATCACACAAACCTGGATATTTAATATAATCAAAAAAGACTGAAGTGGTATGGGCTTTTTCTTCTTTATTTTCCCACTTGAACGTGCCACAGGTATTTGAATTTGGCCACTTTTCTTTCTCACTCTCTTCTCCCATCTGCAAGGAGATGCAGAAGCTCTAACCAAGGATTCCCAGAGAGAAAGAGTAGAGCCATGAGACGAAGGGAGCCTGGGTCCCTAAATCACCATATCGGAGCTCTTCAGCCAAAAGCTGACACTGAGCTGCTACGTGAGCAAGAGACACCTTGCCCAGTAAGACATTTATTGAGCTTTTTAGATTGTGTTTTACCAGTTGGATAACATAATTAATATGATCACATATTCTCCATCCACTGCAAAAAAAATCTCTATTCTCTTAAAAAATAAGCATGTTATTTAAAAAATAAGTCACTGAAAATTACCATCTTTTTCTCTAAAGAAATCCCGCTCCTTAGTTGCTTCTTTCTTTCTTTTAAAAGTAAGGCCATTTTCCCAGTGTCTCAGCCTCGAAGTCTTGGTGCTGGTTGTCACTGGCTCCATCTTGCCCCTCATCTGTAGTCAGCTACCATCTTCAGTAAAGCCTGAATTCTCAATGATCCTCACATCTAGCCCTTCCAGCTGACTTAGCAGTTTAGACTTTTAGCACCTTTCAATGATCATTATGTCAGAAATCTAACCTCAATTTACTTGGCTCTCAATCCATACTCAGAATTGTGCCAAGAAATATATTAGTCAGAGTCCAGCCAGGAGATGAAAACCATACCTGTAATTTGAACAGGGTATATATAAAATAAAGAATTTGTTAACTAATAAATGCGATTAAAAAAGGACTCCAAGTCAAGTGAAACAGTAAATGCAGAAAGCAGCTACTATATCTAAGGCTAAGGGAGAGGGAACAAGAAGAAACTAAGAATGAACTTAAAAGAGGAATTCTCTCTTAACGCCAAGACTCAGACCTTATGGGAGAAAGTATGACTGTCACAGAAACAAATGGCTTGCTGATGGTTAAGAAACTTGCTGAAGAAAAAAGTGACCCAAAGAGGGGTTGAGAAACCTGTGGGGCAGTGTGTCACTCAGCATTATGAATGTCCCATTTAGTGACTGAGAGACTTACTGGAGGGCACAGGCCGACCTGTTCCCTACAATAGGCTTACCAAGTAGCCAAGAAAACAGTCAGAGGATACGGGTGGGCTGGTCCCTGAGGAAAGTCTATTTCTAATATTTGCTTATGTTCCTGCAGAGCTCTCTACTAGAAGATCTAACATTGAGTCACTGGTCAAAGGAGAAAGGTTGACATGGTCCGGCTATATATAGTATTACAAAGCAGGGAAAGAAAAATAGATTTGGAACTGAGAAAGAATAACATAATAAGTAGCACAGAAAATGAGAGAACAGCAAAGTCTCCATTTTCCATTAGCTCAGAAACAACTCGAACTGAGATTAAAAAGTAAATATTTGTAATAGATTTAGGTAAGTGCTATGATGGAGTATACAAAATGTTCATAGGAATATAGAGATATACATAATTCAGGTTAAAGAAATAAAAGAATGATTGTGGAAGAGCCAACGCTGAGTTTCAAAGAGCGAGTAGGCATTAGCTAGATGGGAAAGGAATCATGAGGAGAAAGCTTTTCAAATAGAGGAAACAGCAAAGGCAAAGGTTAAGACTGGGCCAGAGCATTGCTCATATGTGAATTGCAAGTTACATAAATTGCAAAATATGGCCAAAAAAAAAAAAAAGATCTTAGTAGGTAAGCATGGGCTAGATCACTTATTTGTCCTGGTTTGAAAAGGTTGTTCTAAGAAGTTTGAATTTTATCCTGAAGACATTGGAGAGCAAATTAAGGATTAGAAAGTTAGTAGAGGAGAGTCAAGATCAGAATTACCATACTGAAAATCCATTGGCTGTGTGAATTCAGTGTCATTTTAGAAGGACTGATCTCTCTGTTTGCTGGTGAAGCCCAAATACTAATACCTTCACCTGGCACATAGCTCAAAATAGAAGCTCAGAAACTATTTGTGGAATAAGTGAATAAATGAGAGTTCATTTTAAAGATGGTGACTAACTCTACTTGAGTTAGAGGTGTTTGAATATTCAATTGTGGAAGTTTAAGAGCCAGGTGAAGGCAAATCTCTAGGTCAAAAGAGCATTCTGCAAAGATATTTAGTGTTGGGAATTGCCAAGATATAGACAGGATTTGAAGCCTTGATTCAGATAAGTTTATGTAAAGAGAGTGTAAATGGAATGATATAAAAGGAGGCTAATGAAGAACTTTGGAGACATCAATAATTAAACAGGAGTAGAGAAAAAGGTGTCAGAAATAAGACTGAAAAATAACCGAAGATTTTTGACAAGAACTTGAGAGAGAGGTAACTTGAAGAAAAAAGAAGAGAATGGGAACTCGATCAAAAAAGAAGTAATGGTCAATAGCTTCAAATGCAGCTGAGGACTCAAGTAAGAGAAAAATGCAATTTGAATGCATTTTTAACTGGCTTTCTCTTCCTAAACCTATGATATAACCCACATGTTTCTCTGTCGAGTTTTATTAAAGTCTAGCTCTAATCATTTAACTCCCTCTTTAAAAACTTTCACCAATTCTCCTCAAATCAATTGCCCTGAAGTCCCTTTCAAGAACAATCAACTAGTGCCTATCCTCAAGACTGGTGTGACCTCTCCATGCTTTGAATCCCGTTGCATTTCACTGGGATTTATTACATTCAGCTTTTTGTATTAATACATGTGCATTTTTCTTATCACATCGATAATCTCTCTCAACTGGGCTGTAAGTTTTCTGACAATAGTTGTGCCTCACTCTTTGTAATTCTGTAGATTTAGCATGATGATTAAATTTTTTGAATTGTATTAAGCACTCATCATATTCTGAACACTGAGCTAGATTGCTTTTACCAATAATTTTGTTAACATTAAAACATAATCCAGTTACAAATATTACCATTTCGCCTACTCGGTGAACTTAAAATACCTTTTCAAATAACTACTAAGTGAAAATCTAGAATTTTAAACCAGTCCTATATCCCTGGCAAGACTGTAAAATACTTTTGTCACACTGTACTACCTTGAAGAAGGAAGGAAACATATAAATATTTATTTTATTAAGTTGGTTTGAATTGATATCAATCTTGCAAATGGTTTCAAACTATGTGGGACAAATAGTTTACTCCATCTTATTGCATATTTTTAAATTATATAATTTGGAAAACAATATAGAAAGCAATGGTAAGGGATACAGTGAGGGAGGGATAATAAGTTGTAGATGACAGAATTAGGATTTGCAATGATACTGACAGATTGAAATGATGAGTTAAAGTAAATGAGATGAAATTTGACAGGAAGAATTCTGGAGGATGCATTATTATGGGGGTGGTAAAGAGGTGAAAGAGCCGGTGGGATGGTTTTAAACTGTTCAGGAGAAAAGGAATGAGGACTCATACTCCGTTAATGGAAATGGATGTGAATGACACAGAGCATTTAGAATCTACATAAACCTTGACAAGTGAATGGGTGCAAGGATAAGGCAGAAAGAATCAAATAGGGCTTTAAATATTTGAGCCTGTATAACCCAGAAAGGTGAAGACATTGAGAAAGAGGTCAGGAGGACCTGGTTTGGGAGTCAAGTAGAAAGAAAGCATAGTTACTTCAACGTTGAGTATGCATGTTAGTCGAGTGAAGATAATGTCATCTTCTTTTTGAAAACTGGGAAACTGTTGACTCATTTCCACTCTTTATTTTAGGCAAGGTATTCAATCATTCATTATTTTTAGAGGTACATAGTACTGAACAAGTGCTTTGTGCCAAAAACAAAGCAGGGTGCTTTATATGTATTATCTTAGTTAGTTGTCATAACCTGTCCTGAAAGTCCATTTATAGCTGAGAAAACTGAAGCTGACAAATAGAAAAGACAACTTAAGATATCCAAAGGCATTTGAAGACATCCAAAGACATTTGTGGAGATCACTAAAACTCAAATTAGATTCATTACCTAATTGCTCTACTTTTTGTGACGTTTCTACCTAATATGAAGGGTCACTTATCCCCTGTTTTCAGCTCACTGGACTTGATGTGTGAATTTGTCTCCCATTTTGTCCCCATTTTGGCATTTACTCATGTGCTAGATCTACCTATTTCTGGCCTCCTTGCTTAGGAGGAGCTCTAGCATATGGAACTAAAATTCTGAGTTGACCTATCTGGCTAACTTAGCTCAACTGACCCTATCCCACCCCTGTGTAAGAGTGATCGTGGATCTCATAGCACAGGAGTGTCATCTTGAAACTCTCCCACTCACTCTGAAGTTTCTAGAATTGTTTGAACTATTTCTTGAAGGTTGTGTGGGAGTTAACTGAGTGAAGAAGATAAGAAAGGTATTCCAGACTGGAGAAACAGCATGTGCAAAGCACCATGTAGGAAAGGCACAATAGGTACATGTAACTGTCTTGATGATGTTTGTTATGCTCTTCTGAATATCAAGAGTCTTTACATTGGAGGTGAAAGATAAAGAATAAGAGATGCGTAGTTGTGGGTTTCACCTCCATCTTCCCAAACCAAGTGATTCTCTCTTTTTGCTCATCTTTGTATATCAAGCACAGCTAAAGCTGACTTTCCTGTTTTCAATATTATCCCTAAAACTTATCTCTCCTTTGACGTTCCTTAGTGTTAGTCTTAGAGGTCTATGAAATTATCTTTCATTTATAAAGATGAGCTCTTCAAAAAATCCATATGATTTCTATAGATATTCCTTCTTTATTTATTCCATTAGATATTTCTTCTTTATTTATATATAGGTTTCATTTTTGTTTTGTTTATCCTTTCTTCTCTTAAAAATATTTTTGGTGGTAGAAAGGCAAAGGAGGAGGTTCTAGACATCACATCATGCCTATACTTTGCCTACTTTTTAAATAAATGCTCTCCTAAAAACCTACATGTCTGTCTGAGAATCTCCAATAGACAATTTTTATACTTTTATGAACTCCTAGGTAACATGGCAGAAACTGCTGCTTATGGCTCCCCAGTATTTAATATTTTTCTTTATTTTCTGAGTGAAAAAGTCCACAAATTTTACCAGAACACATAATAAAGACCATATTTTCAGTCTCTTGTAGCAAAGCATGTTCTTGGGCCTAAATTTTGACAAATTTAATGTAAATAGAGATTATGTGTATGCAGAAAGTGTCCTTAAAGGAAGATGACATAAGCTTCTTTAATGAGGATGAAATGATTGGAGCTTTAGCAGCCATCTTGGACTAGGTTGAAGAGGAACACATCAGAAATGCAGTAGTAATAAAGAAGATAAAGACTAATAGCAGGCAGTATATTTAGTACTTACTATGTAGCAAGAATGATTCTTCACATTTTATATGTATTAATTTATACATGCTTCACAACAATCATATAAACTAGGGATCTCAATTTCTTCACCCTAAATAGTACTTAAGACCAGGAATCATGCAGACACATTGCCTGGGCCGGCGTTTTGATCCTGCATTATACAATTGGTACCTTATTTAGCAAGTAAGGAGTTAAGAATAGAGTCTGAAAATGAGAAGCACTCATTAAACATTAGCTACTATTACTTTTGAGTAGTTATTGCAAATTACTATCCACAGTTCCAATTAACAATTTTCATTAAAGTAATTTATAGTTAGTGATTATAAATCTATTTACAGATGTAGAAATTGAGGCAGAGGGAGATGAAGTGACTTGCCAAAGATTAAATAACTAGGAAGTGGTGAAGTTGGGCTATCTGTGCTCTTAACCTGTTCTGTTCTGAATGAAAAGCTGAAAGGAGCCTGGGACCTGCACTAATTTGTGATCTTGCTACATGAATCCTGGAGAGCTGACCTCTGGACCATTTTAGCAAAGAATGAAATCTCATGCACTAAACTAGTTAATTTGGGTTTTCTGTTGCATGCAGTTAAACTTAATTCTTCCTATAAGATGTCTTAATTTCCCCCAAGATTGCTGTCACTGCTAGATCATTAAGCAATTCTTCCTTATATCTCAAAGTGAAGTTCAGAGTAACAATTCTTGTTACCCCTTCTATGTTTTGTAAGATAAAATTATGAGCAACATTAGTGAAGAATCTCTCAGGAAGTTTGTTTGAGTTTTAACAGAGTTGGCGTTCCCACAGCTATGTGGATAGATCCAGGCCCCACAGCTGTATCAGCATCTTTCCCAGCCCATTTTGTCAGCTGTATTAGGAAATAATCATTCACATTCCCTACAGGCTCGGACATTCAATAGTACACTTCTCTCAGTGTAGCACTAGAGTTCTCTCACTTTTTATTTTCCATCAGTTTTAAGAATATTTTTATCTTTTTTATCATAGGTGCCTGACTAGTTTATGTCCAGGGCTTCTTGTTGCTAAACTCATGCCTTAGAATTCAGTGTGTTTTGAGAAATGATGGACCTCTTCATTTAACATAAATGCTTAGTCCTTCACCAATTCTGCTGGGATTATCTAATAAAAATATGATTGGATTTGAGTTTTGCTTTTCAATTTTAGGTGTCAGGTGCTGTTGAAAAATGTTTAGTATAAAATAGCATAAGTAAAAAAATAGAGTAAATTTAGAGGTATAGTGAAATCTAATCTATTACTTTTTATTTGTTCCATCTGATGATGCTATTAGATAATGATCTTTAGCTGTAGCATAGAAATTCATCTATAGCTGTTATAATTTTAGGCAGTTTAAATGATCTAAGCTAGATAAAGAAATTCACATTAGCACATTTTAATAATTTGCTTCTTAATTTTATTTTTATAACTCTTCTCAGAAATGTGAAGCTGGGAAATTCATTGTCAGCACTTGAACATGAGGTAAAAATGAAAAAGAACTATTTGGTGTATACTTTATTTCAGAATAACCAAATAGAGTATCTTTTGAAAGCTCATCTGTTTTCTGTTGCTGCTTCTTAGGCAGATAACCACAAGCATGATTTGATTTAAAGTAGAATCTTCTCAGATATACTCTGAGGTGTGACACTAACACACTAAAGTAAATACCACAAAACATCCTTTGCCTTTGAAACGTAACTGCTGTCATAATGACCATCTGCTGGATGTAGGTTTTGAACACCCAGTGACCTCTGACATTTATGACAAATTATGTACCCAAGTGCTAGCGATGCCTTGTTAAAATGAAGCCAGAGGCCCTCAAGTTCTCAACCCCTCTTGTCTTTAAAAGCATGGGTTAAACGGCAGCAAGAGGCAGATTGGACAGAAAACAGACATGGCAAAAGCTAAAAGGAAATAAAATCCTCATCCTCTAGCCTTTGACTTTTGCAGCTAACTGCGCTGCAGTGTGCTTTCAACCATTAAACTACCTTAACCTTCGGAAGAGCCAAGCCAGTTAAAATTGACTGAAAATTTGCACATCACCACACAAGATTTGATTGATTCTTATTTGAAAATTGCATGGAGGACAGTCACTTACTGTAATATTCGTAACCAACAAAATATGTTTCTTAGTCACCTCTGGTGCACAATGAAATTGATGTCGTATAAAAAGCAACGTGAAGAACACTTTTCAAAGTCAGAAAGTTAGTCTTGCTGCAAAACACAGTAGCACCAGTTGAATTTAGGCAGAGCAGGCTAAAGTGTAAATGTTTTGTATAAAATACATTAAAAATTTATGTTTTGGACCATAATTCCAAAGATACACACACTAATTGTATACACATGAGATAAACCAAAGTTAGTTTGTATTTGGCATAAAAATATCTGTATTTTTTGTAAAGGTAATTATTTTATTGCTATCTAGTCAGAAAAAAATGATGTAAGATAAGGAGGGAAAGGATGGATTTGATTCTCTTCCCACTAAAAAAAATTACTTGTAGGAAAATTAGGGGTTCTAAGAATAGAACATCTCACCTTTTTTTTTTTTGACTTATTCATGTAAAACAGACTGTATGGCCCTTGGCATCAAAAATTAGAATCTGAGCAAGAAAACCATGGAAAACTAAGGCATTTACTTATGCAATGCAAAAACCTACATCATACCTCCAGGCTTGTCTAAAAAGTAGTTTACGTATTTTTTTAAATGAGAAAACTTTTGTAACTTTGTTTTGTTGGAGATATCATTTATAGCTTTGAGAACTGCTTTAGATAAAATGCTAGCTTGTTCAAAGGAGAATTCATTAACAAGAAAAGCCAACTTATAATTAAGTTTAATACTGTGTATGGGGAGGAAAAGTCAAACCTCAGTCGACAGGTTTGACTTTTCAGATTGGATTAAATGATAAATAAAAGGAATACTAGAATTACCCCCACAATCATGATTCTTTTGGGTATGTATTATAAGCTGTATTTTTCTTATCTTTTGTCTGGAACTGCTTTTAGAGGGCATGCGCCACGCATTTAGATAAGTTTTCACTATTATCTCTTAATATAATTTTATAAGTAATGGGTGCCTGTATAAAACATGCACATAAATATATGAATATGTCTGTATAGATGTAGACATATTTTATAATTATAACTTCATCGTGTTTTATTTGGATGTTCTAATTGGCATTTCAGAGACAAAATGTGATCTTAGGCAGCTTGTCTGCAATATATTTCCACTTCCTTTCTGCCTTTTCGTTTCAGCAAATTATCTTACTCTTATCCAACACCTTTGTCTACTTTGTCCCTACAAAGACCACTGCTTCCTTTTGCCCTTTTCCCACTATCTGTCTTCAAAATTGGCATCTATGATGCAGTCCCCAGGACACATTTTCGGTTTGGATCACACCAATGAGTACAATGGGCCCTTAGAGACTTTCCATGGAATTGTTTCATAGGACTTTTAGAGATCATATAAAACAGTGATTTTCCACATAAGAGTCTTTTAAATTAATGGAACCCCTTTTACTTTTCCAAAGATATCTGTGGTTGAAATATAAGTGAGAGTATTAAGGCTCTGATCGTTCATCTTGACTTCTTTCTCCATGAAGTTCTCTCCAGCTAATGTGGCTTACAAAGAAATCTATGAAAAAGAGTTTGAAAAGCCCTGATATAGTCCAACTGTACAGACACAAGACTAAATTTACAAGGAGTGAAGGGACTTTGGCTTCTTGTCTGAAATTTTCCCCCTTACTCAACCTCGTTATACTTTAACACTCCTTTTCTGGGACTCCTGCTCCGTCATGACCTCACTGACTCCTCTTAGATAAAGTCGTTGAATACTAGCGTGTTGTCATACACTTTTTCTCAGAGTTTTTAAAGAATACTTCGCTGAAATGATGCCATCAGGAAAGAGATATTTTTACCTCTATCACCTATCAATGCGAGACCATAGCAGGTACCCATTAAATGTTAACAGAAGTCATTATTTTCTTTAGAATTGACAAGAATTACTATACAGCCTGAGACTGGCAGAAATAGAACTAAAGTGAGCAGTTTTCCAATCTTTATTGTAACAATTTACTATGTGATTTTACTTGAGACACCTTTCCAATAAGACTTGTGAATCAAGATCTTTATGTCAGTACCCAACTCAATAAGGTTGAATGAGAATTTCAAATGTGAAATAAAATAAAATAAAATAAAATAGATTTACCTATGCTGAAGAAGTTACATTGTACCTTGCTTTGTGGTTAAATTTGTCTGTTAACACTTGTGACTGCCAAAACTATCATTTCTCCTGGGGATTTTGTTTTCCTACATTAGTATTTTCCAATCTTAGTCTTGGCTGATGGATTAGAATATTTGCCCTACCCTCCTCATCTGCTATAACTGCTGTTTCTTATTCTGTAACAAATGTGCCTCTACCATCCATTCCTAAGACTTTACACCTCTATTGTCTACCCATTGGCTCAATACTATGGAGAAAAAATTGTGGTACCCTAGGACTGTCTGAAATAAAATGGGTTCTTTTAAAATATAAAAATTCCTTCTTGTTGGTGGGTTCAAGTAGAAGGTGGCTATCCACTATCTGGATAGGAATTTATTCTTCAAGTCAAGAGACAAGCACATGTTTCCACTATTAAATGTACCAGTATATTCACATCTATATCTAAAAGCTCTTCCTTTCCCTGTTAAAACAGATAAAATATGTATTCCTAAGGTAAAACTCTGCACTTGCACCCTCATCATATCTCTCATCTATTCAAAGATATCACTCCAGCAATTCTCCCTCTATCTCCTGCATCTTCACCATTCCCTTCAACTGTGCAAATGCAGTGTAACATCCTCTGCCTTTAACACAAATCCTTCCTTTGAACTGTCTTCACTGCCTATATCTGTCTACTTACCATGCCATTTCTTTCCTCTGCCTTGCAGCAAAACTCCTAGAAGTAGATCTTAGAGGCATCTCAATTTCCTCTCTTTTTCTTTCCATTATTTTTCCTTGAATCAACTCCAGTCAGCCTTTTTGTTATTCTGAAACTGCTTACAGCAAAATCACCAGGATTGTTTATGGGCTAAGCCAATCTCAGAATTATCTTGCCAAAGAATAGGAGACTGAGGCCTTTATAATCCCTGTATCCCATCTTCTCTTCACCAAAAATTACCTCTGTGGTCTTTGATTCCATACACCACCACAAGAGCTGAGTGAGCTTTTCTACTTTGGAAGAAATCTGGAGGCAGTAAAGCAGAAAAACTTGGAAGGTTGTTAGCATGTACTGAAACTGTCCACCACAGCTCAGCTGAGCCTAAAACTTGCTCAAGGAGATATGATAGGACACAAAAAGTACCTGCTTGGACCCTTTTTCTGTTTGCCTTTTTTTTCTTTTTTCATCAAACTTCCTTCTCTCCTAACCTTTAAATTAGTGTGTGCCAGGAGTGAATCTTTAGACTTTTTCTCTTTTCTAATTACATTCACTACTTATGTTACCTTACTCAGCCCAATGACTTTAAAATCATGTTTGTGATGTTAAATTCCAATTTTACATTTACATTTTTTTCTGAACTCCAGATCCATGTGGCAGATACCCACTCAAAATCTCTACTGGAGATTAATTCAAAACCAAACTATTGACATAAATTTACCTTATAACCCAGAAATTTTCCTCCAAGGAGTCTACCCAGGAGAAGTAAATACATACATCTATATGCAGACTTGTACATGAATGTTCAAGGTTGCATTATTTATAATAGCTGTAAACTGGAAACAATCCAATTAGTGATATATCCATACAACGGAATGCAATTCTGCAATAAAAAGGTACGAAGAGTTGATATATGCTATAACATGGATGAACCTCAAAACATAATACTTAGTAGAAGAAACTAGGCACAAAAGACAATATATTGTAGATTCCATTTACATGGAACGTTCAGGAAAGACAAATCTGTAAAGATAGAAAGTAATTCTGTAGCTGCCAAGGGGCTAACATGGATATACAGAATCACTGCAAATGGGCTAAAAGAATTTTTTTTCGAGTGGGGGGCTGGAAATATTCTGCAGTTAGATTGTATTGGTGGTTGTACAACTCTAAATTTACTAAAAATCATGAAATGCTATTCTTAAAATGGATGAAATTTATTGTAGGGAAAATATACATCAATAAAAAATTTTAACTCTTGATCTTATGCATCAATTTTTTTCCTCCTCTAATCTTCTCTCTTTCTGGAAATGTCAGCTCTGTTTTCCTAGTTATTTAGGCAATAAATCTTGGGATAATTTTTGACTCTGTTCTTTCTTTTTCATCACAAATCTAATCTGTCGCTTCGACTACTGGTAACTTCCTCGCTACTTTATACTGCTACCCTCTCTTCTCCGCTACCGCTCTGGCAAGCTTGCCTTGACTGTAACAATAGCCCCCTCACCAGTCTTCATGTGATTATCCTTACCACTTTATTATTTATTTGCCATAAAAGCAATTATTCTACTTCTTCATTCAAAATACTTCAGCACAATTCCTTGTCAGAGTGAAATGCAAAGATGTCACCATGTTAAAGTTTCCAGATAAAATACAGGACACCTTGTTAAATATGAATTTCAAATGAACAACAAATACTTTTTTAATGCCTGTGTGTGATACAATATGAGGGACATAGATATATGAAAAATATTCGCTGTTTATCTAAAATTCAAATTTAACTGGATACTCTGTGTCTTTATTTCCTAAATCTAGCAAACCTACATCTTGGTCAAAATGGCACTCCATGATCTGGGCTTCCATTGTCTCTCTGGTCTCATTTTCCTCCTCACATGAAGACTGGCCTCTTAATCAAGCTAACATTGGTTTTCAGACAGGCGAAGTATATTCTTACTGTTGGACTTTTACAGTCGGTCTTCCCTGTACCTGCAAAACTCTTCCCCCAAGTATCAAGTGTAGTTTGTTCTCCCATTTCATTTAGTTTTAGGCTCAAATGTCAGCTATTCATGGAGGCCTTTCCTGATCAACCAATAGAAAATAGCTCCTGCAGTCTACAGTTCTCGATGGTCTCATTGAGCATTATTGATCTTCTTAGCATTTATTACAAATGAATATACAATATATTTTTTGTATATATCTGGCAGTAAAGGCAGAAAAGTTATTTCTTTTTCATTCCTGCGTAAGAAAGGACTAGAATAGTTTCCATCCATTCATTTGTTCATTGATCCATTCAACATTTTTCCTTTTCTAGGTTCTAGGTTTCAAATCACATGTAGTGACACTGTCAATGTATTAAGTCATGTATTTTTGGGAGGCAAGTGTGAAAAGAAAAGTACGGGTATGGTGAAGCTAACAGAGACAAATTGGCAGACAGAAAAAGATGTGTGTCTGTAGACTAATAATAGAATGAGGTGGATAGGAACATGGTTGCATCACTTGTGGTGTTTCCCTGAGTGACAAGCCCACCCACTCAACTGGAGTTCAGGGAAGAGGTCAAGTCAAGAGACAGTATTTGGGACTCATCTGCCTAAGGGTGCTAGTTAAAACTGACATATCCTTAGCTCCTGTCAGCAGCTGCTCCTACACACTCAGGAACTCTCCATTAACATTTAAACTGACTGTCAAGTCCATAATCTTGTCCTTTCTCCTCCATCAATTACCCTCTTCCTTCTACAATGTTGAAGTCACCCCTAACCACTGAACATTTACCATTGTCTACATAGTTCTCCAGTATTGTCCATTTTTAAAAGGATTTCACTTTACTATGCAGTCTTCCTCCATCTTATTTCTCTTTTCCTTAATTCCTTTACTTCCTGAGCGTATTATCTAACCTCAACAATTGTACTGAATTTGAATTCCCCAAGGTCACCAATCACAAGTCCATTTATATTTTTTCAATATTCATTCCTCTAGACTTCACAGTAGAATCTGAGACCATTGGCCACTACCATTTTCTTTGCATTTTTCGTGCTTTGTTTTTTTCGAATGTTACTTAACAATGTTTCATTTTTCTTCCTATTGCGTATATAGTCTTAGTTTTTCTCTAAATAACTACTTTTTCCTCTATGTTTTTGTCATCAAATGTGAATACTTGCCCAAGTTCTGTTATTAACTCCCTGTCAATCTTTCTATAGTCTCTTGTCTTTAAAAACTTCATATAGCCTCATGACTTTGAATTTCAACACTAGATATATGCCTCCCTAACCTACATCACCTGCTTTGTTTTCTTATTCCTCCAGCTCTGATAATACATCACTGTCAGCTTATTATGTGTATTTATTTAAATATACTGCAGATATTTAAATTTCATCATATTTAAAATATAACTTAAAAAATGATATATCCTGTCTTCTCAAACAGCTTTTTATGTCACTTAGCAGACAAAGCTCTGACTTACACTTCTTTCCAAAAACTGTTTTTAAATATTTGATAATTAGGCAAATATAGTTTTAGATACAGAGAAAGCTGAAAGGTTTTATTTATTTATAAACAAAGTGTTTTTTAAAGAACATACATAAAAATATACCAAGGTATTTTCCTTTATTATTAGTTAGCTTATTCTTACCAGTTTGAGCCTTAAAGTATCAGTGGTACTTCAGAAAGCAGGATGGTAAAACTGTAGATATATATACACATTTACATCCATACTCACATTTTTCTCTTTGTTCCTTTAGCTGTACTAAACATCATATTACCTCCATATATACTAGAACACCCATCAAATCACATTCTAAACCTGTGTCCTATGCTCTCTTCTTATTCTATCCAATTCCAAAGACAGCAATTGAGCAGCCAGGTTGGTTGGGGGAACTCTGATTATTGTCTCTGGTCAAAACCAATCTCCCTCATTTCTGGCAATTCCACCCTGCATTTCAATATCTAATAACCTCTCCATAGGTAGTGGGATTTCCATGCAATAGAAATTTGCTACAGTTGACCACATGTTTCTTTTAAAATGTTTAGCATTTGTGTTTGTTTAAAAAGTTTCAGATTTCAGAGAACATAAACATGTTGAAAAAATTATTTATAGAACTTTATAAGGAAAGATACAGTTAAGTATGGGATGAACAAAAATTAATTTTTAATCCATAAATATGTTTTAATCTTAATTATCTAAAAATGCAAGTTAGAAATAAATGCATGTTCATTGGATTTATAGTCTGGACTAAGAGAAGAAACCTTGGAATTTTGAAGAGAGATGATGAAAAGGTGAGAAGGGAGTTCCAATTTTTTTTTTAAAGGCAAAATTAAACAGAAGACATGGAGAATAAAGGGAAGATGGAAATGAGCAAATTAGGAAAGAGGAGAATTATCAGAGAAATTCATAAATCAACAGATTCATAAGGTCTGACAATCTCATTGTAGGGCTGTGCTATTACTAAAGCAATACAGTTTTGAATTATGATAAAAGAGAAAAATCACATAGAAAGAAAAGCATAATGACCAAATACTCAAAAAATACGTTAGTGATATAGATAATTGATTTCATTTATGTAAGGACAAATAAACTTATTTCAAAAAATTGACATGACACGAAATAGTTCTATAGCTGCCTAGATCCTTAGGTGAAGATTTTTATGTGTGCACAAACAGCACATGCAAAGTTAGATAGAAAACCATCAAGAACGACAGCTCGTGATTTATAGTAGAATTAGTAGAGGTTAGGTGTTTAATGTTACTTAGGCATAATTTGACAATTTGATGGAGGTTTCAAAAGATAGAAACTATGTATATATGAATACATATTTACCTGTTAGATGTTTATATAGTTTGACTGTGTCCCCAACCAAATCTCATCTTGAATTGTAGTTCCCATAATCTCCACATGTCGTGAGAGGGACCTGGTGGGAGGTAATTAAAGCATGGGGGCGGTTACCTCCATGCTGTTCTTGTGATAGTGAGTGAGTTCTCATGAGATCTGATGGTTCTGTGGGGGGCTTTTTCCCCTCTTTGCTCTACACTTCTCTTTGCTGCCACCATGTGATGAAGGACATGTTTGCTTCCCCTTCCACCATGATTGTAAGTTTCCTGAGGCCTCCCCAGCCATGCTGAACTGTGAGTTAATTAAACCTCTTTCCTTTATAAATTACTCACTCTTGGGTATGTCTTTATTAGCAGCCTGAGACCAGACTAATGCACATATGCATATATTATATAGGTCAAAAACATATGCATATATATATATAATATATGCTTATATGTTATATAATTATATCACTACATATCATTTTACATTGTTGGAGAAGAGTTTTATATACTAGAAAATATCTTACGTAATTGGTATCTTTTTAATGCTTATACAATTTATGAAATGTGTTTATTATGATTTTCACTTTAACAATGAGGAAAATAAAATTAAGAGATGGTAAGCAACTTCTAGATTACACAGTGCATGTTAAAACAAGGTCTCAGTGAGTCATAAATGTCATGTTGTTTGTATTATAATATATTGCCTCCCTATATATATGAATGGAAATGAGGGTATAATTTGCATGGATTAAATGTCTGTATATTTCAAAATGTAGCCTGAAATTATACTTCAAAACACACTGTAAAAGACTGGTTTATTTGGGCTAAAATTTGTGAATCTAGGATTCCACAGTTAAAATGCAAATATTGTTAAAATGCTAACATGGTTATCTTTGACTATCAAATCTCCCAGCTCACAGTAATTTACCAGATCAGTATCTAACAGTGGCAATAAAGAGGGAGGAAGTTAAATGGAAAACTCCGGAATACTGGCCCTACCTGGAATAGGAAGCTCAGAAAGGACTGTCTGCAGGCAGGGCTGTGTGAGTATGGAGAGGGCTGGGAGGTGGTGTGGGGTGGAAATAAGGAGGAAACATTGAGTTCCTTAGCTAAGAGAACAGACATCAAAATGAAAAAGAAAATGTGAGAGCACCAAAACAACATTTTTAAAATTTCTTTAAGTGCTTTATATTTTATATTTTATTTTAAGACATTAAGCCAAAATTCAAGTTTGTATAACCACCATACTTTATTGATTTGAACATGCATATGTTTTCACATTTTAAACTCTTTGAAATCAAGAGTTTATATTATATTTTAGCATTATTTCATAGTTAAATTGGCAGCATTTTTTATTTCTTAATGGTGGTGTATTTTATATTTAATAGCATGTTAGATTTGATGAAGGATAGTAATAAGGTTCATCTGAGGATCAGAAGAAAATGTGTGTGAGTCTAAGGTCTTCCACTGATACCCAGCATCACTTCTTGTACAAATGCTATCCTGATTTAAATTTTCTTAGTCTTTAATTACAAGACTAATGTCTTTTCTAAGTTTGACAGTCAAGTTCCTTGTCTGCACCATTTTCCTATGAAGATGGTATGACAGTAATTGAGAAAAATAGTTAAAACATCCCATTTATATAAACAGTATATATAAAATCTATGAAGTCCTCATGGCATTTAAAACAATATTAAAAATCTCACAGGATTTAAGGCACTTTTAAACAGCTTTGAAAATTATGCAAGATGTTTGATTTTTGTAACCTTCTGTAGTCAAAGGAAATATTTTTATTTAAGTAGCTGGTCTGAGATGTAAAGGTTCTGTTAAATCTAAAAGAAAGTGTTTACTCTAATAAATTGAGTGTTGTTAAGCTTTGAAAGCAAAAGCTCTGAACTGTATGTTTCTAGCTGGATTCTCAGTTTTTGTTTTGTTTTTTAATAAGGCATAGTTTCCTATGCAGTAACATATGGTTTCAATATTTGAGCATTCTCAGCCATTTTCCCCATATGTTTGTTGTAATCAACTAACCACACATGGCCAAATCCTGCCCTTAGACAAGCATAGAGAATGCTCACTGAGGTCCAGGAAAACAAGCACACTCCATGCAACAACCCATGGTCCGAAATCAGACTTTTTTGACTATTTGCACAATATTGAATGGTACAAATAAATGGCTATTGATATATTTTTGGAAGTGACTTGGATTGTAGAGGTTTCTTTAATCTGAGAATGTCCAAGATTAATCTTGACAAAGGAGTTTCTGAGCAACTTGGAGAATGTTGTGTGCAAAGATATGCATGTGTTAGGTAGTGGGGTGGGGAGCATCACACCTAATGTCAGAGTTATCCAAGGCATTATTCATGTATTTTCTTCATTCCACAATCTTAGCATTCTTCAAGGCACATAGTATACATCATCTGCTCTCATAGACTTCTATTCTAGAGGCATAATATTAATGCCAACAATAAACAAGTAAACTAATAAATAACTCAGGAAATTTATGTAAGAAATTAATCTGATTAAACAGTATAATGTTATTTAAAGTAATAGGAGTATTTTTCCTGGCATTGTTAGAGAAAATTCTTTCTCTGAAGAGGTGTTAGTTGAACTGAGATCACAAAGGTGAGACCCAACCATGTGAAATCTGGAGTGAAGGTAACAATGTACTAGAAAAGAGATGGCTCTAAGGCTTGAATGAGCTCATGATTCTGGAGGAAAGTAAGATCAGAAGTACAGGCAGGAGCCAGAACACACAGATTTGTGTAGACCATGTTAAGTTTTATGGATATTAGTCTAAGCACGTGGAAGTGTTTTAAGCAAAAGAGTGATGCAAACTGATTTATCTGCAAATTTATATTTAAATATCTCATTACAGTTGCTTTTTCAAACAAATGACTACAACAACAATAATTTAGGATACTAATGGCAGATATAGAAAATTTTATTATTTGTTGGGAATAAAAATTGTGACACTAGCAAAGCCATTTCAAGGATATATGAAAAATCTGGGACATAATTTTGGTCTTGAGGCATAGAATCCTCATCTACATATATACAATCCAAGAAGAAATCTTCCTGTGAGCCTTAAGGGGGAAATTAAGCTACAAAATCAATCTCATGTGAATCTCACATAATTAACATAAACACACTTACATCTTTGATAATTCTTAGAAAAATTTAAACAAATAGTGTGTTAATAGTCCTATTGTGACAGATAAAGATTTTGGAAGTAGGAAAAGGGATATATTTTTGAAATTATAAAGTGATTTGCAAAAAATGAAGTTCGGTAGATGCATGTATAGTAAGCCTTTCACCAACCTGCTGCAATTTCAATTTGCATCAATTTTATTCACTTTAAATGTGACGCAGTGATATTCATACATCAATATTAAGGATATTAGGATTATTTGAAAGGTTTACTTTTCAAAATAGCAAAAGGAAATGATTTGATGTATAAGAAGGTAGTTACCTTCTAACCTTCCTGCTTTGGTCCTCTAAGATGATGAGAAAAGTAAAGTCAAAGGAAAATAAATAAGGAAATAAAAGTTTGGAAACATCTAACAAATATTTCCTTTTAGATTTATTTTCCGAATATCTAATTGTTTTGGTTTTACAGTCTTCACTAAGTTCTATGGCACTTTTAAATAGTTCCATATGTTCAATGACATATAGAGTTGATTTCAAACCAGGATTGCCCTTTAAAAGGCTAAAGAAATTGGTAGTCATATATTGTCAGGTGATTGGACTTTGGAGATTTTAACACAGCATGAATTTATTTTTTTGTTTTGATGCTTTTGTATCTCACTCCGTCTCCCAGGCTGGAGTGCAGTGGAGCGATCTCAGCTCACTGCAACCTCTTCCTCCCGGGTTCAAGCGATTCTCCTGCTTCAGCCTCCCAAGTAGCTGGGATGACATGCGCACACAACCAACGGCATGGATTTCTAAAGTAATTTGTAGACATTTCCTACTCATTAGCTGCATTAGTAAGGTAAACTGATTTATGCTGTGGTAACACAACAACTCCAAATTTCAGTGGCTCAAAACAAATTCAATTTCCCCTTTATTCTCTATGTGGTTGACAAGAAGATTCTGCTTTTCATAGTCACTTGGGAATCCAGGTGGATGGAGGCTCCATAATTCCTTTTCAATCGTTTTTATCGAGAAAACATTCATATAATATGGAATTCACCATTTTAAACTGTACAGTTTAGTGGATTTTAGTGTATTTGCAATTTTGTGCAACCATTACCACTAATTCTTTCACCCCTAAAAGGTACACTATATCCATTAACAATGACGACCAATTCCCATTCCCCTCTACCCTGTCAAACAATTCTTTACTTTTGTTCTCTACGGATTTACTTATTCTGAACATTTCATATCAATGGAATTATATAGTAGGTAGTCTTTTGTGACTAATTTAGTACAATACATTCAAGTTTCTTTCATGTTGTAGCATGTATCAGTACTCATTAATTTGGTCTAAATAATATTCCATTGCATGGATATATCACATTTTATTTATTCATTAATTAGTTGATGGAGATTTGGATTGTTTCCACTTTTTGCATATTGGAAATAATGCTGCTGCCAGCATTTGTATACATATTTTGTGTGCATATGTTTTTAATTCTCTTGAGTATATACGTAGAGAAGAAGAATAGCTGTGACACAGGGTAATTCTGCTTAACTTTTTGAGGAATTACCAAACTGTTTTCCACAGCTGCGCCATCTTACATTCCCACCTGCAATGATGGTTCCAACTTTACAGCCTCACCAACAATTTTTAGTTCTTTCTCTTTTAAAATAATCATCCTTGGAGGTGTATGGTGGTACCTCACTGTGGCTTTGATTTGCATTTCCAAAATGACTAATGATGTTAAGCACTTTTGTGTTATTGACTATTTGCATATCTTCATTGAATCAAGGCCTATTCAAGTCCTTCACCAGTTTTATAATTGGGCTATTTCTCTTTCTGTTGTAAGAGTTATTTTTATATTTTGGATATTAGACCGTTATCTGATAGATGACTTACACATATTTTCACTAATTCTATGGTCATTTTGCTTTACTAATGGTGTCTTCTGATGCACAAAATTTTATGTTTAGGTAGAAGTCTAATTTATCTGTTTTTTCTTTAGTCTGTTGTGCTTTTGGTGTCATATCTAAGAAATCTTTGCCAAATCAGTAGTCCTGTAGATTTATACCTATTAATTCTAAAAATTTTTATAGTATTAGGCCTTACATTTAGGTCTGTGATTTTTTTGAGGTAATTTTTGTTTATTATAGTAGGTTTTCGTACAAATTCATTCTTTTGCACGAGAGTATCCAGTTTTTCCAACACCTTTTGTTGAAAATTTATTTTTCTTCATTGAATACTCTTGGTACCTTTGTCGAAAATTAATTAAATATAGATGAATGGGTTCATTTTTTGAATCTTAATTTTATTCCATTGATTTATATGTCTAATCTTATGCCTGCACCACACAGTATTGATTACTGTAGATTTGCAGTAAGTTTCAAAATATGGAAGTGTGAGTCTTCCAACGGTTCTTGTTTTTCAAGATTGTCTTAGCTATCTAGCATCACTTGGATTTCGTTATGAATTTTCAGATCACTTGTCCTTTCTGGAAAAAAAGGCACTTGGAATTTTGGTAAGGATTTCATGGAATCTGTATATCATTTGGGAAATACTGCCATCTTAATAATAGTAAGCCTTGAAATTTACTAACGAAGGGCATCTTTCCGTATGTTTTATAAATTTCAGTGTACAGATCTTGCACTTACTTGGTTTAAGTTTTTCCTAAGTATATTTTTCCTTTTGATGCTATTATAAATGGAATTGGGCTGGCTCATACTTGTAATACCAGCATTTTGGGAGGCCAAGGCAGGAGGATCACTTGAGACCAGGAGTTCAAGATCAACCTGGGTTCTACCAAAAATTAAAATTTAGCTCGGTGTGGTGGTGTGCACCTGTAGTCCCAGCTATTTAGGAGGTTGAGGTGGGAGGATTGTTTGAGCCCAGAAGTTCAAGGTTGCAGTAAGTTGTGTTCGAGCCACTGCACTCTAACCAGGGCAAGAGCGAGAGAGTCTGTCTCTAAGTATTATACTAATAATTAATAAATTGAATTGTTTTCTTAATTTTATTTGCAGATTGTTCATTGCTATCACATAGAAGTACATCTAAATTTTGAATGTGAATATTGTATCATATAATTTTGCTGAAGGATTTTAAAAAATATATTAATACTGTATTTTATATATTATATTCCTTTATATTTACCTGTGCTGGTTTCCTTACCAGTGTTCATTTCTTCATATAGATGCAAGTTATTGTCTATTGTCCTTTTATTTAAGCCTGAAGAACAATTCGTAAGGCACATATACTAGCAACAAACTCAGTTTTAGTTTATTTGGGAATGTTTAAATTTCTTCATAATTTTTGAAGAAGAGTTTTGCTATGTATAAAATTCTTGATTGATGGGTTTTTTTCTTTTGATTCCTTGAGTATGTTACTCCATTGCCTTCTAGCCTCCATGGTTTCTGATGAGAAATCACTTCTTAATCTTATTGATAATCCTTTGTATGTGTTGAATCACCTTTCTGTCACTGCTCTTAAGATTCTTTCTTTCTTTTTGTCTTTAAGAGTTTGATTATTATATTGAGATTCTTTTTCAGTTTATCCCATTTGGAGTTTGTTAGGCTTCTTGGATGTGTAGATTAATGTTTTTCATCAGTCATTTTTTTTCAAATACTCTGTCCCTTTTCTTTCATCTCTGGGACTCACATTATATATAAGTTGTTATGCCTGGTGATGTCCCACAAGTATCTTAACCTCCTTTCATATTTTTAAAAATTATTTTTTCTATTTTTCAGACTGGATAATTTCAATTGACCTATCTTCCAGTTCACTGATTTATTCTTCTGCTGGCTTTAATCTGCTATTGAGCACCAGTAAACAATTTTTCATTTCAATCTTTGTAATTTTTAACTCTAGAATTTCTTTCTCTATGTATTATATATGTGTATATATATACATATTTATGCATATATATATTACATCTCTTTTATATTCTTTACTTGGTGAAATGTGGTTCTTACACTTTTATTAAATTCTTAGACATGGTTTCCTTTGGATCTTTGAAAATATTTAAAATAGCTTATTTAAAGTCTTTGTCTAGTAAATCCAATGCATGGACTTTCTTGAGGGACAGTTTCTATTAATTGCTTTTTTTCCTGTCTATAAGCTACACTTTTCTGTTTCTTTGCATGCCTTTTAATTTTTTTTTGTGGGGGGAGCGGAAAACTGAACATTTTTAGTATAATAATATTATGTTGTGACCCTGGGAATAAGATACCTTGCCCTATCTCCCCCTGCCAGAGTTTTTCTAAATTGCTTTAGTACATTTACACTGTACACAGAGTATTAAGTAGAACCTTATCATTTTTCCCAAACTCTTATAGCTTCTCATAACATAGAAGTACTCTGTACAAAAGGGTAAATTATTTCTAGTTATTGCTTTACTTTTAAAGGTAGCTTAGTGGTTTTGTGCCTCTAAGAAACTACTTTCTGAAGGTATTCAACTTTACAACAACAATTTTGTCAAAAGGTAGAAAAAAGTAATATTTATATGAAATGATTTATTGGTACCCTATGTAAAATGTGTCATGGTTAAGTACACATTCCTAGGTAAAGGTTATAATTTTGATCCAATTCAGATGACATCTGGTTGAGGTTTAGAAACAGGTGATGTGACATGTTGGACTGAGTTCTAAGATAGATGCAGAAAGTGTTCTCAGCTCTGGCATTGGATTGTTAGAGGAGTTTTGGAGTTTGGTCTCTTTGAGTCAATTTTCTTAATTGTATAATGAACATAGATAATTTCTAACAATCTAAAATTTGAATCTACAAACCCCTAAATTACCTGGAGTGCTGACTATTGGCCAAATTATGCCTAGGAATTTATTTCTCATAGAGTAGATTTCTCTGTTCACAGTGGAGCTTGTTCAATACCTGACCACATCTCAAATTTTATAGCTATTAAAATAGAATTCTCACATCCCTGTTTTGTCCTTTCAGGTCTATATTTCTAACTCTGAAGATAAATGAAAACTGTCTATTTCCTGCTTTCCTCTAAATATCATATTTATTGTGTCCCCTTTCCATGTACATGACACGTCTTGTTCTTGCACACTGTGATGATTCAGCATTGAAGGAAGAGTTAGCTCTTAAGTGATAAGAGGGTTAAATGATCAACCTAGTAGTTATCAGGGATACTGACAAGCCTTTTGTACAATAGAGATCTTCAAAGGGGGCAGAGCAGCAAGATCTGTGAAGCTGATATCTGCAGCTCTAGCAAGACCCTGTCCAACCCCCATCACTACCATCCTGCATCCTCTTTATTCTGTCCCCATACCCTGTGAAGATAGTGTAACAAGAGGTTATTTGAGGGGAAGGATAAAAGTGAAGATGGTGCCTGCTCTAATTTTTCTGTCAAATGCCACTACAGACAGGAAAACACATTCTGTAATGTCTATACCTCCATTCCAGCAGGTTATATCTTTACTTCTCCACTGTCCCCCACCTCCCTAGCTCCGGTCTCTGCTGTCAGGCCCTGGTGAATGAGGAGAGTAAAACATAGACACTGCCTATAAAAGTGTAGAGTGATTGAGTAGAGGGATTTTAGTTGAGTCTCCCTTTCTCTCCATTGTCATAGCATGTAATTGTAAGACTTTCTTCATCAACAAGTGAGGACCATGTGCAAATGGGTAAATCTCCCATTTCTAAAGATTTACAAAAGATGAAATTCCGAATTAATTTTGAATTTAATTTAATTTAATTTAATTTTTTCCTCTCTTTATTTGCTAATGGAAAAATAATACTTTCCTTAAGCAAAATAATTCACAAGAACATCAGTTTTGCATAGAAACCAGTCATCATTTTCATGATCTCTTCAATGTATGTTCTTTCCACTAATGCTTACAGTTCAATGTTTTGCTGTCACAAAGCAGCATAAATAACCCTGATGATGAATCTATCGAGAAAGTTCCAAGAATACAAGAATAAAACCTATTTAATTTAGCAAACCTGACTGGGTGCCATGCACGCCCTGAGCATAAAGTTAATGTTACTCAAAATCTGTACTTCCTCATCCTAATAGTTATTGTATAGATGAGGGTTTTATTTATTTATTTAAGAAACATCAGTCTTCACAAATAAAGTAAAAAAAATGGCAACTGAGGATATTTCACAATCAATTATGCAAACATTCTCATTAAAGCTTTTATGATAGTTTCTGTGCTATAGGGTGCCATGCCCCAGTCCAACTGCCACCGCAGCGTGGCCCCAACATGTACCAAAGTGACATCTTTAATATTCAACATAATGAAAAGGGCCAAGCTATATATATTAAAGTATGGTGACTTAACACATATTCAGTATATTTTTCAGACTAAGCTACTTTTGCAGATGAAATGAACTTAATAAGTAATATTATATTTAAGTTTTTATAGAAAACTTTAGGGGCCAATGGTTTCCAAAGCATCCACACAAATTCTTGAGGTAGTAACTTTGGTACTGAGGGGTTTGGATGTACTCATGTCATAATACTTGGGAAGGTTTATGAAAAAGTATATAGAGAGAGCACAGACTATGATCCATAATGGTACTAAATCAAAAGTTGATGTGTTGCACAACAGGTGGGAACTCCTGCATGCTAATAATGATTGCAAAGGGTTAATGTGAGCCTCACTTAATGCACAGAAAAGAGTTAATCTTGTAGACAGGGATGAAAGTCCTTCCATAATTTGATGCTTTGTACACAATGGTCATTAACTGAATATTGTGGCTGCCTGAAATATAGTGAAAAATACGAGGAAAAAGTGACAGGATTTTTAAAAAATCTGTTTAGGCCCTGACAAACAAACAAACAAACAAACAAAAATCTTGATCACTCTTGCTATGCCAGGCTTTATAATAATTCTTTCATACATTTTAAAGATAGAAACACTTTAAAAAATCTGTATTTAAGAGACAAGCAAAGGAAAGCAACCAGGCAAAGTTCCCAGAGAAGGAATGTGCAAAGCAGTTTGAGAAAAAGTATAGCATTTAGAAAAGCCTGGGAGAAAGGGGGAGGCAAAGGGAAGAATATGTTTCGATAACAATGGAGTCCGTGCAAGTGTCAACTTACACAGAGGTCAAATAAGAGAAAGACTAAACCTTATCCATGTGCAGCCCTGGTGACAGCAATTTTGGTCGAGTAATGAAAGTGGCAGGAGAGAGGGGAAAGGACTTGGCATAGGTATCTGCCGATGTCAGCGAGTGAAAGGAGTTGACTCTTCATGACTTTTATTTTCCTTACTGAGTGGTAGTAAAGGTTATGTCCTGAGGCTGAGGGATTGGGGTTAGGGTAAATGGTTTGGAGAGAGGGGACTGAGTTTGAAACATTTGTTGTAAAGAATGGGTGAGAGAGCTGACCAGAAAAATCAAAGAACTTTCAGGCAGCCTTGTGGACCTGATTGGGATTGCAGACCATGACGACAGAGGGTTAGAAACGCTTTAGTGGGACTCCAGGAACTGCTGTGAATTTTCCTGGTTAAACTCTAAGTTTCTCTTGAGGACAAGGACTATATCTTACTTAGCTTGCTGTTCTCAGCAGAGAAAATAATACCTGAACTCTAATTAATGAGCTACAACTATTTACTATATGAATAAATATTCATCTGTGTGATAGGATGGCAGCAGAAATTATTGATTTTTATTCGCAGGTATGAGCAGATAAATAAACTTCCTTGTTTTCTGATTAGGCCAGCCATATCCCCAAATTCTCACACGTAGTTTTCCCTTCTGGTATCTCTTTCTTTCTGGCCCAATATTTGTTCTGTCACATGATAGCAATCATAGAATGCTAATTATCCACCAAATTAACAACTGCAAAATCTTTACAGTGGAGATTTTTGGTATTATAGCTGTATTAAGGGAAATATCCAAAAAATCTATTTTCTATCACATCAATGTAATATTTCCTAATGGTAAACAATTAGAAATTCAGTTCCAGTTTGTGAAATCAATATCTTTAATGCTAAATAAATGGTATTGGAACTTTAAATATCTTGTGCTGACCAAATGGTGAAATTCTAAGTAGAGTTAATTCACAGCTAAAACTTAAATTAAAATTCTAAACCAATTCTGTTAAAGGAAACCAATAGTTAGGAATGTTATATCTCTCATTGTTTCTGTTTCCTTAATACCTAGTGATAACCTTTTTTTTTTCCACGTGTGGTTAGAAGTAAGCAATGATACTTATAAAAAGGTAGAAGAAAGAGTGAGGGTTTGTCAGTAGACTAATATGAAGGGATGAATCTGGATACATGATGGCCAATCTCAGTCAAGCCATAAGTCAGCTAGGACCAGGCATTTTTCACATCAATTCAGAATAATCTTTGTGCTTTTCCATTAATGTTAGCAATATTAATGAATAGAACAGGCTGGTACTCAGGAACATCATATAGATGATAGCTTTCAAAAGGAGACTATATGGGATGTATGAGAACGTCAAGCCTTCATCCTAAATTGTGCAGACACTAGTCTTCACTTAAAAAGTATGCCAGAAAAAAAAAAATGCCTGATCACAGTCATGTTTTAAGATCTTTAATGCTTGTCTATGATTAGGGGTAAAATACCTTTAAAAACTTTTTTTTATAGAAATTCTGGCTTTTCTGTGAAGATCAGCCTCTTCCTAAGCTGCATCAACTTCAAATATTCTGCTGGCAGTGTCTGTACAAGAGGCTGCTAGGCTTCAGTCTGCCACAGGCCCTAGGATTCTACAGGGTCTAGAATCCTATGGTGTATGTCTATTCATTTCAAATGGTTTTCAAAAATAGAAAAATGTGAGAGGATGAATGCTTAATATTAAATAAAAGGGATCCTGTGCTACAAAGCATACATTCTACCTCTGTTGTACAGAATCATAATTTTGAGGTTGAAATTTATATTCTTAATGTAATTTGAAAGTGGAACATAGCTTTTAAAACAGTAAAACAATAAAGGTGGCCATGCATAGCTTACAGATAGTGCTGTGCTGATAATGCCTGCACAGAGGTGTCAGAGTTCTCCATGAACAGGTTACTTTAAAAACCAGTCAAGATACCAAGAAAAGTATTAAAACACTTGAACCGTAGTCTGAAAAAATAAGGAGTGAGAGAGAAAGAGAGAAAGAGAGAGAGAGAGAACTATGAGTTTTGCATCAACACTCTTGTAATACTGAGACTTAAATTCTCATTTGGTTTCTGCCTGGGTACTCCAGGCACTCTATGATGTTAATTATATTTTACAACTCCAGAATATCATTAAGAATATGTGAAATCCTCATTTATATTATTTTAAATTTGCATGTATTCTTATATATCTTTAGGACTTGAATAATACTAACAGGTAAAAATAAAAAAGTCAAACAAATATCTCATTATGAATGACAATGATGAAAACAGAATATGTACTTACTAGTACCCTGTACCCATTTAATAGAATTTGGTGTTTATAACTATAGTCACCATGTGTTTTATTTTCTAACCACAGGATGGAAGGCCATTAATGGATTTTTGTTTTCAAAAGAGGTATCTTTGCAAATCAAAGAGAGTCAGAGAATGCAAATGAAAATTGCAGTAACTGATTATCCAGCAGAATGCTTGCCTTAAAGGTGAGAGGCGGTTTTGGAAATCAATTACATCAAATTTCACCATTCTTTACCTGGGCAATATTTTCAAATGCATTAATTTCCAATTTAGGTTATTAAGTGTATGACAAATCTGAATATACATTGCATGTTTCCTCTCATATTTTAAATTTTGTATCCAATTACACAAAGAGGCAGATGCAGAATACTTTTATTTTAGGATCAATTATACCATATTGATAAATGAAAATGACATTGCACCTTATTATAATTATTAATAAAACTATTTCTTCAATGGAAAAATTCTATCATTTTTCTCAAAGGCTCAGGATTTTCCTTACTAAAATACATCATCGGTCTTTCAGGGAACAACAACAACAAAAACGACAGAGAAATAGTTTACCCTATAACTTTTACCACTCCTTCCGGCCATACCCCTCCCCTCTTGGCGCCAAAGCAAAAACACCAAAAAATTACTTGAACTTGCCAGACAGACTTTGCTGTGATTAATTGTCTCACTAGTGTATGTTCCACACTTCATTTTATGATCAAGATTTCTGACTCAAGAAATTGTCAGCAAAAGACAATCTATCAAAGTTTAAATATCAGCAATAAAACAGTACAAGAGATATTCTGTGACTACTTAGAACTGAAAGTATTTTACTGAAAAAGGTTTGTTTTCTTTGGCAGCCTTCCATGACCTCCTACTGTTGACGAAACTAGCAGCCTGTCCTGTTTGAAGTGTAACTGCACGGCAGAAGCCGCGGCTTCAGAGCACTTACAGGATTTATCTCTAAATTAATATTTTCATCGAACACACTCACGATATACCTTACATAATCTTTAAATTATGGGAAAACGCTAGAAGGAGGTTCTGAAAGTCAGTGGCTGAAGTCATGCCAGAGATTTATGAATCTCTCAAGTCGACATTTCTGACTGACCTACAGCACACCAGGGCTGCTATTTCCTTTTCCTGATTCATGATAAGTGCAACTGCCTCCAAATAAGCCTCCAGAGCCCATTAATGCTCAGTCCAGTTCCTGATGGTAAATATGCACATCTCCAGTCTCACTTTTAATGTTCAGCTGTGATGACATTGCATAGAAAATCAGGTTACAATGAGTGTATTTTCACTATAGTGTGGGCACCCCAAAGTCCAGCTTACCTCTGGTTCTAATGAAAGGTACTGCTTTCTCATGTATTTTGCTTATAAAGAATAGCAAAATTGTTTTTCCCTTACAACATGGGTTTTAAGGTCCTGGACTGTGATTGTGATGCTTTCCATTTTTCTGATGTCAGCACCATGGCCAATTAACAAAATTACATAAAGATTGATATGAAGGTAAATATTAAAGGCACAAAAGGGAAGGGAGGGCAGATTATTTAAAATGTCAGAAAAGCCAAGACATTCATCTTCCCTGCTGCAATTTGTTTTTCATTAGTAAAATGTACATTGTTTTCCGCTTAGAAAAGTTATTAGTGGCAACACAGTCTGCATGAAGCTTTGTCTCTTCTGAAATGAAGTCTTTGTTTAGACATCGGTGATGGGGGTTTTGTGCCATTGTCTAATCTGTCAGATTAGATGAGCAAGTGTATTTAGGGGTGCAAAGATGTGCAGCCACACCTGCTGTGCAAAGCTGTGAATTCACAACTCTTCTGACTATTAAAATGTGTTATGCTGGGAGCTCTTTTGTTGTAATGGAACTGTTGGTGGTTGCGTGTTTGAAGTGGCGCAAGTGTCAGGCCTTATCACCATCATAATAATCACTCCAAAAATAACCTCATATTTTGACCATTTAATGTTAATGTGCAGCAAATTAAAGGCTAAGCACCTAATAGGTTTGAGAACATTAAATTGATTTTACACTCAAATTTTCCTAAGCAAAAACAGAAGTCTATTAATGAAATAATATTCATGGTTCAGAGAAACTGTAGTCATTTAAGAGAGTTTTGAAATCATACAGAAAGCAAACAAAGAATGCACACCAAACTATGAAGCCAATATTGTGACAATAAAGTTATCATCAGGAGAATATTAACTTCAGTGCTCTTTAAAGAATGCTAATTATCATTTCTTTATTTGTTGATGTTTGTGTTTTTCATATGAATGTACCATGATATTTTATTCTTCCAACTAAATATTGAATTCTGACTAAATAGAGATAATGGATAATGCTCCTGCTTGTCCCTGATTAAACAGGCCAGTTTGTTTAAGGTTTCTACCTATTTTAATTTGCTAAAATTTAGCTGCTTTTAATATAAAACAAGATATTAACTGCCCCATTTACTAAGTTACCATGCAGTTTCTTAAATGTGCTTTTCTACCTAATTTTTATTTTTGATATTTTCTTGTTTGGAGTTTTGATGTTCTTAAAAGATTTGTTGAGTGTCTAATAAATCTGTAGGAAGTTCATCCTATAAGAATGCAAATTCTTGTAAGTTAGTAGAGTGTTTACTATAGAATGGGAAACTATTTTTTTCAATATTAAAAAAATGAAAAAAAAAAAAAAGAAAAGAAAAGAATGCTAAACCAAAGAGCCTCTGTTGTCACTTTTATAACACTAAGCAGCTTGTGGCAGGTTTAATAGACCCTAATCTAGAGAGGCCTTTTTCAAGACCTTAGACCTGTATGGCCTCATTAATTCAAATGGTACGTGACAGTTCAGAGGTATCCTAAACCAGCCATTACCTGCATAAACAGGTTCTGATGCCAGTGTGGCACGTACATTGTCCTCAGATCAGAATTCCTCAGACTCGATAGCTATGATAAGAGAAAACCTCGGAAATACAAGAATTCTTTTTCTGTAAGTACTAATTAAATCTGATCACAAGTTATAGCCAATTCTCTTCCAAAATAGATTTTTAAATATTTTTAATATTATCCTAGGAGAAAATATTGCAAACTTAACACAAGAAAGATATTGGTTTGAAATATTAAAAGCTATTGGCATCTTTCAACTCTCCAAAAATTGTCATTTTACCGACTCAGGCATATGATTAGGTTGTTCTCAGTTGACAATCATCATGATGCTGAGCCCCAGATTTAATATTGTGTAACATCTGGATTGTTCTGCCGATATAGCAAGGTGACAGCTTCACACATTCCTTGAAAAGAGGTGTCCACACACTGGCAGTTACTCATCATTCAGAAAATGAAAAAAATAATAAAATGGAAAAAAGATGTTCTTCCTGATCTTAATTTAGGCTGATCTATGTAAAATACATTATCTAATAGCAGCCAGCTATTAGGTAATACCAGAACAGTTTTCTGGCACAATTGCAAATTGCAGCTGTCTGAATTATAGCAAGAAATGTTTACCTGTGATACAAAAGGCAAAAAGTTTTTACTAAAGACCAAACTTCCCACAAAAAAGAAAATTAAGAATAATTAAAGATTTGGTTTAATTTAATTAATGTTCTACTAATCTTAAATTACTTCTCTTTTTTACCCCTATATAAGTGCCTTATGAAGACATTATATCTGAAAATGTTAAATCTGTAAACCTAATATTTTAATTAAATCAGTGTCAAATTAATTTTTAACCATCACTTGTCTAAAGAAGTCTCCTTGATAAGAGGATTGTTGATCTTAAATCTTTATGAAAAAATAATAAATATTTCTTTTTAAGATGTGCTAAAAATTTTCTCCAAATCATTTATATCCACTTTTGCACTCATTCTCTTTGAAAATAGTTTTTTTGATCGTTTATATTTTCCTCAGAACTCTATGTCCTTGTTTTTAGCTCCAATTTTGATCTGCATAGGCAAAATACTGATGCTTTTTAAAACTTTCCTACACAGACAACATTCAAGGAAAGGCAGATACACAAAGATTGGTTTCCACATCCTGAAATTAATGAAAGTCACTGTATGCAGTGGGTCCTTAGGAGAGAAAATACGTTATTTTAAGGGCGATATTAAAACAATGTTATGCAGACTTCTTTTGCTCTGCAGTATATCCAGCCCAGCTAAAAAGATTCAGTAGTCTGACTTACATTTTTACGTGCTGGATTAGTCTTTATATTTGTTTTGATAGAAAAGCAGGCAACAGCCTATTTCATGGACAATAAATTCAAGATAGTAATGATGAGATAGTATTGCCTCAGCTAAGTGGGCCCAGATTGGAGGGTCACATATTTGACCTCGATCTAGTATGGTCCTTAATGAATCTATATACTTGATTAGAGTTACTGTCTTTTTATGGCCCAAAATAGCTTTGCATGGAAAACTAGCTCATTTTAAGTAGAGTGGGGAGAATCGTTTTGCTTCCATCACATCCCTAAAACTTTTCCAAAGACTTTTAAGTACCTAGTCTAAAATGTCCACCTTCCAGAAAGCTGTTCTTCTCGTTGCCAATTCTGATTTTGTTTTACAACCTTCATTACACAGGCAAGACATACCTCTCTGTCACCTTTGAAAAAATTCTGATTTCTTAAATAATCAGCAGAATTAATGAGATGTTGTATTAAAGTGCCAGTCTAGCAGCTATTTCAGAATTTTTCAAAGCTTCCTTGCCTATCCCATTTTATAGAAAAGAATAGAAGAATTGATGCTGGCATGTTGTCTTGAGATTTGTATAAATAACAGTAAAAAATCGGTAGTGAGGATTAGAACTCGGAGCCATTACATGTCTTTTATTTTTATTTTCTTTGCCTCTTTCATTCAATTATTTTTGTTAGTATTCTATCAGCTTCAAAATAACTGAGATTTTTATGGGTTCAAGTCACAGATAACACCATGAATGTTCCCTTTCGCATGCAATGTGCCCTCTTTATTATGCAATGTGCTTTTACAGTCTCTCTGCTTCCATGGTGTAGCTCTCTCCTTATCTGTGCAGAAAACTCCATCTATCTGTCTCTCTGCTTCTCCAACTACATCGCTCACTCTTAATTCAAGGAAGTGATTTCTTACTTCTTGTCACTCTCTTTCTTTCTCCCACTCACTCTCAATCTATCAGAATTCGTTTTCTGTTTCTGTGATTACTCTGGCCTCATGTTTCTCTCTCACTCCATTCCTCTTTGAAAAATATGACCAAGAGTTTTCTTTCCTGTTTCTTTTTTTTCTTTAAATGCATCTCTAGGAAACTCTTCTTTTCCCTCTTTATCTTTTCTTTACCTTTTAGGACTTGGAGAGCAGATAAAATTAGACTGTAAAAATACCAATTCTACAGCACTATGTATACTCCTGAAGAAATAAATATTTAGTGGGGGTGGGGGGGAGGTTTCCAAAAGTATTAAATGGTAGGCTTCTATGCTATTTAGCTCATTAATAAATACAGTGAAGGTTTTAAATCCATGATATTTACAGACAAAATGAAGAGCTACTAGGTGTGAGGTACTGTATCTAAAAACCAAAAATTAGAATACAAATAGGCTGGCTCTTTATATTTCCAACTATGTTTCTTATTGTTGGACTCAGGTTTGAATCTACAAAGACCAAAAGTATTGGAGTTTTAAGTTTCTTAGTGTACCAGTTCATACACTTAGAATGCTTTCTTATTGTTACTCCTCCATATCTAAAATGGGTTGGTTAGATATTTCTTAATATATGATTTTGAGTGGAGGTATTTATTTCTAAATTATAGTGCAGAATAGTTAAGTCATTTTAATAATAATAGGAGTGTCACATGGAATTTAATAGCTAAAGGAGGATATTGTAAAGCATTACTATTTTCCTCAGCACTTTACAATGAATGTAGTATAGGTCAATCAGTTTATCCTAAGTTTTAAAGGTAAAATAAAACACAACTTAAACAGGGTTTAGTGCATCTACTCTAGAACTTCTTTCTTACTGGGATTACAAATAAGGTAAATTTTAAATGACATATCACCCAAACGAACATTTCATAAATGATCATTTTCACAGATATTTCAATTCCACGTAATTCCAATTTTGAAGATGAAATGTTAAGTAACTTTGTCAAATGAACTTTGCCTTTAAAAAGGCCAAAAACGATTGGCATAGAGATCTCCAAATATTCATGAGAAACAAACAAACAAACTAGGAAACAAATTTAGGAGAAAAACAGTCCTCACAGTTTAAACTAAATTAAGGACTCTACAGGAAACCCTACCATCTCTGTAATGTAATTTGTATTATCTTTCTACTCAATGAAATAATAACTCATGCACGCTTCCAATAATTACTAAGGGGGAAACCCTGAATGATAGAAATGTAATTCAAAAGGAAATACATTGATTTTCCTTTGCTTCATGTAATTGTCACATAAGTAGGCAATAAGCTATGATGGAGGCAACCTCCATGGCTTATTGTAAGTGAGCTCACATTTCCATAGTCCATTTCCACCTACCTAAATAGATTGAAATATTTAACATGATGGTAAAGCTCAGTTTTTTTCTACCTCTTCTTGACAATAATTCTATAGTTCAATATCCTGTGCATTTTTCCTTGAAGAAGATGAAGCATTATTCTTTTTGAGTTATATTAATCTATTTTGCTATCTTTGCAAGGATACATTAACCAGGCCAAACTCTGAACATGGTTTTTTTTTTTTTGATTATCATAGAAAAGACAGCCTGATAGCTCATTAAAATATATGAATGAATAATAACTTCTTTCTTTAAATGAACTAATATCTATTTTAATGAAGCTTGGTTTATAGTGATTTGCTGGCTGAAGTGCTCTTCTTTCTGCCTAATTATGTGCACAGCTTTCAGACAACAAGGAGTGTCTTTAACATTAGATAAGAACCTGGGCTTTTATCTCAATCAATAGTCTTTAGCCTTTGAACTCCTGTCAGTGGAAGACCAGTCCGTCACGTTCAGTTCTACCTGACCTCTTTTTCTTCTTGATGCATGCTGCCATTTACAAAAGAAACACACACACACACACTCAAACATGCTCAAACACACCCACACACACACCTAAGGTACAAGCAGGCAAAGTGTTTAGATTATTTGTGTGCCTGTGTGTGTATGTGCATGCACACAAGCACGCGTGGACAGGATCCTTTATAGCTGTAAAGATGTGTGACTGTAATCATGATGTTAAAATTTTCTTGTTTCCTTTCACTGGGCTTTGTGTATCTCAAAGGAGCCCCATATGGTGCTCTTTGTCCGTGTCATTACCTCGTTACAGCCACTGTCTGCCAGCCAAAGGTAGACCGAGCGCTGCAGCTGTAGACAGCGATACAACTGGAATTGTCTAAGGTCAACAGTGCCGTAATTACTTTAAAATGTCAGCGTACAATAAAATACAACAGTTCATCTGGCAGAAAGCAAATTAGCTTTGACCATAGCGTAATTACCCTTTTCTCAGCACCATTAGAAGAGATCAAATCTCCACATTCAGTGTTTGAGGAAAGGCCATCAGAGTACACTCTACCTGACAAGGATGCACATTTGCCATTTTGAGATGTAATTAATTGTCCCTATAATAGAAATTTTTATATTTGACTCTGGAATTGAAATGTGTAATAACCTGGCTTCTTCATTTTAACCATTTTGATGCTGGAAAAAAATATATGTTTTGCCAAGTACAAATAGGTAGTATCAGTAACACCCAGAACACGTTTTACATTTTGATAACAATTAGCTCTACTGCAGGAGTGATTTTTCTGAAGTGACTTGCACACGTACTGACAATGATACTAATGTCTAGATCCTACATCAGAGGAAACAAATTAAGAAATTAACATCATTACACTCTTCCTTTCATAGCTTCTTTTTCTTCTTTGCATGTGTATTTCCTGTCTGGCTGGGATAACGTAACCCGAACTGTCTTTTAGACTTATTAAATTGATTTCCACCACCGATCTTCATCTATACCTCTACCTCACACATGAGGGCAATCTGGGCAAAAGAGTAATCCCGCTCCAATCTCCCACAGGATTAATGTGCCATTATGCCAAGAACATCCTCTTTCTTTCAGACACTGATCATTAATGATGAAGGGTACAACTGCACCAATGATACAGTAATTTGATTAACTCAGAAACAAACAGCAAGAAGCTGACCAGTGACAGTCCCTGTAGGGCAAAGTCTTCACTGATTGTTGACTTTCATTAATATTTAAGGGCGCCAAAGATGCTTTAAACTGATTTGAAATGACTTAGGTGTCTGAAGCAGCCTTTCTTCTTGTGCCTGGTTGTAGATACAGATGAAACAGCTGTTTTGTATCAGAAGAGCCTTGCACTGCATTTAGGGAATTCCACCACCATAAAGATGTTTACATTTTCTTGATGTTTCAGTCACTGTGTTGTGGGCTGCTTCATAGTATTTCAAATGAAAGAGTGTTCTCTTGAGTTCAGACATTTCCCTTTTGAGCACAGATTTCCGGGGGGGAAAACTATCTAGGCAACCAACAAGGAACTTTATAGTTGGTAAGAAAATTCTTAACATGACCCCTTTTTATTGAACCATTGCTAGTTTAAATGTGCTAAAGCCAAAATAACAAACACACTATCTGGCAAAATCACCATAGCATGTCATTGATCAGTTTATCTCTTCAGAGCAGAAAATTATAGCACATACTGGGCTTGCTCCCCAATCACTGGGTTGCTTTGTTCTTCTTCAATATATGCACAGCTCTTAGATTGTGCCACAATGTAAGAAATAATCGTAGCAGAGAAACATTTTAAAAACAAACAAAATGGTCAGATAAAACTCTCCAGTGTAATAGAGGTGAACATTTAGGAAGAAAGGAAAATTCTTTCTTTGAGGTCCATCTAGTCCTAGATTAAATCAAGATGCCTGTAAATAATATATTTAATAGATAATTTGTGGAATTCAGGGAAGTAAATATCACATGGTGAGCTTGGAGGGACCAAGTTGGGCTACTACTTTTAAGTTTGCAAGACTAACCAAACTGGGACTTCTGGCTGCCCCTGAGCATAAATTAATGACTTGCTGTTACTTTGAAAAAGAAGTAATTTTCTTTCACCCACTAATTCTTGGAAGAGCCCTTGGCAGGCCAGTCACACGTCATCTGAAACAGTCTGAAGCTTGCATTAGCCCAGAGTTTAAGATTTTTTAAAATCTTATCTAAATTCACCTTTACTCTTACCTTTTCCCAATCCAAACTCTGTATTCCAGCTAAACTAACCTTCCCGCAAGCCATGCCCCTCCAGGTAACAATGGGTCTTTCCACCTCATGGCCCCAATGCCTTTTCTTCTGCTTACTACCTCTCCATGATTTTTATATTATACTTATTTTTTCTCACTAGCATGTCTATAATGAGGCTGTCCTTTTCCATTTCACAATTATTTTCTTCTGAATATCTAAAAATTTTATCATCTGTTAAAATAATCCAGCAAGTAGATTGTTTGTTTTTAGATAATCTTCCTTTTATTTCATTTGCATAAATCGTTTTAATAACAAAAATTATTTTTTCATAACGTCAGGAATTATATATTATGATATTACTTGTTGTTGCTTTCATCACTGGTCTGCCTTGACATAATAGAATTTGGAAAATTCCACTTTTATGTGGAATGTAAAATAGTTGAACTCATGTAAGTAGAAAGTAGAATGGTGGTTACCCAAGTTGGAAGGGGTGAAAGTAAGGAGCCATCCATCAAAGGATACGAAATTTGAATTATACAGGAGGAATAAGTTTTTGAGATTTATTGCATAGCATGATGACCACACTATAGTTAATAATAATGTATGTTAATGTGTCCAGAATTGGTGGGTTCTTGGTCTCACTGACTTCAAGAATGAAGCCATAGACCCTCGCGGTGAGTGTTACAGCTCTTAAGGTGGCGCCGTCTGGAGTTTGTTCCTTCTGATGTTCCTATGTGCTCAGAGTTTCTTCCTTCTGGTGGGTTTGTGGTGTCGCTGATCGGGAGTGAAGCTGCAGACCTTCGCAGTGAGTGTTATAGCTCATAAAAACAGTGTGGACACAAAGAGTGAGCAGTAGCAAGATTTATTGCAAAGAGCAAAAGAATAAAGCTTCCACAGTATGGAAGAGAACCCCAGCGGGTTACCACTGCTGGCTCCATCAGCCTGCTTTTATTCTCTTATCTGGCCCCACCCACATCCTGCTGATTGGTAGAGCCGAGTGGTCTGTTTTGACAGGGCGCTGATTGGTGCATTTACAATCCCTGAGCTAGACACAAAGGTTCTCCAGGTCCCCACCAGATTAGCTAGATACAGAGTGTAGATTGGGGCATTCACAAACCCTGAGCTAGACACAGGGTGCTGATTGGTGTATTTACAAACCTTGAGCTAGATACAGAGTGCCGATTGGTGTATTTACAATCCCTGAGCTGGACATAAAGGTTCTCCAAGGACCCACCAGAGTAGCTATATACCGAGTGTCCATTGGTGCATTCACAAACCCCGAGCTACACACAGGGTGCTGATTGGTGTGTTTACAAACCTTGAACTAGATACATAGTACCGATTGGTGTATTTACAATCCCTGGGCTAGACATAAAGGTTCTCCACCTCCCCACCAGACTCAGGAGCCCAGCTGGCTTCACCCAGTGGATCCCACACTGGGGCTGCAGGTGGAGCTGCCTGCCAGTCCCGCGCCGTGGGCCCACACTCCTCAGCCCTTGGGTGGTCGATGGGACTAGGCACCGTGGAGCAGGGGGCGGCGCTCATCGGGGAGGCGCCTGCCGCACAGGAGCCCATGGAGGGGGTGGGAGGCTCAGGCACCGCAGGCTGCAGGTCCCGAGCCCTGCCCCACCGGAAGGCAGCTAAGAACCGGTGAGAAATCGAGCGCAGCGCCAGGGGGCTGGCACTGCTGGGGGACCCAGTACACCCTCCACAGCCACTGGCCCGGGTGCTAAGCCCCTCATTGCCCGGGGCGGCAGGGCCGGCCGGCTGCTCCGAGTGCGGCACCGGCCAAGCCCACGCCCACCCGGAACTCCAGCTGGCCCGCAAGCGCCGGGCGCAGCCGCGGTTCCCGCTCGCGCCTCTCCCTCCACACCTCCCTGCAAGCTGAGGGATCCCGCTCCGGCCGGCCTTGCCCAGCCCAGAAAGGGGTTCCCATGGTGCAGCGGTGGGCTGAAGGGCTCCTCAAGTGCCGCCAAAGTGGGAGCCCAGGCAGAGGAGGCGCCGAGAGCGAGCGAGGGCTGTGAGGACGGCCAACACGCTGTCACCTCTCATTAAGGTATTTCATATTTCAAAATGGCTAAGATAGTAAATTTCAAATGCTTTCACCACAAAAAATAAGTAGGTGAGGTAATGGGTATGTTAATTAGCTTGCTTTAATTATTCCATATTGTGTAGCTATATCATAATACCATGTTGTACCCATAAATACATACTATAATAATTTGTCAGTTAAAAATAAATACATAAAAAGTTTAGAAAATTTAGAAAAAAATAAAGGTATCAGTCGCTATACAAAATTAGTGAATATGTATTACATATGTTGAAAACAATTAAGAAAAAACAAGATGTGACAGTCTTACACCCAAACACTTTCTCAAGTTCAATTTTTTTCCTTTAATTCAGTGGTATAAAATAAATAACTCAAAGTGAAAATGTTGTCTACAAATACTACAAATGACACTAAAACAAAGAAAATGTAAATCGAGGGCTAATATAGGTTGCTGTGTTAATATACTTAGTGTCTGGATAAAATAAAAGCAATTCATAGGGAAATCACAAAATAAATTGATCAAAAGATATTGTAAAGACAAGATAGAGATAAATCTTGCAAAAAAAAAGATCAATATTATGTGCGACAGTTAGAGTTAACCTGTTTCTTAGAGAATTCAGCCTGCATTACAGAAAGGCAAAGAAGCTGAATAGAAAACAATATACATCAGTTTTTTATAATAAACTTAGCATCCATTTTATTTAATACTTCCATTAGTAACCCAAATAGTTGAAGTTCTATTTTTATCATAAAATATTCGTTAAAACTATCAGCTCCCTTGACTTTTTCCTTTAAATACTGACATCTAAAAGCATTTGTTTTTTAAGTAATTGAAGTCATTAAGTCTGTTTTCATTTAAACTTTGAGTGAAATTGGACATGCAAGGGCGAGTACTGGGCTTCAGATTAAAAAATAAAGATAGGTATCATGAGAGAGTCAGGTTGTAATCTACATATATTTATCTTTTAATTATTTCCACAAAACCCCTTATTTTGAAGCTAAGTAATTCTACAAGAAATGCCTAGAAATTTTAATAGCTTTAGGAGTCAATTTGTTCACTACTCTCCAAGATAACTATTTCATATCTTTACTACTCTTGTTAAATCTCAAGACCTCCACTTCCTCTAATTCTCAGCTGATGACCTGGCTTTTATTCCACTGACAAACGCAAAACAAAACAAATAAAATGGGACTTCTGTCTCTGGCCAAGATGAAATAATGGAGACCAGCTTTACTTTCCAGACCCAAATAACTAAGAAACAGGCAAAATATATTTTTTTAAAAATTTCAAAAGAATGTAATGAATCTAGCAGCACAGGACAGTGAGAAACTGGAAATCAGTGAGGTAAGCCCTACTATTGACACAGTTTACTGCCTTGAGAGATGGCTGGACTGCTACAGGGAGAGAAAACACAAGGGAATCCAGGCAGAAACCAGCATACTCCCTGCATTGAGCACAAAGAGCTGAGAGTCTGGAGAGATTAAGGTAGGTAGATTTTCCATGCTGAAGTTCCAGAAAAAAAGCGATCTGCATGAAGAGAGAGCCCCAGAGAGCTACAAAAAATATCCAGTATCAATGATGAGAACTTGCATGTGAAGAAACAACCCAAGGCCAGAGAAAGAATCAAACAGAAGGGATTGAAGGAAACCATGCCAAGGATCACACACCTTTGAGAATAATGCCCGATTCCACCAGCTAGACTGGAAAAACTCATAATTCATGGGACACTCCAAAGATGACTCAGGAGGGTCTCAATTCAGTAGCGAGGAATAATTAGCCCTAGACTAAGCACTGTTCTATATCTGCCTTAAAAATTGTAATAGAATATCTAAAAGGATCAAATTGTTTCCAAGTAACATAATTTTATTCCAATGTAAAACTCATGAATACTTATAGGAATACAAAATATTCAGCATGCAACAAGGTAAAATGAACAATGTCTAGCATCCAGTAAAAGATTACAAGGCATACAAAGAAGCAGGAAAGCAAAATAAATAATGAATAATCAGTTTATCAAAACTGACCCAGAACTGACATAGACATTAGAATGGCAGACAAAAATATTTAAACAGTTATTATGATTATTTTATAAGTTTAAGAAAGTTAAGGGGAGACATGAAGTATATAAAATGACCATTAACCAAACAAGACACCCAAACCAAACTTTTATGAATGAAAGCTAAAATATCTGACATAAAAATTACAGTAGATGAGATTAGTGGCAGATCAGACTTTGTAGAAGTTAGAGTTAGTGAAATTGAATAAAAAATAGCAACAGAAACTATCCAAAAGGAAACATACAGAAGAAAACAGTTTTTAAAACTGAAAATGACTTCTGAAAGCTGCGAGACAACTTTAAGTGAGAAAATAAACATGCAATTTGAAACCTTAAAGATGAGTGGGTGGGAGATATTTGAAGATGTTGTGGCTGAAAATTTTTCCAATTTTATGGAAACTGTAAACCTACAGATCTAAAAAGTTTAATGAACCCCGAGCACAAGAAAAGAAATGTAAAGAAAATTATACCAACAAACATCATTAAAAAATTGATCAAAACCAGTGAGAAAGAGAAAATCATAAATGCAGTCAGATAAAAAGACATATTACCAACAAAGGAATAAAGAATAGGATGACAGCAGATTTTTTTTTTGTTGTTGGAAATAATGCAAGCAAGAAGCCAGAAAAACACTATTTTCTAATTACTGAAGGAAAAAAAAATTCTGACAACCTCAAATTTTAGACACAGTGAAAATACATTTTCAAAACAAAAGTAAAATAAAAAATCTCAGATGAACAAAGCTAAAAGCATTCGTCAGCAACATACTTGCACTCCAAAATAGTAAAGGAAGCCCTTCAGGAAGTAAGAAAATAATACCAGATTGAAATAAGGGTCTACACAAAGGAATGAAGAATATAGACAATTTTAACTACATAAGTAAATATGTAAGTTTTTTTCCTCTTAAGATTTTTCTTATATTTCTTACATGTCTCATTTTAAAGGTAATGACTGATTAAACAAAAATAACAATGTATTTTGGGGTATATGGCATCTAAGTGCAACATATATAACAATAAAAGTATGAAGGTCAGAAGGGGAGAAATGGAAGTACACTGCTGCAAGGTTCTTATACTACATGTAAAGTGACAATATATCATTTGAAGGTAAACTGTAATAAATTAAATATGTATACTCTAAAACCTAAATCAACCATTAAAATAAAAAAACAAGAAGTCACGAAAAATAACCCAACAAAGGAGATTAAATAATCATAAAGATATTCAATTAATCTAAAGTAATGCAGAATGGAAAATCTGTATTTTACTAGTCATAATAAATACAGCTAAAGTGACTATATTAATATCAGACAAAGTGGATTTCAGAGCAAATGATATTCTAATGATAATAAAATAGGTCCTTTCATAATGATAAAAGAAAATTAATCAAGATGATAGAAGAATCTTAAAATTTTCTGCATTTAATAATAGAACGTTAAACACATGAATTAAAAATGTAGCTATAAGGTGAAATCGGTAAATCCACAATTACAGTCAGATTTCAGTCTCACTCTTGCAATACCTGATAGGACAGACTGATAGAAAATCGACAAGGAGATAATAATTTGAACAATGTTATCAACCAATATGACCTAATTGACTTCATAAAACATCCCATCTGAAAAAATAGAATGTACTTTCTTCTCATGTGCCCATAGAACACTTATCAAGACAGATGATATACTGGACCATAAAACAAGTCTCAACAAATTCAGAAGGATTTCATTCATAAAAAGTTTGTTCTCAAACCACAAAGGAATTACCTTTCAAATCAATAACAATACAATTTCAGAAAACTCTCCAAATATTTGGAAACTAAATAGCACACTTCTAAATAAAGTATGAATCAAAGAAGACATCCAAATGGAGATTAGAAAGTATTATTTAAATGAATGAAAACACAACATGTCAGAATTTGTAGGAAGCAGCTAAAGCAGTTCTTAGGGAAAATTTATAGCACAAATTTTCACATAGAAAGTCAAATTAGTCACTTAGACTTCCAACTTAAAAAACTAGAAAAAAGAACAAACTCCACAAAGTAATTAGAAAAATAGATAATAAAGATGAAAGAAAAACCTGAGAAACATTAGAAAAAATCAGTGCAACCAAAATGTGTTTATTTTAAGAAAAAAGTAAACCTCTTGTTAGGTTGTTCAGAGAAAGTAAAAAATAGAGAAGAAACAAATTATCACTGCCAAGAATGAGAAAGATGACACTATAGATTTTAAAGGCATTAAAAGGAAAATGAAATAATATAGTGACCAAATTTATTCCTATAAATTAAAAAATTAGATGAAATAGACAAATTACATGAAAGAAGTATTACTTAGGCTCACTTAGTAACAAATAGCTTTAATAGCTCTTTATTTATTAAAGAAATTTAGATTGTGTCTTAAAATTTTTCAAAAATGAAACTCAAGACCCAGATGATTTCACTGGTAAATTCTACCCAAAAGAAAAAAATACTAATTAGGCAGAAAATATTCTAGAAAATTAAAAATGAGAGAATGCTTTCCAAAATTGCTCTGCTATAAAAACCAAAAATATAACAAGAAAGGAAAATTATAGACCAATATTTCTCATGAACATAAATATTCTAAACATAATTTCAACATACATCCAACAATATATTAAAAAGATAATACATCATAATCAAGTGGGGTTTATCCCAGGAACATAGAATTGATTTATTATTTAAATACTAAATAATACAATTCACTATATTAACAAACTAACAAGAAAAAGTAATAATAATCTCAATAGATGAAGAAAAAGCAGTTGACAAAATTCAATATTCACTTATAAAAAACAAACCAACAAACAAACTCTTAACACACTAGGATTGAAAGGGAACTTCTTCAACCTGGCAAAGGGCATCTTTAAACTTATAGCTAACAACTTATTTCATGGTGAAAGACTAAATACTTTCCTTATAAGAACAAGAGATGGATCTCCATGCACCCCTTCTACTCAGCATTTTCTGGAAATGCTAGACAGTGAAGTCAGGCAAGAAAAATAGAAGGTGTTCAGATTGGAATAGAAGTAAAATTGCTGTTATCTATAGATGTCATGGGCATCAAAGTAGAAAATTCAATGAAAACTAAAAAAAAAAAATGATACAAGTACTAGTGAGTTTGACAACACAGTCCTTATACTTCGCTCACATATAGAAATGTAATTGATTTTGTGAGATTTGTAGAATAAAACTGTAAAACATTTCTGAGAGATTATAAAGAATGCCTAAAAGAATGGAAATATTTAAATTGTTACAGATTGGAAGATTCAATATTGTTTATACATAAATTATTTCCAAATTGTCTATAGATTCAATGCAATCCCAATAAAAATACTAGCAGATTTTTTTTTGTAAAACTGGTAAGATTATTCTAAAATCATATGGAAGTGCAAAGGACCTAGAATTGCCAAAGTTACTGAAAAAGATAAACAAAAAGTTGTGTGGCTAACACTACCTAATCTCAAAAAAATCCTTTTGATCATCTGTTAGCCCAAAATTTCATAGATATGACGTTAAAAATACGATACATGAAATAATACTTTGATGAATTAGACTTAAAATTTAAAACATCTGCTTTTTAAAAAAACACTGTTAAGACAATGAAAAGACAAGCCACAGACTGAGAGAACATAATTGCAAGTAATATATCTCGTGAAGGACTTGCATCCACAATATATAAAAAATTCTAAAAACTCAATAGTAAGGTAAGAAATCATTCATTTTTTAAAATATGGGCAAAATATTTGAACTTTACCAAATAGGTAGATTAAAAAGATATATGCTCAATATTATCAATCATTAGGGAAATGCAAATTAAAACCAAAATTAAAAAACACTACAAACCCATTAGTATAACTAAAATCAACAAACGTGATCATACCAATCATTGGGGAGAATGTTGAGGAATTGAAACTCATATACTGCTGATGGAAATATAAAAATGGCATAACCGTTTTGGAAAACAGTTTGTTCATTTCTTTAAATGTTAAAATACATCTATCATCTGATTTATCTAGTCCACTTCTAAGTGACGAGATACATTTTTCCAGGAGAGAAAAATAAGTATACAGGTATACAAAGATTTATATAGGGACGTTTATAGTAGCTTTATTTGTACTAGTAAAAAACTGGAAACAATCCAAACATCTATCAACAAGTGATTAGGTAAACAAATTATGTTATGTCCATACAGCGGAATACTACTAAGCAATATAAAGGAATGAACTATAGATATGTACAACAACATGGATGATTTTTCAGAAGAACTATGCTGAGAGCAAGAAGCCAGACAAATCATATATTTACCATATGGTTCTATTTGTACAGAACTCTAGAAAATACAAAATAATTTATAGTGACAGAAATTTGATCAGTGGCTGACTGGGGAGAATAAAGATGGAGGCACAGAAGTGCAGGGAGAGATTATAAAGGGTCATAAGTAAACTTGTGGGAGTGATAGATTTATTCACAGTCTTGATTTTCGTGATGGCTTCACTGAGGAATGCATTTGCCAAAACATAACAAATAGTACACTTACATGTAGTGTGTAGTGTAGTATATGTGTAGTGTATCCCAACTATATGCCAACTATACCTTACTAACTATGGAAAAAAATAGAAACAATTATAAGAGAAATAAATCACCTTTTCACCATGGAATAAATCAGACTACCTGCATCTTTACCTGATACTCAGTCTACTCTTCCCTTACTATGGATGAACTGCTCTGCTACTATCTGTGGCTACTCTCTCATATTTGTTTACCTATCCCTCTCCACCTAGTCAAGGTAATCATTCTTGTAATTTTTTCCTCTATTTCACCAATTTTCTCTTTCTACTGAAGTACTCTATTTGCATACAAACATTCTCTGATAGCTCCCATACTATAAAATAAACCCCTTTGACCCCACATCTGTCTATTTTGTTGTTCCTTTTTTTTTTTTCAACAAAACAGCTTAAGGAGTTCTTATTTTCCCCCATTTTCTTACTTTCTCTAGCCCATATGAATCGGAGTTTAACACCCACTACTCCACTGACACAGCACTTTCTAGGGGCATTATCAGTTCCCATCATGCCAATCCAGGGTTCAGCTCTGTGTTTTCAAGCTAATTCATTTCTGAGCAGCTTATAATGTAGTTAATATCTTTTCCTTCTTGAAACACTTTCTTCCGTTGGCCTCCCTTGTTATCCTTCAACCTCACTGAAACTTGTCATTCTCTTTTGCTGACTCCTTTTCTTCTTCTAAACCTCTAAATGTTGCAATTCCCTAACATGTAGATATTAACCGTAATTCTAATTATACTCTCTCTGAGTGATTTCATCCAGTCCCAATGTTTTAAACATCATCTATTTGCTGGTGACTCCCAAATGGGTACTTTCAGCTGTCACCTCTTCCCTGAGCTTCAGACTCATTAATTGAACTTTGAGATTTAATAATCTATTTAGACTAACAAATCCAAAACAAATTCTTAGCTTTATGACTCCTAAAGTCATCCTGTTCTTTGACTCCATGATACTATCACCTTTCATCCAGTTGCTCAGGCCAAATCCTAGAAGTCATTTTTGATTTCTCTGTTTTGGTCAAATTTGATCCTTCTTCAAATTATTTCAACAGTACTTTCCAAATATATCCCAAATACAATTATTTTTCAGTTTCCAGCACTAGCACCCTAGTTTCATAGTTTGTTATCTCTCACTTGGATTATGATGGTTTCCTAACTAGTCTCCTTATTTTTTCTTCTGTCCCAATACTGCCAATTAGATCATTTTTAATAAGGTAAATCATATCATGTTTCTTCCCTGCTTAGAGCATCTCATAGCTTCCTGCTTATCTTGAAATAAAATTCAGCCTCCTTACCGTGGTCTTTGATGTCCTAGATAATTTTGGCCTATGCCTACTTTCCTGTACTCATTCCTCTCCATGCTAGAGTTTACTCAGTATGCTCCAGCCACACTGGGTTATTCTGTGTTTCACAAAACACTGCGTTTTTCATAGCCTTAAAAATTTGTACTTGCTTTTCTTTGTAGAAGCACTTTTGTACTGTATCATGGCTAATTATTGTACTATCCATATCTCAGCAGAAATGTCACCTCCACTGAGAAGTCATTCCTTATCTCCTGTCTAGAATAGCCACCACCACCATCCCCTGTCACTTTCTACTCTCACTAGAATTATCTTCTTCAAAGCTCAATTACTATCTATTTATTTATGTTTATCTCTTCCACAAGATGGCAAGCTCCATGAGAGTAGAAACTTCATTCATTTTGTTCAATGCTGGTGTCCCAGTATCTAGAATAGATTCAGAGCTAGTAAGCACTCAACAAATAGAAAATATGTACTTATTGTTAAGTGAATAAATGAATGTCTATTTTATATTATTTGGATAGCATACTTAATGCTCAATAGTTCCATTTTAAGGTATTAGTCAATTTTAAAAGAGTTTGGCTTCCTGTCTTGAGATTTTTCTTAAAAAATATATTCCCCAAATAGAAGCAAACACAGGCAGTTCTTATCTCTATGGCATCAGATAATGAGATTGTATCCTAATATTTCCTGATTATGGTCTAATGACATAGTGGGGTAAAAATGGAGGCTCCAGGAAATGTGTTTACCACCACAGTGAAGAATTCTGTACTGCATGTATGCCTTATACTGGCTAGTTTTTTTTAATGCTATCTTATTTATTCACAAATACAACCATAAGTATTTACTTATTCTTACCATTTATATTTTACAGACAGAGAAACCCAACTCTTAAAGTAAAAGATAATTAACTTACCCATTATAACAGAGAAGTGTATGAATTACCTGGGGCAGATTTGGGGGTCAATGAGACCTGAGTTTTACCTAGCAAATTTTCACTATAACCTCATAGGTTTTGAGAGTTGAAATAATAAAAATATTAATTGGATATTGCTCTCCATATTTAAAGATAAGTTGTCTTTAGTCAGTCTTCTATTTTTATGTCTTTGTCTTTTTCTCTTTTTTATTCTCTTTTACTCATTCACTCAAAATATAAAATGATTCCCAGTAAAGGCCAATAGAAAAATTTTACCTGATAACATGACCAGATTATTCAGGGATTGACTTTTCTTTTTTTTTTCTAAGAAGTACCAATATAGGACTACAAAGATCAGGATGACTGTGTTGATTAGAGACCTAGAATGAAGGAAGTGATGTTTCTTATTCATTATTATTTTACACAAAATGTTTCTTCTGTTTCACTTATGGCCTACTGCATCCATGCAACCATGCCACCAATATATGCAACTGTCCACAAACTACATTGAGTAAGAGATGGTGAATAGCTGTAGATCTCTAAGGGTAGTCATCAGCCTCACCTTCCTTTGCAAAATACTTTTGAAATCTTTGTGCTGAGTACCATTTTAAAAACTAGGCAATTTTCTCATGGATAGAAAGAATCAATATCATTAAAATGGCCATACTTCCCAAAGCAGTTTACAGATTTAATGCTATTGCTATCAAACTACCAATGACATTCTTCACATAATTAGAAAAAAACTATTCTAAAATTCATATGGAACTAAAAAGGACCCTGAATAGCCAAAGCAATCCCTAACCAAAAAGAACAAGCATCACATTACCTGATTTCAAACTATACTACAAGGCTACAGTAACCAAAACAGCATGGTGCTGGTACAAAAACAGACACACAGACCAATGGAAGAGACTAGAGAACCCAGAGATAAAGCCATATACCTACAACCATCTGATCTTTGACAAAGTCAACAATAACAAGCAATTGGAAAGGACTTCCTATTCAATAAATGGTGCTCGGATAATTGGCCAGCCATATGCAGAAGATTGAAACAGGACTCCTTCCTTACACCATATAGAGATTTAAATGTAAAGATTTAAAGATTTAAATATAAAGCCTACAACCATTTAAAGATTTAAATGTAAAGTCTAAAACTATAAAAACCCTTGAAGAAAACCTAGGAAATACCATTCTGGACATAGGTCCTGGCAAAGATTTCATAATGAAAATGCCAAAAGCAATTGCAAGAAAAACAAAAATAGCCAAATGGGACCTAATTAAACTAAAGAGCTTCTGCACAGCAAAAGACACTATCAGAGTAAATAGACAACCTACAGAATGGGAGAAAATATTTCCAAACTATGCATCCAACAAAGATCTAATATCTAGAATCTGTTAAAAAATTAAATAAACTGACAAGCAATAAAACAAACAACCCCAAAAAGTGGGAAAAGGACATCAAGAAACACTTCTCAGAAGCATAAGAAAAAATGCTTAACTCACTAATCATTGGAGAAATGCAAATCTAAACCACAATGAAATACCATCCCACACAAGTCATAATGGCTATTATTAAAAAGTCAAAAGATAACAGATGTTGGTGAGGTTTCAGACAAAAGGGAACACTTATACCCTGTTGGTGGGGGTGTAAGTTAGTACAGCCACCATGGAAAGCAATTTGGTGATTTCTCCAAGAACTTAAAATAGAACTACCATTTGAACCAGCGACCCCATTATTGGATATATACCCAAGGGAATATAAATCATTCTACCATACAGACACATGCACATGTATGCTAAACGCATCATTATTCACAATAGCAAAGACATGGAATCAACCTAGATGTCCACCAATAGTAGACTGCATAATGAAAATGTGGTACATATACACCATGGAATACAACACAGCCATAAAACAGAATGAGATCATGTCCTTTGCAGCAATATGGATGGAGCTGGAAACCATTATCTTAAGCAAACTAACACAGGAACAGAAAATCAAATACCGCAAACTACCATCAGAGAATGCTATAAACAACTCTATGCAAATAAACTACAAAAGCTAGAAGAAATGGATAAATTCCTAGACACATACACCCTCCCAAGACTAAACCAGGAAGAAATCGAGTCTGTGAATAGACAAATAACAAATTCTTAAATTGAGGCAGTAATTAATAGCCTACCAACCAAAAATAGCCCAGGATCAGATGGATTCACAGATGAATTCTATTATAAGTACAAAGAGGAGCTGGTACCATTTCTTCCGAAACTTTTCCAAACAGTTGAAAGGGAGGGACTATTCCCTAACTCATTTTATGAGGCTAGCATCATCCTGATACCAAAACCTGGCAGAGACACAACAAAAAAGAAAACTTCAGGCTAATTTCCCTGATGAACATCAATGCGAAAATCCTCTATAAAATACTGGCAAACTGAATCCAGCAGTGCATCAAAAAGCTTCCTGACCACTATCAAGTCGGCTTCATCCCTGGGATGCAAGGCTGGTTCAAAATACACAGATCCATAAACATCCTCCATCACATAAACAGAACCAATGACAAAAACCACATGATTATCTCAATATATGCAGAAAAGGCCTTCGATAAAATCAACATTCCTTCATGTTAAAAACTCTCAATAAACTAGGTATTGATGGAGCATATCTCAAAATAATAAGAGCTATGTATGACAGACCCACAGCTAATATCATACGGAATGGGCAAAAGCTGGAAGCATTCCCTTTGAAAACCAGCATAAGACAAGGATGTCCTCTTTCACCACTTCTGTTCAACATGGTTTTGGAAGTTCTGGCCAGGGCAATCAGGCAAGAGAAAGAAATAAAGGGCATTCAAATGGGAAGAGAGAAAGTCAAATGGTCCCTGTTTGCAGATTGTCTCAGCCCAAAATCTCCTTAAGCTGATAAGCAACTTCAGCAAAATCTCAGGATACAAAGTCAATGTGCAAAATCACAAGCATTCCTATACACCAACAATAGACAAACCAAGAGCCAAATCATAAATGAACTCCCATTCACAATCACTACAAAGAGAATAAAATACCTAGGAATACAGATAACAAGGGATGTGAAGGACCTCTTCAAGGAGAACTACAAACCACTGCTCAAGGAAATAGGAGAGGACACAAACAAATGGAAAAACATTACATCCTCATTGACAGAAAGAATTAATATCATGAAAATGGCCATATTGCTCAAAGTAATTTATAGATTCAGTGCTATTCCCATCAAACTACCATTGACATTCTTCACAGAATTAGAAAAAAACTACTTTAAATTTCATGTGGAACCAAAAAAGAGCCTGTATAGCCAAGACAATCCTAAGCAAAAAACAAAGCTGGAGGCATTACACTACCTGACTTTAAACTATACTACAGGGCTACAGGAACCAAAACAGCATGGCACTGGTAGCAAAACAGACATATAGACCAAATGGAACAGAACAGAGAACTCAGAAATAATAACACACATCTACAGCCATCTGATCTTCAACAATCCTGACAAAAACAAGCAATGGAGAAAGGATTCCCTATTTAATAAATGGTATTGAGAAAACTGGCTAGCCATATGCAGAAAACTGAAACTGGGCCCCTTCCTTACACCTTATAGAAAAACTAGCTCAGGATGGATTGAAGACTTAAATGTAAAACCCAAAACCATAAAAATGCTAGAAGAAAACCTAGGCAATACCATTCAGGAACTAGGCATGGGCAAAGACTTCATAAGAAAACACCAAAAGCAATTGCAACAAAGGCCAAAATTGACAAATGGAATCTAATTTAACTAAAGAGCTTCTGTACAGCAAAAGACACTATCATAAGAGTGAACAGGCAACCTACAGAATGAGAGAAAACTTTTGCAATCTATCCTCTGACAAAGGTCTAATATCCAGAATATACAAGGAACTCAAATTTAGAAGAAACAACCAACCAACCCCATTAGAAAGTGGGCAGAGGATATGAACAGACACTTCTAAAAAGAAGACATTTATGCAGCCAAGAAACATATGAAAAAAGCTCAACATCATTGATAATTAGAGCAATGCAAGTCATAACCACAATGAGATACCATCTCATACCAGTCTGAATGGCAATTATTACAAAGTCAAGAAACAATAGGTGATGGCGAGGCTGTGAAGAAATAGGAATGCTTTTGCACCATTGGTGGGAATGTAAATTAGTTCAACCATTGTGGAAGACTGTGATGATTCCTCAAAGACCTAGAACCAGAAATACCATTTGACCCAGCAATCGCATTACCGGGTATATAACAAAAGGAATATATATCATTTTACTATAAAGACACATGCATGTGTATATTTATTGCAGCACTATTTACAATAGTAAAGACATGGAACCAACTCAAATGCCCATCAGTGATAGACTGGATAAGGAAAATGTGATACATATACACCATGGAATACTGTGCAGCCATAAAAAGGAATGAGATCATGTCCTTTGCAGGGACATGGTTGAAGCTGGAAGCCATTATCCTGAGGAAACTAACACAAGAACAGAAAACCAAACACCACATGTGTTTACTTATAAGTGGGAGTTGAAGAATGAGAACACATGGACACAGGGAAGACACACTGGGGCCAACTGGGGGCTGACGGGTGAGGGGAGGGAGAGCATTAGGACAAATAGCTAATGCACGTGGGGCTTAAAATTTAGACAACAGGTTGATAGGTGCAGCAAACCTCCATGGCACACGTATACCTATGTACTTGTATCCCAGAATTTGAAGCCAAATGAAGTAAAATAAAACAAACAAACAAACTCTTAGCGTTGTCAAATACAAGGAAAGTCTAAGAAACTGCCAGAGCCAGGGGAAGCCTAAGAATAAATGACAATTAATGGAATGTAGAATATTGAAAAACAAAAAGAACTTCAGGAAAAAAACACATCTGAATAAAGTGAGGACTTTAGTTAAAAAAAAGAAAAAAAATCAAATACCACATGTACTCATTTTTAAGTGGGAGCTAAACATTGATTACACAGGGACTCAAAGAAGGGAACAATAGAAACCAGGGCTTACTTATGGGTAGAAGGTGGGAAGAAGGTGAGGATTGGTAAACTACCTATCAGATACCATGCTTATTACCTGGGTGATGAAATAATCTGTACACCAAACACCCATGGCATGTAGTTTACCTATATAACAAACCTGTACATGTACCCCTGAAATTTTAATAAAAGTCTGAAGGGAAAAAACAAAAACTAGGCAACCTTTTATTTATATTTTTTTCCAAATTAGAAAAAAATTGAGCAATGTTTTTCTTCTCTCTATTCCAGAAAAGATGGAAATACCATTTACTCAAATATATATGCTTAATGTACATTTGTTCCTAAATGACACTATTCTCTTGTTTTAAAAGCCAATCCTTGTACATATCCTTAAATGGAGGCATGTGTTAGCAAAAGACCAATGGAAAAAATCAGGTGCATATACTTAAGTGAAAAAACTATGTCAGAATACATTTCATACTGATAGAAGGTAATAGAGATGAGCAAAGGAAAGCCAAGCACCACATGGAGCCCATTTGTTCCTTCAAAGTAAGATGCAGATTTGGACCTTCAGATAAAAATGTACAAGCTGCCAACTTCAAAGGAAAGAATCAAAAAATAAAAAGCAACAATTGAGAATTATACCTTGCATACATAAACACTTAGTGTGCACATGTGTGTTGGTACCTCACAATCATGGAGTATATCTGATGTCAAACCATATTATCCTAATAGCTGAATTAGAAGATAACTGTTAAAAACTCTGAATTCATAAGGCTTGGCATTCATAAAAAAATTCATAAGGTTCTGCAGAAATCCTGGCATATACAACATTTAACATTATTTACATTTAATTAGGCAAAATCAAATCCTACAAAGTCAGTTTATTAGATTTCTCCAAGGCCAGTTGTTTATGTAAGTACTGAATCATTAACATGCAGCTTCTTCCATAATTATCAGGCTGTCAGATAAGAAACCTGCTCCTAGGACAGATAAAGAAACTTGGAGATAGTCACAGATATAAACCCCAGTTCACACGACTAGAGCATTTGGAAAAGTCTTACATGAAAATGTTAATTACTTTACAGAGGCAAACTACAGGGACTCAGATGGTGCAGTGAAAACCAAATTAATGTTGCTTTGTTTTCTTCCTCTTTTTTATATGGAGAATTAAGTAGGAAAATCAAATAGTGAAATTATTTATTACATGGAGCATTGTTTTTATTTAAAGAATTATTGCAATGCTGAAAAATGTTTTTTTAACATAGATATTTAGATGAAAATGGACCCAAGTTATATTATACTTCCATGGAGGATAATGATGGCTTAAAATGTTGCCACCCTGTTATTTTGAGTACTATTCCTAATGTAAGTTTTGGAATGATTTAGAAATAAGCATATCTGCAGGTTTATTGAATTCTTTAATGAGAAGTTAATTATGATGAGTCTATTTTCTATAATGTCTCATTTATGTAAATTCCAAACAATCATACTTTCAATGACACCATTTTCAGACCTGTGTGTTGATTCTCATACAGCTTCTTCCCAGTCTCCTTTCTTTATTGCTGATGGACTTCAACCAACTTTCACATCTAATGCTTTCTTCCATACCGTTTCAGTCAAACCCAGCTCAGCCCCCTGGGTTCCTCAGACTCTCTTGTCAAGCAGGCCCTCCACTATGTCTTTCTTCTTTGCCTGGTGACAAAAATCGTGCCACTAGAACAAAATCTTCTTTGTTGCTTCACCTTTTCCTATATATCTCCACTTTATTTAGTGTTAAACTCCCTATGGTCCAAGTCATTGAAGCCTTAATTCTGTTCTCTTTTACAGAGGATGCAGTCAAACTTTGACCTCTCCAGGGCAACTTGAGCAATATTTTAACAGTTCCTTGAGAGGTTCTAGGGAAGAAAAAGATTATATATCTTAAATAAAACATATCATATACCTCTCTCTCTTAGGGTTTCACAGCGTTAATTAATTAAAAGTGCTGAGAGTACAGAAAAAAAGAAACCTGATTTTCTTTGTTAACCTAATGTTTTCTAATATATTAGAAAATAAAAATTATTTTCATATGATACCTAAGAAAAATTTGGAGAAATGAATTTTAAAATTATTGCTGTTATTGTTTTACACCGTGAATGTTCTCTTTAATAATGACTTTAGGAAATACATCATCTTTTATTTTTTTCCTATGCAGTCCCATCATCATCCATAATTTTCACATATATTCAAGTTGCTCATGTAGTAATTAAGCCTCACCATATCCCACTCTCTTTAATTCAATTTTTATTTTCATTATACATCAACTTTCTCAACAGCATGACTACACCCTTTACTTCTCTATCTGAAAATAATACTTTCATTTCCCAATCTCCTTATCTTCAATTCTGATTCCTTTGCCTGACATACCTCCACTCATAATATACAACTGCCAGCACCTTATCTACTTCAGAAACCCTAGGTTTGCAATTCTTCTTAGCTAGCCCAATGCATTCAGTCCTTTCTCACTATGCTGCCAGAGTTGAGCTCTACCATCAGTAATTTTAGGTCTCCCCATCCTCTCTCCTAGGGTGCTATTGTTCCCTTAACTTTTCATGACTAATCTTCAACTCTTCTTTCTTCTGCCACTCTATATTTTTAACTTGCTCTGGCCTCGAATTAATTCTAGAATAATTTAAAGAAACTTCTAGATATGGTCATTTTAACATGACTGCACCAGGTATTACTGGTATAGTAACTTCACAGCATTCAGCAAGATATTAGACATTTGTTATTCTAGTGTTGGCTTTGGCTTGCCTGAATAATGGTTTTGGAGGAGAGATTTCCAACTCAAAGATACATCCATCAGAATTCACGAATTAGAGATACTCCTAGATTAATGAAAGTATCCCTATATCTTCTGGAGATGATTTAAATTACCAGTTTCTCTCAGTTTTCTGAACTTTAATTTGAGAACCAGATTATCTCCCTCTTTGGCTAGAATGAGGAAAGAGAAAAAAAGAGAATAAATTTTAGCATTTTTGAAGGATTGACAGAAACTCAAGACTTAATGAAGATCTGCAGAAATTGATTCGGTAATCAGCGATCAATATATGCACATTAGTCTGAAGGGTAGAAATAATATGTCTCAGAAATAAAAGCAATCAAAGGTAACTTCCCCTAATCTACAATTCTGGCAGCTATTTTTGATATTAACTGTCCTACCAACATGTTACAGAAAAAAATATCTCCTGTTCCTGGTTATCTAGTAGTTAGGATTAAAAAAATAATTACCTGCTGGATGTTTTTAGGCTCTCTGACAGGAAGTGCCAGTTTTTGCATACTGTTTCATCCTCTTTCTAACTCTCTGATATTTTCTTCCCATTTACCCCCATAGCATTTCTCCAAGATTCAGGTCTCCTTGTTCGACTCTTCTCACGCTTTCTTTTAGTGATTTTCTTTAGTCTCATGGCTGCAGATAGTATGTTTATCATGATGATTCATAATAAACTGGCCTGGTCACCCCTTCCGGTTCTAGTCTCTGGTTTCCAGATCCAACTCCAGGCTCTAATTCTTACCTCAAGTTAAACAGATCAAAAGCAAGTTCATCTGACCCCAATTTGTCTTTCTTCCCATTATACCTTTCTTATCATTATCAATGCCATGGTCTTATTTTTGATTCTGATTATCTCATATTTGTAGTATATCAATAACAGCCTAAATAATTACCCCACTCATTCTTTTTATTGTACTGTATCATTTATCACATTGTTTGATTTATCTATCTTAAACATCCCATACCACTTTCCCCCTTGTACATTTTCAAAGATATGGGACATAAAACTAAAGCCTTTAACCCTGCACTTGGCCCTTTGCAATTTGGCTTTCTCCTAAGTTTTCAAATGTATAATCATTGTTCTTTACCCATAGACTTCCTTTCAGCTAATTCCATCTAGTCACTCTCCTTCAACTATGCCTTGCTCATTGCTACCTTGCTATGCCTTTGCTCCTCACTGACCCTGTTCAATAGCCTAGTCCTACCTTTTCTTAAATTTTTAGCCCAAGCATCAACCACTTCATGAGCCTTCCATGACTTTTCCAGGCCACAGTGGACTCTCATTCTATGAATTCTAAAACATTTATGGCTTATACCATTTGTTCATCATTAAATATACAGGGCTTTTATAGATATTTGTGTTTTCCTTGTATGGATATTTGCATTTTACATATGTGTATATGGTACTTTAAGAATTAATTTGCATTCTCCAAAGCTTCTGCACATGTTAGATATAAAATAAATGTCAGTTAAACAGATGAATAATATTAAATATCTGCAGATACCTAAATTGGGTCACAAAGGGACTTGTGCAAATTCATAGACAGGTAACATTTAGGACTCTTTTAGTATTAGTATTAGTGATATTTTAATAAATTATAAACATTTAAAAAATGATAATCCATGTACAGCATAGTAATTCTCAACCTATTTGAGACCAAACTGTAAGGTGACAGGGACTCCACCTTCCTCATCTCTTTTATATCTACCACCTGAAGTGTGAACACTCCAATGCTTAAGCGAAACAGTATTTTTAAGTACTCCACACGTTACTGAAACTGAACAAAAAGAACTGCAATTTCACAAAGAAAAATGACCTTGCCATTTTGAACAAAAATAATAATAATAAGCCTAGAACTTTATCAAAGATGTAAGATAAAAATGTACATTTTTGAAGGAATAGAATAGTCTTGTTTAAAACATTGCCTAGGAAGATGAAAATCAATTCTGTTTACTATCAATCAAAAGCTTTTAAAATATAGGCATATTTTAATGCAGTTATCACTGTACTAGAGAAAGGTGATTTTTAAATAATTATACATATAAGGATGCTCATTACAGCACTGTTTATGATAGCCAGAAAAAGGAAACATCATAATATCTGGTGATAGAAAATGCATTACAGTTAAGGTACGTGTATACATCAGCACAAAATTGAAATATGATCATATGTCGTATTAAAGTCATTCTACTCTGATCATGGATTATTTGTATAATTTAAAAAATCAACTCCATCTAACACTGAGACAAGGAAAAAATTATGTCATGATTTGGAGATAGCAGTTGATAAGTGTTTAAGGAAAAGAATTAATAATTTCTTTTCATTTTTATTTTAATATTGACCTACATATAATATTTCAATTTATACTTTCTATTTATAAATCATTAAATACCTTATAAAATATACCTAATTTGCTGAACATCCATTAAGTTCTAAAGTAAGGTTAATATATAAAATACAATATAAATGTTTTTAATTGGAATTATATTTCTTCTTAGAGAATATAATGCAGGTGCACTACATTCCATTTAGGGATCAAGGGATTAAAGGTTTAAATAATTTAATTGTATATAACCCAGATAAATACATTATCAAGTCATAGTGGCAACACTGACTCTACCCAAAAAGATTACTTAAATAAATTGATTTAGGAGTAGGAATCATCCATTGATTAAAAAAAAAAAAAGGCATCTTTTTTTGGTTTGATATTTCGTAAGTTGTACACACAAGTAAAATTGTTAATTATTATCATGATTATGGTAATAGTAGTAGCAGTATTTTGTACTTACTACAATGTAGCTAAATATCATCTTTCAATAGAAATATTCTCATTTTAAAAATTAATATGATTTATGATGATTTTAAAATTCATATTATTTATGATGTTTCCTGCTTTTGGCTATTATAAACAGTACTGTAATTAACATCCTTATATGTAAAATTATTAAAAGTCAACTATTTCCTTATTTTCTAGTAAGGTAATCACTGCATTAAAATGTACATGTATATCTACACACACACACGCATGCATATATATATATATATATATTTTTTTTTAGTTTAATTTAATTTAATTTTATTTTAAGTTCTGGGATACATGTGCATGACCTGCACATTTGTTACATAGGTAAACATGTGCTATGGTGGTCTGCTGCACCTATCAACCCATCACCTAGGTATTAAGCCTCACATGCATTTATTTATCCTGATACTCTCCCTCCCACTGTGCTCCCCCTATGCAGGCCCCAGTGTGTGTTGTTACCCTCTCTGTGTCCATGTGTTCTCATTGTTTAGCTCTCACTTATAAGTGAGAACATGGGGTGTTTAGTTTTCTCTTCCTGCATTAGTTTGCTGAGGATAATGGCCTCTAGCTCCATCCATGTCCTGCAAAGGATATGATCTTGTTCCTTTTTATGGCTGCATAGTATTCCATGGTATATATTTACCACATTTTCTTCATCCAGTCTATCACTGATGGGCATTTGAGTTGGTTCTATGTCTTTACTATTATTAATAGTGCTGCAATGAAGATATGTGTGCATGTATCTTTATAATACAATGATTTATATTCCTTTTGTATATACCTGATAATGGGATTGCTGGGTCAAATAGTATTTCTGGTTACAGGTCTTTGAGGAATAGCCACACTCTTTCACAATGGTTGAACTAATTCACATTCCCACCAACAGTATAAAAGTGTTCCTATTTCTCCATAGCCTCACCAGCATCTGTTGTTTCTTGACTTTGTAATAATTGCCATTCTAACAAGCATGAGATGGTATCTCATTGTGGTTTTGATTTGCATTTCTCTAATGATCAGTAATGTTGAGCTTTTTTTCATGTGTTTGTTAGGCACATAAATGTCTTCTTTTGAGAAGTGTCTGTTCATGTCCTTTGCCCACTTTTTAATGGTTTTTTTTCTTGTAAAAAATACCCATATTTTACAAGCTTTTGATTGATAGTAAACAGAATTGATTTTCATCTTCCTAGGCAATGTTGTAATCAAGACTATTTGATACATTCAAAAATATATGTTTTATCTAATAACATATTATTTTTGACAATTATTTATTATTAACATTGATGATAAATAGTATTGTGTTAATATATTATTTATTATGATTAGTATATATTAATTTATAAATACCATTAATGTTATTTATAATACAATTAATATTTTTTATAATGAAAAATATTTATATTATTTATGATGAACATATCTATATTACTTTCAGTTAAGTAACATAGATAACTATTGTCTTTACATAGTTATCATCAATACAACAGTTTTATAAATCAGAAAAATGGCACAGTCTTGCTAGTAATTTGGTTTATTGATTAGCAAATAAAAATATGTGCTAAGGCTTAAATTTCTTTTTTAACCAAAGAATTTACTTTATTATTTTTGGCAGTCAAAATCTTAAGTACAATCGGTTGTAATTTGAGCAAATTAATGCTAAAAATGCTTTCAAGTACTTACTGCATCATCTTAGGTTCTCTATATGTTTATGTCTGATGAACAAAGGAAAAATGTGTTTTTTTAAGAACAGTTTTTTGCAAAGTGTTGTTTCTGAATTGACTACATCAGAATCACACAGGTGTTTGTTTAAAAAAAGTTGTTGCTTCTTGAGCAACGTCCGAAGAATGGAAAAATAATCTGTATTGTAGGACTCAGATATCTGAATCTTTGACAAGCTTCCCAGATGACCCATGGTCCACAGTCAAGTCTGAGAATTAGTGCCCAAGAAGGTACTCTTACAGGGCACCTAATTAGGATCTCAGAAGCTGGTTGTAAAATGTAAAATAAATAAATGTGAATTTTAAGAATTTAGGAGAGTCGAGAAAATGTCTGTTTATAAATAAAAGAACTCACCAGAAGGAGGCTTCCAAGAATCTAATAACCCCAATGACTTCCTGCCTTTCTTTTTGTACCAGAAAATGGTAGAAGTAGAAAATAGCTTGTAGGCTCCCACATCAATACATTATCTAAGCACAATCTTTCATTGAAAGCCTTCATTGCCTCATGCAGAGAACTTTGCTACTACTATGCTCTGCCCTAAAGGTATAACAGAATATTATCAGTTTTAACCTGCAGGGCTGCCAACGTTCCTGACTTTTCAGTTCTCAAGGGATGGGAAAGAGCAAATGGATAACTTTAGATTACATTATAAAGCAATTATTGTTTTAACCTAAGAATTGTATTTCACTATCTTGGCTGTGAATTATAAAACAAACTCTTTTTAAAAGTAGTGGAAATTACTTCTACTGCTAAGTTACTTTTTCAATTATTTTCATCTTTTAGAATTATTTTATTAATACTCATGCTATAGTTTAATATAGAGTTACAGAACAGAAATTCTTTTTTTTTTTTCAAGAACCAAACAACAGCAGCAAAAGGGAGTGAAAGATTGGAGCTTACGGTAAGAAGACAAATACAGGTATACAGTTGACTAGGAAGGCTTAAGGGAACCCAAGCCAGTACTCTCTCCATCTTTTATTTTTGCACCTCCCTGGCCAATTACTTCTCTCCTTTTGCAGACTGGCTTTTTCTCCTTGTCCAGTTTTACATAGTGACAATTATAGTCAGTAACAGATTCGGAAAGTAACTGGTGGCTGTTTTCTTTTTCTCTCTGAATTAGACTATATTTTGTCATAAGTGATAGCCCCACACAAGGGGTAAATAACCGTTAAGGTGTTGGAGGTTTGGGAGAGGGACTCGGACTTGCCAATCTTGGTTCTAGTACCATCCTCGGATGTGTAATTAGGAGGGTACAAACAGCGAATGGAGTGAGGGATGGAGATGGAAAGTGAGGATCATACTGTATAAACATGATTGCAGGACATCCTGAGGTTTAGGAGAAAGGGGCAATGACAAAAGAAAAGGAATTATTGTGAAGCCCCTATAACAGAGCTGATGTATTTATCAAGAAGCCTGATGACCAGAAAGCATAAAAAATCTAAAGTGGCTTGACCTGTGATGTATGAACAAGAGGCTTTTTACTCATTTATAGATTTTGTCTAAATTATACAAAGAGATCCTTAAAAGACAGCACAACATAACATTATTAATAGGAAACTTTTGTTTTGTCTGCTATAAGCCAGGTGCTTTATATACACTATTTTATTTGTTTCCTGCAACTGAATGACCATCCCATTTTACAGATTAAAACATTTATGTTCAGGTGCTACATAAGCAATGAGAGATGAACCTAGGCATCTAAACCGGGTCTGCAGAGCTAAAAAGCCATGCTTACCCCACTACAAGATTTAGATTTTCTGAGTTTGAGACTGCATTCCAAACCAAGCTAACATTTCAATAATAAAAACCATTAGTCACTATACATATAAAATAAATGATCAGAAAATAGGGTACAAAATATGATGGAATCATTCTTTTCTTCACCCCAAAAACCCCTCTAAGTTTTAGAGAAAAACTTCTAAAAATAAGGTCCATATAACCATCTCCTCCCCTGCTCATTTAGCTGGATCACTGATATAGGGGAATATTTTTTATTTTGCGGAAGAAGAGATAAGGGAAATATTCTCCAACTTCTTTGAGGGATAAAGCTGGTATTTTGAGAAGTAGATTTGTATGTTGCTTTGCAACATTCAGTGGCCTAAAAGAATGTAGTGTCCTGAAGTACTTTCTCTACTTGACTAACTTAGGTACTGGGAAAATTTGTCTTCATTTGTATCTGTACTCTGAGAGTGGGATGTGTTGGGTACCAATTTTCCAGGCTGCTATTTTCGGAACATATGGGCAAAGCTGAAATATATGAACATATGTATGTATGTTTGTGTACGTATATGAGCATGTATATTTGTATAAGCAACCACATTTTTATTCTCCCCCTCATCCTCCCTCCCTCTTCTACATTTGGAAGATATTTGAAATATGGAACATGTGTTTGGTGGGCAGGCAGTTGTATTATTTTATAATGATCCACAATCGTGTATGTGTATGTGTGTGTTTCCCTTAACAAATCTGCAAACAATTAATGTATTCTGTAGCTAAAAATTATTCCTTAGGAATTATTCCCATTTTCTTTGTGAGAACACATTATATGTCCTTCCACGAGGGCAGAGATCATATGTTACAAACTTCTTAAGAAGATTTGAGTTTAAATTATTGCATATGCACCAGTCGAATAAGAATTTGCCAGAATTTAAAAACATACAAATGTTAATAATTATGATAACTGGCAGTATTATTTTAAGACATTCAGTGTAAAAGCACAGACTGTAGCAATGGGTTTTGTGCATGTGTGAATAAGCATGTGTCTGTGAGGTATCATCTATGACTATAAGAGTAAAGAGAGTCTGTGATGTGAGTTTTTCCACAGGCAGACATTTTTTGTTTGACAAATTTTGGTGGAATTAATAATTTTCTTAACCTTTTAAATAGTTATATTTATAATATGTAATATTTGACAGTGTATCCAAATATCAATAGGTTATAAAATTACACAATTTACCCTTCTCTAGTAATGGGTGCGTTCTTCAAAATGATCCATAGTTTACTATGCCTTCCTTTTCCTATTTCATTTCTCGGTCCTTTGCTTTTAAAATAAATACATTAAAATGGCTAAAAATATGGTTTATTTTTGTAATTTTAAGTCTGGATGGTTCATTTAAAGTCTCCATATCTCAAAAAAAAGTCAAATTTCACCATTAACCATTTTAGAAAATAGAAATCTATTATAAAAAAAAATTACATTAGAAAGAACAAAATTTTACTCCACAACTACTTATTAGAAGCTGTTGATATTATGTGTTCATTTAAACATTTTATGGCATTGCAGGTATCTTATATGATGTAAACATTTTGCCCTCTGAACTAGGGCTCTTCATGTTTGAAAATACTGAGGGAATAGATTTCTGGCTTAATCTCTGACTTAATAATGTTCACAGTACCTCACTTTTCTATATTCAGAATATAGCTGTTTTCCAAATATGAACTACGACATACAATGCAGTATGTATAGTGTATATGCATGCTTCAAAGAATAATAGCTATTTGTTTCTCATGTATGTTGGAAAACCAAGGCGAAGAAATAAAAATAAACACGCCGTGTAGTCCTTCACTCAGCACATCTCTGCATGCTGAAGGTGTTTAGCTGAAGCTATTTTACTCAAAGATCCCTTTCCCTTTCAATAAGTCAACATATTCTTGATCAGGATTTATCCAATCTCAATTATTGTTTTATCCTTTGAAAACATTAATCTGCATCTTTTAAAAACAGCAATCAAAACAAGATTAGTATATTTTTAATGCAGAAGTAGCATACATGTCAGCCTGTTACCCAATTTCTATGGTTCCTATTACAGTTCTCTTATTACAGGCTCACAGGCACTGTTTTCCTAAAAGCACCTTTCAAGTCCCCTGCCTTTCACTGAAATGTGGCTGCTACTGTGTACTTATTTTAAAAATGGCTTGACAATTGCTAATGTTCTCATTCCTTCAGGATATTTCCTAATACTTGTAGCCTTTTCATGTTTCTAATTAGGCCAGTAATGGTCCCTGAAGTTAAACCAATTAAAATTATTTACTGTGACACACAGTGTGGAGATAATTATCTGATATCTGAATCCAACTTCTGCTTACTTCGCAACATTACTTAATAGAAAACAGAGAAACGGATGCCCATGCTTTCATTTTACTTGTCTACCAAATGTGTTTGCCCTATAGCAAACTGTTTAAATAAAGCATTAAAATCTTTGTGGTGCTAATCAAAATGTTTAAAATCCACTCACACTCCCTTTATAGTTCTGAAAAGCATATAAAAACTCCTACACATTACGTTTTACATTACAGTTGCTGACCAATGTAGTATTATAGCCACATTATATACAGATAATGCAGCTTTTGCATTTTCTACCAGGCTTACTTTTCTCTATTCCTCCACTCATTTCATCTAATTATTATTTTTTCCTTTTTAGCATTTCTCTTTTTCTTTGCTTTGCTTTTTTTCTTTGTTTTGTTTCTCCATGCTTTGTTTCAGATTATGTGATTCACTACAAGGGGCACAAAATGAATGCACTTTGAAATATATGTTTCATATGAACAGGAGGTAATTCTGTATAGTCTAAACAGTTATTAAGCATCAAACAAGTGAGATTTATAATCATTTTATTCTTTGCATAGGGTTGGGGGTTTTGGAAGTTTGAAGGTTTACAAAGAAGATTTTAATCGACAGCAGAAGTTTTAGCAAAGTTTAGTTCATATTTAATGTAAAGCAAAATCCTGCTAGGAAAAAAAAAAAAACAGAGAGAGCAAGTAAATCACGTCATAAAGCAATGCTTTTCATTAAAAGTTGGCTGCCATCATGTAGAGAATTTGGATAAATGTAAAGACTGAGCCTGTAAGTTAGGCTTGCATATGCTGTAGTTAAATGCCAAAGTGCAGTCTCATAAAGAATTATAGCTTAGACACTTTCAGAACATTTAGCCCATAATCCCAATGCAAATTATTCTAAGAGAAAATTAAGTTTCATGCCAAAATGCTACCTTGAGACTGGCAATGTACAGTTGGACATTTAGCCTGATCTTAGGATGGATTCCTTTACTGTTTCCTGCTTTTTTTTCCCAAATATTCATGAACATCAGTACAGATACGGTACAGACCATTTTCCAAGTCACCATGTGCCTAACTGGAGGCCCCTGGCAGTTTATAATGACTTTAATTTGGAGAAACAAACTGCAACAGGGAGAATTTGGGCATGCCATTCAATTCAGAACCATAGCCCAAGAGCTTGGTTTTCAGGAATTTCCAGTCAAGGCTTTGGATCCTGTTTGAGAATTCCTGCTTATGAGGGATAATCTGAGATGCCCAGTAACTTTCCCCTGCAGATAGTAAGGGAAATGTTTCCCTGTATAGTGATATGCTTGAAAAGGCATGAGGTCAGTGGAGTGCCAGGAAAAGTACTAGAGACTGTTTAGAAAGACCTTGAGACCACTCAAATGTGGGATGCAATTCTTTGTAGAAGCTCTCCTTCCTCTGGCACTGCACTTAATCTTAGCAGAACTAATGTGTTCTTGGTGGTTTATGATTTAAAAACTCTGTGCTTCTTTTTCTCCTATACCACGTATTTTGCACATACTTTCATTAACACAACAAGCTTATTGCATTCTAATTATTTGTCTATGTTGGTGATATGGTTTGGATTTGTGTCCCCACCCAAATCTTATGTGGAATTGGAGGAGGGGCCTAGTGGGAGGTGACTGAAGCATGGGGGCCAATTTCCCCCTTGCCGTTTTTGTTATAGTGAGTGAGTTCTCACAAGATCTGATGGTTCAAAAGTGTGTGGCACTTTCCCCTTGGCTCGCTCTTTCTCCTGTTCCATCATGATAATACGTGCTTGGTTCCTTTTCACCTTCATGATTGTAAGTTTCCGGAGGCCTCTCAGTCATGCTTCCTGTTAAGCATGCAGAACTGTGAGTCAATTAAACCTTTTTTCTTCATAAATTATCCAGTCTCAGGTAGTTCTTTATAGCAGTGTGAGAACTGACTAATACAGTTGGTAAACAGATCTTAAATTTAACTACAATCAAAAGCATTTCTTCAAAATTAGTGATTTTTGGAATAGATGAGGGTATGGATAATTAATTTTAAAAACACTTAAAAGATCAGCAAAAGATAGATACTCCAACTATTTTTACTAATCTAAACGTTGCTATCTTTTAAATTTTTATGTATGCACAATATTTTATGTTAATTTATTTGATACCATATGTACTGTATCAATATTATCTTTGTTTTCTCAACTATTTCAGGATTGTGGTCCAAGTAGCCATGGCTTAGAAAGCATTTAACACAGACAAGTTTACATAATAAATATTCAGTTAAATTTTATATATAATTCAAGAGCTATGGATTTTGTGCTGTGAATACAAGTGCTTAGGGATAAATGGGATGCAGGAATAAATAAAATGACTGAGTCCCTCTCCTCAGGATTAAAGTCTGAGAGAAAGAGAAGAGACAATAAGCATATTAATAAATAAGATTATATCGGGAACAAATAAATGCAAAGAAAAAGATAAAGCAGGATATTGAAGTAGTTACCAATGATAGGAGTTGATATTTCATTCACTATGGCAGTTGGTGCCAAACTATAAGAGAAAGTCATGTGCCAAGGTCTGGAGAACAGAATGAACTTGGATTGTCTGGGCAGTATCGCTGAAGGGAAAAGAAAAAGAGGCAAGAAAAAGGATTTGAGTTTAGAGATATAGGCAATATCCAGATCATAAAGTATTTATGGATTATACTAAGGCCTTGAAATCTTATATTGATGTTAGGCTGCAATTGGAAGCCACTAGAGGATTTTAAGCATGGAAGTGAAACAATCTGAATTTACTTTTAGAGAAAACGTGAAGCTCATAAAGGTTAAGTAATACATAGCCTTTCAATGTTGAGCAAAATGATGAAAATTACTGAGTGAAAAGTTTTAATGTTTGAAAAAGAAAATGACTATAATAGATTACTTAATAATTTAAAAAAGCAACTACATCTGTGTACAAATAACTGTTAGTTTGCTAGTGCTGCCATAATACACTAGGTGTCTTAAATAACAGAAAGATATTGTCGTACAATTCTGAAGGTTAGAAGTCTGAAATCAAGGTGTTGGCAGGGTTGGTTCTGCTATGGACTGAAAAATTATATCCACCCAAAAGGCGTAAGTTGAAGCCATAACCCCTCATGTGATGGTATTGGAGGTGGGCCTTTGGGAGGTAATTAGGTTTAGATGAGATTGCAAGGGTGAAACCCCCATGGTAGAATTGGTGTCTTTATGTGAAATGTCAGAGACCAGACAGAGCTTGCTCTCTCTCCACCGTAGTAGGACACAGTGAAAAGGTGCCTGTCTGTAAGACAGGAAGAGGGCACTCGCCAAAACCTAATTATACTGGAACCCTGATCTTGAACTTCTCCAAAACTGTGAGGATTGCATTTCTATATGGTATTTTGTTATAGCAGCCAGAGCAGACTAAAACTTATTCCTTCTGAGAGCTATAAGGGAAGAATCTGTTCCAGGCCTCTCTCCTTGGCTTGTAGAAGGCCGTCTTTATTTTCACATGGACTTCTCTTTGTAAACATGCCTAGATCCAAATTTCCCCTTTTTTATAGGACAACAGCCCTATTGGAATTGAGGCTCACTCCACTTCAGTATGACCTCATCTTAACTGATTACATTTGCCACAAATTTATTTCCAAATAAGGTCCTATACTCAGAGGTACTGAAGATTAATACTCCATCCTATGAATTTGGGGGGGATGCAATTCAATTCATAACAATAACTGTTTTATTAAACAAGCTGAAATTATTAAAGTACAAGTAGTAAAAAAAAAAAAAAGAATTCTATGTTAACAACCCTTTAAAGTTACTCTGCAGAATATTTCTTCCTTACTGCATAGATGAAATCTTGATCAGATTCTCTAATCTGGCCTTTTTTTTTTCTAGTTAATGTGATTTTTTCATCTCAAGAATAGCATTATTTTAAAAATTAAAACTTCTACCTCGTGGCATAATTGCATAATTTCTTATATGTGCAATGTAAAATTTCTTCCTTCTTACCTTATTATCTCTTTAGCTGAGGAAGCCTGGAGGATTTTACTCTGATTATACTCTCCTAGGAGAAGGAGGATATAGTCAGACATTCTGACTTTCCTAGCTCCAACTCCTACTCTCCCCGTTCGGTTGCCGATTTCTGATCCCTTCTGAAAGGTGGAGAGAGTGATTTAGGGGAAAGGGTCTTATTAGAGACCACAACTGTGTACCAGGCTAGGGAGATGTTTAAAACTGGCTTTGATATTTTGGGCTACTTTTGTAGGTTAAAAAACAAAGTTGGCCGGGCGCGGTGGCTCATGCCTGTAATCCCAGCACTTTGGGAGGTCGAGGCGGGCGGATCACGAGGTCAGGAGATCGAGACCATCCTGGCTAACACGGTGAAACCCCGTCTCTACTAAAAAATACAAAAAAATAGCCGGGCGTGGTGGCGGGCGCCTGTAGTCCCAGCTACGTGGGAGGCTGAGGCAGGAGAATGGCGTGAACCCGGGAGGCGAAGCTTGCAGTGAGCCGAGATCGTGCCACTGTACTGTAGCCTGGGCGACAGAGCGAGACTCCATCTCAAAAAACAAACAAACAAACAAAAAACAAAGTTATTGGAACTTCCCACTGCAATACCATGGTAAAGGGAAATAGGGGTGATTTACTCTCTTAGGACACTGGCACTCAGTTCCTATGTGCTTTCTATCCAGACCATTTTTGTCATGGCCATTTCCCCTTTACATGGCTGTCTTGAGCAGAGTCCTATCTCAGATGGCTCTAGGCTTTTGTGTTAGTTCATTCTTGTGTTGTTGTAAAGGAATACCTGAGGTTCGGTAATTTATAATGAAAAGAGGTTTTATGTTGGCTCATGGTTCTGCAGGCTTCACGTGAAGCGTAGTGCTGGCATCTGTTCCTGTTGAGGGTCTCAGGAAGCTTACACTCATGGCAGAAGGCAGAGGGGAAGACAAGGCATCACATGGCAAGAGCAGGAGCAAGAGATATGGGGGAGGAGCCAGGCTTTTTTTAAAAAAAAACAACTGATTTGCATGTGAAGGAAAAGAGCAAGAAGTGTGTTATTACCATGGGGAGGGAACCAACTCCTTCATGGGGGATCTGCCCACCCCCTGTAACCGAAACACCTCTCACTAGCTCCCACTTCCAACATTGGAAGTTTCAATATGAGATTTGGAGGAAATAAATATCCAACCTGTAGCAGCTTTCTCTTGTAGTCAACTTTCAAGGCTCTTGAACCACATGCATTTTCTCTGCCATGTGACACTAGGACAGTTTGCTTCCAGTGAATCTCACCATATGTCAGCTAAGAGCCATGTTGCCTATTTTGTTTTGATTTCCTAAATGAGAGTCAGAGACTAGACTACCATATCCCTAATTCTAGTGCTCACAACACCAGTTATCTGAGTAACCCCCTTAAAGCCTTCTCTATGGTCTTTAATTTAGAAAAATGCAGCCTCTACAAATTTCTCATGGGGAGGGCTTGGATTACTATTTAGAAGAGAGGAGGATGGGAAACTTTTACAACATTCTCAGATTTTGTTTTGGAAAAATGTTTCTCTTCCTGCTGCTGTTTGATTTCAACATTTTATTATTTGCTTACAGGTGTTGCATGAAGGGTCCCCTCATCACATTTAGGGAGCTCTTCTTTACAGGCCTGGCATGCAGACGAGATGACACCAATTCTTTTGTTGTGAAACTTCATGGTCTCACTTGAAATAAAGGAGTCCCATTTTGCCATGTGACAAATGTTCCCATGTTACTCATGTGACAGTGAAGTTCAGGTTATAGGAGGATAGGAATCAGCTAGAGTCACACACAAAGTCCTTTTGGTTCATGGAGGTCCTTCTGCCTGCATTTGAAGAAGTCACCAATAAGATGATTTTCTGGTGTATGTCTATCCGTAATTAATAGAAGCATCAGATTTGTTTTGATTCCCTCTAGAGATACATTTACCTCAAATATTCTGATAATACTCTTAAAATCAGGGGATCTTCTCTAGCACACAGGTGATATATTGCTCCAGATCTTCATCCATGAGCTTTGGGAAGGCTTAAGGGGAATGCAAAATGTCTCTCAACGTATTTTTGGTGCTCTGCTCACATGCCTTTCCTGGCTGGCTCCCCACCCACTACTGGAGTGCTGGAGCTAATCGCTTTCACCTGTGGTCCCTGGAGACTTGCCTTTGCCTCACCATAGCCAGCTCACTGGAGATGGCTGGGAAATTAAACTCTCTACCCAGGGAAAGCCAATAAATACTAGGGTAGAAAAGCCTGGCCTTTCTACTTCAGGACCCATAAGCTTGCTGTGTCATTATACTTCCGGGCTCCTCTTGCTGTTGAAGCCATTGTTAGACTTTACCCGAGACCATAACTTGCTTCACTTCACCTTTCCTTTCCCCGTTCCTTCTTCTTACTGAGAGATTTTTCCTGAAAACACATTTCTCCTGAATGGGGAGATTTTAACCTACTTATTCTGTTTATATAGTAGCTAAAATTTCTAGTTCTCTTTGGATTCAAATGTAATAATGTCTAATTTTCTAAGAATGTGTCTATTTCACCAAATTTAATGACAAATATTTTTATGATATTCTTCTATGCTATTAATCTCTACTGAACCTGCAATTATATTTCCTGTTTCACTCTGAAAATTATTTTTACCTATATTTATTCCCTTCATTACAGAGGTTTTTGTGTTTTATTCTCTTTTTCTAAGAAGTGGTTTTGGCTTTATTAATTAACTTTAATATTAGATACCTATTTCCTTAATATCTTTTCTTTATTATTTCTTTTCCTTTGCTTTTTTTGCATTTATTCTTACTTTTTCTAACTTGTTACCTGTTTTATTTTCACGATCATTTGTATTAACATAAATACTTAAGCAAATACATTTCCATTTCTGAACTGGTTTTTATGCTTCCAACAAGTGTTAGGTATAATTTTCTTCTTTTTCACTTCTGAGTATTTTCTAGTTTTCATTATAATTTTCTTTGATACATAAGTTGGTTTTTTATTTCATTTCTAACATATTTTGAGGTCATTGATTTCTTATGTAATATTTTAGTGGTCAGAGAATACAATCTATACAGTATCAATTTTTTCGATTTTCTTTAGAACTGCTATTGGCCTAGTATATGATCAATTCCTATAAATCTTTCCTATACCTTGGGGGTGGAAGTGTATTCTCCAGTTGTTGCTCTTGCAAGAAGTTATTATATTTAGGTTCATTGATCTGTATGGTGTTGTTTCTTTTAGATCTGTTTGAGTGTTTGCCTGTTCAATCTATCACTGAGAGAGATATGTTAATATCCCTCTTTATCACGTTGGATTTAGCAGTTTTTTCCCAACAGTTTTATTGATTTTTGCTTTATGTATTTTGAATCTGAATTTTAGGTTAACCCTGGTTTAAGAATTATTGTACCATCCTGGTTAATTAAAAGTTTTGGGCCAGGCGCAGTGGCTCACTCCTGTAATCCCAGCACTTTGGGAGGCCGAGGCAGGCGGATCACGAGGTCAGGAGATCAAGACCATCCTGGCTAACACAGTGAAACCCAGTCTCCACTAAAAATACAAAAAATTAGCCAGGCGTGGTGGTGGGCACCTGTAGTCCCAGCTACTCGGGACGCTGAGGTAGGAGAAAGGTGTGAACACGGGAGGTGAAGCTTGCAGTGAGCCGAGATCCCACCGCTGCAGCCTGGGCAACAGAGCGAGACTCCGTCCCAAAAAAAAAAAAAAAGTCTTGACAGCGCATTATTGCTGTCCTTACCACCAATGCTTATTTTTTCCTCAGTTTGTTTTGGCCTTTGATATACCAAAATCTCACAAATCACCACTAAACATACAGCTATCTTCACTCTCCTTTAGTTGCTATTTGCTTGATATATCTTTTTTCCATCCATTTTGCTTCTTATCTTCTGTAGCCTAATGTTTTAGATTTGTCTTTTTCAATCAACATATTTACTTTACTCATTTTGGAAAACAATTTTTATGACTTCCCTCAGATAGTAAAATATTGAAATTGGAGTACAAATAAGCCAAGAAAAGAGAGTGGTTCTCAGTCCTGCAACATTTGAATAGGTTAACACACCTAGAATGCATTCCACTCTTTACCTTGCTCTTTTCTTTTGCACTTACTGTTTGTACTAACTATTCTTTCTTGCCAGAAGTGCTTTTTGATGGTTGCTTTCTTTGTCCTCAGATATGAGCTTAAATGTCACTTTCTTAGTCATCTTCTTTGACTACATTATAGAAAATGGGTTTCCACATGTATTCTCTTAGTACCTCATTTTTTTACCACCACCAATTACCTTCTGTATTAATTTCATCTATTCATTCATATAGCATTTAGAGTGAACACACTCCAAGTTCCACAAAAGCGGGTCTTTTTATCTTTCTTGTTATCCATTGTAGTCATAGTACCTAGTAGAGATCTTGACACACAGTAGGCACTCAATAAATATTGGCTAAAAATGAAATAAGTCATATTTAAAGAAAAGATAACTATTTTAAAAAGAAGTCAATACCTTGGGAAATACTGAAAATGAGAATCATAAGCACAGATTGGCAATGCTCCCCTCACCCAAAATTTTCCAGGATACAAGGTCAATCTAGCCAACAGAGACTGAGAATATCGGCCCCAGGCAAATTCATTCTCCCTCTGCCACTTCCTTGCTTTGTGATCCTGAGCAAGTTAATTAACTCATCTGGGCTAGTTTCTTCATTATAGAGATAATAATAGAACTTCTTACAAGGATTTTTATAAAGATTAAATGAACTAATTCATATAAAGTACTTTAACAGTGGTTGGCACATAGGAAGTATTCCATAAGTCTTAGCTACTAATATTATTAAACTCATCTCTATTGAGAGATGGATACATTATCATGCTCTACTAGCATGATGATGTTAAAACATTCAATCAATCTAATTCCCACTTGCTTTGATTCCATATTCACAAAATAATTTCCCAGTGATTGTTTTGCTTCACTTTTTATCTGCAGGTAGGGGAAGAACTGTCTGGCCCCTTGCTTCAGATATATGACTGTCAGTTTCATTGTAAATTCACAAAGTAATATTATGATGAATTGACTCATAAATCTGTCCATAAGGGGAAATTATCTGGGCAGACATCTAAACATAGAATATGCTGGTTCCCTGTGTCAGTTATTTTTTGTTAACTAATTAATATGAGGCTTTATTCATAGCCACATGAACTTTAAACATAAGTAAATCCGAAATTATTAATCTGCTTTGGAGATGTTGAGAAAAGTAGGTTGAACTACAGATTGGTGAGTTTCTGGACAATGAAAGTAACTGTCTTAGGAGAGAGTGGGCAGCCTTATCCTAGGCAGACAGAATATGATCTATTTATGCTGTCATATGCAGAGCTTTTTGCTCATTTTCAATTTTAGAATTTATGCTATTATCTTTGTTTTATAGATGGTGATCAGAAAGTAAAATAACTTGTCTAAGGTCTCAAGAGCATAAGTGGCAGAGCCTATATTCACACTCCACTCACCAATAGCAAAAGCTCCTCACTGTATAAAAATAGTTCCAGTAATAGTAAATAGAAGGTTGATCAGAAAAAAAACTCCCTTTAATGATAAGAAAGTAATTTAAAATATTTGTTTAATAGTGATAACTTTATTTTAAAAACCTTTGCAAAGTCAAAAGAACGTTTAAAAATATCCAAGTAGACTGAACAATACAAGTAGGCTGAAATGCGAGGATAGAATTCTATAGTGAAGAATAATGCATAGTAATATCGACAAAAGGAAAGAACCACAAATAAATTTTTAAAATTGCTGAGCAATCTGGAAAACAGTAATAATAATAATGACAAATAAAGCTGAAGGACAGTGATAGAAAAAGTAAATATTTACTTGAATGTGATTTGGAAAGAAAAGCCAACATTTTTAAGAAGACTTACATAAAAAGGCTAATGATAAAAATAAATTTGTCTGGGTGCGGTGGCTTATGCCTATAATCCCAGTACTTTGGGAGGCCGAGGCGGAGGGATTGCTTTGAGCTCAGGAGTTCGAGACCAGCTTGGGCAACATGGCAAAACCTCATCTGTAAATACACACACACACACACACACACACACACACACACACACACACACACACACACACACACACACTATTCGGATGTGGTGGTGCATGCTTGTGGTCCCAGCCACTCGGGAGGCTGAGGCTGGAGAATCACTTGAGCCCTGGAGGCAGAGGTTGCAGTGAGCCGAGATCGCACCATTGCACTGCAGCGTGGGTGACAGTGAGACACTGTCTCAAAATAAATAAATAAAATAAAATAAAAATAAATTTGAAGAAATTTTTATAGTATCCCTAAGACTTTTTTTTTCAATTCTACTACTGTTCTGCTTCAATTTTTTCCTTCACAGCACTATTGCTGTTTTTTTCTCTTCTAGTCATAGATCTTTTAGCAAATGCTAGAGGTGCAGTCAAAATAGTCCACCAATATCACCCCCATTAGAAGACAATCTACGCTGCTCATTCCTTTATTTCTCACTACCCGTGTCCTTATATTACACTGTGTGCCTTCGTAGTTAAGATATTCATCAAATTTTTCCTTGTGAGCTTGTCTTTCAGCTCTACAAAACAATTTTTTAAACATAGCTTATTTTTATATTTTAGTGTCTTTTGATAGTTTAAATAGATACTTAAATAGAATTTTCCACAATTGGATTACTGCATTTCATGTAGAATTTTCAGTTTGCTTAAGACTAGATTCTTGGCCCTAATATGGTTAAATAAATTGAATTATATACAAATGTTAAGGGAGAAAAACCTACCAATATGTGCTTAAGTAATTGCCAAGGAAGGCAAAAAAGTGAAGATCGTAGCAGTAGAAAGAGCATTTTCAAAAATACGGACTGGTATCTAGTTCTAAGACTTGGGCAAATGTTTAAACAGTTTGTGAGTAGCAAAATGGTGTAAATAATGCTGAATTCATACATATGATCCCCTAGACGTATGAGAATTTTTGCTTTATAAACAAACATTTTTGAGTAGAGCATTGTTTCTTACTACTTTTCTGATTTCCATTGTCTTAATCAGATTGTACCTCTTCTATAAAGACATATTTCCCCATAAGAATTCTCTTTTATGAAGTTTTTAGTGAATGTTCTTTTAAAAGGGTCCTACTCTACTGAGAACAATAGGAAAATGTGAAATTTAGATGGCACAGATTTAGTAGAAGTAATAAATATGGTCTCTAAGATACAGCCTAAGAAACAAAAAGCTCTATTTTCTACCATTTTACCAATTAAATGACAAAGACAATCACTACAATATAGTAATTTTAGGTAATATTTCAAAAAGTGTATACACTGTATTAAACTTATTCAGTCTATAAAAGCTTTTAAAATATGCTTTCCATAATACTACTAAATGGAATGCATTGCACTGATAAAAGTTATACAGTTCTGTAGGTAGTCTGTCAATGTAAGCAAATGACAAGTGATTCCAGTCCTAATGTCAGCCTGCTAATCACCACAGCTAATCAGACCTGGCATTCTCATGGTTCAGTGGCCAGCAATGGAGTAAATGGCCAGTCCTTGGCATTAAGGAGTTAAATACTCCTTAGTCCACACTTTGAAAAGTTTTGCTCCATGCCCTTTTAGACAATGACTAGCTGTTAAGCTCAAAACTAATTAACATTTCAAAAACTAGTGTTAATCAGTATTAGGAAGACTCTAGGGAAACACGTCCCTGCAGAGACCCTTTTCTTCCTTTGCTTTAAAGCAATAACTTGTAAAATATTACTTTTATTTTAAGTTGTGTTTGGCACATAGTAAACAAACCTGAAAAAAATGTAAGCTAAAAGAAATGGAACCCAGGTTGGGTTCCTTATTTCTTATTCTCTTGAATAGAGGCAACCTCTATTTCCCTGATTTTACTTACCTATAGAAACCAATTCTAATAAGTACAATAATCTCGCTCTTAAATATGGGTCCATAAACTCATACCCATAGAATGTTAGAGTGGGTTCAGCTTAATTCCTTACAGTATTACTCTATCACTGCTGTTACCTGCAGATTTAGTAATAGGGCTGTAAGAATGTCAAGTTCTATAAGATTAATTTAATCTGACTTAAAAATTAGTATTTAGACTCAAAAACAGTTTTTGTGACCAAAATTCCTGCCCACTCCTTTATTTTACACATGCAAGAACTGAGGCCCAAGATCAGAGAAGTAGCTATGGATAGACATCAGTTTTGAAAATCTACTCTCTACTCTCCTCAGTGATGAGTATTTGATCAAATGATAGTAATTGTGTGTTTAAAATTCTAGTTTCATTTAGTTGGGGTATGTAAGTAGCAGTAAACCACTATTTTCCTAAGAATATATATGTAAAATATTTTTAAAGATTATTTTTCCGTAGACATGTTCAGAAGGTAACATGTTTCCTTGCTAGATGCAGTTTTGTGTAACACTTTTAATAAGGACTTGGTGGCATATTGGATTACATATGGACTCTGGGCTTATGTTCTTGATCCTCCATGTGATAGCCATGTGTCCTTGCAGCCAAGGTCGTCCTGCTGTTTTGTTTTCACTTCTGAAAAAAAGGTAGATAATAATAATACTTACCTGATGCTCACTGTGAGGCTGAAAGGAAATAGTATACATAGTCTTACTGGGCACATAATAAAAGTTTAATAAAGTACTAAAATAGATAAAAAGGTATTTAGATGGCAAGAAGGTCAGGACCAAGTGGAAAAATCAGCTCATATCATGGAACATTGAAGTACTGTAAGATGCCCCTGAAACCATGGATACATTTGTGGGGGTACTTTTCCTTTTGTGGTAGTTTTATCAAAGAAGCTGCATGTGACAATATAGATATGAAGTGATGTGTTCCTTGTTACCTTGCCTTTAAAAAATGAAATAAGTGGTTCCAGAGAGTTCATGGGAAAAAAAATAATCTGAGAAAGGACCTCATACCTGTGAAGATTTCAAATAGTCACAGTGAGAGCGATGGAAGTCATCACTGATGTTTTTTTTTTTTTTAACCTTACAGGTTGCATCTCACAAGCTGAGTAACAAATATAATCTTGAAGCCTATAATGATTTGAGGTTGTGGGGAAAACGATACTGACGACTTCTGCTTTGGTTGGCACAATGTGCTCATCTAAAAGCCCTCTATGAATTGTCTTTCTTCCTGGCAGTCCAAGGCTCTGCATTGCCTTAATGTAACCTTGAGAGCTCTGCAATAGATTTTTACACTTAATGACATGCAGTCCAACCAGCTTACAAGAACATATGGTTTGGCCACCAAAGCTGAGACAACTTTTCTCCTAAATTGAACTCATTACTAACAAAGGAAGTAGTGTTCTATGGATTTAAGTGTAGCTAAGAAAAACTGAGATTTTCCTCAACCACTGTTTAAAGATATTTTGCCAGCCGTTTTAAACCCAGTCTTGAAATGATAAAGGTGGAAGAAGGAATAGTGACACTGCCCTTCGTGCCTCTTTTTCTTAATTCTAGTAATTATACTCTTGTAATTACAAAACAACAAAAATTGCAAGATAATGCTCCGTTCTGTCTTCACGTTGAATTTTTTGAGGCTTGAAACCCCACGGACCTCAACTACCCTGGAGGCTCCAGGGTCCAGTGTGCATGTGTGCCACACAGTAGGAACTCTGTAAATATTTATGGTTTCTGTTCACTTCATTCATTTATTCTATCTAAGAACATACAGGGTAGATCTGCTTCCCATATGTATAATAACTGGAAGGTCAGGAAAGACGGAATAGAGGAGGAAGACCATCTTTCAAGTTGAAAAGCTTACCTAATTCCAAAGTTTTGTGACTTTTGGGTAAACTTGCCTCCTGATGTTTAGGTAATAGGCAAAAACTGGCTAAGAAAGGATTATTTAGGAGGCAGAAAGGGCTGTAGAAAAATTCCAAAACCAAGAATTAAAGCGTAAGAACCAATAGTAAAGAATGGATGATGGATGGCCTGTTGTATACAATTCTGTGTACATTTATTTAAAAAACATTCAATCAAGTTGAATAAAATTGATTTTTTAAACACAAAAAGCAACTATGTATGTCAAGAATATCCACTGGGTGAAAGCAAATTACGAACATTTCTTGCAAAATATATGGTGTGTATAATATCATAGGTTATTAGAAAGCATGGTTTTATATGTACAGGAAAATAATGAATGCACCAAATGTTCAATAATGTTTATCTCAATGGAAAGAGTTGATATCTAAGGGAGGAGGGACTTTTTCTTTCTTTCTTTCTTTCTTTTGTGAGATGCAATCTCTCTCTGTCACCAGGCTGGAGTAGAGTGGTGCAATCTTGGCTCATTGCAACCTCTGCCTCCTGGGTTCAAGCAACTCTCCTGCCTCAGCCTCCCGAGTAGCTGGGATTACAGGCGCGTGCCACTACGCCCAGCTAATTTTTGTATTTTTAGTAGAGACGGGGTTTCACCATGTTGGCCAGGATGGTCTCGATCTCTGGACCTCGTTATCTGCCCACCTTGGCCTCCCAGCGTGCTGGGATTACAGGCATGAGCCACCGCGCCTGGCCCTGGACTTCTTCTATAGAATGCCTACTTATAATGTATGAAACTCAGCAGCAACTATGATTTACACTTCTAATAAGATAGTAGTGAAGAGCACAAACTCTGTATTTGGATTTTTTGGGATCTTCTGATTACTAGTTAGTAGTTAATATCTGCATGCTTCTGTTTCCTCATCAGTAAAATGATGATAATAATAATTCTAACCTTATAGAATTTTGAAGGTTACATGGGATAAAATATATAAAATTTATCCAGTGGTGACTGGAAGGTAGGAATATTCAGTAAATATTCCTTCACCGGAATATTATTTATTATTAGTAATATCATTTTTGTTACTAACCAGGAAAAGCAGAAACATTTTAAAAGACTAAAAATACACTTGGAAAGGATCTGATTAAAAACATTAATTTTAAAATTACTTTGTGTAACGTCTATTAGATCTAGGTCTGCATAACCTCTCCCTAGTAAGAGCTTCCTTGACCATTTTTTCAAAGTGTGTCCCCTAGTTTTTCATCCCAACATCAGATTCATTTTCTTCTTTACGTGTCTCATTTGGTCATTAACTACGTATGTGTTTATTTATTTGTTCATCTGCTACCTTCTTTGGGAAAGTGTTAATCCCATCAGGCAGTAACAACATTGCACAGCAACACCATACAGCTCTGTATACTCAGTCTTAACACAGGGTCCAGCCATACTACATAGACCATTAATATTTGGGTCAATGCTCTTTGGCTTCATGTGACATGCACCCAGTTCCAGTTTTCAAAAGAGAAGGATCTGTTGGCTTGGGCAACCAACCATGGAAAAATATGAGTATAGTAGGCTTCCCTGCAGTCTAGATTCAGGGACCCCACAGTGTCCATATGCTGTCCCTCTTTCTCTTTACCTCTTTTCACCTTTTGAAGGCTTGTTGTGTTGCAGAGGCCATGATTGCTGACAAGCCTGAGACCACATCCCCATAGCTTGTCCAAAGAGAAATAGAGAACTTGACACTAGCCAGTCCTGGGTCACATGTACAATTCTTGGTGGGAGTGGGAGTGTGCAGACTATTACCCCCTGAACCCAAGGAACCCAATGCTGTTAACAGATTTTTTTTAAAGGAATGCTAGAAAGAAAGGGAAAAAATTTACTTTCAATGAAGTCTGTTATGTAAGACAGTATAGTTGCTTTCAGACTTTATAAGCTGGAAGTACTTTCAAAGATTTTTCTTAAGAAATAAAATTTAAATATAAATCTCAGGCCACATTTACGTAATCTAAACAAAAGATTTTATGCAGGTGGTAGAGATGAACATAAACCATTGATATCGCCAGCCCACTTCTCCATTGTGGCAGGAGAGCAATTGCTGAATGCAGAAATTCAGACCTAATTGTCGGGGGCCAGGGTAATAGATCACGGGTAACTGGAACTGCTTCCAATGACATGCTAAAAGTCTTCTATACTTCCATCCTTGGGATCCAAGTCATGGAAGCATGCAAGAAAGAAAACTTAAAAACTGATTCTTCCATAGCAATTTCCAGGATTAAAGTGGCATAAAAACCTCATATGGCATTAAAAATCCAGTAACACAGAATTTTATCTTTATATTAGATTCTATTATATATTTATTACTTGGAAAAGAAGCTCAGGAAACATTCTCTAACCAAAATAATATTATAATTGAATCATGTTTAAAAGAAATGGGACGATATGATGCCCATCTTTCTTTTTCTTTTTGTTATTATTTTTACTCTTTATCCACTGCTACTCCACCTACTATAAACATAAAATTAACGAGTCTGGATGACTGAATTGAGAAATTAGTGAGACTTAGCTTCTGAAATTTCTAGCAAAGGTTTTTCAGAATTAAAGACGGTTGTCTTTGAATGCCTAATGTTTATATTGAAATAACTTTAGCCTTTGATCTTACAAGGTTATATAAAAATTTGTGTGGTTTTGTACTTGATAACCACATATTATTTTTAAAAAGTAGTTATGAAAGGTGATGGTAGACTTGGTGTTGTTCCATGATCCATGAATGGACACACACAAGGTCGTTAACTGATGGAGGAGGTTCACCAAGGAAAATCTACTGCTTTGATAAATGCAGATGATGATTGAGTATGTGACATTGTTCCCATTTATTTGGTGCTGAATCAATCAGTGCCCCAAGTCAGCCTGATGCAATGGGCTACTCTAGATGTGGTCTTCTGAATAAGGCAGAGTGTTAAAATGAGGTCATGACCACTTTTCATGCTACTTTTTTTGCTTGGCTACATTCCAGTTTCTCTAATTAAAGTCTGTCTTTCTGAGATCCCTTTACAGTTTTAATTGGGTATGTTATTTCTTCTGAATTGTATGGAATTGTTATTCACTGTCATAAGCAGTGGCTGTATTTCACCATAGAGGTGGTTGCATTTCATCATAGGGATCAAAGGAAGGGAAACATGAATATAACTTTTTTAGGAGCACTTTGCAATGCTTTGAGCTCTTTGGAAGAAAGCACTATAAAGGAAAATAATGGTGTTCTTAAAATGTAAAGTATTGCTATTATCATTTGTGAAAGAAAAGCTGGAGATTGAGAATGTGTTTTCTAGTGAAGTTCAGGAAAATATTATCTTACTGTTTCAGAAAAAGGACATAAATATGATTATTATTTGCAGATTTATGAAAAAAATGTTGTTGTTATCTCTAAGAAGTCTGTTTTTTATCTGTGTTTAGGGAAAATTGTTGGAACTCCTAAGCCTTTATACTAGTTTCTTAGTGCTGGGAAGCCTACTATTCCTGTCCCTTAGTTTATATGTTAGCTAAGGTTTTTTTGCAGTTAATTTTGTCTTTCTTCTATACAGATTGACAATCTATATTGAACAAATATGCTCTTAAACAAATAATAAATTTTCACATCACACTGAGCTTTTGTTTAACCTATTTTAATTGCCTTAATTGATTAGCTGAATTACACCTCTTGGGGGGTGCACACCCACACACATATACATAAACACATACAAAACAACAGACTCTTTAGTACAATGTTGGATGGAGCAAAGTGTAAAATACCGGTTTCTACTCCAGATATAATAACCAATAAAGTTATTGACTATTTTCCGTGTATTTTTATTTATTATAATTAAGAAATGAGGATGATTTAAGAGAAAACAGTAAAACAGAATACATTAAAACTGAGGACAAAAAAGAAATATGACTAGATATATAGAGAGATGGAAACATGCTTACTATAAAAATTAATTCAATGATACATATTTGCTACTGGTAGGTCTGTGCATTTTAACAATTAACACAAGACACTTAAACAAACAAAGAAAAACTTAGTTGCATAGTTCACTTTATCACTAAGATAAACACAAATTGCTCAGGAATATAGAACTATTCCTGTTCCTGAAATTAGTGGGGATTTTGTTTTTCTCCTTGGCATTCCCACAAAGAAAACACTGTACAATATAAGAACAGCCTCAATAACATCCTTATAGGAGACATGATGATTTTCTGAGGGTTGTTCATTGCAAAGACCTTAAAAATAAACGTACAGTATTGCATAGGAACACAATCCAGTAGAAGACTTTTGGCTTTTGCTACCCAGATAGCACATAGTATAACTCACTTTTGTGCCACACTTGTCTGATGGCTAAGTTCATAATTGTCACTTTACCATACTATACTGGCCAATATGGCCGCATGGAACTCAGCATAATGCTGGTTATTCAATAACATGAGAATAATGACACATGACAGAGCCATCACACCATATAAATTGCATAAATTTATATATACAAAAGTTCACATATAAATACCCAGTAAGAAAGAATACCCAACACATTTCTATCTCTACATCCTGTTTTATTTTTCTTTGTGACACGTAATTCTTACAACTCCTTGAAAAACACGTGTGCATACACACACACATACACACGCATACACACACATCTCAGGAACATGGAATTAGATTTATCATAATCCTTGGTTCTTAACATACTACCATCTTCGGTCCTTTCATGATCCTCATTTTCATGCATTAATTCAATCATTTGATCAAGACATAATCAACACCCCTAAATGCAATATCCAACCCGTACATCTAAAACAGTAAAAATAAGCTCCACTAATGTGTTCTTTCTCTTTCTATCCTCTTGCTTTCCTCAGAGACAGCTAAACACCATCCTAAACTCTGTGTATATTATCTTCTGTTTGAACACACACACAGATGCACATGCTCAATGATTTTTAAATTATTTTTTAACTTTATAACAAGTCTTTATGATGAATGACATATTCTGAGGCCCACTTCTTGTGCTCAAGTCCAATCTATCCATGTTGTTACATGTTATTGTTGTAGTTATTTGCTTCCTGCACTGCATAATATCCCATAGGGTCAATATCCCAAATTCGTTTTTACTATTTGCTACCTATGGTAGGTTCCAATCTTCTACTATTAGCAGTGGTGTCGTGTCTACTTTTGTACACATTTCCTGGTGCAAATGTGCAAAGGTTTCTCTTGAGTTATGTACCTATGAATAGAAATGCTGGGTTACAGGCTATGTTCAAATTACAAGTCAAAAACAAATGGTCATACAACTTTCACTTCTCCCAGCCATATTCAAGATATCTTGTTGGCCTATCATCTCTAATATTTCTGTAAGACTTCTTAACATTTGCCAAACAAATGAGTATTAAATGGTATTTACTTTTGGTGGCATTTCATTATTTATTTATTATTTGTTTCCTTCCATTAGAATATAATCCTCATAAATCCTGGTAGTTTGTGTTTTTTGTTATTTTATTCTCAGAACCTATTATAGTGTCTGATACCTAAGACATGTTCAATCAATAATTTTTAAATGAACTAATATGAAATTATGCATAGTTGATTATAAATTGATGTTGGTTCTATATTTATATTTGACAAAATATACATATAATTAAAACATATAGTAAATTCCTAAAAATAAATGTTTATGATAAAAGAAATCACAGTCCATTTTTTAAATTTCATAAATATATATATATATGTATATATATATATATGTATATATATATAAAAATGTGTGTCAATTGTTTTAACATCTTTAGCCTGCTTACTCAACTTCTTTGTGCATTTCCCTGGACAGAAAAACTATGAGACCATTTAAATTAAAAGTGCTTAGTGATACTGCTAAAACTAAGGAGAAAATATTTCCACTAATACATTCTCAAAAGTTGCCACAAAACACACACACCCACAATATCAGTAAAGAAGGCACTAGATTACGGTTGGTTCTCCAAAGACCTAGAATATCTGCCAATCATTAACACAAACTGTTTTAATACTTGCCTACATAATTATTCAAAGACATCTCAGAGTTTTGCAGCACTCATTTATCATTGTGGCTGTAAGTTTATATCAAAAATAATTAATTCTTTATAACTCTTACAAAATAACTTTTCAGTTCTTTTTTTTTCTTTTATTATTATACTTTAAGTTTTAGGGTACATGTGCACATTGTGCAGGTTAGTTACATATTTGATTCAGTTAATACTAAATGAAATGTTGCTGAGAAAATTTAAGTGAGAGATTTGAAAAGACATTCTCTAAGGCAGTGATTTTCAAAGTGTGGTTTGGGGAACTATAGAATTTTTCATACCCTTTTTAGAGATTCACAAGGTCTGCCCTCTTCCAACTATATATCCATGTTGTTTTATTGTGCTTTATCCAAAGTAACATATTGCAACAGATTAAATGCTGAAGCAGATTAAGAATTTAACTATCCTCTATAATCCAGACATAAAAAAGATTTGTAATAATATAAAGTGATGCTACTCTTCTCAATTTTTTTGTTTTGGAAAATATAAATATTTGTATAAACAAAGCTAAGTTTTAATGGATTTTTGTTTTAAGATAAATTAATAAATATTTTCAAAACAGTTCAGTTTTAATTTCTTTTTTATTTATTTTTTTATGATACTTTAAGTTTTAGGGTACATGTGCACAATGTGCAGGTTTGTTACATATGTATACATGTGCCATGTTGGTGTGCTGCACCCATTAACTCGTCATTTACATTAGGTATATCTCCTAATGCTATCCCTCCCTGCTACCCCCACCCCACAACAGGCCCTGGTGTGTGATGTTCCCCTTCCTGTGTCCAGGTGTTCTCCTTGTTCAATTCCCACCTATGAGTGAGAACATGCGGTGTTTGGATTTTTGTCCTTGTGATAGTTTGCTGAGAATGATGGTTTCCAGTTTCATCCATGTCCCTACAAAGGACATGAACTCATCCTTTTTTATGGCTGCATAGTATTCCATAGTGTATATGTGCCACATTTTCTTAATCCAGTCTATCATTGTTGGCATTTGGGTTGGTTCCAAGTCTTTGCTATTGTGAATAGTGCCACAATAAACATAACATGTGCGTTTGTCTTTATGGCAGCATGATTTATAATCCTTTGGGTATATATCCAGTAATGGTATTTCTGGTTATAGATCCCTGAGGAATCACCACACTTACTTCCACAATGGTTGAACTAGTTTACAGTCCCACCAACAGTGTAAAAGTGTTCCTGTTTCTCCACATCCTCTCCAGCACCTGTTGTTTCCTGACTTTTTAACGATTGCCATTCTAACTGGTGTGAGATGGTATCTCATTGTGGTTTTGATTTGCATTTCTCTGATGGCCAGTGATGATGAGCATATTTTCATGTGTCTTTTGGCTGCATAAATGTCTTCTTTTGAGAAGTGTCTATTCATATCCTTCACCCACTTTTTGATGGGGTTGTTTTTTTCTTGTAAATTTGTTTGAGTTCTTTGTAGATTTTGGATATTAGCCCTTTGTCAGAGGAGTAGATTGCAAAACTTTTCTCCCATTCTGTAGGTTGCTTGTTCACTCTGATGGTAGTTTTCTTTTGCTGTGCAGAAGCTCTTTGGTTTAATTAGATCCCATTTGTCAATTTTGGCTTTTGTTGCCATTGCTTTGGTGTTTTAGACATGAAGTCCTTGCCCATGCCTATGTCCTGAATGGTATTGCCTAGGTTTTCTTCTAGGGTTTTTATGGTTTTAGGTCTAACATGTAAGTCTTTAATCCATCTTGAATTAATTTTTGTATAAGGTGTAAGGAAGGCATCCAGTTTCAGCTCTCTACATATGGCTAGCCAGTTTTCCCAGCACCATTTGTTAAATAGGGAATCCTTTCCCCATTTCTTGTTTTTCTCAGGTTTGTCAAAGATCAGATAGTTGCAGATGTGTGGCATTATTTCTGAGGGCTCTGTTTTGTTCCATTGGTCTATATCTCTGCTTTGGTACCAGTACCATGCTGTTTTGGTTACTGTAGCCTTGTAGTGTAGTTTGAAGTCAGGTAGCGTGATGCCTCCAGCTTTGTTCTTTTGGCTTAGGATTGACTTGGCATTGCGGGCTCTTTTTTGGTTCCATATGAACTTTAAAGTAGTTTTTTCCAATTCTGTGAAGAAAGTCGTTGGTAGCTTGATGGGGATGGATGGCACTGAATCTATAAATTACCTTGGGCAGTATGGCCATTTTCACGATATTGATTCTTTCTACCCATGAGCATGGAATGTTCTTCCATTTGTTTGTGTCCTCTTTTATTCTGTTGAGCAGTGGTTTGTAGTTCTCCTTGAAGAGGTCCTTCACATCCCTTGTAAATTGGATTCCTAGGTATTTTATTCTCTTTGAAGCAATTGTGAATGGGAGTTCACTCATGATTTGGCTCTCTGTTTGTCTGTTATTGGTGTATAAGAATGCTTGTGATTTTTGCACATTGATTTGGTATCCTGAGACTTTGCTGAAGATGCTTATCAGCTTAAGGAGATTTTGGGCTGAGACGATGGGGTTTTCTAGATATACAATCATGTCATCTGCAAACAGGGACAATTTGACTTCCTCTTTTCGTAATTGAATACCCTTTATTTCCTTTTCCTGCCTGATTGCCCTGGCTAGAACTTCCAACACTATGTTGAATAGGAGTGGTGAGAGATGGCATCCCTGTCTTGTGCCAGTTTTCAAAGGGAATGCTTCTAGTTTTTGCCCATTCAGTATGATATTGGCTGTGGGTTTGTCATAAATAGCTCTTATTATTTTGAGATACGTCCCCAATAGTAGACATGACTCACCTAAGCAAAAGCTCTTTGCAAGTCTCCATATTTTTAAAGAATATAGACAAGTCCCTAAAATGGAAATGTTTGAGAGCTGCTGCTTTTGGGGAACAAATAGATAATAATAGATACAAAGAGGTCTATAAGATATCATAAAAATTGATACAAATAATTCTGCTTATCCTTAAAAGATTCACTGATATATTTATTCTTTCATCCAAAATTAAAGAGCTCCTACTGTGTGTCAGGCTCAGTGGCTTGGTGCTAAGCAGTCGAAATACAATGGAAAATTAAATATATAATCATTTCCCTTGTAGAGTACCATTGGCCTAAGCCAGCCCTTACAAAGTAGTATGATAGCCATGGGATCAAATAAGAAGAGTTTTAATTTGCCAATATTGTTTAAATTATATTTTGAATTCCTGGTGTTATGGAAAGACATAGTTACTGAATAATGTGGGACAGATAAACATACCTTTTACATAATATATGTTTATGTTCCTCTCTTTACACATAATCAAACAAATGTTTTTTAAAGTTTTTTAAAAAATCAGAGACATGAATCTGTTTAAAAGCAATTAGTTATATGTAACGCCTTAAAATAAGTAGAAGTGGAAAGGCACATAATTATTTTAGGAAAATATTTCAGAAAATCATAAATAACAAATAATATGCAAAAATTACCATTATGATTAGAAGTTTAATGAAAACCTTTTCCGCATTAGATATAGAAGCAAATACACTATTACTTCTCATTTATTGCTCCATGTTTTTGACTTATAATAGCTTAGTTCCCTAAAAATAGAATATTTAAAAATACAAATGTGATAACATGATGTCCTAGCCTACCTACTGAGCTGTAACTGAATCAAAATAGATTTTTTTGGCCAAAAGTAGTCTTAAAATAAATAAACATATAAAATATTTCCAAGATATTTCTGAAGGTAGAAACAAAACACTAAATGAGAGAAGAAAAAAGAACATATAATGAAAACAAATATATTGATTGGAAAAAAATTCACTTATTTACATTCTTTGATTGTTAATTAAAATCTACATAGCAAGCTTCGTAAGCCTGAGAAGAAGATTCTCATCATATTCTCTCATCATGTCTCTATATTACTGCAGATTCCTTAATCTACAGTGAAATGCATGTTTGCTATAAATCGAAAGGGTTTTACGATCCTGAGGTGAAACCAGAGGAGGCTGTAATACTCACTTCATTACCCTGTTGCCATCTTGGGTTTTTCATGCTGTTTTATATATTGACTTAGTGCATTTTTACCCTATTGATATAGGCTTCTTATACCAAATGCTTCTCCACATTCTGTTTAGCCATCCTCCTAGGTATTTTTAACTGGATGTAAAGGAAGGGCATTGCAATCCATTGTCTAATTATAATTATAATTTCTTTTATGACTGACATCTTTCACGTGGTAAGAGAGTGTAACCACAGGCTTACCATTAATGGCCCTTAAATCATCTCTACCCCAAAGAGGAAAAACTTGTACTCAGCATTATGTTTGGAACCAAAAGTGTGGTTTTATGCATTTGAAACCATAGTGGCAGGTTCATGCTATTTTATTATGTACTTGGCTTTCTATCTTCTTCTTGTTCATTGTGGTGATCTGCTTGTTCCATGATGTCCACCCCCATCCTGTCTGGCCCAGTAGCTGAGCCAAGCACCATGGGCACCCATGGGGTGAACTTGGCAGCTGTGAAACCCAGATGCTGAGTTCCAGTATGTAATTTTCCAGCAACAGCATCTGGGTGTTTGGTTGGCCTTTTATCTGGCTTATGTTGTCTGTCAGAGTGTAGAAAGTCTGTGAACCTGGCACAGGATTCTTCTCCTTGTCTGTGGGAATAACTTGCCCATAAAAAATGTCATTTCCTATTTATTCTCATTTGGTGTTGTACAGTTATCCTCAGCAATACATCTGGATAAAGAACCAGAGTGAAATTCCTTGGAAGTCACCTTACACATTAACCCTTTTCATGTCTTCCCCTTCTGACTTCCCTGCCCAATCACATACTCTGTATTTTCTGCTTACATTCTGTGGTCGTATGTATACTCTTGTCCCCATTTCCGCTGTGAATCAGAAAGTGTAATAAAATGATTCAGTGGCTGGCACATGTGTGCAGGAGGCATTTCCCTGTGATTGGACCCCTATGGCTCTACGGCTTCTTTTGGTTTCAAGTTCTAATTTTAGAACCCAACTATCAAAATACAGTTCATATCTCTTATACCATATTCATTGTTTGAATCAAAGAACAAGGTTATTAAAGTTAAAATAGGGTTGGTCTTTTCATCAGAATATACTGTCTGTAATACTCTACTTCAGCAAATACAGAATACCTTTTTATTTTATGTCTCTTCAAAACAAGATAACCTGATTTTAAAAAGATTGTTTTTTTTTCTTTTTTCTCTTTCCTGGTTTTAATCTCAGGGAATTGAAAAAAAAAAAAAAGAAACAACTCTCCCTTTTCCTAATGACTTAATGGATTATGTATAGTTCATTGGTAACACAATTTCTTTCCACATAAAATATTCACATAGTTGTTGTATTTTTAAACCAATAAAATGAATAATGAGTTCAAAATAATATTTACCATAAGAAAATGTGGTAAATTTATTAAAGTTGGATGCTAGAACAACCATTCTGAGATTGGGAAAACTGGATTTGATTTATTTTCTCTATAATCTAAACTAAGAAAAAAAAATAATGTAGGCACACCGTTGTCCTTGATGTGAAAGCATAACTCCCTATACAGTAAGATACGTGACATCTTTCCTACAGACAAGTGCTTACAATCCTGTTCATTAATTTTATCACTAACATAAACTTTTAATATGCATATGATCAGGATATAGGACTTCCAGGGCAGCTTAAAGTGACTGTAACCTGTAATTACTGTTCCTGTACTTGATTATAATAATCTGATTGCAATTATTCAGTGATTTTAATACAAGCCTCAAGCTACATAACAATAATTCAAGAGCAGTGATTGGGAACATGTTTCTGTTTGGCTGTGAAATGATGTTTTAATCCATAGTGATTCAAAGATCTGACTATAGTTTTGTTCAGGTAATTAAAGCACATTTATATTGTCAGGTAAAATAACCTTATTTTGAAGTAGATTAATTAACGCAAAAAATCCATATAAGTAAAAATATATCATGATAATACATTCTTTAAGAAAAGGTAATAAAGCAAAGATTCTTATGGTTGGGAAAATTGACCTTTATGACCATCTATCTAAACATTGCAAATGGAGGTGAAAGAGGAGAAGAGGTGGAGCCAGCCAAAAGACGTATCTATTATAGCACATTAATGCTACCCCAAGTATTTCTACTGAATATGGAGCTTGAAAGGCTCAAAAGCCAAATGAATAATGTATAATTTATTCTGTAGAAAAAAATGTTTATGAATACCAATATTTAAGGGAAATATTTGGTAAATGAATAATTCCAAACTGTGGGAGGCAAGTGTAAGGGGCAAGGACAGAAATGCTCTGTTGTCAAATATTTTCAAGGAAGCTTCTCTACAAAAGACGAAATCTTTGGAGATAATAAAAATATATTGCCTGTGAGATCTGTGACATTACGCTGGTTTGTATTTTGATGTTTGTTTCATTTCCTTTTCCTTTTAAAATTAAAATTAGGAAGCAGTAAACCTTGATTTTAAAGCAAGAAATGTAGAACACCAAATAGTGCTCCCAGACAGTTAAATTTAATCTAATGGTAAAGCAGTAGTTTGAAATGAGAGATATACAGTGCTACGAGAGAGAGAATAGTTTTAAGAAACTGCCTTAAACTAGACTGTCAGAATTACTGGACTGCCTGAAGGGGTGGAAGAGGCAGACCCAATAGACTTCCTTGAAAAATGGATCCCTAAGGCTCTTCAACTCAATCTAACAAGTGACCCAATTTTCTTCTAGAGGTGCTTAAGAATTCCAGGAAACAAAGGAATAAGGAGACAAAGCATAATCCTGACTTTTAAAGTCCCCAATTGGAGAAATAAAGAGTGAATTATCATCTCTACGTGTGACAAATGAGGTGCACATTATGAAAAACACAAAGTACTTTTCCCTTCTGATACTAAACCCACGTTCAAGTGAAGGACCAGGAAAATACCTTTCATGCTGGCTGATGAAAAGCTGTATTACAAGGAGGTAAATGAGGGTAAAAGGTACTTCTTTTGGATTAAATATAACATTAAAAGCATAAAGTCTGGTCAGTAGAACAAGCAATCTGTTCAAGACTAAGTTTCCAAGGATAACTCAGGAATCAAGGGAACATTTCTAAACAACTGACCATGATCAATTGCAAGTGATTTTTTCATAGTATAGGAGGAATTTGGTAAAAGATCACCAGAGGCAGTTGGCAACATTTTTGAACCACATTCCCAAGTGAATTTATTTCCTTTTCTTTTGTAAGTGATCTTTAAAAAATATGCTTTACCAGCCTTTTAGTTTTGGTCTTAGTATCAAATCATCTCTATCTTTTTGCTAAAATGATTTATGGCATGGGTTTTTATCAATTAAATTCTTAGGGTTATATTTCTTGCCTGGTTTTCCAAATGGGAAGGGGGAGTCAGAAGAGAAACAAAAAATACACTTTATTGTGTAAACTATGTTCTTTACAGCTGAAAAAAAAAAAACTCACATTTTTTATAGGACTGTTAAAGCAATGAAAAAAACATAAATTTTAAAAATGTAAAAAAATTTTTTGAAAATGATTATATAAGCTTGATGTTAAATAGAAATCTCTCTATGTTTATTCCTTAACATATTCAATTTCAAAAAACTACGTGTCTACATAATTAGAAGTCCTCTAGGGAGGCATTCTTGATCTAATAAAGTTTACCTAGAGATGAAAGTCTCAAGCCTGCTGTTCATTGCTGAGCCATGAGGATCCTATTCGTGGACTCCATGTTCACAGGAAAATGCAAGAATTTCTTCAATTTGTGGGCCTTCGCTTTTCATTCCTAAATATGACTCAAGGCTACTTCCTACTAACCTACTAGATAAATTACTCCAAAATTATAAAAATTTGGTACTGATAAGTAAAAATAGTCTAATTATGGAGTCTTCTGGGAAGTTAATTCTGAATTCTACTAAGTGTAGCTGCCTACAGCACATGGCAAAACTACAAAGCTCATGCTGTGAATTTGCATGTATAGATGGCTCTGGGATTCCTGTAATTCTCTGCAAAGATGTTTTGTTATCAGTGAATCATCAATATTTTCAAATTAGGCATGGTTTCTAACAAATAGGTTTTTTTCTTTTTTTACTTTTTAACTATAACCCTTTTTGGTTTAGTTACATCATCATCTAATTGATTTATTGTCCATTGTTTGGTTTACTCAGAGGTTTATAGTGATATATTTACACTTACTGCATTTTCATACAAATTTTTCTAAAAGCTCTATTTTGAGACTTATAGGCATTATAATACACATACATATCATTCATCCCTTAATTTTTCTTACTACTTATTCTAAATGTGAGGATCAATATTTTTATTTATGAGACTTTGCTAGTTAAATCATTGTCTTAAAATCTTAGTTCATTTTTTCTTTCTAAGACCACTATATACAACAAACTATTTTCCTAAAGACAACTCTAAAACAATGCCTTTGAAAATGATATTAAGGAAGGAATAAGTAACTGTATGCTGAAATATAGCAAATTATACAGTTAGTAAATTTGTATAAAAATCTCTTATGCTGCTACTTGCAAAATCATAAAATTTTTAAATTATCTCCTCAAAAATGAAAAAGGATCACATCCTATGAATGTATAATTTCTTCTAAGTATTAGAGATTTTAGAGTTAAGAGTCTAAATCTATGTTTGTTAAGCTGACATACGATTGAAATCCAATAACACCCTCCAGTGGAAAAAGAGCCATAAAGTGTTGAGTAACATCTCAGTCACTGCCCCTTTAGCCAAACATCCAAAGGCATTTGCACAAACTGTAACATTTTGTATCATGTGGCTATGTCACTGAATGGGCCTAGTATCAGATCTCATCCAAATGCAGCCCAAATGCCAGACATGAGGGAGAAAAAAGCATATCAAGTAACCATAAAAAAAAAAAAAATTCTACTGGCCAGGCGCGGTGGCTCACGCCTGTAATCCCAGCACTTTGGGAAGCCGAGATGGGCGGATCACGAGGTCAGTAGATAGAGACCATCCTGGCTAACACGGTGAAACCCTGTCTCTACTGAAAATACAAAAAAATTAGCCGGGCGTAGGGGCGGGCGCCTGTAGTCCCAGCTACTCGAGAGGCTGAGGAGGAGAATGGCTGGCGTGAACCAGGGAGGCGGAGCTTGCCGTGAGCCCAGATCGCGCCACTGCACTCCAGCCTGGGCGGCTGAGCTAGACTCCGTCTCAAAAAAAAAAAAAAAAAAAAAAAAAAAAAAAAAAAAAAAAATTCTAGTATACATCATTGTAAATTATTGAGTTAATCAGACCTTTCTTTCATGGGAGTATAAAACTGAGATTCACAGAGAGGGAGTAGAAATTTTAAAAAGAAAACTCTATTTAGAGAAGTGAGGAAGAAGAAGCCGTGAGGTAGAAGTCAAGAGCTAGGAAAGAAAATGGAGAGAGCAGCTGGTAGCAGAGTAGGAGCTGAACCGGGCCATGGAGAAGGAACTATCCGGAGTAGGTGAGTGGCTGGTATGTTCACCTCCCCAGAGTAGGGCTCAGTGGAGGCCCAGTCCTGAGAGTTTGCCCAGTTGAGCTGCCAATTTCCTGAATGATGTTGCAGTTCTTCATAAAGCCTGATTGATAAAGTGCCGAAGCCGTTTTCATTATTTCTTTTCTCTCTGTCAATCCTTAACATAAATCTTGACCATCTGCAGTAATGTGAGAAAGGTCCAAGAATAATGGAGAGGTCTGGGAAGCGGGAAAAGAGAGAGAGAATGTGAAGAAGAGGGGCAGGTCCGTCAGATGTGATCACTGGTACGCAGTTTACAAAAGATATGGGGCTGTCCAGTATTTTATTTAGTACTTATTTTGCTGAAGGAAATCCTTCTCTCTACTGTCAAGCCTTAATTAAAATTCTGCTATATGCATTAGCCTGTGCTTATGATTACTCTGGGATGTAAAAGGAAAGGCATCCCAGACTCACATTAGGGCCAGGGCAGCACAGAGAAGACACAGCCACAAGAGGCAGAAGTAGAAATATGCAGTCCAAGAGGAATAGGACAAAAGTGAATTCCTTAAGGTTACAACACATTGTAAGTAGACATTATGATACAGAGGCTTTTAATATTTATATAAGATTTCACAAAGCTAGATAGAATATTTCAAGGAATACAAGCAGCCTACCTTTGAGTATATTTGAGGCCTAAAACAAAACCAAAGCATGTTTTCTAATTAGTTTTTAGGGAATATATAAATAAAGTAAAAATAATGAAGAAAAATAAGAAATAATTTTCTATACTTTATGACACGAACTTAAAAATTAATATATTAGTAATTTTTCAACAGTGATCAATATTTAAGAGCCAAACAAAATAATTTGTTTCTAGGTTTTAGAAGAGAAAAGTAATGACATATTTCATTAACAGCTATATTTATGTAGTTGCAGTTCGGGCTTCAAAATTGATTGCCTCTAGGCCTAAGGCTGCCCGTTACCTACAGAAGGAACCTAAGGAAGGATTGAAAGGTCATGTATTTCCGAATGTTCCATGGTAAATTTTAGAATCATGGAGGTCACGAAGTGACTGTTGATGGTCTCCATTATCCTAATGACATGGCATCTTTGGAATGTACCTTTATGCATATTTAAGCATATCTTGGTATATTGATCTTTCTGTGACATCAGGTTCACAGTTCTAATTCTGCATAAAGATTGCCCATTGACAGTATGAAGTTAACTTCAGGCAGTTGGTAGCAAAATTGTGAGCTACTCTGTGGAAAGTTAACTGTTACCTCATTATATTAACAATAAACCACAAAATAACCCTCAAAAATTGCTGCAGATTTAATTTCACCACATAAAGAATTAACTTGCTTATAGAAGCATATCACATAATCACAGAATTTTGTTGCAGAAAGGAAACTACAGATATCAAATAATATCTAAGGTTACATTTTCAGACAACAGAAAAACCACGAGAGCCCAGGCTTTCTGATTTCTTGTTTAAGATATTTTCTGTTTGATCCTGTGGCCTTACTCGTATTCCAATATTAAATAAATTATTATAATAATGTATAATTTTATCATGTACTTAAAGCAAATAAAAAGTACTAACAGGAACAAATAAATCTAACAAAAAATCCCTTAATTTGTATTTTTCTAAAACTAATACATATATATATGTAAGAATTCAAAATATAAATATAATTTATTCGCCTGAGTTGTTTATTATAATTATTCACTTCATTACAAAGTAAAGCTTAGAAAAATTATACAATTTTCTCTTATCTTTATTCTTCCTCGAAAGCTATCACAAGGCAAAAGTCCCTACTGTTAATGATGATCTCAAAAAATCTGTAAGAATCAAAACATATTAATGGGAGAATCCATAATATAATTTTATTCCACACTTATTACCTTAAGATAACGTCATGAAGGCCAACATTTGTAACCTAAAAAATAAACTAAAGAAAGATGCTGAGAGCCATCTACTACTATTATATTTTAAACTACTTATGAGCTGTGAATACTTTAAATATTAATCTCACCCAAGCCTTTTTTTTCCCCATTATGCTTTAATAGACTGGTTTTATTCATTTGAAGTGGTTTCAATTTCCAATAGTGCATCAAAGTCAATAAAAGAAACGGATATACTGCACCCACTTTTAAATCTCTAGAGCTTTTTTTCCAAATCATTAACCAAGGTGAGCATCTTACCACTACTTCCACAACTGCTTTTGCCTAATGACTCTTGGTGAATATCCAGCAAAAGGATGCTTCTATCGTAACGATAAACCGTTGGTCACAACTGTATATCATAGTATAGGAAACCACATTTTCATTGACCACAACCACCACAAACTCAAATTTTGACTTCCTTTCTTTTTCTGCATGAGCAGTAGTTTGTTCCAGACTCATATTTGTTGCATATTAATATCTTCAGCACTTAAAGTTGGAATGTCCAGCTCTATCTTAACGCACATGTAGTAATTTTTAAGAAAAGTGCAACACCGATATATTTGTAAGTCTGGTTTTAAAAATAAAGGCACTTGTTTTGAGAGGAAGAACAATCTTATTTAAAAAGAGTGCTGGACTAAAAGTCAAAAGATGCAAATTAAAGTCCTCAGTTAAATAACTAGGAAAGTCATTTAACTTCAGTATGGCAAATTGTATTTTCTTCATTTTTCCCATCATTAAATAGATGCAGACATACCTTGAAGGGTTTTAGTACTAAAACATGTATAATCATGTTATAAATTTTAAAATTTATACAGTGTAAGATATTGCATTTGTTGTAAATTAAGTATGAGTTTAAAAGACTAAAGATTCATTGAATGGAGAACATTTAATTCTTAAAATTTGCGTTTCAGGTTTCTCTTAGTATTGCTATTTACTCATGCTTGAATGCAGAGAAAATGCTGCCCAGAGCAAGAACATGTCCATCTGCTTCTTAAAGCTAATTTCCTACTGGCTTGTATAGCAGACACCACCGTGAAAGCTTCTTAACAACACTAGAGTACCTCTGCAGTTTAGAGCACTTGTTTTCAGAGCGCGGTCCCCTGATCAACAGCATCAGCTCCACCGGGAAACTTGTTAGCTCTGTAACTTCTTAAACCTAGATCAAGATCTACTTAATCAGAAACTGTGTGACTGGGACATGCCAATTGCTTTTATTAAGCCCTTCATCTTATTCTGATGTCCGCTAACATTTGAAAACATAGGTTTAGATAAGTATCTGAAAACTTCTTTGTAAAGGACTAGAGAATAAAGATTTTAGGCTTTGCAGGTCATATTATCTCTAAAGCAGCCATCGACAATATGTAAATAAGTGAACATACCTATATTACAAAAAAAAAACAAAAAACGTTATTTACAAAAATAGATGGTAGGCTAAATTTGACCCTCAGGACGTAGCTTGCCAAGTCCTGGTTTGGAGAAACTTTTTTGTGAGGGTTTGAATAGTTCTCTGCCATCGGCTAGATGACTCCTTATTAGAACCTAAATGCATCTATACCGGTATCCCAACTATATCTACAAATCTAAGGTAATTGAGGAATGGCTTTGAAATACAGAGGGCATGTTCATGGAAAAGATTACATGGGGTGGGTATTTTGAGTTTGTAGGAAGACGATAGCTGACTTAATACATGATGGTTTGACCTAAGACTAGCCCTGCATTGATGTGAGCAGTATTACGCACATAATGGTAAGAGTTGTGTGATTTAATCCTGTAGTAATTGGATTATCACAACTGGGTCATAGAAAACCATAGTTTGCTTGGATATAAGATGTATTTCACATTTATTGTATAAATTACTCAATGATACTTTTTCTATTTAGAAGTATGCTTTGAATTATTAGATTTAAATTTAAATATTTATTTGGAATATACTTATCAAAGCAATATAGGCATTCTTAACTTGGAATTACTTTAAGTCCACTTACATTGGCATTGCTTCTTGTGTAGTAATATCTGACAGATCTTTTCTCTGTCTTCTTGCGTAGACAAAGTAACATACACCCATTAAGAGGTAAAGCATGGTAGAATCCAGAATTGCACTGGTCTCCAGATTTCCTTACCATGCTCAATTCTCTTCATTTTGGAGTGCGCCTTTCCAAAGACAGGCCCATTTTGGAATGGGCATTTTTTGTCTAGAAAATGTCCTGAATATTAAATTTAAAACTGATAAGCTAAACAACACAATATAACTATTTGTGCCCCAAAAAGCAATGTAACTGCTTTTTGGGGCAGTGGGGTGAGATGAGGAGTGGAAGATGTGAGCCAGGAATAGAGTGAAATATCAAATTTTTCAAGTTGAAATGCCAGTAAATCCCAATCATAACACAAGGGGAACACATTCCAACTTGAAAAAGCAATCATGGTACATTTGTTGTGATGTAAACTTTGTGGATTATAAAGAACTTTAATATGCATTATTTTAATTCAAATCCAAACACATATTTTGGTATAGGAGAATGTATAATGAGAAACATAAAGCAGATACATTGTCTTGTGCAATTTTCTCAAAATTATTAAGTAGGTTTAAGTCTCCCATAAAGTCATTAGATCATTATTAAAATTGTCCTAGAGATATTATTTAATATTTTGTGATGCAAGTAAAAAGAGTTCAATTGGAGATTGATTCTTTGAAGTAAACTAGACAAACTAGCCAAATTTTGCAGTTAAAAACATATTAAATTAAGAATTATAAATATACTATCAAATGGTCTGTTACAAAATGGTTACTCCAGTGCCCTGTCTGATTGAAGTACACATTTTGGGAGCTTTAAAATTTCCAAGATGATAGTAAATCACTTTCATTTAATGAAATAGGCAATTTTGCAATCAGTTCTTTAAAATAGTAGATCTAGAAACCTTAGTGAGAAATTTTCAACCCCTCATAATTATTTTCTGTGTGAAGTGGGACTCAAGCCTGTATGAATAATAATATGAACTTAGTATACATTTACATAAATGTCATGCAACTTTGGATTACAACCTTACATTGTTTGCTTGTCTGTAAACAGAAAACCCAATAGATAGTCATGGCTATCATTAGATTGAAATATTTTCACAGGTCACATCAAACAGTACACCAATAGTAAAGAAATACATGACTGAAGTAAAGAGGAGTCCCACACAAAGGTAACTGAAGGAAATATCTTAAAGCAGAATTAAACTGGAAACCAACTTGTACACTCACAGCCTTACAACTAGAGAGCAGAAAGAATCACCTATGGTCACTGTGCACAGCAGCCTCTGGCCTTGTTTGACTAGCAACGGCTTTGAGTTATGTTTTACCTTAAAGAACATGACAAGGTCACAAACAAAATTCTAGAACTCCTACAGGCCTAGTGTTTCTAATTTCCAACTATTATTAACCTTTAGTATTTGGGAACAAGAAATTGGAATTCTTAAAAATTATTGGGAATAATGAGATCATGAGTTATTCTTTGTTTTCCACAACACTTTTTTTTACATGTTTCTAAGTATTAATGATTGAATAAAATAATAGTGAAACCTTTTTACATGCCAAAATTATACTAGAAGTTGCAGAAATTTTTAATGTAAAGAAGCAATGAATAATAAATGCACATTTTATTATTATGTATCACTATGTTGTGACAAGTTTAGACATTCCAATAATGTTAAAATTATATATATCTGCAATAGGTATTTGATAAAGACTAAAGAAGGAAATATTAATATAAAATCAATGCCAAATAAAAATTATTTAAAACATTGAAAATAATCCAAATATTTAATATTTCTAAGTTATAATACTTAAAAGTAATTTCAAAATACACAAAGTGGGAGTAAAACACACAAGTACTCATTTTCCTACCTAAAAGACTTAATATTTGTTACATGATAAGTATTCTAGATGTAGAAATATTTTGTATTTTGTTATTGACACTGATCAAACTGTTATAAGTGCTTCCAAAAGCGTTTACAACTTGGGCATTAGGGTATATGTTATTTAATATAATCTCTTTTTTTAATGATGAAAACATGCTCTGATTTGATTTTAGTATTAAAATAAATACACTTTTACCAACTTAGATTTTAGATCAGTTTTGGATTTCACCTTGGAGATTCTATACCATTGTTATCTTCTTTTCTTTGTATTTATTTTGTTAAAATATTTCAAAGAAACACAACCTATAGCAAATACTGAAACACTGAAAATTACCACTGTGCATTATTGGGTAGTATATTAGTCTGTTCTCATGCTGCTAATAAAGACATACCCAAGACTGGGTAATTTATAAAGACAAAGAGGTTTAATGAACTCACAGTTCCACATGGCTGGGGAGGCCTCACAATCATGGCAGAAGGCAAAGTAGGAGCAAAGACACCTCTTATATGTGACAGGCAAGAGAGCATGTGCAGGGGAACTGCTCTTTATAAAACCATCAGATCTCATGAAACTTATTCACTCTCATGAGAACAGCATGGGAAGAACCCGCACCCATGATTCAATTACCTCCCACCGGGTCCCTCCCACAACATATGGGGATCATGGGAGCTACAATTCAAGATGAGATTTAGGTGAGGGCATAGAGCTGAACCATATCAGGTAGTATTTTAAAAAAATTAAACATTTGTATCTCCTATCAAGGTTAACAGCAATACAGGTGTAGATTTCAATTTAATGATTTATTTTACTTTCAAGTCAAATTGTTTCTTGGAACACTATTCATAGTATTTGCATAAAGTATATGATATGTATTAACTTATTAATATTTATTTATATTTTAAAAATGACTTATTGTAAGCTGCCAACAGCCCATGAACATTTTTATCATGGCAATAACCACAAGCAAGATTGACTAATTAGATTGTGACCTCTTCTTGCCTATGTGTTCTTGTCCTGTTTCCAGGAAATATCAACTTTAACTTTTGACTGACTGTCAAGGTGTCTCACTTTTGCTTTTAACTTGATGTCAATGGATTCCTTCAAACCAATAACATCTCTGTGATGATATTTAAGCTTTAATTCTCGCAGATAATTATAATACTTGTTTTTAATTTTTTAACATTTATCATTTAATAATTCTCAGGATTCAAGATTTGAAAAATATAAATTTCCCAAGAAAGCCTGAGAAGGAATTCCCATATAGAGACAGCATCCGGGTCATTTGTACTACAGTGAATATTCATAATAGCTCCTGTCTCAGTATTTGCATACAGTCCACCTGCCTTCATGTTTCTATACTTAATATCTCACAGAGCAAGGAAAAGTGGCATCTATAATTTTTTTTTTTTTTGAGATGGAGTTTTTGCTCTTGTTGCCCAGTCTGGAGTGCAGTGGCGTGATCTCAGCTCACCACAACCTCCACCTCCTGGGTTCAAGTGATTTTCCTGCCTCAGCCACCGGAGTAGCTGGGATTACAGGTGTGTGCCACCATGCCTGGCTAATTTTGTATTTTTAGTAGAAACGGGTTTCTCCATGTTGATCAGACTGGTCTTGAACTCCTGACCTCAGGTGATCCACCCGCCTCGGCCTCCCAAAGGGCTGAGATTACAGGCGTGAGCCACCATGCCAGGCATGATAAGATTATTTGACTTGTTAATGTAAAATAAGATTCAATCACCATCAGAAAATTACTCTAGATATTAGCTTGAAAAAACATCATGTGTCCAATGACCTACTATATGTCTAAGAGCATGCTATTGAGAATAGAAACACATTGTTTATGAAAAGATACTCAGCTAGTCAATGAGATGAGGTGGTAAATGTGTCAACAGTGACAGGCTCTGCAAACAAAAAAACAAAGTCCAATAAGTGGGGAAGAGATTCCAACAGTTTACTGTAGGAAACATGTGATTCCTTTTAATTTCAACCTTCCTCATTTAACAACAATGTCAAAGTAATGATTTACATGTACAAAAGACAACATCATGGTGAATAATAAAATTAGTACCAGGAAGCACAATTCAGGAACTCCAACTACATTTGTTCCAGGACCATTCCCTATGGCAGTGTGTTCTTCCCCGCTTATGTTACTAAAGTGCAAATATCACCAAACAGACAAAGAATCTTAAAAGATAGATTGTCAAAATCAAAGAGAAGAATGCAAAATACATGCCCCAGAAAATGATATAAACTGTTTTTTTTCTTATGTTATACATGACAGTGAAGATATTCCATTCAAATTTTCTTTTTCCTTTAGCACCAGCACATTGAAAACATACAAATTTTCTGCTGGAGAAAATCAAAAGCTAAGTTAAACATCCATGCACTGAACTCTGAACTCTTTGATCCATATGACACTGAAGACTCCAGAGGTGATTCCAAAATTAATACTGTCATTGGTATATTTTTCTCAAAGAATTCCTCAAGTTTTTGGTGAAGGCTGAACTTAGTTACCATGTCCTTAGCATATGTTCTTTTGAAAAGCAGCTGTTCTACAGCTTTGCAAAGCAAAAAACCACAAGACTAATATGAAATCTAAAGCAAACACAGGCATGGTCAAATGGTCAGTTTTGTGTCATTTACAGCAGGCTGGACAAACCTCCAGGGCATCAACCCTACAGTGCCCAATTCCAAAGCAAATGTCAGTGAGAACTATATCTCCCTTGTCCGCCATAGGCTTTCACTTAAATTATGTAAATACTGAGGAAGATTCATGAAGTCAAAGTTTTTTTGTTTGTATTTGAAAAAACAAGGAGTTCAGTTATTTCATGTAATATGATGGACATTGAGTCAAGAATTGGGCTTATCAATTACTGACATCTAAAAATCACTAATTTTGTTAAATATTTAGGTAGTTTATGTGACTTAAAAAATATTAACTATTATTTCTTCTTCCTGTGTATTCCATGGTTATCTTTGCTAATGAGGTACTATAACATTTTGACAAAAGCATTAAATATGTCACAATCTAAGGAAGATCAAAGTCAAAGTTATAGTAATTGTTACTTTTCCTACAAGTATCATTGGAAGTTGAAAAACTAGCATTATAAATGAACCAATCACTGAAAATCTTCTCAAAGTTAATAGAAAAATAACTTCTATTTTATTTTTGGGATCTAAAGAACTAGAAAATGGCAACTTCTAAAACATATAATAAAAATTGTTATTTTACCATTCTTGTATTTTCAAGTGTAAAGCTGTTTACAAACTTTGCAGGCTGATGCCACACTGAGATAGTTAATGTGTTGCCTCATGGTGGCAAACCATTAGAATGTTCTGCATTATAGGGATAAGGGATTTTAAGATGAGAAAATTTCACAACATTTTTTATCTAATCGAAAATTGACTGCAATTAATATTTCCTCTAAGGCAAGAGAGAGATTCCACCGAGACATGTACCTTCTTCCACTCAAAGGTAATTATCAAGCTCCAGAAATGATTGGTTTAATAAAATTTCTAGTGATCATATAGAAAGTATGTGTAATATAAATCAGAAGACCGAACATTCCTATAAATACTGCCAGTACTTAAATACTTGTCATGGAATGTATCCATGCTTGCTTTCAGATTTATCTACAACATATGTCTCAGTTAAGAATTTTACAAATACATCCAGCTATAGGCTATTGCTTTTCTTTTAAAAAAATCTACTAATTTTGGAAAATAATATGTGTAAGCATAACCATAGATTATTAAATGATATGGCACATATTAATATGTATAATTATAGATAGATTTATATATAAATGTTTATATGCAAATACAACACATTTCTTATAACTTTCTGTATCGAGGTTTTCATTAATATAATTTGATTTCTGAAATTCTTTTCTATTTAGAATCACTGGAAAGAGCCTTTGACCTACTGGGAGAGATACTAAAATAGATTCCTATATGGAGAGAAAATAGAAGGGAATATTTTCTATTCATACTAATCCTGAAAATGTTCCAGGTCACTGACCCACACTGATAAGGGTGTACATTAAACTCCACCTATCGTTTCATGATACATTTAATTTCTGGATACTAAATCTTAAAATGTTCCAGTTGTAACCTAATACATTGTTTCTTCATCTTACAAGGGGAAAGAAGATACCATGCAATTCAAGCTCTTTGCACACAAAAATGAAAACACTGGACACTGTAGATTGCTTACTATCTTTGTCAAATTTAAATGCCAGTGTGAAATTAAATATAATGTTAAGTATTTGCTGCTTGCCTTTCTTTAGAAGAAAGAGAAAATAACACGTTTTATTTTTGTGGGCTCAGTAAATAACTAGATAAAAAGTTTAGGTTATTGACAACACAAAGATTATTTTAACTTAAACTAAGTTTTTTTTTTTAAATCAACTTTTGCTCATTAACCACCCTACACGTGTACTCTGTGGGTATTATACAGAAGTGTTTCAGTCCAAGGTCTGTAAGGAAGACTTAATTGAGAAGAGCTATGTGTTTTTATTTATAAACTTAGGAATTGTGATATGGGGAAATGAGTAGTTCAATCTTTTTAGAACTTTAATGGGCACATTTTAAGAGATTAGTAACACCTCTTCAACTCACCCAGCTTCTCAACCCTGCTCTAAGGGAATCACATGAGCACTTGACCTCAGTAAGATTTTAAGAAGAAAAACAAACTTCATAAAACTTAATCACGTTAGTTGAAAGCTGGAAGGATGTTTTAATGCTTCTCCTAAGCCACCAAGTTCCATTACCTGAATCCCATCAACATAATCCTTTCTAAGGAAGAAAAGAATGAATCAAATGGAAAAGATTTGTAATTGAATTATCTTCAATCTCAGCGCCAATTAGAAACATTTTTTATTGGCACACCTAGATATAACCTTGACTGTTTCTAATTAGTCCATCAACTCAGATAATAAGAAATGCAGGAACATTTTTACAGTGTTATAAATTGAAAAGAGTTCATATTGTGTATAACATGTGTACTACCCATATATGAATAGATGGAGAGGGAGGAAAGAAAGAAGTGTATTTATAATAGGGTAAAGTGTTATCCCATAAAATATTTCCATTACTGAGTAAAGAAGGTCATTCCTTTGTGTAGAAAGAATTATAATTCTATTGCTGTCTATGCCATATTCATTTTAGCTATTACCATGTTTTAGCCAGTTGTGCTGTTTGAGAAAAAATGAATGTGGTATATAGTTTGTCTTAAAGTAGACCTATCAATATAATAAAGATTTTTGGCATCGTCTTCCATAAAATAGTTGATAGTAAAATTGGATCTTGGGAGTGATGGGAGATGTGCACTTCAAACTGATTTCTGAGTAGTTAGAACATTTTTAGGTGTCAAGGTTCATTTCAGAAGTGTAACTGAATGCAAAAAGAAGCATACTTAATTTTCTATTCTGATATTCTGAAACAGAAACACAACATCCCTGTGACTTCCTTTCTTAGAAGGCTTGATAAATAAACACCCTGGGTTCTCCTGAAAAGAGAGAACTTTCAGGAGTTCTCTGTTATAGAAGTAGACAAAAAAATGATTATTTGCTGCACAGAATATTGTTTGTGGGTTCTTATTTTTATTTAATACTCTTTACACATGATGTGTATTTCTCAGCTCTGGGTTTTAAGAAATAATTTTACTTCTCAAAGAGGCAAAACTTTTTGGACAGAAGTTTTCCATGTGTACCTAAAAAAATGCAATGATTTTGGTAAAAATATATTCAATCTATTTTAATAATTATTAGTGAAAAAGATTTTTTTTTTATTTTAAACTAAGATGACTATAAGCAATTTCTTTAACCAATCTGATTATTTGGTGGGCTTTTATTTCCAAGCATAAGGTTCAGTTCAATTATCTTTGTGCTTCTTCTTCCAGGTGTATAATTGTAAACAGTTTTAAAGCAAACTGCATGTATCTAATTAGGGCACTTTTATTCCATCCTATCAACGGTACTTATTGAAGATCTACTAGAGACTAGACACTTACTATAGATGAGTGTAGATTAAAAATAAATAAATAAATAAGACCTGCTCACTGCAGTCAAGCAGTTTTTGCTCTAGACATATTTACTTGAATAACTTAATGTGAGAAAAACTTTAGTGTCTAAATCATAATAGTATTCACAGAAGTTAATAAAATGAAAGTCAAGTTTGAAACAGTATTTAACTTTTTTCAATCCTTATAAATAAATTTTAATCTATTTCTTTAAACAATTCTTTATTTCTTACATGCTGTTTTTCGTTATTAGACTCTAAAGTTTGTCACTCACTCATGTATTTGAAATAAAAGCAAATCTTTACAATAAAAATAAAACATTTCCGTACTTAAGAAAATGCCCATTTGCCAAATTGGAGATACAATAGATCGTCAGTTAAATGTGAAAAAGGAATTTTATATTTATCAAAATACATGCTGTATTACCAACTTAATGGTAAGATAAAAGAATTACTTTAAAGTGTTTTTGCATACATTTTTATTCTATATAACTTTCAAGGTCATCAAAAGAGTTATAGAGCTGTAAAGTTATTCCAGACATAAGAATTTTACCATTATCACTTTTCACTTTATGTAAATTGAATGAATTACATTATCATAGCTAGAATACTTAAACAATAATTAACCCTATGATTCAGTACCTATTTTTAATAGCACATTTTCTTCTAGATTGTTAGTAACTGTATTGGTGTTTGGTAGGGAGCTACCATTTTTACTAGTTACCTGCATATATTGTACAGCACTGTCTTTAGCAATTTCTTGTTATGCTTGCATATACTAGCTGGTTAAGGGTGGGAATAGTAGCAGGGAATTCTCAATTGCTCTTATGAATTTGCAATTGAGAGATTGCAATTCTAGGTTCTGGCTCTTTTGCTACTAGAAACGCATAATCATTTAAAAATATATGTACTCTTATTGGGTCATGCTCTTTATAGGAACATGTAGGTCACATACCATCTCCTGATATCATTCCCTTGTACACAATACCATATATATATATATATATAATTATGAAATATGACTTCATTCTTTGCCCCTGGGGAGAATAAAAAGTTATACAGCTATATAAGACTGAAATACCCCTTTCCAATCTAGGACCAAGAGAGTGATTCTTTGGGAATGGAAAAAAGGAAGAGACTGTGAGGAATTAAATTTAGGTTTAATATTGCTCTAAGTTTATTAATTTAAAAGGAAGGGTAAGTTTTCAGTTGTTTGTCTGAAATGGCAACAAATGTAAATACAATTTTAAGATATAATTTTATCCCCTAAGTTTATCATAACATTATGTTTTTATTTGTACTTACATTATGATAATTACCTCAAAAAACTTAAGAAACTGAAGGGAAAAATATGTCTAATATAGCTAATAAAAATAGTTTTGCTTGGATGCTAAGAATTAAACAGGTGGTATTTTGGCATACATTTGTTAGTGAGAAAAATGGCTAAAATACTAATTGTCATTTCTTCCCAAAACATAAAATTCTCTTTTAAATAATTTTTTTATTCACAATTATTTCTTCCAAACATTCTTATTGTACAAGTGTAAAATGTCATGTACCTTTTGAACATCTCTGAACATTAACAGAAGATATAAAGATATTCAAAAAGGGTAGTTGTTACACGTACTTTGAAGCCAGTAATCACATATTTGTGTTTGTTACTGATGTCTTAATGTCCCAAAGTTGCTCTAAGTAGTTACAAGAACACAGAATAAAAATCATGAGCTTGGGGAAACATATTTTCTAACCAGTAGAACATCAATATGCCACAAATATTTTCTCTACTGACAAACTGTAATGAGGTAAAAATGCCTTACTGCAGTAAAATCTTACCTTGAGGTTAGATGCCATCTATCTGTAGCTAAGGCATCCAAAACAAAACAAAACAAAAAAACAAAAAAAAAGTGTAATTCTTACCAATACAAAAAACAAAACTCAGACTATTGTAGGAGTCTGCCATTTTTCATAATAATTTTATGTTTAATCATAATTTTACCATTTGTAATCTTTTCAATTTTTCTGCTTTTTCTATTAGAGATGAGTTTTGACATTACTGGTGTCCAAAACAAGTAAAAGAAACAGGTAAAATATAGTAGAGGAGATGAAAAATATAGCAATGATCTCACATTTGTGTAGTTCTCTAGAATTTACAAAATGCTTTTGGATAGAACAACAACCTCAAATTGAAGTCCAGATTAGAATATTAAATTGATCAATTCTTTATTATTATTACTAACATTGTTTTACAAACTGTGAGGATATTCATTACACAGTACAGAGATCTGGTACTCATTTTGAGGAATGAAATGTAATGACTAAACACAGTATAAACAGTATAACCTATTTCACATTTCATAGAAAAGCTATTTGCTTTGGGTAAGTAAATAAATCCTTTCCACTCAGAAACAACTGTTGCAAATATGTAAATTTTAGATAATCAAACACTGTCCCTTGAAATAGTCTATTTATTGTAACTCTAAAAATCATTCTGGGGATACTTAGCTTAATCTCAGGGTACATTATACATTTCACACATTTAACATTTTATTTTGTAAAAAAGGCAATTGAAATTGAGTACCTCTTTATTTTGGTGGAGGGTATTATAATCATTTTTCTCTAACTTTTAGATGTCAGGGAATAGTACTTGGATTTTACATAGATATGTTTTATCTCTTCAGAATGCAAGCTCTGATTTCAGATTTAGTCAGAAAAGAGATACACATAAATCTGTATGACCAGAAGAGATAAGTAGATCGTAAAAAGTCCACACACATCATAACCCTGCACATCTAACACACAGATAAGGACAGTTACAGATTATTATGGCATGGATAACTTGATAATCTATGGTGAATCTATGATAAATTTCAAACTATAAGAAATACAATGACTCATATTTTTTAAGGAAACAAACCACGAAGGCATAAATTTACCCTGAGATTTGTGTCACTAAGAAACTGAATAGTTCAAAGTCAAACATTATATGACATGCTTTAGATTGCTCTTATGAAAGGCACTATAGAAATGTCACCCTATTATAACCTACTGTATTTAAGAATTAACTGCAGCAGAATAGCCACAGGAGATGAATATATACTGATATGATCATCCCCTCCTATTACTCACCAGTAGTTAATACAAAGCACGCTTTAGAAAAGAATCTATAAGACAAAGAAATAAACACACTGTTAAAAAAAGTACTGCATTTAATATCAGGATTTTTAAATTAATTCTAACAAACCCTTATATTGTAGTATTTTATCTTTAATAATAGGAGCCTTTCATTTAAATGATGCAATCAGTATGCCACAAGCGGGTTCTTTCTTTAGTGGGAGGAGTTAGCAGCTCCAACATTCAATTGACCTGTTTCCAAATAATCTACAGGAAAAAAATGAAGATTAAGTCCTCTAACAAGAGCAGTTTTCACAGCCTTGCATACAAAGAGAAGGATTCGGTAAAAAGATGAGAGGGCAAGCCGCATTGTGCTGGCCCACTTAAATCTTATTTCCAATTCACTAAATGTGTTATTTGACTTGGCAAGTGAACTAGTATGTGTATTAGATCAGCAGGGAGCCTAATCAAGGAGATGCCAAGTTTACTGCAGCCCCTCTGAGCTGCATTAGCCTCAACTAGTGACCTTAAGCAAAGTGGGTGGTTGAACCCAAAAGAGAATAGCATTAACTTTTGCTTGAAGTTCAGCCTGAAGTCTCCTTTTGTGCCTTATTCCAAAAAAAAAAAAAAAATGCAAAAAGCATTTAACAGAATTGAATATAACAGAATTGAATCTAGTCTGCTCAGCACCATCTTCACACGCAAGGCTTCATAGAAGCTTGCCTCCATTAATGCTGACACATGCAAAAGAAATGAAAAGCATTAACTCAGCTGAGGCACTTGATTTTGCAGCTGCAGAACAATTCACTTTGTAACTCAGTAACTAAGATGGGGTTTTTCCGCCCAGATAAATTGCTAATTTGCTAATTGATACAAAAAGTATTTTCAAATATTAAATAAACTGCAAATAAAGCAAAAAGAAAAAGAACACTAAGTTACAAGGACACCTGAAAAATATATAGCTTAGTATTAACAGATATACATGTTTTTAAAGACCTATTTTACCTTGTACACAGCATTGAGCATCCATTCCCAGTTGTATGTAATAGCTTGGATGTGTAAGTGAACTCTTCAACGATATATTTGTACCAAGTAAAATGCAAACCTGTGTAGTTAAAAAATGTTGTTATGTAATAAATTCAAGCAATAGATTTATCTTTAGAAACATCTTTGTTCTCAATTTAGTTTCCCTATTTTAAACTTTCCATCTTGTCTATATACTCAAAGACTTCTAATAATGCCAGTTTTACACATTGTTTAGAAATACTTTGGAATCTATCTTTAATTCCAGGATGTTCGACTCAGAAATACTCATACAGCAAAAATTGGTTGGATATGAGGATTACAAAGTTATTGAAGCTCAAAGACCTTCCGTAATGCCTTTGGTTGTAAAAGTTTTCTCTTTCCTAAGGCAAGGTTCTTTTCTTTTCTTTTTTTATTCATCCTTCATTTTCCACTGTTTGTTCGGCTTCCCTCCTCAGATCTGAAACGAAGCCAAGCAAAGCACCATCACCTTCTGGAAAGTGCAGAAACTGCAATCAAGATCAACAAAGAAAAGCACCCTTCCCATAGATTCATCTCTTTGGCGTTTAAGTGTTTGGGCGAGTCTACAAAACTCAGATTCCTCATTTAACTAGATGTTCCAGGTCACGGAGATATTCTACTAAGGCAATTTTCAAAAGACCATAAAACCACCACATCAATTTATGCTTGCAGGTAGTATAATTGCCTTTGTATCATATATTTTTAGAAAAAGTGGCTTAAAACAATTTGAATAGTGCTTTAGAAATAAGACCCTGAAATAATTGACGCTGGTATTGCCTTTCTTAACTCTGGGATTTCAAAACATTTTCCAAACATTAATTGCAATGGGACCCCAGTGAGGCTGATATTATCATACCTATTTTCCAAGACGATAAGCAGGGAGCGCAGGGCCCGTTTCTTGTCTTGCCCCATGCCCTTCAGAGCTTGTCCAAGCTCAGAGCTCCCTTAAAAACCATTGGATCAGCTCCATGGGAGCACAGAGGAAAATGAGAAATGGGCTCTTGGAGATTTAAGGGATTCTGTAAGGTCGTGTGTGAGTGAGCTGTAGCTAAAAGTCAAAGCTGGAAATCTAAGATTCCTTATTCGGTGCTTGGATATATTTCTTCATTAAGATAATTCATGTAGAATATCAGGCTTGCAGGAATATGCTGGTAAGAAGTGGACTCTGTTGCTGTTTGTTTTTGAGTAACTTATTTAATAACAAAAATGCCTCCCTTTGATTTGAATAAAAATAAATGGCTGGATTTTCACAGGCAGCATGCATAGAAGACCAGCAAGGGCCAACAGTGAATTTCGACACTGACTTTTAAAAATTGTGAAAGAGATGCTAACAGCCTAATTTGCAGTGGAGACTAGATTCTGTGGCTGTATCAGGTGGTGGTATAAAGAAGAGCCATATACAGAAGGTGAAATGAGGGGTTAAAAGTCACGCTAAACATGCTGCAAGGACCTGTGGGCATCCCAACCTTTTTTTCTTTAATTGGGAGGAGAAGAGCTTTTCACTAAAGAGTAAGTTCCACAATGTAGGCCGGTAGCCCAACTGGGAAATACTCTTGATTTGAACAGTTTGCAGCAGTTCTTTTCTGAACTCTTTATATAGATCCTCTTTCAATATGGGGACACATATTTTAAGGTAAAAGGGGTATTTTACTAATTTTTTTAATGAAGCTTTCACTGCAAGCAATACTTGGAGTTAGTAATCACCGGCTGGTTTCTTTCCCTCCTGCACTGCAGGAATGAGGCCACTTTCACAGCTGGTTGTCAGCACATCTCTTATTACTAACACCAATTATTGATTTTTAAAAGGCCTATGCTATTAGTACCCTGCTACATCTCTTCACGTACAATATGTGTTTTAAAAATTCCTTTTGTAAAAATATAAAATCTGAGTCCAACCTTTCTATCATCACTGTGCTTGTTCTTTACATTTTATCTTATACCTTCACAGGAAAGCAAACCAGGAATCTTTTTTTTTTTTAACTTTTGGGCTAATTTAGAAGCAGAAATACTTTGCCCATATGATCTGTCTGGCAGGTATCACATTATAAAAAAGCAAATGGTGTGTAGTGAGGGAGGATGAAAGAACATAATTAGAGGGTTTAGGATCTTCTATCCCCTTTTCTCTGCCTTTATTTCGTGCTATCCCAATCTATGTTTAAGCCAATCATAAAAACCCACCTGGCGTCATCCCCACTAGGATGGCTGCTTTTGCATAGGACTGCACCCCAAATTGGACTTTTCTCTTCTCTTTGAAAGTTCTCAATGAAGGTGAATTTTAGGATTTCTTTCAAAAGATACTATTCACACGTCAGTCACTCTAGTTGTTGATATATTGTCCAAATGATAGGCAGCTCTGAGAATATTTATCTTTAGCAATATTTATAGGTGTATTAGTTTCGTAGAGCTGGTGTAACAAAGCTCTATGAAAACGCTACAAAGCTCACCAAAAACTGGATGGCTTAAACAGCGGAAATTAACGTTCTCATAGTTCTAGAGGCTAGACATACACCATCAAAGTGTCAGCAAGGTTGGTTTCTGCTGAGGGATGTGAGGGAGAATCTGTTTATGCCCATTTCCTAATTTCTGGTAGTTTTCTGGAAATTTTGGCATTTTTTTGATTATAGATGCATTTTCTGGTATCTTCCTTCATGCTCACATGGGATTCTCCCTATGTGTGTGTCTATGTCTGTGTCTAAATTTCCCCTTTTTATAAAGACTCAGTCGTATTGATTACGGACCACCCAAATGATTTCATCTGCTAGGATACTATATCCAATTAAGGTCACATTTACTGAGAGAAAGCACTTCAACAACTTTTTGGGCAACATAATTTAAACCATAACAATGGTTTGTTATATGACGTATATATGATACTATATATATATAAATCATTATTATCATTGATTATATATGTAATCAAATACTATTTTATTATTTACAAAATACATGGTGATCATAAGAGAATATTTTACAAATTACAAATGGGAAAAGTACATGGCATTACTAAAACGTCAGTGCCAATGCCTCAGCAGAGAAAAATTAGTGCATTAATTAGTTACCCTCTGATGGATAGTTTTTAGGTAATAGAGACAGGTATTGGTAAGAGAAATGGAATTTTAATTTCATGAGGATGCTAGAAAATTGCAAGTTGGAAGATCAATTTTATTTACTCCATCATTAACATGTGCTAAGTGAATATCTAAAGCAAGCTTGTCCAACCTGCGGCCTGTGGGCTGCATGCGGCCCAGCATGGCTTTGAATGTGACCCAACACAAATTTGTAAACTTTCTTAAAAGATTATGAGGGTTTATTTGCGATTATTTTTCTTTTTGCTCATCGGCTATTGTTAGTGTATTTTATGTGTGACCCAAGACAATTATTCTTCCAATGTGACCCAGGGAAGCCAAAAGATTGGACACCCCTGACCTAAAGTGTAATCCATACTCTGATAGATGGTTTTCAGTAACACAAATTCAACATAAAACTGAACATACATTTTCATGAGCAACTACTAGGTTCCAGGTACATGACTGCTATAGAGCATTAGAGTTCTAATACTAAGTAAAGCAGAGTGATTTTTAAAATCTAAATACAGTTTAGCCAGGAAGAGTGAAGTATAAACCAATCATCGAAATTTAGAGGGCACTGTAAAGAAAACCCATATACATGGAAGAAAGAAAAGGCAGGGTCAACTTCTTAGTTGTGAGGAAGGATCTTGAAGAAAAGATTACTCTGTTTTTGCATTGCCATAAAGAAATACTTGAGGCTGGGTAATTTATAAGAAAAAAGGGTTAATTGGCTCACAGTTCTTCAGGCTGTACAGGAAGCATAGTGGCATCTGCTTCTGGGGAGACCACAGGAAGCTCCTAGTCATGGCAGAAGGCAAAGGGGGAACAGGCACATGGTGAAAGCAGGAGCAAGCGAGAGCCAGCAGCGAAGTGCTGCACACTTTTACACAACCAGATCTCCTGTAACTCACTCACTATCATGAGAACAGCAGCAAGGGGATGGTGCTAAACCATTCATGAGACTCCAACCCATGATCCAGTCACCTCTCACCAGGCCCAACCTCCAACATTGAGGATTACAATTAGACAATTCAATATGAGATTGGGGCAGGGACAAACATCCAAACTATATCAGATAATGATAATATGACTTAAAAAAAAAAGATCTGTATAGTCTCACCTAACAGTAGCCTGCCTGGGGCAGGAAGACAAATGGAGTTTATGTCTCTAAATATTTACAATTATAAATTAAGGTAACAAAATTGCTACCCAGAACATATTCAAATGTCCTACCCTGTCAAGTACAGCTTTTGAGCAACAAAATATAAAAATAAGTGCATGAATCAATGTTTATATGACTGGAGAAAGAAAAATACTAAACATGATGGAATTTGATTATTTCCCATATTTAGATCTTCTGTTTATGAGTAAGGACATTTAAACTAGTAATAAAGGAAACACACATAGTTTATAAATATATGTAAACATTTTATAAAATTTATTTTTCCTACCTTCATTTCAATACAATTCAATAATTTTACTCATATTTTCAGATTTACACAGATTATGAAAAAATTTTAACCTGAGATTTTTAGTTTTTTAGTTCTAAAGTATATTTTTAATTAAATTTAGCTGTTTTCATAACATTTAATCCACATTACCATCATATGTGCCAAAAAGTAAGGCCAAATTTGATATGTGATTTGCTTTTCAAGAAATAAATGTAATCATCTGGATAACTGAACAAGAGAATGCTAAATATACACTTAAGAAGATAGATAATATTGCAGTTCTTTATTTTTCTGCTTATTACCTGACTTCAAAATGATGATTTCCATAAAATTTCTTGGTAATTCTAAAAGATAGTAGAAACAAATCAAAATGAGAAACAAATGAATAAATAAAATGCAATATTTTATTTGACTTCTGAAAATATATGCAGTCTTAAAGCTATAAACCTTATAACACCAGACCTCCAAAACATCTGGATATGAGGTATTAAATAACATATGGATATCTGATTTTTTTTTCACATTTCTCCTAGTTTTGGTATAGTGCAGATGCAAATTGCAAAGAATCAACAAAGTCTTCCTGATCTCTATATATTTTTTCTTAATAGTTTTCAAGGAAAATGCAGCCAGTCTTGGTGGTCTGATCATTTGAAATCTCTAAAGGAGCTTAAATATAAGTAAACATTAATGCGAAATCATAAAAACAAAACTGATTGTTATTTCCAACTGCAGTGATTCAATGTTGATGCCCACCCAAGGCAATCCCTTGGTTCCGTCTTCTGACACTGTGTTAGAATGTCAACTTGTGGATTCACCTTAGCTGTTAATAAGAAATTTTGTCTTTATCATGAAGATTGGATCTTGGGTCCTCGTGTCAACATTAAAATAGTAATAAAGTGATGAAATACAAAATACCTAGGAATATTATAGGATCTGAATCTTCTAACTGGGTACATAGATACTTGAGCACATTAAATGAATTAGTGTTAATCATAAGTGTATTATGTAACTCAAGTAGATAGTGTGGCCCTGAAATTCCTGAGAGTTGACTGTTGTTTCACATGCTGCCAGAACTTGAATGCCGCCGCCACCCTCCCCTCACCCCACTCCCTGGGGGCCTAAGCAGAGATTATTAGACTCTAACTTCCAGAAAAAGGGCTAAGTCTTAAACATATCTAAGATTATTACTATAGAAATGTTATTGCTTAATTTTAATGAGTATGTTGACCATTTAAGTTGACAGTCCTTGTCACAATTTGTCAAAGACAAATTAGCATAGTTAGAGTCACCAAAAGGAAACTATTAAAACCTAAGTGTTTTCACTTCTTCTGATCTGGCACTTTTCCTATAGAACTATATATCACTTTAGTGCTTCTTAATTAAAAGTGATGTCTTCCTCCAACTTAGATCTGTACTGCAAGCATTCCCTGTCCCATGTTGCTTTTGATTTACAAAGTACAATATAAAACTGGATTATATTATCTTCAAATAAAATCAACACCAGTGATGTTGCTTTGAGTGGTTTATAACAGTGATTTCACTAGATGCAGTGAAAATGCACAATACCTGGGAATTAGAAATTTGCTCTTTTCAAATATTGAAACACTTCCCTTTCTTCTAAATTAACATTATATTTTATTAACCTATAAAATCTCATACTATATGTGTACTTGACTTCTAACATGCTAAATTTAGGGTATCTCCTCTTACTAGGTATTTATTATCTATTAAATATCTAGAGCAGTTATTTAAAAATGCCTATTCCTTTTGTAAATTTAGAGGCTATAGATAGATCAAATTGTAATTATGTAACATTTAATTTTTAGATGAAAATTGTATTGAGATAATTGTATATTCACATGCAGTTGAAAGAAATAATAAAGAGATACTGTGTATACTTTACCTAGTTTCTGCTAAAGGTAAACTGTAGTATAACATTAGCCTAGGATATTGACTTTGATATCAATTTTATCCAGCTTTCTTCAGTTTTATTTTTACTCATTTGTGTGCATGTATATTTAGTTCTATATACTTTTATCCATATATTGTTATTAATATTTAATTTTAACATGTAAATATTTTCTTAAATTTTAAGTATCTATTAACTGTTGTTTATGAATTATATGACATATAATCGATCCTTAAAAATATAAAATAACTACTAAAATAGGTTTCTTTTAGTATTCTAATCGATAAAAACATTAATTTTAGACTTGGCTAAATATTACTATTAAGTAGTTTGTAAAGGTTGACTAATAGTTCCCCAAATGAATAGTTTAAAAACACTATTGACATTCTTTTTTCCTTTTGAATTCACACCACAGTTTTTAACTAGAGGTTCAAAAGAGGTTAAGAAATATGAATCCATTTTCAGTATTTGGGGCATCAGCTCATTAAGAGTAATAGAGCAGGCTTCCAGTTTGAAAAAGGCACTGACTCAAATATGTAATGATTTCACTTTCAAATTTCTTTTATCTCAGCTGCTTCTACTTCAACAAATACAAGTGCTTCAGATATAATAAGAAGACTAATGAGGATTGCAGATGATTACAACAATATTATAATACTTCCCAAGGCATAATGACATTTTTTTCCCAAATTAAGGAAAAAAGGTTTTTTCTTGTTAGTCTTTATTGCCTGAATATGACCTCAGTTAAAACCAGGAACCCAACTTTAGAACAAATCTATGAATAAGTATTTTTTTAGTAAGACTTCTTAGCTTATAATGGAAGTTTTATTAACTTTAGCAAGGACTATGTATGTGATACAGGATTACATCCTTAAAATAAAATGTGCCAAAACGGGTCATTTGACATCACTGCCTCATTGCTGTTCAGAGCTGGCATTTTGCTGATCACCTCACCATGTACTCTTGGGTACTTTCTCTATAAAGTGGTTACAAGTCCAGCCTTCTGATGTTATAGTTGGATGCACTATATAAAAGGGCCATTTTCTACTAAGTACCTTACTTGCTTCAGAGCCAGAGTGCAGCTCTTTCATCAGTCACAGTTTTGAAACAGCAGGGGTACAATGTATCAGTTTGTTCAAAGTAGACATTGTGCTGTTTACAGAGAAATTGTGACAAATCAGGAAAGAATGTATAACCAACGCTATACAACATAACTTAAACAACAAAAAATAAAGTGCATAATCTGACTCACAAAATGAGACATCTGCAAACCACTACAGCAAATTGTGTAATGAACAGCCTCTCCAGGGTCTTCATGTAATTCAAAGCTGTTTTTGGCTCCCTTTCATTCTGAGTTTGAAGACAGATTATTTTACAAGGTACATCAGCCTTTAGGGAACAGCAATTTCCTCCTTCCCTCAGCCTTGCCTCCCCACAACACAAATGTAACTTTTTAAACTGTTTATCTTTGATCAAAAATATATTACTTAGCATACTAAGTAAACAGCCGAACATTTTGTCATAGAAATTATTGCTTCCTGTGGCTATTTTTAGTGGCTTTTTTTTCCCCACATTTTCTGGGCAATTGGTAATAAGGCTGATAACCCTGCCATTTGTTGCTGTAATGATCTCAGAAAAACATTTTGAAATACGATCTGCTCTTTAGTGTAATGGATAAACTACTATGCTGCCAGGAATTATACCCAACTTCCTCACTCAATAGTCATGGGAACTTAAGCAACAACCACAACCCACACACATAATGCAGGAAACGATACGGAACACATATATTACATTTCTGTGGTGATGTGGTTACCAAGAATGGGCACTAGCGTTGCTGAAGCACCAGAAATATTAAATCAAGATGATGCAAAATATGGAAATGCTGATATACTATACTCAATTGTAAATTATCTTGCTTTTTGAAACAGTTTGCTAGCCACCTATTAAATGATGAATTTTCTCTAAAATAATACATTTAAATATAAAAAAGAAAGCATTTTAAATAGAATGCCATTCAATTTTGCTTTTTGCTGTTATACCAAATCATTTTCAGTCCTATATATATTCACAATACTTCTAATATTCTTGAATACAGCTTCATTATCTTTATCTTAATTTGAATTTGAAAATATTATAATAAAACAATCAGCATGCTTCTATTATTATTTATAAATTCTTTTTAATATCAATATTAGAGAAGTTATATATTTGTACATATTGCCTGTTTTTTTCTGTTTCCAACATTTACTGTGGATGATTTATTATTTGTATATATATATATTTTAACTATAATTTTGGAACTACACTGCATCTTTACGTTTAGAATAGACCTTAAAAGTTAGGGGTTATCAGTTCTACTTGTTTCTTCTGTGTCTGACATATAGCCAGAGCACATAAAACAAGTCTTACCTGTTTTCTAATACTTACTGATTGCACTGTGGGTAGTTTGAATTTAGAGACAAATATTTACTTCATTTTTATCAAAAATATATCTATCATACTACTACTTATGTTTAAATGATTGCTTTTATTTTGTTTCTTAATATAGAAGTACCAGTAATTCTATGAATGGTGAGAGAAAAATAACAGTTTTGTTGTTTCTCTTCTAATATCTGTCTTAATCACTAATCTGATAATTTAAAAATATATATATATATATATATATACATATATATATAGAGAGAGAGAGACAGAGAGAGAGAGAAATTTCATGCTCCATACTATGATTCCCAAATCCTATACCTCTTAAAAAGATTATGGAACCTGGAACCTGGAGAGAAAAAAAAAAAATGAAACCAAACAATATCTCAGAAATGTAGAGACTCAGGATCTGTGAAGTCGCTTCTGATGTGGAGATGCTTTTTGAAGTTTTAAAATGACAGCGTTGAAACATCTCTCTGCCTTCCCTTTGCGCTCTCTTATATCTGCTTAAGTGTCTTTGTCAGAAGTATTCTTCTGGTAACTATGGCTCAAGCCAAGAATTCTCTAGAGAATTCTTAAAAGTATTTGTTAACAAATAAGAAAGTTTATTACTGAGGGCAGACCTCATTTTAAAAATATGTTATTCTATTACTAAATGTGCAAAATTGGATATATATATATATATATATGCATAAAACTGCTTAGCAATCATGTTACGTGTTCCTCAAAATTGCATTTATCTTTATGGCGTAAGACTATCTACAATAATTCTCAAGGTCTGTTTTCTGATGAAGAGAAGGTGGAGATGTAAAATGATACTATTTTTTCTTCCTAAAATTGTCATAGAAACATGTTAAGTCCTTAGCTTTCTGGTCCCCACTGAGGCCCAGAACACATGAGTAGATGATGTAGCAAAATCAAAGATCACTTGATTTTTAAAAGATAAGTTTCACATCTTATATTTTACAATCCAACAGGAAAGTAAGTTCGGAACAAAAATAAAGCTAATATTTATGTGTTTAAATTAATAATCTTGTTTGATTTGAGCATATGTTGTATTTTAGGAAGCAATAGTTGAACTACAGAATTTCAATATTGTAAAGAATTATAGAAATTATAATGTATGAGAAAAGAAAAAATTCTATATAGCCTCTATTAGATTCAAATTAGTATGATAAGAAAAATATACAACCAAAGGTATAATTTTGTCATCACTTCAAATTGTCAAGCACAATTTAAGAAATGTAAAGATTACGTCTGTACCAAGAAAATCTGGCAATGCTTTTCCAATTTTCCTAACTACTAGGATGTAGGCAGAACATACTGATGAAAAACAATTACCTAATAAAATTCTGATATAAGATATAAGAAAATAATCCTGCTTAACAGAAGTGCAATTTAATCATTCAATTTTATTACATTCTTTATATTTTCAAATTAAAGTAGAATGCTTAAAAACAGAGAAGTAGCTTTGAAATATTGTGAATGATTAAAAAAATGAATAGTTTGAGATAAATTCCAAAGGAAAATCGGTGTAAATTAATGCAAACAGTACTTGAGAGACATTGTTCTGAAGGATAACTTTTTGTACAGATCCATTTTAAAAATCTCAATTATTCAAGGAATGCATTGATTTTAACATCAATTTTTCTTCACAGGCTTTGTTATGAAAATAGGTATATATAATCAAGTGGGCTGCAAGGAAATTACATTTTGCAAATACTCTCCACTTACATCAAAGATAAGGGCCATTCGAGAGTCTCATATATTAGACTAGCTTTGTCCCAATGGAAACATAAAGGAAATTGTGACAAAATATACATTTTTCTTGATCAGTTAAGACTGTACTCTAGTAACTAGCATTTTTTCCCAGAATAAAACTTTTTGCGCCCCTTTAACTCTTCCACAATGCACTTCCTATTTTTCTGTGTCAGTAGCTGCACATCAAGGTGCACACGAAGGCAAGTGGGATTTCCACGTGCTTTTGTCTGGCTCTATTCAATCAATCGCTATGAGATTCAATTTTATTTTGAGGAATACCTGGAAGAACATACGTAAAAGACCCTAATAGTACCTGATCCAAAACTGGTTTTTAAAAGATAACTATTTTGTTTTACTTCTTGACATGTATTCAGAGATCTTGGTATGGTTTGATTCAGTCTGTTATCTTTGTGTATTCCTCCCTGTCAAATTCCTTAATCACACAAAACCTATGTTCTTGGAATGAACAGTTCGGTGCCTTTATAGGATTTTTGTCTTTCTTAAATCTGGCTCTCTCATGATGAATACTAATATCTACCATAGAGTACATACCTCTGTATGCCAAGTGCTTTGTATATGTGGATGTCATGATCCCTCTCTTCTATTATAATGAAATGAAGGCTCAGAAATGTTTATTCCAAAAGCCTCAAACCACCCTGCTGGAAAGTTTCAGAGTCAAAATTCAAACCTAATCTGTCAGATTTCAAAGCAGGTTCTCCTCTGAATGTGACACACTGACCCCTTTGACATATTTGTCCCGTTATCTCAAATTGTGTGACATGTAAAAAGTTGAACAATTCTAAAAAAAATTAAAATGTCCTCATATTGATGCCCACTGCTTTCTTGTATAGGCTGCTTAGAAGTGTTTCTTGAAATTCAAATGTATTTTCTTTTGCGTTGACGATCTTCCATTTTGTAGAAACTATTAAGGGTTAACTTAGTCATTCTAAAATAATAAGTTCCCCCATACCACAACACAAAACGAAACAAAAATGAACAACTCAACTTCTTTAAATATTAACTTTGTTCTATAATGTTAAATATTATTTTTTAATATAGGGGATTTTGTAAGGGTGTTAAAATGCAAGTAAAGAGATAACATTCTTATTTTTTGCATTGTATATAACTTTCAAAGAGACTGGGTGAATAAAATAATTTTAGAAGTGAGATTTGTATTAATCATAGAACTTCTAGGAATGGCTGGCAATGGGGAAAAAAATGATTTTCAGTCTAATTTCCCTAGGATACAACTTAACTTCCTTTAGGGATAGCTAAGCCAAGTGATCATGGATACAAACTGGCTGTGGTTGGGCAGGCAGCCACTTAACGTATCCCTTAGCTGATAATAAAGTGTATGGTCTGTGGCTGTTTTTAAAAAAGACAGAAAGAAAGAATAAAGAGGGAATGGAAGAAAGGAGTAACAAAAGCACCACTAGAAGATACTATGAGGGTGATAAAAACAGGGATACAATCTAATTTGCCTCAACATTGGATGTCAAAACATTTAAATAAAACAATTATACTTGTATAATACATCTTTATTATAAATAAATTCTTTAAAAGTTGTCCAACATAGAGCAGATACTATTAAGAAAACTTTAATTATCTGCTGTAGTATATGCTGCTCAATAATATAAATCTTTGTCTATTTTCTTCACTGATGTGTGTAAAGTATCTGTATCAGGCCTGGATCTTAGTAGGTATTCAATAAATATTTTATGCTTGACTTAATTATTTCATAATCTAATATTTTATTCTGATGTGAATAAAGAAATTCAGGAGAAACTTAAGTTTTACTTTTGAATATTTAAGCATTTTATGTGGAATTCTAATTTCATTTGAATAAATGTTTAATATTATGGATATTAAAGCTACTCTACCATGTGGGATCTTGTGCCATTTTAGAGTGAGGACCCTGTAGTCAGACTGCCCACATTAGCATCCTGGCATTACCTTATAGTAACTTTGTGACCAAGAGAAAATGGCAGTTTACTTGGGACTTGGTTTCTTGTCTACACAAGATAGGTGTTATTAAGGTATCTATCTCATAAAGTTGCAAAACTACATATTCAAGAGGCGTTTAGATTCTGGAATTGCATTCTATTTGATATATAAAATAGATACTCATTCACTGATGTATAAATGTGGTACCCATATATAGACAGTCTTACAAAAAACTTACTGAATTAAAGGATCTGAAGGATTTTTAAAGGGTCGGCCATCTTAAGAACATTCTCAATATCTTTGTTTTGGGGATTCAAATGTACATATTGGTACCTCTTTCAGGATATACAGCTGATAAAAGTACACATTAAGCCATTGCCAGTTCAAACAACACTTCACATGCATTTGAAAGAATGCCTAGACAAGAAGCAGAATTGGGAGAGAATAATAAAAGCTAAAGTTTATTGAGCACTTTCTAATGCTCTAAGCCATCAAATGTCAGGTTAAGTTTTAATGTGATTTCAATGGGTCATAAAAAGGACATTGCTGGGGAAGAGAAAAATCTCCAGAGAAGTAGGTCCAAGTATAAAACAACAGACAAGTCTTTTTTTTTTTTTTTAATACTTTAAGTTCTAGGGTACATGTGCACAACGTGCAGGTTTGTTACATATGTATATATGTGCCATGTTGGTGTGCTGCACCCATTAACTTGTCACTTACATTAGGTGTATCTCCTAATGCTATCCCTCCCCCCTCCCCCAACCCTATGACAGGCCCCGGTGTGTGATGTTCCCCACTCTGCGTCCAAGTGTTCTCATTGTTCACTTCCCACCGATGAGTGAGAACATGCGGTGTTTGGTTTTCTGTCCTTGTGATAGTTTGCTCAGAATGAGGTTTCCAGCTTCATCCATGTCCCTACAAGACAGGTATTAAAGCGATTATGCCGTATGAGATGTTGAACTGGTTTAGAATGAAGAGCCTGGGAGTCAGACTGCCTGTAGTATTAATAGAATCTTGGCATCACCACATACTGATTTCATGAACTTGGAAAAAATTACTTTATGTTTGTGACTTAGTTTCCTCTCTGCACAATATGTTTTCATATGTGAGAATTAGGTATACTGTAAATTGATTAGAAGAGTTTGCTGATAGAACTTCAATAAATGTTAGCCACTAGTGCAGTCAAGAAGGCCCCATTCTCACAAAGGCCTGATGCTTAGGGTCACTATTTAGAAATTCTTAATAATTTTATCTTTTGTTTTTTGTAAGGGTAGTCAAATGGACAATGGAAAAAGTGCTGAGAGACTTGGAGGCCCTGAAGCCTCCCCACCTCCCCAGAACAGATTCTCAGACATCCAACCAGCATTCCAAAGCTGTCCTCCACCCACTGCAAGGCCTGGGCGCAGAGATGAGGCAGGATGGTGTTGGCCACATGCACTCTGTGGCATCTAGGTGGGGCCTGGAGGCAGCCAACCCTATTCCCCAGGATGGCAAGTTCATTGGGCACCCTGATCCAGGAGCTGAGTGCATCTCAAATGTGGAGGTTGCAATCCTTCAGGGATCTCACCTGCTGCAGATTCTGGTAGCAGGCCCATGGGAAGGGGGCATTGACTTTCCCTCCCTTGCCAGCAACACAGTGTGTCAATCCAGCAACTAATGCCACTAACAGTATGGACCCCTGAGAGGCTGTAATCTGCACTCGCCCCCTAAGTATCCCATTCCATGGAAGCATGACAAATAGCACAGAGAAGTTGAGAAAAAATAAATTCTGAAAGAAAAGAAGTTTTGTGCTTTAGTACCTTTAATGGTACTCTTTCCTGCACTTTGAACTATACACCCTATGTTTTTACTTTTTAATGAGTTTTGAAAATTATGTAGTTGTTTATCTTAACTCCTAATTACTGAGTCTGATAAACAAGTTTGTTTATAGAATAGTTCTTGAGCATGTAACATATGCCAAAAACTGACAAAAAGGGAAACTGACAGGAAACCTGTGCTTATCTAGGCTTTGATAGGTGGTGGTGCACCTTGCTTTTGGCTTGCAAGGCATGTTAAAAACAGTAAAAACTGCTGATCACTTTGTAAATTACTTGACTGATCTCTCTGTCTCTCTCTCTCTTAACGAGGGTTTGGCTGGAAATAGTTCTATTACTAGAAACACTTAGAACAAGAATACAGTTGCTGAGAACTTACATTTGATTTATTCAGCAAACGTCATATAGAAACAGCTTCCTGGCTTTGCTGGCCTAACACCATCTCCTCTCTTTGTTTCCAGCAAGGGCTATAATTTCTAATACTTCCAATAGTGTCTCAGGAATCAGAACTAATACAGAAAGAATATCAAATGTAAATGCGGAGCGGCAAATAATCGCTTACATGAGAGACAGTGTAGAAGGCTTGATGGAAAACCTTAAACAGTGAGACCATGGTTACATAATGAAATATTCAACTCAGTAAAATTATGCCATCTCATTGATGGCTAAGGGACCAGGGTTTCTTCCAAATTCAGGGCAATCTTAGTAAACGTGTTCATTTCATATTTAAAACAGAGGACATGAATAGTATTTTTTTGCATGTCAAATACATAACGTAATAAAGCTTTCATTTCATATAATGGGTTCGCTTAGTAGTTGGAACTTGAATCTTTCAAGTGAGTTTTGAATTTTTGAATTGCAACTCAACACTAACTGCTTCAGTGAGTTAGGATTCTTTTGAACTAAGAATTATGACACATTTTAAGAGATAATTAGGAAAAACAAATCCAAGTGGAACTAAATATCTAATAAGAAGCATAAAAGTTTATGTTAAGAGATACGTTTTCTTATTTTTCATCACTGTATGTGATTGTATTCTATTCATGGGTGGGCAAACTCTAGTCCATGGGCCAAATCCAGCCTGCCGTCTGTTTTTATACAGCCTACAAGATAAGAATCATTGTATTTTATGTGGTTGATAAAAAGAATATTATGTGACATGCAAAAAATTCAAATTTTATTGTCTATAGATACTCATTTGTTTATGTATAGTCTATGTCTGCTTTCTCATGACAAGACAGAGTTGAGTAGCTGTGACAAAGTCCATATGGCCCACCAAGCCTAAAATATTTACTATCTGATCCTTTGCAGGAAAAGTTTGCTGACTCTGTTCAAGCTCACCTACTGATCTTTCTGTGAAACAAAATACCACAGAAAATGAATGCTTGCACAATAGTCTGAGTCCAGGCAACTTAAGCAAAATAACTGTTTTCATTCCCTCTAGCACCTTAATTTTAATCAATGAGTAATAAAAATTTCCAAAGTAGTTATTGCACCAGTAGAAAAGCAACGCTAAAAGTGAAATAGATTTTTGCAGCTTGCAAGAGAAATATAGCCACTTGTTCCCAAAAAAAGTTTTTGGACTTTATGCCCAGCTTCAATCTAGACATGCCGTGATTCCAACAGTGACAGCATATCATAAGAGAGGACAGAGTTGGCAAAAATCTGACTTCAGACCAGCTGCATGAATTTGCTCCAGAATTCCAGCGGGGCCCTGGATCAATAGATCTCTGGTGAGAACGCAGATTAACTAGATGTCTCCTCAGTAGAGATCTGCTTTCTATTCTCCAAGCTACTTGACTTCACATAATTTAGAAGGTCATTTTTTTTCCTGTTTCTTTCAGAGCCAGTACAACCATCCATTCTCAAGTATGTACCAATCCATCACTGGAATGTAAAATATTTAGTTTCATGCAAATGTGGGCATATATCTGGAAACTTCTGGTTCCAACCTAATGGGCCAGGCTTTGAAAATAACTTTCTCAATGTGTTGAAGAATGTGTTCTCCATTTTTATGGCATTGCTTTACTTACTGTTATAGTGATTGTTGTACACCATTACACTTAAAATATATATTTATATCTTCACACACTTTGCTCATCATATGCCCTTTAAAAAGATGCTTCTAAGTAGAATAAAAAGATATTTTCATTTATGACAATTCCACTCTGTGAGGCAGAGATGAGAGTTTGAATTCTTACATTAAGAGTCTTAAACAAACTTTTTAACTTGCACTTATTTCACTTATTTTTCTTTAAAATAATTACTTTGTAGGCAGAAGTTAATATCTTTTACTTGTAACTTAAAGAAGTAAGACTTTCACTAGCACTATAAAGTTACGGCATTGCTTTTTAATTATAGCTTGTAGATTTACTAGAGTGTTGGTTGAAGTGCCAATGTAAATTTAGAGTGCCACTTAGAAAAATCATTGTCTTTGAAAAACAAATAGATCCTTAAAATCCTTATTATATGACCAGCTTAAAAAGAAATGGGGGTTAAAAATCAGATATTTTTAAAAAGATGTTTAGCTCCGAACCTACTGAAATACTTAAACTCTAAGTCAAGTGCTTAGATCATAGGAAAATAGTTCCAGGCCAATAGGTCTCAAGCTGTTCAAACACTTCCTAGTATGTAAAGAGAAACAATTTTAAAAAGAAAGTTTAAGCAACAAGTTTCTACAGTACATAGGAAGCCTTATATGTATAAAACCTGCAAAGATTTGAGGCCTGCTGAATTCCAATCTCACATATACTTTTAGACTGGATCTAATTTATAAACATAAAACAAGTTTACCAGATTGCCAAGCAAATTAAAATCAGAAAAACAAAACCAGACGCTTTTTTGCTCACAAGGAGACACAGGATGAGAATCTCATTCTTGCTCTGTTACTAATAGAAATTCTGAGTTTATAGCCTTAATGTTCAAGTTTGGCCATATTTATTCTATTTTTAATGTATATATGTTTTCCAGAAAAATTAACTTGATAAGTAATTCCCTTTCTTTCCCAACTGATTGGTCTAAATTTCTGTTATAAAACCGAACAGGCGGCCGGGCATGGTGGCTCACGCCTATAATCCCAGCACTTTGGGAGGCCGAGGTGGGCAGATCGCCTGAGATCAGGAGTTTGAGACCAGCCTGGCCAACATGGTGAAACCCCATCTCTACTAAACATACAAAAAAATTAGCCGGCCGTGATGGCAGGCACGTGTAATTCCAGTTACTCAGGAGGCTGAGGCAGGAAAATCACTTGAACCTGGGAGGCGGAGGTTGCAGTGAGCTGAGTTTGCACCATTGCACTCCAGCCTGGGTGACAAGAGCAAGACTTCATCTCAAAAAACAAACAAACAAACAAACAAACAAACAAAAAAACCAGGCATTTCTTATACCATTGTTGAGTTGGGAATACCAGTGAATTTGTACGTATTAATGATATCTCTTATCAGTTGGCTCTCTCACCCTAAAATGAGAACTTTGGCCACTTGGTGAACATCTGTTCATTCCATCATTAGTTATTAGCTTTGCACTGAGACTCAATTTTTCTTTTTTTAAATTATACTTTAAGTTCTAGGGTACATGTGCACAATGTGCAGGTTTGTTACATAAGTATACATGTGCCATGTTGGTTTTCTGCATCCATCAACTCGTCATTTACATTAGGTATTTCTCCTAATGCTATCCCTCCCCTAGCCCCCCAACCCCAACAGGCCCTGGTGTGTGATATTCCCCGCCCTGTGTGCATGTGTTCTCATTGTTCAACTCCCACCTATGAGTGAGAACATGCAGCGTTTGGTTTTCTGTCCTTGTGATAGTTTGCTTAGAATGATGGCTTTCAGCTTCGTCCATGTCCCTGGAAAGGACATGAATGCATCCTTTTTTATGGCTGCATGGTATTCCATGGTGTATATGTGCCACATTTTCTTAATCCAGTCTATCATTGTTGGACATTTGGGTTAGTTCCAAGTATTTGCTATTGTGAATAGTGCCGCAATAAACATACATGTGCATGTGTCTTTATAGTAGCATGATTTATAATCCATTGAGTATATACCCAGTAATGGGATCACTGGGTCCAATAGTATTTTTAGTTCTAGATCCTTGAGGAAACACCATACTGTTTTCCACAATGGTTGAACTAATTTACACTCCCACCAACAGTGTAAAAGTGTTCCCATTTCTCCACATCCTCTCCAGCATCTGTTGTTTCCTGACTTTTTAATGATCCCCATTCTAAGTGGCATGAGATGGTATCTCATTGTGGTTTTGATTTGCATTTCTCTGATGAGCAGTGATGATGAGCATTTTTTTCGTATGTCTGTTGGCTGCATAAATGACTTTGAGCCTCAATTTTTCTAAATATAGTGCTGGGCATTTTTCAGTTTTCTTATTGGGATCGTCCTTTAGTGCCTTTGACTTTGCATGTGCTGCCCTGGTCTTTCCATTTCAAGCCCATTCCCTACATGTAAAAGGGGGGAAGAAAACCAATTTTTTTTAAGGTACAGAAGTTATGCTCTGTATGAGAGAATGGAGAATTGTTCTCTCATGAATTCAGCCACATTTTTGTTACCTCTCGTCAAAGCTTCTTTTCACATACCTGGTGTCTCAGAAAACCTCTCATGAAAATAGTTCCTCTGACTTTGTTTATTGTGGGTTTTTTTAACTTTTATTTTTGGCTCGGGAATGTGCAGGTTTGATATACAGGTAAATTGTGTGTCTCAGGGGTTTGGTATATATATTATTTTGTCACCTAGGTGATAAACATAGTACCCAATAGGTAGCTCCTCCCACTTTGAATGAACCATCCGTCAATCAGCCCTCCTCTGCCATGCTTGCATTCCTGCCACCAATCTAGAAAATAAAAGTTGTTGATCGGCAGTCTTCTGTCATAGAATTATTTTTTTTTTAAATTTTTGAGACAGGGTCTCACTCTGTCAGCCAGGCTGGAATACAGTGGTGCAATCTCAGCTCACTGCAGCCTCTGCCTCCCATATTCAAGCGATTCTTCTGCCTCAGCCTCCTGAGTAGCTGAGATTACAGGCCTGCACCACCATGCCCAACTGATTTTTGTATTTTTAATAGAGACGGGGTTTCACCATGTTGGCCAGGCTGGTCTCAAACTCCTGACCTCAGGTGATCTGCCCGCCTTGGCCTCCCAAACTGCTGGGATTACAGGCATGAGCCACTTAGCCCTGCCTGTCAGAGAATCTTTTTTAAAGGAAAAAATTTCAAATCTTTATTACTGTAGAATAAGTGTATTGGTTACATTTTTATTTTCTGTTTAGCTATTTATTTGAGAAATGCAGAAACTTAAAGATAATTAGAAGAAAAATAATGTACTATTTTTGTGAAAATATAGCTTAAAATGAAATTAAAGCACCATATTTGTGATTTGTAACAGAACATTGGATAACTTTCAAAATCACTCAATTCAAGAAGTAACATTCTAAACTGGATTTGAACTAATGACCTAGATATAAAGACTATGTGAGTCACTAACTGTAGCCCTTAGACACCAAGTCCACTAAGGATAAATAGTGTTAATTTATGTTATCTTTAGGACAAGAACACTTAGATAAGGCAATACATTTACCAGTTTAAATTGATACAATCAATTGATTGTATTGATTTTCCAACACATCACATACATTCATTGAAGCTCAGCATGTGTGAGTGGTATATCCACATACATGTATAGTGTATATAATTTTATAAATTCTAATAAATTTTATAAATATAGTCTTCAGAAAGAATATAAACTTATTTTTATTAATAAATAATAAATAGTCTACTGTCACAATAACCGTTTTAACAGGATTGTTTAGTTCGAAGCATAAGGTGACGTTAGTAAAGGGCTGGTTTTCTGTAAATATTGGATTTTAGGACTGAATGTGAATAGAATTTGTTGGTATCCAATGACAGTTACAATTATGAGGCATTGCTACAACATGTGGTATGTGAAGTTAGAAAACCTGGCTTTTTAAATACTTGTTAGTTAGAGCAAATCAATTCACTTTATTTAAGCTGCTTTGATGGTAAAATTTTTATCAGTTTTAAGGCAGAGGGCTAGACAAAGGACTTTTGAAAGTATATTTCATTTCTAAGATACAAAAGCATATGGTTTCAAATGACATTTCAAAATTAAAATTTGTATCAATCAAGAATTTAACAAAACCAGTTCCAAATAAAATTATATTTGTTTACCATTTTTTCTGCAGTTTAATTTGTATGCTAAAATATATGATGATCAACATTTATTTTATTTTTGACTTCTTTTGTTTAAAGTAAAGGAAACTTTTGCTAGCAGACATTTTATAAAACCATGTACAAATACAGTTTTGAGAACTGGATCAAAACCGATGTCATTAAATTGAAAAATTATTGGTTATTTATGACAGTGCAGAACAGATGCAAAGAGTTAAAACAGGGCTAGAAGAAGTGAACATTTCTCAGCCCAGGAACTTTTTAATATTAAAGTCCATTGAAAAAAATGGTTTTAAAATGTTTTAAATGATTTAAGTGAAATTCATCCTAGTGGTATGCTGAACTGAGGAGAATATTTTATACAATTGTTGTGCATAGAACTCTAGCCAATAATTTTGAAAGTGAAGAAATGTTCAGTAAGAGAGAAATAATCCAAACAGTTAAAATAAGAAAAGGGAAAGTGAAGAAATTGATTTACAGATTCAGTTCCTTTCAATAATAGAAAAGTTCAGTTTCTTTCAGTGTCTCAAGAGGGTGGCATGGAGGAAAGGGATAGTAAAGAAGAATCAAGTTTGTATTCATTCTCTTCTGAATTGCATTTGATTTGTTACTATGAATATGAATTTCTTATAATTAATAAAAGGCACATGCTGTGAGTGATCCAAATGAATCAATGTTCATAATCTAGGGGATTATTCTCTAGGAGAGAGACAGAACTATATGTAAAGGAGATATCTACTATACACCTGGATCAGGATATTCCAGAATGGTTAATTTGATTCAACGAGGCCATTGCATTAGTCAGCTTTGACTGCCATAACAAAATACTGTAGGCTGGGTGGCTTAAACACCAGAAATTTGTTTCTCATAGATCTGGAGGCTGAAAAGTCCAAGATCAAGGTACCATCCAATTTGGTTCCTGGTGAAGGCCCTCTTCTTGGCTTGCTGTATGCTTAAATGAATACACACACAGACACACACACACACACACACACACGCACACACACACAGAGCACTCTTCCTCTTCTTATAAGACCACTAAGCCTATTGAATTAAGATCCCATCCTTATGACTGCATTTAATTCCTCTTCTTATAAGACCGCTGAGCCTATTGAACTAGGATCCCACTCCTATGATTGCATTTAACCTTAATTACCTCCTAAAAGCCCTATATCCAAATACAGACACATTGAGGATTAGGGATGAAACATGAATGTGGGGAGGATACAACTTAGTTCATGAATGGAGATTCTGTTAGACATGAATGGAGATTTTCTTTAGCTTTAGCTTTGTCCTGAAAGTTGTGCACATAGGGCTTCCATCCTCATGGGTCTAATTAATGTTGTCAGAGAATATTCATAACCTAGGAGTTACTGCTTCTGCTGCTCAATGCTAAGGCAGCTGGGTACTTGATGAAGTTGGTGTGACATTCTCTACAGGTAAGAACCAATGTTGTAAATAACTAAAGTTTCTAATCCCGCAAGCATGATTTGGGTTACAGAAAAAAATAAAACACCTTGATTCAGAAATTCAAATACTAAGAACAGAAAAAAAAATCCAAAACAACAACAACAAAACTGAAAGAAATAAAATATTATTAATGAACTCGGGAGAAAAAAGACAGAAAAATAATATAGGAAATGAAAACTAAATTACATGGGGCCCAAGGATGAAGAAATACAAACAAGAAATTAATAAGATGCTTAGAGGAAAAGAGGAGAAACAACAGATAGAATGACAATGAGATGAAGAATAAAGAAGGCACCAAAATGAAAAGAAGACCCTAAAGAAGATAAAAAAAAGGAACTAATTTAATATTTAAACCATAATCCAAGAAAACTTTCAGGGAATTAAAGATAGGACACTACATATTGAAAAGGCCCAGATATTTCCTGAGAACACAGTCACACAGTTATCAATTCTGGGCTACACTCTAGTACATTTTTTAGATTTTAAAGATGAAGTAGAAAATCCTCAGGGCCTCCATACAAAGAAGCAAATAATTTACAAGGACCAAAAATTAGACTGGCAGCACCATTCTATTCAAAAGCAGCATACAAATCAATATAAAAATGAATCAGCATTGAAACACAAATCAAGATAAGGATAAATCAGTATAGAGGAAGCAGAGGAGAAGGAGGAGGAAGAAGAGAAAGCAGAGGAGGAAGGGGAGAGTGGGAAGGAAAGAAACAAAAAATCAGTGTCAACTAAGGATTTTATTTTTATTCAAGCTGTCCCTCTATGAACAAGATTTTAGACAGACAATCATTTTTAAGCATGCATGAACTCAGGAAATATTGTTCCAAAGATTCATTGTGGGAAATTTGTGGGTGTGTGTGTCTATATCTTAAAGTTAATTTATAATCTTTATTCAATCTTACTATAAACATCAACTTTTTTTAGCTAGTCAGGATATTAAAATTCACATGGAAAATAAACTTGTAAGACTATCTAGGAAAACACTATCCAATTGAAGCTATGAGACAGACTGTCTTACAATATATTAAAACATGCTATAAAGCCTCTATAATCAAAATTGTATAATTGTATAGCTCTGCCTTTGAATTCAGTGATCCTATTTTCTTTGCCATATCTAATCTTCTGTTTTGAAAAGCAAGTAAGTTTTCCCCTCCACTTCAGTTATTATACTTTTTAATTCATTCTAGAATTTTTAGTTTTTCTTTTATAGTTTTGATTTCTCAGAGGAGATTCCTTATTTATTCAGTCATTAATACCATATTTTTCTTTAAATATATACTGTGTGTATATCTATGTATCTATTTATGTATGTATGTATGTATGTATGTATGTATGTATGTATGTATCTATCTATCTATCTATCTATCTATCATAGCTGTGTGTGTGTGTGTGTGTGTGTGTGTGTGTGTGTGTGTATGAAATAGCTGCTTCAAAGTAATTATCTGTGAAATCTAGTATCTAAACTACCTTGGGTTACTTTCTGTTAAACTTTTTAACTAGAGGTTACATTTTCCTATTTACTTAGATGTTGAATACTTTCAGATTGCATGTTGAACTTTTGGGGTGATACGTGGGATGATGTCTTCAAAGAGTTTTGCTTTGTTGTTTGTTTTCCGATTGACATCTTGCACAGAGATCCAAATTAGTGTGGATCTGTAGAAAGCCCAATGTTTTCCAGGTTCCTCTCTTGGTGGAGTTCTACTTCCAAATTCTCTCTCCCTTGATGATTTTGTTAAGGCTTAGATTTGGGCTTTGTCAGGGCTAGTCTAGTGTAACGTGATATTACTATGAGTGTGGTTCTTATTCCTAATTTAGAGCCTTTTTGGGGAGTCAGATGATTTCTTCTTTTCTGGCTGGGTCTGGAATTCTCATGTCTGTAAGTGCTATCTAACTTCTACGGTCTGTGTTCATCCCGTAGCAGCGATTCTATGGTAAGCTCATGTCAGCGTCCCGCTCTGATCTTTGCTTGATCTCCATCTTGCTGTAGAGATTCAGAACAATCATGGAGCTCATTTCATGAGTCATGCTTTTCTCAGGAATGGCAGTCTGCCCTGCCTGCTGTTTAATGTCTGAAATGGTTGCCTCATACATTTCCCCCCAATGTCGTGATTGGTTAGCATGCCAGGGTGAGTTTCGTTCCAGGTATTTTCTCAGAAGTAGAAGTCCCTTGTGTAGTTCTTAATTGTCTTACTTATTGGTATTTTGTAGATCTTATTCAATAAGTTGAAATAGTTTTTCTGCTGGAAGATTCTTGCATTTTTAGGATTAAATCAAGATTGGTCAGGTTCTGTTTCTCTTCTTATATGCTATTGGGTCAAATGTCTTAGTATTTTAACTGGTGTTTTATATAATATTCACAAGTGAAATTAATGTCTAGATCAATTTTTAGTGACTTTTTTTCTTTGGTGACAGAAAAGTGATATCTTCAAGAATAAACTGGAAAACTTGTTATGTGTTTTTGCATTTTAAAATCATTTATACAAAAGTTATTTCTTCTTTGAATAGTTGATAAAATTTTGCATATCATTTTAGATATAATCTTACTTCAGGGGTACATATTTACAATTCTTTGTTATTACAAATACTACTGTAATAATAATTCTTTTATGTTTTCTTATACAAGAGTTTCCTTTGAATACATAATTGGATTTGGAATTGTGATTTTATAGGACATAGACATATTACCAAAGTTTTCTCCAAAATGGTAATAGCAATTTACATGTCTACCAGTAGAGTATTAGCCTATCTCTTTATCCATGATGCTCACTCATATTTGTTATAGTCACTATTATAATTTAGAGAAATTTGACAGACAAGAAATATTTTATTCTGGTTTTAATATACATTTTCCTGATCTAGAGTGAAATTGAGGATCTTTTTGTATTTTCATTTTCCATTCTTCATTCTAAACCTTTACATAATTTTCTATTAGGTGTTTAAAATATTTCTTCCTAATTATTAGGCGTTCTATATAAAATCTGAATGCCAAGCCAATGTCAAACTTTTCCCTTGCAAATATCCTTTACCACTGTGGCTAGTTTTTTACTTTGTCTCTTTTACTGGAGGTTGTTTTAATTTCAATGTAGTCATTTTTATAAATTATCACTTTCCCATTTCTGGCTTTGTTTTCAGCATTTCTAAGAAATCCTTTCTTATTCAAAGGCCATAGAGACATTTTCTTAAATTTTATTTTAAGATTCATAAATTTCTATTTATAAATTTATTTCTTTACATGTTATCTTTTTATGTTATAGGTTTTGATTAAATTTTTATATGCATAATCAATTTTTTACCCCTAGTTATTAAATTGTTCACTGTAATCTCTTTAGGTTGATAACATCTCTGATACAATTTCTATACCATATGGTATATTTCGGCACTCTCAAGTCTCTTATATTTGCCTTTTTCTCTGAAAATATTACAATATTTAAGTACTAATGTTTTACAATAATTTGGATATTTGGATGATTAAGTATTCCCACTTCATTTTCCTATGAAATTTTCTTGCCTGTTCTTGGTCCTTTGCTCTTTCTTGGGGATTTATGGAATTTGTCAGGTTTCTATAAATGATTATTGTAATTGCACTAAATGTATTGATCATTTCATAGAAACTTGGTATCTTATTGAGTCTTAGGTTGTATGAAAATACTGTCTGTTGAAACTTATTTGGGATACTGTCTTATGTCACCATATTATATTGTATAATTTTATCCGTAAAGTTCTCACACATTTTTATTGGATTTAATCCTAACTTTGTCATGGCTTTTGTTGTAGTGGTAAATAGGATCATTTCTTTATAACATTTTGTAGTTGGTTTTAATCAGTACATAAGGTGATTCTAATTTTTGAATATTAAGTTTTCAATTTAGATACCCAGTTTGTTATCTTATTAAGATATAATATTTTGTTCAGAGATTGGCTTGATATCCTACAGTATTATATTAGCTGCCATTCAAGATACTTTTTTCCCTTGTTTTCCATCTTATAAGTAGCATGTTTGCTGCAAGAAGAGACATAGTACCTTACAAAAGTAAGGAGGACTGGGAAATGTAGCCTTCCTGTATACTCAAGAACAGTAAATGGGAGTGGTAAGCATTCAGCCAGTGTCTCCTACTATCTGCACTTTGGTAACCAAATATGCATCTCTCTCTGCCCTCCCAATTATATACTCACACAAAATAAACTGCCTAACATGTCATCCAGGCATTGCATTAAGTTCAAAGTCCAAGATACCTCTTTTGTGCCAGTGTTTGACACTATAAAAAAAGATACATATCACCACACCAAGTATATAGTGGTGGAATGGGGACAGGATCATTATACTAAATGCTTCTGAACATAAGGGAGTAAACTGAAGAGTAATTGAAATAGAGTAATTTGAAGCCATCACTGGACCAGCATTGTGAAGGCTCTAATTTTGCTTTCTAGGAGGAACTTATTTGCCCATTGTTTTCTGTAGCTTTAGTTTCTCTTATTTTGGAGGCATCTCCTTGCCCTCGTCAGAGATGGATATTGGGAGCCTGGCTTCTTTGAAGACTATACAGAATTCAAAGTCTTCCTCCTGTTCATGGAAGTTTGATGGCATAAGCATTGTTTTTAAGTCTCAAAAAGTCAAAGGCTTTTAAAAAATCAGAGCTTGTTTCTTTGGCACAGTATTCATTCAGTGGTGTAGCAGGCAGCCAGGCGCGGTAGCTCAAGCCTGTAATCCTAGCATTTTGGGAGGCTGAGGCAGGCGGATTACAAGGTCAAGAGATAGAGATCATCTTGGCCAACATGGTGAAACCCCATCTCTACTAAAAATAGAAAAATTAGCTGGGCGTGGTGGCATGTGCCTGTAATCCCAGCTACTCAGGAGGCTGAGGCAGGAGAATCACTTGAACCCGGGAGGCAGAGGTTGCAGTGAGCAGAGGTAGCACAACTACACTCCAGCCTGGCAACAGAGTGAGACTCCGTCTCAAAAAAAAAAAAAAAAAAAAAAAGTGTAACAGACATCTCATCAATTTACTTTAGGATATCAAGTGCATTAACCACATCCACATCCATTGTCTTACTTCATGTTCTCTCATACTGTCTCTCACGTGTTCTCTGTCTTCTCTCTCTATATATATATCTATCTATCTATAGACTAGTGGTAGCTACCATGAGGCCATCTGGAACAATAATAAGAAGGTCACAAACTTTGATCTGATTTTTGCCTTTGGTCTTTTAACTGAATTTTACTTGGCACCACACTTTTAATGCACTATTTGCCACATCACTTTATTGAACTGACATATTTAGTAGACCTGTGTCACTTTTGAATTTGTCACCTGCCATTTGGACTCCAGAAGCAGCTAGCCTGTTGGTGAACTCCACAAGGCCATAGCCTTGTCTCTGTTCTCTTTTATATCTACTGGAAAATGAGCCGATTCTTTACTGAGCTCAACTTCCTCTTGTGCATTGCCAATTTCAGGCAAAAATAGTCAACACATATAGTCTTCTAACTTCTTCTTTTAATGCTACAATTTCCTTAGCAATGTGATCTGCCTCCCAATTTATCTCAGGAAGTAATTTTATCTTAAGTATTCCAACTGCAAAACAAAGATCACTGGACTGCTGTATTAAGTTTAGGCTATTAGGGTAAGTGGACTAGTAGGGAGAGGCGAAGGCAGGCAAAAGTGGAATCATGCAGTAAAAGTCAGGAAGAAATTGCAATAATTCAGGAAATAAATAATAGTGACTTTGACCAGTATGATGATAGTAGAGATAGTATGAGGCCATCAAATTCTCATTATGTATCTAAAATGGAGTCTACATTTTTTGATGATAGATTGAATAATAGATTGGAGAAAGAGAGTGAGGTATGAAAGGTGACTACAAGGTGTATAGTCAGAAAAAACTGGAAGGATGTTTTTGTCATTATTTCAGATGAAGAAGATAATGGAAAGATTAGATTTGAGGGTAGGTAAATGTTAAGAGCTCAATTAGGGACAAGTAAGATGAATATACCTGTTAGATAGTAAAGTGGGTATTGAATGGAAAATTACATATACAAATATGGAGTTCAGTGAAGAATCCTAAACTGTAGAATTACATTTATAAATAAGAGCATCATTGGTATTAGATGGAATTTGAAATCATGAGATTACAATCTAGAGAATGAATGTAGATGAAGGGAAAAAGACACATGTATATCACTATCAGTAGGGCTTATCTCCACTCTGAACCCTTTTCCTATTCAAAAAGACTTAGATATTTTCTACCATTTTTTAATTTAAAAAAATCTATTGTAGTATTTTTATTGGAATAAGTTTAAGTTTGTGGTTAACTTAGGGATAACTCGTATCTGTAAGACATATTTGTAAAACTCAGTATGCCTTTGCATTTGTTCTCTTTGTCTTCACAGTCATTCTAACAGTTTGAAGAATTTTTATATAGATTTCTATGTATTTTAATTAGGTCCCTTCATAAGTATTCTTTTTCATATTTTAAAGTGAGATCTTTTATTCCATTTTATCTTTCAACTGGCTATTGCTTGTATGTAAGAAAAGTATTGATTTCTATTAATTTTATATCCAGAAATGTTAAGTTTTCTCATTGGTTTTAATACTTTTCCATCTCTAGTCTCGTGTTTTTCCTTTTCAATGTTAATACCTTTTTTCCTTTGTCAACTTATATTGGCTAGTTGCTCCAGAAAAAAAAAAATGAGAGTGGAAGCAAAGAACATTCTTATCTTACTCCTGCTTTTAATTTTAATAGGAATGCTTCTAGCGTTTCTTCATTAAGCATGAAGCTGACTTTTAGAATGATAAAAGTACTCATCTATTTCTATTTTTAAAATAGGTGCTGAAATTACATCAGATATATTTTTAACATTTATGAAGGTAATCACATCAGTAACTCAAAACTAGTTTGAGCACTTACTATGCCAGGTTTTGTTCTAAATGCTGGTGATATAGCAATGATTAAGAGTCCTAGTCCCTGCTCTTAGGCACCTAGCATTTCAGTAGAGGAGATAGATAATGGAGAAGTTATAAAAAGATAAATAAAATAGGGTTACGTTGCAATTACTAGTAGGTAGGTAAATAAACAGGATAAGGGGTTAGAGAAAGATGCTAAGTGCTCCTTTAGAAAGGGAAGTCCATTAAGGCCTCTCTGCAGAGGGGACATGAGAACAAATACCTGAGGGCGAGCTTGAGCCTTCAAAATATATGAGGGTGAGGAGGGTGTTCTCAGAAAAGAACACAGCAAGGGCTTGATGTACTTATATAATTATCTTAACAGATTTCCTAATCTTGAACCATTCTTGCATTTCTGGATGAAACTCCACATAATCACAGTGTATCCATTTTTTGTTTTCCTGGAAATTGTTTATTCTTACTCTTTCCCAGTTTCATTGCCTTGGTGCAGGCATTCTTTATTCAGACTCTTCTAGTTTGTTTTCATATAGTTGGCTCTAGACTGTTTTAATAGACTCTTATCAAGTTTCTTATTTCTATTCTTTGTTTTTCATCTCTTATACAATTAAGATTTTCTTTCTAAAACACAAACTTTGTTTGCATATCTGCTTAAACAACTTTTTGCAGCTTCCCATTGCCTCACAAAAAATCCAAATGCACCAATGAAGGCATTTGGAGCTCTAATGTATCTTTTTTGACACATCTGCCTCCTCTCCTTCATGCAACATCCCTTCACACATGTGACACCTTGCATTTCTGTGATGTTACATGCATTAAGCTCCATAGATGTTGTGCTAATTCTTTTGATAAAATAGTTAATGAAGCATAGACCTTTCCTTCGGGAATAAGCAGTATGGAAGCAGAGACAATATAGTAGGTAATCTGTATATAATATGATCAGCATTTATATAAAATTATTCACTAGGTGGCTCAGTGAATTCTATATTATAAAAAAATTCATGCACAAAGTAGGCTTAGTGTTTTATGGATTTTTTAACATAACTAAAAAGTCTTTTAATAAATACAAAAGATCAGATATTTAAAAAAAATTGCTGTAACCAGAAACCTACTTTATTCTTAAAGCAAATGGAAAGCTAATGACATTTTATTTTTTATGTTTTTTAAAAATAAAGAGTATGTATTAGGCTTTAAAATAAAAAAATACATTTTTCTTGTTTAATTATTTGCATACCTATATTTTCTATATTTTAGATACGAATTGTCTTTAATTTAATATAAGAAAAATTTAGTAACTGAGGTCTATACTTTTGTGCATGCCTGTAAACCCGTCAGCTTAAAGGACACCTCTGGGAAATTAAACAAATGAAGAACAAGCAAAACTTATTAAAAGTCACCAATAGAATGGGACAACTGAGTGAATCTACTTAACTGTAGCAGAGGTGACCTTTAATTTTTCCATATTTAGGTTCAGCTATCTTACAGTTTCTTTCCAAAAGTTCTATCTAGAGGAATAGAAGTACTTGGATGGCCAGAGAAGGATCCACAGTCCCCGAACTTTCAGTGTAAGATTATGTATTACTGTGAATATGTTATTTTTCACAAAATCAAAATCTCAAAGGAGTTGGTGGCCATACAATATTAAGACGCATTTGAAAGCATTTAGTATCTCTTTTTTCCTTCGTTATCTCACTAGTCCCCAGATTCTGGCTTTCAGGTGGTAGGGCTGGCTATGATGGGAGACTAAAAATGCATTCATAAAGAGTAGCTTCTTAGAAAATCCTTATGTTACACAACCTTTCCAGTTCATGCAACCGACTCTTGTTTTCTGGAGGTGTTAATCTATTTCATTTACGGATTCTGCTTTCAAGAGAAACATCTGCTTTGTAGTATGGGTTTTAGCCAAGGATTCCATCACCTGGAGGACTGGTTTTGGCCTTAATCCTGTGACTAAATTCCTTGGTTGTGATTTAAGTTGTCTAATTTCCTCCTCATCTGTTCTGATCTCAGTCACTCACTAGACCCCTCACATATCTCAATCTTGTCGAATTATTTTGTGTTTTTCCTTAACCCTGCTTTGCTGCCATAACCTGGTGATGTTGCTTCCACAGACTACTCTTACAGATCTTATCTTTTATTTACAGCCTATAATTTTTTACACATAATCTTTCTAGAATTCTTACACTAATGTATAGACTTAAACTCCATTTCATTCAGCAAACCCTTATTAAATACTAAATAATGTACCAAATATTAGGAAAACAAATATGAATAAGAAGTCTCAGTGCCTTTCCTTCCAGAATTCCTTTTTTATTCAAGAAAATAGATATACAACTAGATAATCACAGCACATGTAAGTGTGATTATATAATTATTAACAAGTACCCTGGGAGTATGCGGGAGGGAGTAGGTAACTTTACCTGGGCAGAAGAGGAAGAGGATAAGACTTTGCAGAGATGGTGACAGAGTGTAATTTTGAGAGATGACAAGGAATGTGTATAAGAGGTGGCCAGCATGGTGGCTCATGTCTGTAATCCCAGCACTTTGGGAGGCTGAGGCGGGTGGATCAAGAGGTCAAGAGTTTGAGACCAGCATGACCAAGGTAGTGAAACCCTGTCCCTACTAAAAAATACAAAAATTAGCCAGGTGTGGTGGTGAGCGCCTGTAATCCCAGCTACTTAGGAGGCTGAGGCAGGAGAATCGCTTGAATCTGGGAGGCAGAGGTTGCAGTGAGCCAAGATCGTGCCATTGCACTCCAGCCTGGGTGACAGAGCGAGACTCCATTTCAAAAAAAAAAAAAAAGACTAGAGGTTTCAAACACTTCGTAAATGGAAAATTCTATCTCTTATCTTGGAGATCTCTATTGCCCATATTAGTAGTCTTCCAACAGACATAAGTGCCACCTCTATTGGTAGCAACTGTCAACATTGCAATCTTATAAGTTGGTTTTTCCTTCATGTTAATCTCTGGGATCAGAAGAGTCCTAGTTGGCTACTAGCTAGCTCTATGAATGTGGACAAAAAACAAAACAAAACAAAAAATCCTCCATAAAGTCTCAGTTTCTTTGGTACAAATCAAGGTGTGAACTCCACTATTGCCTAGGTGGATTTTTACCCCCAGATCTATGATTCAAGGAGAAAAAAAAATCAAAGATAAGTTGAAAATATAATTATTCGTAGATAAAATTTATTTGTCGTGAGTAAAATTGTATTAAACAGTATCAGAATTTCTAATAAACAGATAGTTCATGCCATATTTTCATTTCCTTGAACAGATTTCAGTAGCATAAAATGGTGAAAAATATTGACAAGCTTTATGAAAAAATTATCAAATTAATATTTACTATATTATTGTATTGAAATTAAAATACTATCATATTTAATAATTTAAACAAATTTTATATTTCTAAGATTATACTAATTTGTTGCTAGAGACAAAATGACACTTTCTTTATATTGTGCCTTAAGAATGGCTCAATTGTAATTTATGTATGTTTTAAAGATATTCATATAAGAAAAGATTGGGCATAGACAAAATCTAAAGCATATCTCACCCCAAATTTTGGAGTTGATTTGCTATGTGAGATCATCCATAATAAAAAGCAACAGTGACATGATCTAGTTTGAAAGTATCATAAAACTCAAAGGCAAATCTATTTTTGGAAAATTCTAGTGATGTTTTGAAAACAACTGAGATGACTCATCTAGTGAGTGAGATAGTGTGGCTTCCTCAGAATTCTGAGCATTTGAGTATCTTCTTCACCTCACTCTCCCAACCCACCCACCCCTTTTTCCCCCTTTTTCCGGGGTTTGCATCCTCATTGCCAGTGAATGGATAGAGGCTCAGGCACTTTTGTACCCTACCCTTTTAACTTTCATACTTCCATCCCTCTTCAGTTTTTACTCTCCTTGGGTTGTGTATTTACCACTTTGGAATTAAAGCCATAGTTGTAGAAGAGCTTTCTATAGAGGCTGAAATGGATACAGATGGAAGTTACGGGATTACAACATGGCTTCACATCCCGGTTTCATGTGATCATTGATAAATCATCTAACTTTACTGGGACTAACTTCCTTCAGCCTATTTAAAATTCCTTATTTATGACTCCTTCAGTGATCTAAGTTTAAAAAAAGTTTACCAGACATGAGTTAAGTGCCTACCAAGTACCCTGTATTGTACAAGGACACTGATACAGTCCTTGGCCTCAAATAGCAAAGATCTCTCATCAAACTGTGTGGTCCAGACGTATTCTGTTTCTTTCTTTCACCTATTGCAAGAGGGAAGATAACAAGAGAAAGATAATAAAGGGCCTTATTAGATATGGCAGGAGGACATCATGTATCGCTCCTTTCTGTGTATATAAAATAGGAAAATGTCTTATTTGTGTAATAATAAATTACATTATTAACTTACATAAAATAGTTACTTGAGCCAAACCAGAGAGCCTTCTAAAACAGAACAAAATTCAAATTATTTTAATGAACTTATGTTTTATTTAGTTTTAATTACAAAGCAGTTTCTGTTTTTTTCTCCTAGAGTTTCTGAAATGTATTAATCCATTTTTTAAGTGTTTTGGTTTAGAATGACCCATTTTGCTAGACACTTTCTCAATAACATTTAAACTCCTTTATATTTTAAAAGAATGTATTCTATGTGTTTCTGATTCCTTTTACTTAATTTCTCCAAATATTGTTGTCTATGAATGTGCTAAAGAAAAAGGAACTTCTTTTATTTGGTGTTTGAAATGCCTTAAGATACCAACAATTTGTCAAGAAGTAAAGTAGCATCTAAAAGTTTGAAATTCTTGCTGTCTATGAAGCACATATCGCTAAATTTATTCAAGAACTTAGTTTGAGAATCCTCACAAAAATAAGAACCACAAACTTAGCTAAATCATGACCTTGCATTCCCTTTCCTTCCCTAACTATATGGATCTAATTTCCAGATATTCATAATCAGACTTAACAACTTTCTTCATATTCATTTCTCTGTGTTTCAGACAACAAAAAGAAATCTAATGCATTCCTAAAAAGAAACTGACTTCAGTTGAGAATAACTGGGAAGCTGAATATGACTAGAATGGAAATGCTATTATTTCCATATGCCAGAGAATATTATTCAATTAACATAAAAATAACAAGGAGATAACAATATGCCTTCTTGAAGTAAGTGCAAACTTTCCCATGCTTTATTTGATCTATCTGCTGAATATGAGCAACTGTGGCCTTCTCCTGTTTTTTTTTTTTTATTTATCTAAAAAAACCCTTTTCTTCAGTTATAAACATAGATTCAAACAATAACAACACAACACACCAGCAAGAGCAAAAAACCTTCATTAGGAGTCGGCTAACATGATGTAAGAACATGAAGAGACACAACTCTGTCCAAATCCAGCCTCCATCATTTACAAGCTGCTTGATATTAGAGGAGTCTTTCTAAACTTCCTGACATCCTCAGTCTCTCTCTCTCTTTTGTTAAAATCAGTAGAGATAATAATGCATATGATTGTTTTAAAAATTGGGAAAACTACCTAAAATATTATATTCCCCTCACTTCCTTTAAAAAACAGACCTTATTTAGTTCTAGGTGTTGATAGGCTACCAGATATTAGCTAATTCTTTTAAACTGTGTGTCTATAATAGATTTAATTTAATTATATATATATACACACACAGACACACATATACATTAAATAAAACATTAAAGTTGCTGTTGTAATTTTATTAGTTTGTATGCTATATTCTCTAGCTAGATCACAGGACACATTATTATCTTAGTTACAAGTTTTTCATTGCAACTAAGACAGAATTTCTAAAGTTAAAAGACTGCTATTTTTGTGAGTATTTGGATTGAGTTTCAATCAAATCAATTGGTAGCTAGCTGTCTTCTTTCAAACTGTCCAATTTTTTATCAAAATCAATTTAACTTATATTTATAGATCTGAAACAGCTGCTCAAAATTCGGATTGTAGGCAAAGCTAAAAAAATTGTATATGATTTCTGAGGAGAAAAAGTCCTTCAAACAATATTTGAGTAATTAAAAGTTAAAAGAGTAACAAAAGGTGACAAAAAACATGTGCTAGCTGTCTTTTTTTAAGAAAGATTCTTGCAAGTTGCAATCAAATCTTTAACTTACATCTCATTGGCCAGAACGTAATTACATGGTCACACAAAGATGTTTTGAATGAACTTGAAAATGTAATTTGAGTATTCATGTGCCCTGCTGTCTTATACATTAAACATGGAAGAAGTTCAGAACAGATATTGTGAAATAATGTGCCTCTTGCCACATGACCCAAGCTTGATTCTTTTAAAAAGTCTCTTCCTAAAGTATTTCCTACTCATTTTAGTATAAGGCAATGCAGAAAAACTCTCTTGTTGTTTTAAGAATTTAACACTTCACTGTATGCTGAATCTCCATTAAAACATATAGAGGACACATATATTTAGTAAAAAAAAAGGGGGGGGAAGCAAATATATTCTTCTACTTATTATATATATTACTAATTGTTACTCTTTTATAAAAGAACAAATATACGACTAATTTTTCCTTAAAATTTGCTATCATCTCTCTTTGGCCTCCCTAGTCAGGCTGATTATTTTTTTTCCTACATTTTCTCATTCTTTTTTTCAATTTTCCTCCCCTTTTTTCTGCTTTGATATTATAACATTTAAAAATATTTGTCACTAATATCTGCATTTGTTTTCCAACAGAATAGCTTTTTTCTGCTTTGATATTATAATATTTAAAAATATTTATTACTAAAATATGTGTTTATTTTCCAACAGAATAGCATAGTGGAAAATTTATTTTCATAGTGGAAAATATTTATCTGCCTGTTCACATTATAAAATTAATAAAATATTACTTATTTATCTAGAATAAATAGTTTGATTTACTTGCTATGGAGAATGTTGAAACGTACATGCACAAAACACATAATGAACAATGCATGATCTTGAATATGACCATGCTGAATTTGGGGGTAAAGATTAAAATTCCTTCATTTAATCTTGAATAGGGAAATACAAAATAAATACAGAAAGACCCCTAGAAGTAGGATTTCAAGAGTTCTTCGAAGAAGGGCCAGATAGTCAAAAAGGAAAAGCAAGGACATTTTTGGAGATATGAATGAAATGAACAAAATAATAGGGGTGAGAGTGACCTAGTCATGAAGCAGGTTACTCAAGGTTCTATCCAGACTAACGGAGAAGGCTGGGGGGAAAGAACGTAAGTTTTATAGGTGGTATGGATAGAAAGCCTTCAAAGATTCTGAGTTTATCATTCATTCTGCATAAAACTAAAGTTAATTTTTTAAAACTTTTAAATTTTAGATTGGTGTTTGATTTACAAGAAAGTTATAAAGATAGTACAGAGAGTTCCCATATATCCATACCCAGTTTCCTCTATTATTAATGTTTTATAATAGTATGATACATTTCTCACAATTATGGCTCTCATATTGATACTTCAGTACTATATAAAATCTATATTTATTCAGATTTCCTTAGTTGTTACCTAAAGTCCTTTTCTGTTCCAAGATCCCTCCAGGATGCCCTATGACATTTAACAGTAAGGTATTCTGAAGGATACCTTATTACATTTAGTAATCCCTATTAAATGTAGTACCCATATTCTTTAGGCTGTGACAGTTTCTCAAACTTTCCTTTCTTCTGATGACCTTGAAATTTCGAAGAATATTGGTAAGCTATTTTGCGGAATGTCTCTCAATTGAGATTTGTCAGATTCTCTTTTCTCATGATTATACTAGAGTTTTGTGATTTGGGACGAAATACCCCAGAAATAAAGTGCTGTTCTCATCACATCATATCAAGGACACATACTATCAACATGACTTATCACCACTGAAGTTAATGGAAATCACCTGGCTGAGGGGCTGCTCCGCTGTCAAATTACTTTTTCCCACTTTCCCTACTCTGTTCCTTGGAATGAAGTCATTTTCTACAGCCCACACATAAAGAGCAGGGAGCAACATTCCACTTGAAAGTAAAGAAACTGTATAAATTATTCAGAATTATTTTGCATAGGAGATTTAGCTATTGTTTCTCATTTAAATAAATCATTCTGTCATTCATTTATAATATTTTATATATTTACAAAATCAGGTATATTTATTATTTGGGATACAATCCAGTATTTCCTTATTTATTTTGTTGCTCAAACTGTTCTAGCTCTGGCAATAGAGAACTATTTCAGTTGGCTCCTGTGTCCATTTAACTTAGACCCTGTCGTTTTGGGCTTTGATTTTGTTTTTATTGTGAACATTTTCTTATTTCCTGTACTACAATATACTCCAGCTTCACCCTGTGCATTCCTGGCCCTAGACCTAGAATCAGTCATTCTCCAAGGAGCCTTGATTCCTTTTATTGGAGAATAGTAAGAGAAACCGAGGTCTGGATGCTAGGTGTGTATTATGGGGCTGAATTGTGTCCCCTACCAATTCATGTTGAAGTCATTTCATTTTTATTTAATATATCTTGAGATATGTGTCTCTTTCACATTTCCTCTCTCCAAACACACAAACAATCAAACATATCAGCACCATCACATATAATGTTTACTTGTCCAAAACCAGATTTGGACACTAAGAAATAGTATTTTCACCCAGTATGTTATGTGGGTTACTAACACATTGCCATGTTTCTATGTTTCATAAATTCTTGGTAAGAAATAAATAGATTAATAAGAAGAAAAATCAGGGCCCTAAGTGTTTTACACAAATGTGACAAAGATTTTTCCTTTCTAAAATAGGAGTGTGGTGGGGGGTTGGAGGGGTAGCAAGCACATAAAGTTTGAGTGGGAGAGCAGCAGGTAAATGGGCTACAAATTCCTCTTTAAAAGTCCTTCATTTCTCTTCCAAATAAGGTCCTCTATATAATCGCAGCACAGTGGTAGATGTTGCAGAGCACAAGAGCTGCAGGTGCTCTGCACCAGAGACCAAAGTGTCATTACTTGAAGAACTGTTTGCTATTGGAGAACAAATAGTCGGGCATGCAAACTAAGAAGCTGTTACGACCTTCTACTCTCTGGTCCCCAGGGAGGCCATTTTATTAAAAAGAGGGAAACCATTGATTTTTTACATCAGACAGATACATATCACAACTAGTAGTAAATTGCCCATGATTCCCTGTATTATCTTCCCCAGGGAGTCTTCTGTAAGGAGAAACCAATGATTTCAACTTTTCAGGTGTGAAGTTGCCCTTAAATTATCTCCTTTATACTCTTAGTCCATACTGTGTCAATAACAGGAAAACAAAAAGTGAAGGTAGTTCAAACATATGAAGAATGGATATTTGATAAAAAAGAACAGGACAAAAAAATTACTTGGATGTGTTTAAGGCTACATTTCAACATAACTCAAAATTATTTTTCTCCATAAATATATGAATAGTTTTTGTCCCAGTGAATACATATATTCGTAATAAGACAGGATTAACCATAAATTGGGTTCCTACTCATCATCATCATCATCATCAAAGCATAATCCAAAGCTGGAATATTAAAATTGACCAAACATTTTAAAATTCTCATTTCTCATGAAATTATTTGAGTTCTCAAGTACCCCATTCTGTGGCATCTTAGAATAACTCTTATTCAGAAGAATTCTTAATTATATGTTCAGCTTAAAATGCAATGTGGATAGATGAAAAAAATCAAGGAAGCTGAATCCAAAGACATATATATCTTTATTTACTACCTTATTTTTAAAATGATAATGTTTAGAGTATTGATCTAATATGTAAATAATGTAGAATCCGATTATTGCAATGGAGTCCAAAAATATGCAACTAATTAGAAACTATGCAGCACTAATATTTCTTAGAACTCTTAAAATTTGGCATCTCTTGAAAGACAGTGCTCCTCTCTTATTTCTTTCTGTATATTTTCATGAATTCTGTCTTTCATAGGATAGCTCACATTATCAGGTGCTTTTCCTCTTTTTCACATGATGGTTTCCAGCAGTAATGCATCTATAATCTGTCCTGTTCACAGCCACAACACTAAGAGAGCTCCTGCATTAGGGATGCATCTGCAAAAGTCCTGCAGTTATTTCAGATTGGTTTGTTCCAGCGGTGGTGGCATGACATAATCATGGTGGCTCAGGTGATATGACATTTTTATTGGACTGGCCTGACTCTAACAAAATTGTGAATGTGATCAGCCCTAAGTGAAATGCGTGGGTAGGGATTTTATTTAAGATAAATCAAGGTACAGACATGAAAAGATGGGGAAATAGATGCTTGTCAGACAGACAAGTTTTCTACAAGTTCTGATATTTTGAGAAATGGGAACTGTTGGGATTTGATGTAAGTATGGATTCAGCTGTGCTTATTTAAAAACAATTTTCCCATCACCTATTTCTCATTATATTGTGAACTGGAGGCAAAAGTGTTATAAGAAGAAAAGTACCGACTGAGCTTAGAAATAGAAGAACTAAACACTAATTTCAGTTTTACCAGTGAACTGGGTCAAGACCGAGCAATCGAAAAGAAGAGGAACTGCCATACGATCCAGCAATCCTACTTCTGGTTATATATTTAAAGGAATTGAAACCAATACATAAAAGAGATAACTGCATTCCCATGTTCATTTCAATAGTATTTATGATGCCAATATTAATAATCAACATAAGTACTCATGAATGGATAAAATAATAAAATGTGATATATATACATATATATACACACAATGGAATACTATAAAGCCTTAGAAATGAAGGAAAGTCTGTCATCTGTGACAACATGGGTGAACCTGGAGAACATTATACAAAGGGAAATAAGCCAGCTATAGAAAGAAAAATGCCACATGATCTCACTTATATGTTGGAGCTAAAAAAGTCTAAGTCATAAAAACAGAGTGGTGGTTACCAGAGGCTGGAGAGCAGAGGGGGATGGAGAGCTGCTGATCAAAGGGTACAAAGTTTGTTAGAGGGAATAAATGTCCTATATCGATTGCACAGCATTGTTACTATAGTTAATAATAATGTATTTTATATTTCAAAATTGCTAAGATAGTAAATTCCAAGCATTCCCACCATAAAAACTGATAGCATGTGAGGTGATGGATTCACTAATAAGTTTAACTCAATCATTCCACTATGTATACGTTTATCATGACATCATATTTCACTGTATATACAATTATTATTTGTCAATTAAAAATAAAAATAAAATAAACCTATGTTATGAAAAAGAAAAGAAAAAAGGATTAGATTATTCTAGATCTCTCTCCATCCCTTAGGCTCTGTAATCCATGAATATTGTCAATGATCTATTACAATGAATGTTGGAAGAAGGTGAAACCAGATGGGTGGCCTCAGATGAACAAAAAGGATGATTTCATGTAATCTCAATAGTTGAGAAAGAAAGACTTATTCTATTTGGGAGAATTCCAAAATTCATGTGTTATTCCAAGGCCTTGCATTTTTATTCATATATTCTTTATAATTTGTTGTAATTACTCAACAATTTCAAACACCACCCAAAATAGGCATTACAAGATTGCATTTTCATTTTAGTCTGCCGTGCTGTTGCATACCTAAAGGAAAATAAATAAAAACTCTGAAAAGCAGCCAACTCAAATATTGCACACCTGGCTCCCATTTGTTATAAGATTATCACTGAAAACAAAGATTCTTGACTTTTACAACTCTCAATTGTGTGGCCTCCTTAGCAATACTCCCCAGTCTAACCTGGCAGAAACTGAACCAAGAACAAAAGAAACCCCTCAAAAAGATCCACATTATGATCTCCCTCTCCTGGCCCTTGAACTCAATGACAGTATTTAAAACAAAAGTATATAAAAAAAGAAACTATGACAGCAAGAAACATGTTGGGGTTCTTCCATCCTCCCACCCACATGCAACAACAATAAAACTAAAATACGACAAAAACATTTTCCTTTAGCAAGAGAAGTTTGATTTTCTTTTGGAGATACCAAGGCCCTATAAAAGAAAAACATTTCTCTCTGGAGTTTTTTCAGTTTTAAAAATGTTTGAGTTTCTTAAATATGCAATTGGATTAGCAAATCATGAAGAAAAACAATAGAACAGAGTGCCAGAAGGGCTGCCTACTGCCTAGGTGTGTCTACATTTAACCATTCCATTTTACTCCTGCTGTAAATTGTAATTTCTAATTACAATAGGCTTGCCAAGTTCATTGGGTCTGTGAAAAAAGTAAACACAGAGAAGAGAATTAAGTATAGAATTCTGTTCAAAAAGACTTCAGGATCCCTAAGACCAGCACTCTGGCTCTAAATCTGACTGCTTCTCAAATATTTCAGATATTGAGCAGTATGCCATTTATTCCCTTTTTCTTGATTGATTGAAGGTCTAGATGCATATATTTGAATAATAACCTCATCTCATTTAAAAGCATGCACATGTCTGAAATCTTTACTGAAAGGAAATTGTACATTGTAGTTCATGTACAACTATTACGTCTTTTTAAAGCTTTCTTTAAAAAAATCAACCCCACCGTATAAGGAGACCTACAATATTGTGCCTTTCTATGCTGTAAACATTGTGAAAATATATTCAGGTATTACTTGTCTAATTGAAAAATGATCACCCCACACTTGGGCAAGCCTTTGGTAATCTGTCAGATGCACCTAGCCCAGACATAGGATAACGTTTTCTTTTTCTTCTCTCTGAGTATTCTAGATACACTGTTCTTGAACTCCCTACCTCCAATCTCCAATATAAGCAAGAATTGATGTTAGATATTATAAGTAGTTTAATCAGGACACAGGGAGCGCTAAGTGAATAGTGGGTTTAAGAACTGTAAGTGACTGTTATGTAAAGACAGCAGGCAATATGGAAAACTTTCAGCACCGTGCAAACGGGGAACTAGAAACATGAGAATAAACAGATGTAGAGGGGTTTGCTACGGGAGTTAGCCATTGAGGAAAGGCTGGAGGTTAGTGTGAATGGATATGATGCAGCATGACTTTTAAAGTACCTAGTTTTGCATGTATAAGAAAGTGAGCAATAGTCTTTCAGGAATAGAAAGTGAAAAGTGAAGCTCAGTGTGGGAGTAGTGGCAGGTGAGGAGCCCCTTGTGGTGAATTGGAGTATATGCTTATAGTCGACAGAAGATAACAAAAGCTGAGCACAGGTCGGGTGGGAGTAGAATCTCTTCTATGAATTTACATTACCTCCTCTCAGTAAACCACCAACGCAGGTTGATAATCACAGTTTCTTCGCTTCTTCCTGCAACAGTAAGGAGCTTAATTACTGTACAATATCAATAAGACTTCCTTGATTGAATCCAGGGATGGGAACTCTTGGTCAATTATCATTTGTGAAATGTAAAATGGAGAGTAGTTCTAAGGGCAGCTGTATTTCCAAAAGGTCTTCATCTATGATGTTTTCAATAATTGTTTTTAAAAATATGAAACCAAAATAAAGTTTTATTGAATAAATGAATTTACATTTTATTAAAAATTCTAGCACCCAATGTTGCCAAAAGTGAAAGACACATTATTTAACTTGAACAACATTGTAAGACCTAATGTCTTAAAAAAAAATTAGCCAGGCTTGATGGTGCATGCCTGTAGTTCCAGCTTCTTGGGAGGTTGAGATGGTAGGATGGCCTGAGCCAATGAGGCTGAGGTTGCAGTAAGGCGTGATCATGCCCCTGCACTCCAGCCTGTGCTACAGAGCAATATTGTGTCTCAAAAAGAAAAAGAAAATACAGATCCAACAACATATTGTCATTTACTATTTAGTTGGCATATAATATCTGGATGACAACTTGTTAATATGTGCAAACAGTTCTAAAAATACTGTAGCATTAATTCTTATAAAATTATCTTAAGAATTACAGATACAATTTAAAAATTGTGAATGTGACTTTTTAATTATTATAATAATTTGTATCTGTAATAACAGTTACAGATACAATTTTAAAATTGTGTATGTGACTTTTTAAATTATTACAATAATAATTTAGAAACAGTCTATATGACCAATTATTAGAAATTAGATATTAAAAGTGGTTTATTCATGTTTCAGAATATTATCCAAAAAAGAATGTTTCTTGTATAATAAAAAGCAGGATATATAAATATATATGACTTATACTCTTTTAAGTTTGTAAAACAAATTGTAAAATATAAGACATAAACAAACCAAATCAATAATATTATTTATTTACTCATTGATGTACTCAATAGTTATTAAACAACTGGAACTGAGTATATAAACTTCTGCCTTTAAGAAGTTTACACTCTCGGTTGGGCACGGTGGCTCACGCCTGTAATCCCAGCACTTTGGGAGGCCCAGGCGGGCAGATCATGAGGTCAGGAGATCGAGATAATCCTTGTTAACACGGTGAAACCTCTCTCTACTAAAAATAGAAAAAATTATCCGGGCGTGGTGGCGGGTGCCCTGTAGTCCCAGCTACTCGGGAGGCTGAGGCGTGGGACCTGTAGTCCCAGCTAATCGGGAGGCTGAGGCAGGAGAATCGTGTGAACCCGGGAGGCAGAGCTTGCAGTGAGCAGAGATCTCGCCACTGCACTCCAACCTGGGCGACAGAGCGAGACTCAGTCTCAAAAAAAAAAAGAAGTTTACACTCTCATAGTAGGTAGGAGATGTAAAATACAGTAACTTAAGGGAGGGGGATAGATACATAGATAGATATGTATAATAAATTTTACATATGTGCATGTGTGACATACAATACTTTATCTCACTGAGTCTCCCTAATAGATGTAACATGGAAAATTATAGGTATCAACCTCATAGTAATGTGAATATTAAATAAATACCTGAAAAGTACCTAAAATAGTGAAGGTGCATTAAATGTTATGTGTTATTAGAAATTTTCCCTTTTCTCTACCTACAGGTGAACTTTATTTATTTATTTATTTTTTGAGAGTGAGTCTCGCTCTGTCACCCAGGCTGGAGTGCAGTGGCACAATCTCAGCTCACTGCAAGCTCCACCTACCGGGTTCACGCCATTCTCCTGCCTCAGCCTCCCGAATAGCTGAGACTACAGGCGCCTGCCACTACGCCCGGCTAATTTTTTGTATTCTTAGTAGAGAAGGGGTTACACCGTGTTAGCCGGGATGGTCTCGGTCTGCTGACCTCGTGATCCGCCTGCCTCGGCCTCCCAAAGTGCTGGAATTACAGGCGTGAGCCACCGCACCCGGCCATGGTGAACTTTATAAATTAGGTCTTCTAGGCTTTGACTGTGGTAAGGCAAATTTGAGAAATTTCCACTTTCCATAAAAACTGGCTTTCAAACTTATTGTCTTGTTAATGTACTAAAATCAACCTTCTTGTCACCTATGGATATGGACTTCATGAATGAGTCAGAGAAGGCTAGGCTACAGTCAGTCTATTTAAAAGGGGAATTGAAATAAATGAGTTTGATATTTGACAATTATTATACCTGGTACATCCTATTAAAGTGGATTGATATGTGGGTGATGGGTGAGAAAATAAGGAGAGAGATTTTTTTTAAGTTAAAATTGGGCTATAAAGAGAAAGAAAGACGTAGGTAGAGATGGGAAACTTTTGCTTGTGCACTTGCTGTTTGATGATGAGTTTTTACAGGTGGAATACTGTAGTAGATCTCTGTTAAATATAACAACAACTTTCTTCCTCTTTTTATGTTTCCGCTTCTCATGCTTTCCATGAATTGGCAGAGTCTAGTTCCTTTCACCTTAAATCTGGGCTGGCCTTGTGACTTGCTTTGATCAACAGAGTGTGGTAGAAATGACACTATGGAATTCCTAACATAGGCTTGCAGAGACCTATAGCTTTCACTTTCACTGTCTTGGGATCAAGTCTTCATGAACAGAAACTCAGGCTTAACTCATGAAGGTGTACATGGAGAAAGAGGCTCAATCTGCCCTTATCTGTGCGGCCACCACAGATGAAGCACCACATATGTGAGTGAAGCTCTCTTGGCTTTTTGTTTTTCTTTTTTTAACAGTTGAGCTTCCACTTGAAGACAATGGTATGAGTGACCCTGATTTATACCACACTGAACAGAGACTAACTGTCCACGATATATTCTCACCAAATTTTGGAATTGAAAGCAATTAATCACTTGTTGTTTTAAATGATCTTATTTACATTTAATTAACATACAATACAATTCACCTATTTAAAGTGTACCACTCAATGTATATTCACAGATAAGTGCGACCTTCATTACAGTCCATTTTAGAACATTTAGTCACCTCAAAAAGAAACTCCATACCCTTTAGCTATCATTTCCATATCCCTCATCTCTCTCCAGCCCTATGCAACCACTACTCTACTTTTTATCTCTATAGATCTCCTTATTTTAGACCTCCTTATGAAAAGAATTATGTAATACATGGATTTTTGTGCCCGGTTTCTTTTATTTAACATATTGTTTTAAAGGTTTATTCAAGTTGTAACATGTGAGGAAAGAAAGAATAGCTCAGAAAAGTTTGAGCTATGTGAGGAATGCAAAATTTATTAGGCCCAGACAAACATGATTATGGGACTTTAGTTATTCTCCCCACCCTCACACCCATGCTTGAGGCAATTGTTCAAAGTCATTTTGTTCTTACTAGTTGCCTCACCCATTATCTTCCATGTTCCTAGAATTTGTAATGCAAAGAACAATATATAGTCAATCAATAGCTTATGTTATTTTATTGTAAATTCTTGGTAAACAACTTAGGAACTAACTGCTCCTTTTTTTGCCTTTAAAAATCTAGTGGTAACTGCTGCTAATTGAAGTGTATATTCAGGGCAACTCAAATCTATGCTCCCAGGTTGCAATCCTCAAGGTTGGCCCAAATAAACTCTCTACTTATGTTAATTTAGCTCCTTTCATTTAAGTTGATACATGTATCAGTTCTAACAATATTTCATTTTATGTATGTAAAACCTTTTGTTTATCCATTAGTCTGTTGAGGGATATTGGGTTGTTTTGTTGAATAGTTTTCACTTTTTGGCTACTATGAATAACACAGCAATGAACATACACGTAAAAGTTTTTATCTGGATGTATGTTTTCAATACTTTTGTATACATAAGGTAGAAGTGGAACATCATATGGTAACTCTATGTTTGATGATTTGAGGAACTGTCAGACTGTTTTTCTTTTCTTGTTTTTATGTTGAGACAGGATCTCACTATGTTGCCCAGGCTAGTCTTGAACTCTTGAGCTCAAGCAATTCTCCCACCTCAGCCTCCCAAGTAGCTGGGATTATAGGCCTGTGCTACTGTATCTAGAAAGACTGTCTTACAACGCAGCTGTACAATTTTTCATTTCTTCCAACAGTGTATGAGGGTTAAAATTTCTTCATATTTTCACCAATACTTCTTCTTATTTGTCTTTTATTTTAGCCATAATGGTGAGTGTGAGGTGGTATCTCATTGTGGTTTTGATTTACATTTTCCTCATGGATAATGATGTTGAGCATCTTTTCATATTCTTGATGGCCATTTGTATATCTTCTTTGAAGAAATGAAACTGCCTTTGCAAAAATTATAACAGTGAGATAAATCTTACTTAACTGACCCCATCTTGCTTTTAACATCACAAGCTAACTGCCCATGCTCACTCCTGGGCATAGACCAAGCTCACTTTGTGAGGGATTTAGTTTACAGTTTAACTTTGAGACAAGGATGAGAATAATCCCTCCCAAAACTGACCTCCTCTGGAGACTGTAACTGTCTTCATAAGACTAATGAAAGGCCACAAGGGTAAGATTATGGGAGGGGCCTAAATTCTGCTAAAACATAGGTATAGTTAAATGATACCCAGCCATTGTTCCCTACTTTTCTTTTGTTTTCTCTTTTTTTTTTTTTGAGACAGAGTCTTGCTCTGTCACCCAGGCTGGAGTGCAGTGGTACAATCTCGGCTCACTGCAACCTCTGCCTCTTGGGTTCAAGTAATTCTCATACCAAAGCTCCCTGAGTAGCTGGGACTACAGTGCCCACAATCATGCCCAGCTAATTTTTTGTATTTTAGTAGATACAGGGTTTCACTGTGTTGCCCAAGGTGGTCTTGAACTCCTGAGCTCAGGCTATCTTCCCGCCTTGGCCTCCCAAAGTGCTAGGATTACAGGCACTTTGCTTTTATATAGTCGCTTACTGATCAAGAGTCATGTAGCCAGAATTCACAAGATTTGTAACTTCCCCAGTTGGTCCTACAGATAACATCACTATTTTCAAACCTAAGATTAGTCTTTGAGATGTTTTTCAAACTTTTACATTCAGGTGAACCAACTGATGCCACCCACACCTGTGACTCACACCAAAGAAATTACTCAAAGAAATTACAGTCCTGTGAGCCTCACCTAGAAACTGACTCAGCCTGCAAAGACAATTTGCATACTCATATGATTTCATCCTAACCAATTATCAATACCCGTTGCCCAGAAACTGACTCAGCCTGCAAAGACAGTTTGGATACTCATATGACTTCATCTTAGCCAATCATCAATACCCATTCCCTAGCCTCCTATCTGCCAAATATCCTTAAAAACCCTAGCCTCCAAGCTCTCAGGGAGGCAAATTTGAGAAGAATCTCCCATCCTTCTACTAGTCTGCCTTGTGACAATTAAAATCTTTCTCTGCTGCAATACCACCGTCTTAATGAATTAGCTTTATTTGTGTTGTAGGCAAGAAGAACCTGTTGGGCTATAACAGAAATGTCTATTCAGATCATTTATCCATTTTTAAATTTGGTTATTTTTATTTTCACTTGTAGGAGTTCTCTATAGTTAAAATTCCTTATCAGATATATCACTGGTGAATATTTTCTCTCATTCTGTAGGCTGGTTTTTTCACTATTTTGATATTGTCCATTGAAGCACAAAAGTTTTTTGGTTTTGATAAGGTTATCTATATTTTCTTTGTTGCTTGTGATTTTGGATGTCACCTCTAAAAATTATTTGCAAAATCCAAGGTCATATAGAATTACCCCTATGTTCTCTGCTAAGAATGTTACAGTTTACCCCTCCATTTTCTTCTAATAGTGTTAGTGTACTAGTTCTTATATTTATGTATTTGATTCACTTCGATTCAACATATTAAATATTTGCTAATTTTTATATATAGTTTGAGAAAAGGGTCCAACATCATTATATTGCATGCAGCTAGCCAGTTTTCCCAGGAACATTTTTTCTTAAAGACTATTCTTTCCTCAATAAATGTTCATGGCACACTTACAAAAAATCAGTTGGCCCCAGGTGTTTGATTTTATTCTGGACTCTCAATATTATTCCATTTTATGACTAGCTTTGTACCAGTACAACACTGTCTTATTATTATTTCTTTGTAAAACATTTTGAAATTAGGGAGTATGAGTCCTTCTACATTTTTTTTTTCAGAATTGTCTTGGGTATTCTGGGTCACTGACAATTCCATATGGATTTCAGAATCAGTCTTGTCAATTTCTACAAGGAAGTCAGCCAAATTCTAATACAGATTGCATTGCATCTATAGATCAGTTTGGAAATTATTGCCATCAAAATTTTAAAACTTTCAACCCGTGAACATAAGATTCTTTTGAAAATGTAAGTAAATTTCTAACATTTCTTTTTGCAGTGTTTCATAGTTTTTAGAGTATAAGTTTTGAACTTCTTTTGTTAAATTTATTCTTAGATATTTTATTCTTTGTGATACTATTATAAGTATAATTGTATTTTAGATTTAATTTTCATATTGATCATTGCAAGTGTATACAAATTTGATTAATTTGTTTATATTGATCATGTATCCTGAAACTTGCTGAACTTATTTATTAATTCTAATAGTTCTGTAGGGAATTCCTTAAGATTTCCTGTATATTAGATTATGTAATCTGTAAATAGAGTTAGCATACTCCTTCCTTTATAATGTGGATGCTTTTTACTTCTTTTCTTGCAAAATTGCCCTGGACTTAAATTCCAGTAAAATGTCAAATAGGTGTGGTGAAAACACAACATCCATGTCTTGTTCCTGATCTCATGGAGAAAGCATCCAATCCTTCAGCATTAAGTACATTGATAGCTGTAGATTTTTTCATAGGTGCTGATATGGTTTGCATTTTTTTGTCCTTGGACAGAAACTCCAGTACAATTTAGAATACATGTGGTGAAAGCAGACATCCTTGTCTTCTTCCTGATCTTATGGAGAAATCATCTAATCCTTCAGCATTAAGTACAATGATAGCTATGGATTTTTCATACATGCTGATATAGTTTGGATGTTTGTTTGTCCTTTCCAAATCTCATGTTAAAATGTGATTCCAATGTTGGAGATGGGGCCTGGTGGGATTAGGTCATGGGAGCAGATCCCTCATGAATGGTTTAGTACCATCTCCTTGATGATAGGTAAGTTCTTGCTCAGTTAGTTCATGCTGGAGCTGATTGTTTAAAAGTCTAGGCCCTACTACCCGCTTGCTCCTGCTCTTGCCATTTGGCATTCCTATTCCCCCTTCAATGTCCACCATAATTGGAAGCTTCCTGGAGTCTAACTAAAATCCAGGCAGATTCTGGCACCATGCTTCTTGTGCAGCCTGCAGATACATGAGCTAATTAAAACTATTTTCTTTATAAATTACCCAGTCTCAGCTATTTCTTTATAGCAACACAAAAACTGCCAAGCACAGAAAATTGGTACCAGGGGGGCCTTTTTCTATGAAGATACCTGAGGATGTGGAAACAGCTTTGGAACTGGGTAATGGGAAGAGTTTGGAAGAGTTTGGAGGGCTCAGAAGATAGAAAGATGAAAGAATGTTTGGAATGTCTTAGAGACTTGTTAAGTGATTGTGACCAAAATGCTGTTAGAAATATAGATTGCAACGGTTAGGCTGATGAAGTCTCAGATGGAAATGAGAAACTTACTGGGAACTAGAGTAAAGGCTACCCTTGTTACGCATTAGCAAAGAGCATGGCTGCATTGTGTCCATGGACCAGGGTTCTGTGGAAGGCTGAACCTAACAGTGATGACCTAGATTATTTGGCAGAAGACATTTCTAAGCAGGAAAGCATTCAAGATGTGGAATGGCTGCTTCTAATAGCCTACAATCAGATTCAAGTGAAAAGGAATGACTTAAATTAGAAACGTAAATTTAAAAGTGTAACAGAGAATAAAAGTTTGGAAAATTTGCAGTCTGGCCATGTGGCAGAGAAACAAAAAGGATTTCCAGGAGGGGATACAGTCTTTGAAGCAACCACTTGCTAGAGTGATTAGTATGACTAAAAGAGTCAAGTGCTAATAGCCAAGATGATGTGAAAAAGACCTCAAAGGCCCTTCAGAGATTTTGGAGACTGCACCTCCCATCACAGGCCCAAAGGCTTAGGGGAAATAATGGTTTCAGGGGCCAGGCCATGGGCCCACTGCCCTGCTCAGCTTTGCATCAAGGCTGTTCCAGCTTCAGCTGAGTTCATGTCTCACATCCAGGGGACACTGGTACAAATGGCAGACTCCTAAGGCCTTGGACAGATCTGCATCTGTGGCTATGCAGGATTCAGCTGACAGAGCTGATCTCACAGGCTGGAATTGAGTGCTTATGGCTCATGGCTTTTCCATGCAGAGGGTGCAAGCTGCCAGTGACTCTACCATTCTGGGATCTGGAGGACTGTGACCCTCTCCTCACAGCTCCACTAGGCAGTACATCAGTGCAGACTCTGTGTGGGGGCTCCAACCCCACATTTTCCCTCTGTACTGTCCTAGTAGAGGTTCTCTGTGAGGGCACTCCCCCTGCAGCAGGCATCTACTTGGACACAGGTTTTTCCGTACACCCTCTGAAATCTAGACAGAGGCTCCCAAGCCTTAACTCTTGGACTCCATATACCTTCAGGCTTAAACACCATGTGGAAGCCAGGGCTTATAGCTCTCACCCTCTGAAGCAGTGGCCTATGCTGTACCTGGATCCCTTTGAGCCACAGCTAGAGCTAGAGTGGCTAGGATGCATGAAACAGTGTCTGAAGACTGCACAGGGCAGCAGGGGCACTGGGCCTGGCCCATGTAACCATTCAGTTCCCCTAGGCCTTTAGGCCTGCAATAGAAAGGGCTGCCACAAACGTCTCTGAAATGCCTTCAAGGCTTTTTCCTCATTGTCTTGGATATTAGTATTTGGCTCCTTTTTACTTATGTAAATTTCTGCAACCTGCTTGCATTCTTTTCTTGAAAGTGGGCTTTTCTTCTCTACCTCATGACCACAATGCAAAATTTCCTAATTTCTCTGCTTCCCCTTTAAATATAAGTTCCAACGTGAGGTTATTTCTTTCCTCACACATCTGAGCTAGGGTGTTAGAAGCAGCCATGCCACATCTTGAACACTTTACCACTTAGAAATGTCTTCTGCCAGATACCCCAAATTATCACTTTCAAGTTAAAAGTTCCACAACATCCTAGGGCATGAACACAATCCAGCCAAGCTCTTTGCTAAGGCATAACAGGAGGTTTTTGCTCCAGCTTCAGTTCCCAATAAGTTCCTCATTTCCACCTGAGACCTCATTAGCCTGGCCTTCACTGTTCATATCACTATCAGCGTTTTGGTCCCAACCATTTAACTAGTCTGTAGGAAATTTCAAACTTTCACTTTTGGTCCCATCCATTTAACCAGTCTGTAGGAAGTTTCAAACTTTCACTCATCTTCCTCTCTTATTCTGAGCCCTCCAAACTCTTCTAACCTCTGCCTGTTACCAGTTCCAAAGCTGCTTCCACTTTTTCAGGTATTTTTATAGCAATGCACCACTCTCAGTACCAATTTTCTGTATTAGACCATTCTTACACTGCCATAAAGAAATACATGAAACTGGGTAATTAATCAAGAAAAGAGGTTTAATTGGCCACCATTCTGCAGGCTGTACAGGAGGCAGGATGCTAGCATCTGCTTGGCTTCTGGAGAAGGCTTGGGAAACTTACAATCATGGTGGAAGGTGAAGGGGGAATAGGCATTTCAAATGTTGAAAGCAGGAGCAAGAGCATGAGGAGGGAGATGCCACACACTTTTAAATGATCAGATCTCACAATAACTCATGATCATGAGAACAGTGTCAAAGGATTGGTACTAAATCATTGATGAGAAACCTGCCCCATGATTCAGTCACCTCTCACTAGGTTCCACCTCCAACACTGGGGATTACAATTTAACATGAGACTTGGGTGGAGACTCAGACCCAAACCACATTGATGATGAATCACATTTACTGAATTGCATCTGTTGAACCAGCCTTGCATGTCAGAAATGAAGCCTACTTGATTGTGGTGTTATCAGCTTTTTGATTTGTTCCTGGATTTGGTTTGCTAGTATTTTGTTGAGGATTTTTTGTGACTATGTTCATAGGAGATATTGGCGTAAAGTTTTCATTATTCATTGTGTCTCTGCTAGATTCTGTTATTAGGCTGATGATGGCTTCATAGAATGAGTTAGAGAGCAGCCTCTACCCAAATTTTTGGAATACTTTCAGTATGATTGATATAAGTTCTTCTTTGCACATCTGGTAGAATTCATCTGGTCCAGGGCTTTTTGTGGTTGGTAGGTTTTTCATTACTGATTCAATTTCAGAGCTTGATATTGGTCTATTCAGGGTTGAATTTCTTCCTTATTCAATTTTGGGGGATTATGTATTTCCCAGAATGTATCCATTTCCTTTAGATTTGCTAATTTGTGTGCATAGAGTTGTTCATAGTATTCTCTGAGGAGTTTGTATTTCTGTGTGACTAGTTGTAATGTCATCTTTGTCATTTCTGATTGTACTTGTTTAGATCTTCTTTTTAAAGATAGCTAGCAGTCTATCAATGTTGTTTATATTTCTGAAGAACAAACTATTTCATTGATTTTTTTGGTATGGATTTTTGCATCTCAATTTTATTCAGTTATCTAATTTTAATTATTTCTTCATCTAGCTTTCAGGTTGGTTTTAAAACTCTTTTCTTTTTAAATTATCTGGCCTCAGATATTTCCTTATAGCAATGAAAAAATGGCATAACACAGATACTCTTCATTAGTTTTATAAATTTTTCTTTTATTTCAAGTTTCTTGAGGGTTTTAATCATGAACACATGCTGGATTGTGTCAAATGGAGTTTGCTCATTTATTGAGATGATTATGTGACTTTGTTTGTTTGCTTGTTTGTGAGACAGTATCTCACTTTTTCACCCAGGCTATAGTGCAGTAATATCATCATGGCTCACTGCAATCTCGACTTCTCCAGCTCAAACAATCCTCCTACCTCAGACTCCCAAGCAGTTGGGACTACAGGCACGTGTCATTACACCCAGGTAAGTTTTTGTATTTTTTGTAGATATGGGGTTTCATCATGTTGCACAGGCTGGTCTCAAACTTCTTGTTTCAAGCAATCTGTGTGCTTTGGCTTCCAAAAGTGCTAGGATTGCAGGCACGAGCCACTGTACCTGACTGATTTTTTATTTTATTCAAGTGATACAATGCATCCCATTAATATAGTTTCAGATTTTGAACCAACCTTGCTTTATCCTGGCCTAAATCCCACTTGATCCTGTTGTGTAATTTTTAAAGTATGTTGTTGAAGTCAGTTTTCTAGTATTTTTAGTTGTGGTAAAATATATATAACATAAATATTTACATTTTTACCTTTTGTAAGTGTTTGCTCTTTGCATAATATATATTTTCCATATTTTTATTTTAGGTCTATTCTCAATCAAAAGTGTGTCACCTTTAGATAGTATATAATTGAATTTTTTTTATCCAACTTGAAAAGCTCTGCCTTTTCATTACATTGTTTAATATTTTCACATTTAATGTTATAGATATAACTGGACTTATGCCAATTACTCTTTGTTTTCTATATGCTCCAGGGTCCTTTTTGTTCTTTTATTTCTCTTTTATAGCTTTCTTTTGCATTAAGTAAACATTCTTTAAGTAGCATTTAATTTTTTTAAATTTTTTTATGGTTTTTATCCTTTTAGCACTTGCTCTAGGGTTTACCATATACATTGAAATTTATCCAAATTAGCTTTAGATTTATCTCAGTTTGATTCTAGTGAGATATAGAATTGTTACTCCTATACAGCTCTATTCCCTGCCTCACTTTTTGTAGTATCCTTTTTACACATATTGCATCTGTTAATGTTACAAACTTAACAATACATTATTTTAAGTATTATTTTACCTCTTTTGTAATTTTAGGCCATTAAAACTTTACTCCCTTCCACCTTATTTGTGCTGTTATTGACAAATATAGCACACATGTTATATTTCTGTATGCAATAGGCTCAATGTTATGTTGCATTATATACATATCATTTTATACTACTGCTTTTAAAATCAGGTATGAGAAGAAAGGAGGAAAATATGCCACTTTTTAAATAATTACATGATTTTTCTACAGTATTCTTTATTTTTTCAAGTTGGACTGAAAATTCCATCTGGTGTAACTTGCTTTCATACTGAAGAACTTCCTTAAGTGTTTCATATATGGCTGGTCTGCTAGCAACACATTCTCTAAGATTTTGTTTATCTGTAAAGGTCTTTCTTTCACTTTCACTTTTTGAACAAAAGCTTTCCTGAATAGAGGAGTCCAGGTTGAAACTTTCTTTGAGCATTTTAAATATATCATCCCAATGTCTCTGGTTTCTGTTATTTCTGCCAATAAGTCAGGTGTGTTAATCTTTTTGGAGTTTTCTTGTAAGTGAAGGGACATATTTCCCTTGTTGCTTTCAAATGTAGTCCTTGTCAGAGAGTTTCATTCTTTTTAATATGATTTGTTCATGGGTTACTTTGTGTTTATGCTACCTGGAGTTCACTGAGCTTCCTGGATGCCTAGGTTATTGTTTTTCAATAACTTCAAGTAGTTTCAGTAATTTTTTTGAATATTCTTTTTCTTCTGTCTCCTCTCCATGTACGCTTCGTACATGTATGTTTGTGTGATTAATAATGCCTCACATTTCTCTGAGGCTGTGTTCATTTTTCTCCATGCTTTTTTTCTTTTTCTTTTTCAAGTTCCATAATCTATATCCATTTATCTTTGTTTGCTAGTTTTTATTTTGCCTGTTCAATTCTCTGAGGAGCCCCCCAAGTAAATTTTGTATTTCGATTATTATACTTTTTAACTTTGGTATTTTCATTTAGTTCTTTTTATTAATTTCTACTTTTTTGTCGATTTTTTTATTTGGTATAACATTCCAACATACCTTCCTTTACTTCTTTAATTATTTCCACTAGTTTTTGTTTTTTACTGTTAAATATGACATCTGTGTATTATGCCAGGCAGTTTCTGTTTCCTGCTGTTTCTCCCAGCGTATGAGTCATGTTTCTCCATTTCTTTGAAGGTTTCATAATTTTTTATTGAAATTGGTCCTTTTAGACACTATATTATAGCAACTCTGAGTACTGGTCCTCCTGTTCCAGTGTTTCTTTGCTTGTATGTTTAATGACTGGCTGAATTGTTTTACTGAAGTCTACCCCGTCTCCTTAACTGTGGTAAACCTTTGATGTTGTTACTCAGGGAAGTATAGTTTTGGGCATGCCCACAGTTATCTTGGGATGTCAGTTGTATTGGTAGGGTGCTCTTCCACTCTTTTCTGACCACATCCAGCTATTAAACTCCACTAGTAGCACCTACTGATTGCTCTATTGTTTTCATCAATATCCCGAGGCTTAAATGCCTCCATTAATTCAATCAAACCAATCCAATCAAATTGTGGTCCCTTTGAGTGAATACTTTCTGAGGTTAGTGTTTCATATTTGTTCTGGCCCCAGGAGTGCTCCTCCCAGCTGTCTTATCCTTGGGTTATTTTCTGCAAATTACCACCTTACATTCCAGGCTATATCTTTATTAGATCCATGAATCTTCAAATTGCCTTTCACCACAATGTCCAATATTTTTTAGAGTAGCTTTAGGTTAAAACTTCTCCATACTTTGTTGCAAATAAAGTCAGTTAATTTGGGGACAGATTAGGAGCTATTGTTTTTTGTTATGCTTCTCCCCCAGGCAAAATCTCTGAGCCCAAGCTCTGAAGCTAGGGGTGGAGACAAAGGCAAGCTTTTTTCTGAGTGACACATCAACTCTGGGAGCTGAGCACCTGGTGGAAGGGGAGAAAATAGTAATGATGTCCTCTTTGCTTGCATTTCCTAACTTGGAAACACATGCTTATGAACAGGAAGAAGAGCTGTCAGAACTCCATTATTCTTAGCATACTGCACCTGCTTAGAACCTACCTTTCATAAATGGTGGGTGGGCACTAGGAGGAAGTCCCCACCTGTGACCACACTCAGCCTCAACAATAGGCAGCTGAGGACAGAATGAAACTGAGAATCCTTTATCCTCCTAGGAAGAGAGCCCTATACTGGGAGCTGATGTTAGAGTAAGTCCTATGTTCTAATCTGCAACAATCTTCATTCAAATACTGTGGACTGTTATCTCTCTCACTGAATTTTTGTAGATTTTTTTTCACTAGATATTTATTTGCTGTTGCCTTTAGGACTATTTCCAGAAGCCTCATACAATTGCATTGTCTGCATAATTTCCATCAGTTTTATTGAGAAGTGGGTCAGGAGAGGTCTCATGTTGTTAAACCAGAAGTCAGTCCGTTGTTGTTTTAAACTATTCAGTTTGGGGTAGTTTACAGAGACACTGTAGATATTTAACATGGGAAATAACACAGTTGGAGGAATAACTTGGTGTTATATGAACAGTGGGGGAAAGTGAGATTACAGAGAGTGGGCAGGTTTTGAGATCCAAAACATAGTTGACAGATTGGGTTATAATATGTGGATGAATAACTATTTTTTCCAGGAACAAATATTGGAAAAATTTGTGACATAGGCTTTAAGAATAGGCATATTTTAATTTTTTTTATTATGAAATAGGTCCACTGAGAAGAACAGTGGATAAAGTAAGTATCTGAAGTATTTTCTTTGACTAGGGAAACAGAGTTGAAGGGCCTATAAAATTTGGTAACTGAATTTATGGGTGTAGTAACAGTATTCCAAGTGATGTTATTTTCTTCAAAGCAGAAGTATGGGAAATATTTTGGGTTATTCCTGGAATGGGATTTCTCCAAATAGTTATGGTGCAAACATATGAGCAAGAGAATTTAGGATATTAATTTAAAAAAACTTAAATCATGAAGTTTGGGATACGATTTTAAAATAAAAATGTGTATTTACAAACAAGAAGAAAGTTGAGGATTGTTGCACTCAGGGTTCCAAGGAAGTCAAAAGAATAGCTGTTGGGGAAGAATGTGAACAAGTGATCTGAAATAAGCAGTTGTTAGATAATTGTTTATTTGGTTGGGTAACAAACTAAGGCTTGATCACAAGAGTGTGTAGATAAGAGAGTGAACAAGCTCATTGGAAATGAGAGAAAAATCTATTTTAGGTATCGTCACATTGAAACCATTTTGGATAATGGGTGGTGTTGGGGTAGAGTACAGACCAATGATCTGGGTTACAATATGTTAAAAAAGAATAAAGAGAAGGAGCAAGGTGTCAGCAGATGGCAGCAACAAGGGATAGACTGTTAATTTCTAGTAGCACACACTACAAAAGAAGAGCTTTAAGTCTAAATATTCAGTGATGTGGAATTGGTTTAGTAGGTTAAGATTTTTCAAACATTAAGATAAGAAGGTCCTTTATTTTTAACATAGAAAATTTCCTATTACCACTTATCTGAATGAAAAACACAATATGACTTATTTTTTATAAAACTGTAAATCAAACCAGAATAATGTTGACAGATATGCTTATAGTGATAATCTCTCTGTAGTAAGACTTTGGCTGATCTTTCTCCTTCTATTTTAATATCTTGTTTAAAATATTTATAATGAACACATTATTGTAAAGTTTAGCAAGGAAATAAAGCTATTTTTATTATGGAAAATAAAATATAATTGACCCTAATCTTTCATTAAACTATTTATTTATTTTTTCCATTGGAAATGAAAGTTGTAATCAGAAGTCATCTATATAGCTGTATATAAATTAGAATATAGGCGGGCGGATCACTAGGTCGGGAGATCAAGACCATCCTGGCTAACAAGGTGAAACCCCTATCTCTACTAAAAATACAAAAAAAAAAAAAATTAGCTGGACGTGGAGGCGGGCGCCTGTAGTCCCAGCTACTCTGGAGGCTGAGGCAGGAGAATGGCGTGAACCCAGGAGGCAGAGCTTGCAGTGAGTGGAGATCACGCCACTGCACTCTAGCCTGGGCGACACAGCGAGACTCCGTCTCAAAAAAAAAGAAGGAAAGTAGAAAAAGTAGTTTCAGGAAGATTATATGCCACAATAGCAAGAAACTTCATGTGCATATTACTCAAAAACAAGTAAATTTAAATGATTTGCACATAAATTACCATTTATGTGCATATCTTTTGCTTTTGAGACAACTTGAACAAGCAAATGTATAGACTTCCTACTTTATCTAATTTGTAGCTAAATATCTATTTTCTCAACTGCAGATACATAATGATAAATCTCTCAATAAAAATGGCAAAAAAAATCAATAGAATAAAATCAACTGGGTTGTTTTGTATCTGTTAATGAACACGTAGGAAACTAATCTTTAAAATTATTGGTTATATCTCAGGTTCAGGTAAAAGAAATTTAGTGACATGCTCAGGTAAGGAATTATACAAAAATGAGATTACATATTCCAACAATACTGTAAAGTATTGTTGAACTGGGAATGTAAGCCCTGAACTTCTTTCTCTAAGTTCTTTCTTTCTCTAACATTTTCTTTCTTGATGTTATCTGGTGCACTTAAAAGAAACCAACCACCATCAGCATATGCCTTACTTTCCGTATTATATTTTATATGAGTAACTAAAGTTTTGGCCACCCAAAGCTTTGCCTTCTACAGGTACTTTATTATAGGTATCTACAGGTGGTAATTAAGTATCTGATTTACCAGTGCTTCCCATGGACTATGAGAGTTCCCTTCACAAATGGAAAAAGGATCATTAACACCTTTAATCTAGTCAGACCAGAGACCAATTCCAGAAATGTTGGAGCCAATTCTAATAACTCATTTCTAAGGTTCTATTCCTCTTGAATATTAGCGTCTAATAAAAATTCAAGGTGAACTACAAATGCAAGCCAGTGATGTATTGTTAAAATATTTAGTAGCCATATTAACAATGTAAAAATCAGCAAAATTAATATTTACTTGAACCAATATATCAAAAATATTATTTTAATATGTAGTCAATATATGGCCTATTAATGAGATATTTTCATTTTTTTCTTACTGTATTTGAAATCTGGTGTGGATTTTATAGATATAGCCATTCTCAAACCTTACTAATAATATTTCAAGTGCTCAATAGCCACAGTGGCTAGTGGCTACTGATCTAGAACCCCTTCCATTAGCTGTTTCTGTCTCAGTCAAGGTTCAATCAGAGAAGCAGAACAATATTAATGATATAGAATAAGGGATTTTATATGTAGACTAGGCCTCACACAATTATGAAAATTGGAATAAGCATCTCTGCAATGCAGTTGAGAGTGAAGCTATTAACCATCAGCCAGATTAGCAGTCAGAAAGGAAAACTAGATATGAAATACTCATGATAAGGGACCTACTACCTTAACTGGAACCCACATCATTCTCTCTCTGCCTTAAACTGCTGCAGGGTTGATATGCAGTGAACCTGCAGCTCTTTACCACAAACCTGCACACTCACTTGGTTCAGGACTTTAAAAAGCTGTAAGGAGGCTTTCTGATGGGGCCCATGTCAACCAAGTGAGACTACAGATCAGTGGCAAGTGTGAGATGATGCAATGGATGGCACTCTATACTAATCTACTGAGCATAAAAATATGGCTGCTACTTCATTTCTGCCTCCCGCATTTATGCAAATGTCTTTGGTAGTCAGTATGAACCCAGAACCTTATAGGAAAGGAAATTTTGGAAAATATTTGCAGCCTAGCTAAGGTGACATAGTAATAAACCACTACAGATATGTTACACTAAAAAATTAAAAAAGAACAACAAAATGAGAAAAAAATTATGTGAAATATCACAGGACAGATTAATATTTACGATTTTTAAATAACTCTCACTAGCCACTTAGAAAACAATATTAACCACCAATGAGTAAAATGAACAATGCTTATTCTCAAAAGATAACAGAAAGTCATAAAGGGTCACAAGAACAGGGCCTCATTTCAAGTAAAAATTGCAAATAAAATATATAGCTAACAACTTTTATCTTTTTGATGGTGAGGTTGCTTGAACCTACTATCATACATTGCTAGGTGGCATAAAAACTGGGGTAAATTAAACAAATAAGGAAAACATACTCATAAAATACATTAAAAATTATGTTAAGTGATAAAAGCTAGATACATTATTAGGTACATAGTTACAGTATAATCCCAATTAAACATTATAATGGCATATTCCTCCACATAAAAAAATTCTTGGAAGAAATATTTTAAAATGTTAACAGATATTGCTAGGTGATTTTTAATTATTTAATTATACTTTCTTTTCTAACATTTTTTAAATTTACATGTGATAGTCACTGAATTCTAAAAACTAATCAACATTATTAAAAAATTTACATTTAATGGCATTTTTTTCTCAAACTGTTTGGTATACACCATATATTGTTATAACCACTTCTGACATGTAATGGACCAATCCTTTAGCTCCATTGTAAACTTTTCATGGAAATCTGATGATTTGTCCATCTCCCGCATTACTTCAATGAGTACTAATTTTTTCCTTATGTGTAAAACTCCTTTTGGAATATATGTAAAATTGCATAGAGATTCCATATTTCACAATATGCGATCAGGAGTATATATCATTTAACTTTTACCTGGAAACTGGGAGGGAAGGAAAGAATTATTTTCACTAAATAAATACATAAATAAGTCTGAAGTCTGTAAGTAAATGTCTTAACTACAACTCAAAAATTAATTGTGTAATTTTAAGCAATACAAAAAGCACACAGAAGTGCAAAGTTATGAGTACAGATAAATATACTAGACTATTTTGACCTCCTACACCAGATTGTTCACACCCTTGCCTCTATAGTTTATTACTCTGCCATGCCTTTCCATCATGGTCCAAATGTGAGGTTTATCTTTTTCACAAGATAATCTTGCTACAGACAATCTAGTTATTGAATATCTTCAGCAAACAACAATCTTGTTAATAGCTTCTTTGTATCCCTTCAAACCATCTTATATCTGGAAAGCAGCTATATATATATATGCACTTACACATAAAGTTTCCTTCTTCAAGCTGATGATTACTATTTTGTCTGAAGTCACAATGTTTCACAAAAACACTTGCTCAGCTGGTATAGCTTTCTGAAGTCTTTGTTGTTATTTTTCCTTGAAAAGGAGATTAACAGAGGATTTATTCCAACAGCCAATGTCTTTCTCACTCAGAAGCACAGAGACCATTTTTATAGCATTTTTTGAACAATGTAATTCTTTATATCAGACTGATATGAAAAAATAAGAATTTTCAAAGCATCTCCTACATGTGTAAACTTAAATGCTACTTACTATCATCACTCTCGTGTGTTTTCTACCTGAAATGAAAAGGTACATTTTAAGGCTTGCTCAAGGAAGGAAAAGACCAATGTTTGGTATCAAAGGAGAAGTTAAAATTTGATCTTTCAGATAATCCAAAAGACAAACTACAGTTCCACAAGGAATACTTCCTGAGATAAGTTTACTTACTGTCAAGATAAATGGTGTATTTGAAGGAGAGGGTAATAGCAGGTGTGAGTGTGGAAACTGTGAGCTTGATTCTGTGTCAGGGGACCAGTGGGAAGGTCTACAGTTAGTACACAGCAGAGGCAATCAGTTCAAGTTCCAGAGAGTGGGAGTGAGAAACACAAAAGAAAACACTCTAATAAGTAGAGAGTTTCAAAAAAGCATGGTTCATGACATGACCAATGCATGCTGCCGAGACTATTCTTTTTGGAGTAAGAGTCCATGTTACTGACATTCACAGGGGCTTCCTACTTTGTGCTCTTGAAGCACTTTGAACACGTGTGTTGCCCCATTGATCTTAGTGCTTTGTTAATGGTCAGTTAAAAAAGTCAGACATGAAAATAATTTCAGTGAAATTATCTTGTCCTTCTCTATATTCTTAACTCCTAATCAGTAGTATATTAAACAGCTTAATCCTTAATATTTCTTTGTTTCAATTTGATTTTCTTTATTTTAAAGAATGTGTGACTTGAAACTCTTGAGATTTTCTCTGTTCTTCTAGATTAGGTTGGAGGGATGGGGTTGGGCATATCTAAGAAGACAGGAAGATTATTTTAATTAAGGCTACCAGACTTTCCATTACCCAAGTAATAGATACTTGGTGAGAATGAGATGTTAATTGTTTAGGCAAGAGAAGGGATTTTGGAGGCTGATTGGGGGAAAATCAGATATTATAACATGGAATTTAATTAAGTTTCTGTTGTGTGGTGTATAATATAAATTCTCTTGTCCATTGCATTAGGGAACATTCAGTAAGATATTATTTTTATTGAGATATTTTGAAACTAGAATTGCTTTAGGAGCTGTATCCAAGTGCAAATCTTGAGTCAAGATAGGTGTTGGGTAAGAACAGAAGCAGTTCACAGGAACATTGGTAAAAACCAGTTTATAGTAAGCAAAATAGTTTCTCAGTAAGACTGACAGTTATATAAATATATAATCATGAATGCCATTACTAATTTTTAAATAGTAGCTAACATTTACTGAGTGCATATTACATACTAGGCATATGCTAAGAACTTTCTGTGCATTGCGATTCTTCAGGGATCTAGAACTAGAAATACCATTTGACCCAGCCATCCCATTACTGGGTATATACCCAAAGGACTATAAATCATGCTGCTATAAAGACACATGCACACGTATGTTTATTGTGGCACTATTCACAAAAGCAAAGACTTGGAACCAACCCAAATGTCCAACAATGATAGACTGGATTAAGAAAATGTGGCACATATACACCATGGAATACTATGCAGCCATAAAAATGATGAGTTCATGTCCTTTGTAGGGACATGGATGAAATTGGAAACCATCATTCTCAGTAAACTATCGCAAGGACAAAAAACCAAACACAGCATGTTCTCACCCATAGATGAGAATTGAACAATGAGAACACGTGGACACAGGAAGGGGAACATCACACTCTGGGGACTGTTGTGGGGTGGGGGGAGGGATCGCATTAGGAGATATACCTAATGCTAAATGAAGAGTTAATGGGTGCAGCACACCAGCATGGCACATGTATACATATATAACTAACCTGCACATTGTGCACATGTACCCTAAAACTTAAAGTATAATAATAAAAAAAATAACTTTCTGTGCGTTGATTTAATCCACACAAAAGGTCATCATAGTATTTTGCTACAGTAATGTCCTCTAGTGAATTATATCACTGTCTTTTCTAGTCCCTTCTAACAGTGACTCTAGCTTTGATAGCGTAACTTATTTGAACAATATGACATCAGCATACAGGATGAAAAGAGAGACTTCATAAGCACTGGGACATTGGACCTTGCCCGCTTGAAATGCCGCTGTTATCACAAGGTGAAGAAGTCTTGCCTATCCTCCCTAAGGGTGAAAGACCCCAGAGAGAGTGAGGCCCAGCCACCCTAGCTGAGTCCTCATCCAATCCATCATTTGAAAGTAGCTACATGAATAAGCCCAGACAAGATTAGCAGAATTTAATCTACAGAACTGTGAGAAATAATAAATTCATGGTGCATTAAGTCATTAAGTTTTGAAGTGATTTGTTACTTGGCAATAAAAAACTGATACAGAAATGTGTACCATAAATGAGTGCCCTCTTAAAAAATCTAAATCATATAGTATCAGCCTTGGAATGAGGTGGGAATAAAGGCTGGAAAGGAAAAAGGAGATTGTTATTGGAGGTGGTAAAATCAGTGGAGTAAACTACTGTTGGAGGGTAGAAAGATGATGGCCCATGTTTTGTAGTAGTGAAACAATTGGCAAAATTATCAGCTCCTATTAAGTGGAAGATAGTGGTCTGACAAAGGAGATTGCCAAGCACTGTGTTGAAAATGCAATTGACTTTCATAGCTGCATAGTTATAAATATTTCATACAATCCTATAGATAAATACCACTATTGTCTCCAATTTACAGTTGAAGAAATTAGGCTTAAAGAGGTAAACTTACTCAAGGGCACTGCAATGTTATCTCTTATATTGCAGATTCAGCTCTTTTTGTTTGTGGATTACTGTTATAGTGTCTATTATAATGAGGATGTATTTATAAAATTATATGAAGTAGTTATATATGGTTAAAATGTTGTGAGTCATAAGCCAAAAGGATGGCATAGTAGCAAAATTTGAATATAAATAAAAAGGTTGAATATTTCTTAGGTAAATTGTGAAATATTTTATGTGTTATATCCAATGGCGTATGTTGCTTTGCCAATTTCTTATAAGAAATATTAAAAAATATATTCCTGGCATGTACAAGTCAATAAGATTTAGTCTTACATTTACTCATACTGTCTTATATTGTCTCTATTCTTTCATTAAATTAATACAGAGTCACTCAGCCACCTATAGTCTTATCTATAGCAATAACTACTTAAGAATCTTCTTTCTGCTCAAGTCTTCCCATACTAGTTCTTGTTGAATGTCTTTAGAAGAACATCTGAAAATACCATATCTTAAAAGTCATATTTATGCTGAAACATTTTCAGCATTGACCAAATTTATTTATTCTAGCATTATGTAGCTCCTTAACCTGTCCTTGTCTCTCACTGTCCTTTTAAGTAAGCTCTGCTTGTTTGCCAAATTGGCCTAATCATAGTTCCTTGGACCCATTTCTCATTTCCATGCACTTGTATATTGTGTTCTCTTATCTAGAATGCCCCTCCACATCCTTTGTTAATCCTTACTAGTCATTATTACCTGCTAGTATTCGTAAGAACATAAGAACTACCAAACTGGTTTTAATTAGAACACTTCCTACGATCAACTGGTGTCTCTTCTTGGACTAATGCTTTGAAATTATTTGCTATTATCATACCCATGGTGAAGACAGATTTGCAAGAGACTCTGAAATTTGCTAAAAGCCCTGGGGAGAATAAAAACTATTGTCTTCATAGTGGTTAGTCTATTGACCAGTTCTGCTACAATATGATTTGTGAAGCAATTCAGAGAAAAGAGAGTAAATTTTTATGAGTAAAAGGCTTGCTTCAAACCTTCTCTGATTATATTACTACAGATATATGGATGCAAATTAAAATTTTTACCTCCTTAGCATTTGGATGTTTAAAGTTACAAAGACCAAACATTCAAGATTTTAAAAAGATTGACATTGATGAGATGCAGTCAGACATTATTTAAAACATTAGTATATATTAAATAATTATTGCTTGTTCAATGGTTAGGTAGAATTAGTTGACAATACTAGAAAGAGCTATAGGGAAATTTAACTTTACATTGTTATAAATATAGCTCAACCAAAAAGGAAGTTTGCTCAAGATAAAATAGAAAAAGTTAATACTATTAAAACATTTCCACATTAAAAAATAGTTACTGAAATATTCAAAACAACAGAGATTTAGAATGGTACCAGTTTGTTTTTATAACAAAATATTAAATTGAAATTAAATCAAATTTTAGACTCTAGAAACTTCACCTTTCAGTTACCCTGACAATTTAAGATAACATAATTCTGAGGAATAAAATCGTTTTTTCACATAAAAGATAATTTTGATAATAGATTTCTATTCTAACTATTCATTTATTTTATATCAAAGCAACGGTAATGATAGTAATGAATTTCCTTGTTTAATTACTGTCACAGGTATAAAATGAATTAAAATTAGCAAATATATTCTTTGATATTTTTTAATGTCATGGTTGAAGAGAAAAAGGCAAGAAAGGGGGAAAGTAATGGGAGAGGAGGGAGCTCAAGAGAGAGGAAGAAAGTCAATTTAAAATATATCATAGCCAAATATTGCCTCCTGAGGGTTATGTTTTAGAAATGGAAATAAACCATTGGCCAACTTTTTGAGTCAGGTGCTGTAAGCAATAGAACCTACTGAGATGACATTTAAAATATTGATCGGTGTTAGGCAGTTCATAGGTCTTTTGGAGAAAACACGGTCATTGTGTTCCACGTAAAGGCAAGGACTCTGCATCTTACTTCCACATCCTTGGCCCAAGCACAATGCTCAACTCAGATGTGTATGTGCTCCACATATTTTGTGAATGAATAAATGATATTTCTGATATTGCATTCACATCCAGTCCAAACAAAAATGAATATTTCTGTTCAAATACTTAGCATAATTCAGGAACTTTTTATGCTACAAAATGATTGACAAATATTTGCCTTCATTACTCACCAATATAGGAAGCCACAATGCTCATTTAAATATATATACACAAGTATATGCGTGTGTCCATGTTAAAAATGCATGGATTAATCTTCAGAGAACTCTTTATTACTCAGATCAATCTGGCATATGTACACCTTTCCCAGATTATCTGTTGCTCTCTTTTTTCTTACTTTCATCTCCCTCTGCAAATAACCAATAAATATCATCTAGAAAGAATTATAATTTAGTGTGTAGTTGCAAGCACTGCCTGAAAACTTGGATGCTTTTCTAATGTTAAAGGTTTTTCTTTTTGAAGTACTAACATAGATGCAGAAAAGTTCACAAATAATAAGTGCACATATTGATTAACCCAGCAAATAAACAAACCCAGCGTGTGACTGGCACCCATATGAAGACATCAAGCAGTGCCAGAATCCCAGGGCTCTCTTCATGCCCAAATCACCCCAAGAATCACCTCTGTTCTGATTAGGTAGATATGGGTCTGAATTTTATGTAAACAGAATCATTCAGTGTATATGTTTGGCTTCTTTGGCTCAACATTATGTTTGTGAGATTCGTCTATGTAACATGTATAGCTGCAATTTCTTCATTTTCATTGCAATATGGTACTCCATTGGATGAATATATAATACAATTTATCCATTCTAGTGTTGATCAATGCTTAGTTGTTTTATTTTATCTATATTAAAAATAGTATGCATACATGCAATTGTTCGTATTTTATGGGCATTTTTCTTGCCTTTTACAATTAGTTGTTTAGGTTCTTTTATGTCTTTTGGAGAATGCATACCTGTGTATCTTTGGGAGAGGAGTTGTTGGTTCATAAAGTGTGTGTATAATCATCTTTAGTAGGTTTAGCCATGGGTTTTCCAAAGTGGTTGTCTCAAATTGTACATCCGCTAGCAGTGTGGGAGGGTTTGGGTTGCTGCAGAACTTGGACATTTTTCATAAACTCTAATCTTGATCCTTAAGTCTGCTGAGCTACAATTGTCTTCTTTCCTTTGGTCATAAATTAGAAAAGTGAAACTGGGCAGATGTGCATAAAGGAGAGATACTTTAAACTTCACTAAATTCCTGAAGTCAATTAATAGAAATGTGCTATTTGCTCTGAAATTTGTTGCCTTTTAATTTTAACTATTTGATTAAAACAGATCAGATCTAATTAATTATTCAAAACAATAACAAAATGATTATATTAATTACTTCTATTTATTTTTTCTCTGTGAAATATCACACACATATCTTTATCTAGATCCTGAGCATTCACCAAGTAAATAAGAGTCATTTTTAGTGTTGTAAAAGCCCCCACAAGATAAATAATACATATTCATAAATAAACAAAATTAGAAGTCAGTGTTCTGAAAAAAGGAGTGCTTGAAAAACACCATGATTTTAAGCTTTACAGAACATATCATTGTACTCAGTGTAGGAGGTGAAGACAAGAGGCAATTTATTCTGCAGCTGGTTTTGAAATAAACACAGCAAAGAAAGATAAGGAGTGAAAGAGGGATAAATCCGCTGGTAGCAAACTTGATGGACAGACAGGCTGCCATTAACAATGCTGTTGCTTTTGTAAGTACAGAGTGATGTGGAGATACCCTGGCATTTATACTGTAGACGTGGTCCTTAAAGATTTTACACCTCCAATTCCTTAGAATTATCAGCTATCTCCAGCCTGTCAGTCATCCGAGCAATCTTAGATTTTTAGCTTGCAGGCCAGGCAGATTATTGACATAGCAATCCTGGGTGATATAACACACCCTGACAAACAACAGTGAGGGGATTGTGTTTACCCCTTTCACTGCACCAATTCAGCTAAATTAATTCTTAACACTGAAAGTAAACTTTCTCTTGATAACCATTCACTCCCTACCAGTGTTGTTTTGCTACACAGTGCTAGCTCAAGTGGAGGCGTAATAGAGACCTGATGCAAGTAATTTAGTCTGGTGGGGACTAATAGAACCAGAAGGTATCTGTCTTGACAGCAAAAGGGTTAATGAGGGCATCTGTAAATATAAAGCTCTGTGTTAGAAGAGAGCTAAGGATTTGACTTAAGTATTAAAAAAATAGGAGATTTCTAAATTAAGTCTGCCACTCTGTCCTTAGTTCACTCCAGGATCTATAGAGATTGAGCACACATAACTCCTAGATTATGTTCCAAGTCTAATAATCAAAGGTAACATAACAAACAGCACAAAACAAACAGATATACAAACAAAAAAGATCAAACAAAATGTATCCTAAGCAACTTTAAAACAACAACAACTATATATATATATACATATATATATATATGTATTTGCCCATAGGCAGTTTTAGCATTTGAGTAATAAACTCTTAAAGTAGGAGCAAGCAGAGGTTGGAGGGGGCAAAAAATAATATTTGAAGGCAAAGCATTGACACACCCTTAATTTTGGTTGTTGTTTGGGGCACTGCTAACATTTGGAGCTAATTTTTTGGACTATGTTAATTTTTAAAAGTATGTTACATGTTAAATCACTTATACAATGTAACTGCCATGTGTAATTGTTATGTTGAAATTACTTCTCTGGTCTCATAGAGTTTTTTAAGTGAATTTTAAGAGCATTAGACTAAAATTCACATGTTTTTAATGGATAATTCTAATGCTGTCATAATTATATGAAAATATGTCTTTCAAATGCTTTTGAAATATCTTGAGATATATATTTATGTACAGATGTTCCTCAGTTTTATAAAGCTAACATGAACATTGGCTTCTTTGAATCTAGAACTTGAACATAACTTTCATAAATGGTGAATTTTTATAGAATACATGAATACATTTGGTTAAAGTTTATATTTTATACACAATCCCAACACAATGCATAATTAAGTTTTAGAGTCAGCTAAAATCAAGGTAATTAAAAATATGAAAATCAGAGAAATCAAATGACTTGCTAAAATTTTATCACTTTAGATCCATCTCATGCTCATTACATTTTTGGTGACATCTAGGATTTTTATTTGTGTATCTATACCTGGTTCCACTTTCCCTTTAAATCTAACCTAGACAAACACCCACATGTTGAGTAACCTTCAATACTATAACCTCACTGCTCTTTCTCATAAGTACTAAGTATATTACCAACTGAAAGCTGTTATGCCTGCCCCCTGCCATTCCCAGATCTTTGCATGGTTAGGTTCTTCACAGAAAGGAGCTGGAATTTTGCCTTGCCTAAGACATCTTTACCAATACACTAATTAAAATGCCATCTTTTATTCATCTTCTATCCCCTTACTCTGCTTTATTTTCTTCATGCATATATCACTACTCAAAAATATACAATTTATTAATCTGTTTACTTGTTGATTACCTATTTCCCCCACTAAAATATAAGCCCCATGATGACTCTGTCTTATTGTCACTGGAGTGTGTCTATGATTGAGTGAATGTCAGCAAAACTCTGTTGAAAGAAAGAGGAACTGATTCTGGTAATGTCAGTGAGAATGCACAAGGGATAAATGGTGAGAAAATTGGGATTGCATATTCAACACAATTTACTAGACTAATTGTAGAAAGCAAGAGCAAGGAAAGTCAAGATTACTATGTGTTTTCCATTATGACTACTTAGGAAAGTAGATAAAACAGTATACAAAACGTATTTATTGAGAATATGATACATTTACCTTTGGCCATATGTTGAAGCATCAAAGAGGCATCCATATAAGAATATCCTTAAAAAAGATTAGAAGGATGGTTCTCAACCAGGGGCGCTTTTGGACCCCAGAGGACATTAGGTGATATTTGGAGACAGTTTTCATTGTTGCAACTGGGGGTTGCTACTGGCATCTGGGGGGTAAAGGCTAGAAATATTGCCAAACATTTCACAATGCACAGGACAGCTCCCCACAACAAAGAATTATCCGGTTCCATTTGTCATCTAGAAACTGAGTTATAAAGCAAGATAATGTGATATCAAGAAACTGGGTTGGAAATACAGGTAGATATAAGATTATATAAAGATAAAATGAGATCAGACAAGCTATCCAAAAGAATGACTGCAGATATGTAATAGTAATAACTGACAATTTATCTAACATTACTGACAGGCACAGGTCTAGACATTTTGCATATATTATCTCATTCAATTCATAAAGCAGAAATGTGACATAATGGTCATTATTATCATTGTTTTTGAGATAAAAATATTAGAGCTCATAAAGTGAAGCAAACTTGCTCAAAATCATAAAGCTAGAAAATAGTAGCACTAAGACTTAAAACCAGAGAGTTAGACCTCTGATTTCAAACACAAGTTTACAAATTTCTTTTACAGTAACTTTTTTTAAAGGTAGCAAGGGAGATACAAATACTTAGTTAGAAGCTCAGAAAACCTATGAGACCAATCTGAAATTGAAGAAGCTCCCAAATACTTCTAAAAGCAGCTATCTTACTGTGTCAGATGCTTAAGAAAGCAGAGAAAATGCCATTAGAATTGGAAATTGATCATTGGTCACCTTCTGGAGAACAGTATTAGTCAAGGGCCCGTAGTAATAACCACCCAGCATTTAGTGAGTGTGTGCATAGTTCTGAAGGAAATGTGATGTGCAGTAGTTTGAGGCAATATCAGGATGGGGGAAAGATATTTTGAGTTCAAGAATCTCAGTCTTGAGAAGGAGAAAATAAGATCAAGTGCTAAATGTTTTGGAATAAAATATGACCTCTGAGAGAGCAGAAAGCTTGGAACAATCCTGTGGAAAATGTATTAAGGGTCAATATGAAGTACATTTTTAAAATGTGAGTAGGCAGGTAAGAGCCCAGATGAAATACAAAAGCATAGGTTTTTACAAAACCAAAACATCAATTTTCTTCCCTTTTCCTGGAAAGATGTAATTGATAGTGCATACTACCTGATGCTCGGCTTGACTTGGAGTATGATAAAGTATAATTGGTAGAAGAACATCTCAGTTGGGTCCAAATTCATTGATGAAATGGCTGGTTATAGAATGGCGTGATGAGAGGATAGTCTAGATAGAGGACGTGGCTGAGTAAGGTCTGGTTCTGGAGGTTGTTATAATAAATACGAGTTAGATGAAGGGGACTGAAGGATGAGGTATGGATGGAAGTGTAGTTTAAAAAACTCAGTTTTCATAATTTTTTCCAACTCACTAACTGAGAAGGATTTTGATGTGTTGCTACTGAAGTCATAAAACCCATTAAACATAACAGCAAATTTTCCTCTATGAAATGTACTGACATGAGAAGAGTTTAACATTTGAGCTAGATCCTTCCTACTTACAGTGTTTTTCTCTGACAAGCAACATCTTCATCTCCTAGGGTAGGCATTACTCATCATAAATGCAGAATTTCAGGCTCCACTCCAGAACTACTGAATCAATATTGGCCTTTAAAGATCTTCTGTGATGTGTATACCCGTTGACGTTTAATAAGCACCTCTCTAGGTTACTGATTTTTTCATACTGATTTTCTTGTATTTTTTCTAAGCCATGGATTCTTCTTGTGAAATAAAATATTATGTTAAACTGGGGATAGGTGCATGGCTAATGTCATGTCTTCTCACTCATCCATACTGCTCTCTGAGAAGCTCCTAAGTGCTCTGCGAAAAAGAGTTTGCAAACCACTGGCCAAAGATGTTTCAAGATCCTTAATTGTAGGTTCACATGTTGTGATCTGTGACACAATACTTGTGTGACATTAGCCTGGCTATTGGAGTACTAAATTTCCTTCATTCTTGACAACTGGATAGTTTTTAGTTGATCTGCTGTTGATAAAACTACAGTTTATCTTTTCTAATGTAACAGACCTAATTGTTAGACTTTAAAGTTATATATAAATTGTTTTATTTTTCAACTGAACTCCAGACTTTGTTTGCATTTCACCAGTTAGTCCTTAATGTTCTCTTTATGTTCCAGGTCTAATTTGGGGTACTACCTTGCACTGGGTTATCTTGGCTTCCCAAGCTCCAATGGCCTGTGAAAGATTCTTAGGCTTTCTTTGTTTTTTATAACCTTGACAGTCTTGAGGATTACTGGCTAGGTATCCTGTAGAATCGTCACCCAATCTGGGTTGGTCTAATTTTTTTTTTCTCAGATTAGTCAGGATATAAATTTTTTGGAAAGAATACCAGAGAGGTGAAAATTTCTTCTCATCACATTATAGTGGCAGAACATGATATTTACATTAACATGACTGATAAGATTAAACTTCATCACTTGGTAAATGTAGGTTTATCAGGTTTCCCTACTAATAAAAAACTCCTTTCCCTACCCTATTATTTGGGAATTACTCATACTTCAAAGGAGGTAACATTAAGCTCCACTTCTTAGAAGGTGAACTATCATGTATGTACGTTTTTAATTTGGTTGCTCACAACAGTTTAATACTAGGAAGTGAGCTCTGTAGTTGATAGGTGGCCTCTTGAATGTAGGGACCTCCCCGTAATCTCTGCATCCCTAGCTTTAGGCAAAATGCTAAGAATGCAGTACATATTTCATAATTCTTTGCTGTTTGAATAAAAAAGTTATTTTTTATAAAGTAAAAGTGTCACAGATTACACAGCATTTCAATTTCCAAAAGAATAGTTCTCCTCAGGTGGCAAATTTAAAAGGTTCATTGTGTGCCAGAAATGTTTAGAGTCCATCCTGAACATATCAACCAAAGGATTGTGTTGAAACCTGAAAACTTGTCTAAGTTAGCTTATTTATCACATCTATAGTTTCGTACTTACTGTTTTATAAAATATACAACATTGGAAAAATGGTCTAATGGTGTGTTACTATAGCAACTAAAAATCTAAAATGTTTTTCAAATTATTTAGTATAAATAAACACAGAAGAGTGACACTAATTTCAACAAAATAATGCATCTCACTATATCTACATTATATATAAATTTACATGTATATATACAGAGATCTATGCAATTAACTTTTTGAATAGTATATTGCCATTGATTTATTCTTAGGTATAATGGTAATTTAGTTTACAGAATAGCTCAAAGGTTATTAAAACATATTTTAGTGGTGGTAGGTGTTGGAGTTCTAACTAATATTTTCCTTACCTTCACTATATTTTGAAAAATAGAATCATAGTGTGTGTATGTACATATATAAAAACATTTATACACATATAATAATGCAGACAATGACATATTTCTTTATCAATTAGTATGATAGATGCAAATATATATGCTCATAAAGACATATAAGCCACTGTACAAATAAAACTGAAAGACATTATTCCTTTCCTTATGATACATTAGAATAAAGAAAATCTGTCTGTGTGGCACAAGGTTAATCTAGGGGAAAGTTTTCTATTATTTCTGACCTGTGAAAAATTTTCTAGTATTACTAGGAGCAATGAAAAATGCTATAAATTTCCTTAAATCAATATATTTTTGAATCGATCACCAGTGCTCACAGAAAAGGAAACTGGCTGTATTGTAACAATGATAACTTGTACGTTTAATTATTTATAAGAATACAACAGTCAAGTTTCTAAAAATCTTTCCATAAATATTTCTCAATATGAATCTCTGTTATACACAGTAATGCTACTTCATCCTTGTTTCCAGCCGTGTAGCATAAACCTTTTCATTAGTACATGCCTTCACTTAAGGGGATTGCTTTAACAAAGGGAACTAGCACATCATAATGACTTTTAGAGTTAAGAGAGGACTGTGGCAAAACAATAAATACCCCATCTTATTAAGACACGTCAGTTATGGCAGTACTGAGATGTTTTATATTTGGTTTCCCCACAACACATTTCAGTTCAGGCAGAAACCCAGGGATGCACTCCAGAGAAACACATAATGAGGTCAGATGGAAAATCTTGTCTTGTTTCAGATATGAATTCAATCCATCCTTCCTTTCATGTGAGACAATATTCACAGAAGCAACTGCTGCTGACATGTTTTAACTTCACTGACACTGAAAATCTTTTCTCCTCAGTTGGTGCTTTAGTCTTCACCTGAAAAAAAAAAAAGCTACGCAGAATATTATTAGAAATAGCCACAGATTTTAAAAAATCAGGTTGTGCCAGTTTATTCTTTTTTTATATTCATACACAATAACCTTGACTACCATACCAGTTAATTTTTGCCTTATAAAATATAAATAATGTAAATGGATGCTAGTTAAGGCCATTGTTGTTGTTGTACTGTGTCTTTCGAAGTCGAGATTCTTGTAAATTGGGCAGGAGAAGCAGAAGATATAATGGTGTGGAAGGGGATAAAGAATAAAATAATAATGGCTTTATGTTTTCAAAACCACAACCTTGGCATTTAGCTGTCACAAGGAGGCTCTTCATTTTAAAACCAGCGCCCAGATGCATGCCGTGTGGTTGTATGAAGTCAGCGCAATGTGTCAAGACCTACTTCTCTGGTCTTTTCTGTAACTATTTGAAAAAGAGCTAAAGAAATAACTTAGCATTGTTTGAATTGAAATTATTTATATTAACATTCTAATAAGTGTTCTCTTGCTCACTAAATGTAATTTTGTCCTTACTAGTAAGGAAAACTAGAGCAACCTGAATCCAGTAATCAAGTTGCCCATAAGAAAACAGAGGAGATACTTGATGCAAACATGGCCTTCCTTAGAAATTACATAGCATGGTATGGAAAGATGGTCTAAAAGGTAAAAAATGTTAATGTTCCTTTGAATGCACATTCCATGGTTCAGAAGAGATCTGTGTATGAAGATTTTGCCCTGTAAAAAAAAAATACCAAATTGTAGATTTCTTTTGTGATATTCCTGCCTCAGATTTACTGTGTGTTTCCTACTTTGTGGGCAACATGTTCACAGGGATGGAATAAAAATAAGAAAAGGCTGGAATATTAGCATGGTTCCTACATTCCTACATTGAGCCTTAGAGTCCTAATTTAGCCTTCAGGAGGCAGCTGTTCAAGTCCCACCACAGGGAGCTAGTCCTTGCCCTCTTGAAGTTTTCACTTCTTCATTTGAAAAAACATTCTTTGTAGTGTTCTTTCTAGAATTAATACTCCTTTTTTTTTATTTTAAAAGCATCCTAACTCTAGTGATAGAGTTTATTCTGTGAATGGAAAACTAAAGTAGAAATCATTTTTCCCCAAACTCTATTCTGTATGTATTGATGGTGACTTACTCTCTGTGTTAAAAACCAGTACAAGACCTATTTTAAAGGGCAGTGCTATAGTTTTAATATTCCCACCAAAACTTACATTGAGATTGAATTGCCATTTTACCAGTATTGGGAGTGGGGTCTTAAGAGGTGATTAGTTCATGAGAGCTCAGCCTTCATGAATGGATGAATGCTATTATCACCAGGGTGGGCTCTTGATAAAAGGATATATTTGACCCCATTTCTCTCTCTGTCTCATGCCCTGGCTTGCCCTTCCATCATGGGGTGAGGCCCTTGACAGATGCTGGATTCATTCTCTTGAACTTCCCAGCCTCCAGATGTGTAAGCCAAATAAATCTCTTTTCTTTATAAATTATCACTGCTGTGGTATTTGTTATAGCAGCAGAAAACGGACTAAGACAGAGAGATTTACTATCTCCTGAACAGTATGCCTTGAGTTTCATAGAGAATGTTGCAAATCATTTCAAGTTAATATCAAGTTATCTTGTCATTCCGAATATGATTTTGAAGATGTAATTTTATCTAACATTCATAGTGAATGTTTCTGACCAAATGGTTCAATTATAATACTTCAGTAAAATTAGTAGCATTTGAATCTGTCTACCTTAGTAGAGACTGAGACAAAATAAACATATAGCCAATAAATGGCAAAGGAATGGAAGAGTCTACTGATGTTGGGTAAAAAATCTAGCTTTAAGTATATATCCAACTCTTTCTATTTAATGAGTGACCAGATGAGAAAGTTGCCAGTACAAAGGTTGGCTTTAAGTTAGTACTCAGTCAGCATGAGATGAATGAATACATGCTGAATACAATAAAGAACATGTATTAATAAATAGAAAAGTACAATAAAACTAGGAGATATACTTTTGTAGAAAATAGAGGACACCCATTATCTATGATGTCATCACAAAAATGTCAAGTTAAGCTGCAATCAATCTTTACAAATTTTATTTATACTTTTAACTCCATATTTTTATCATTAAATTTATGGTATGAGACCATTAAATAATCCATGTCATGATTCACAAAATTATGAAATAGTCTAGTTTGTTCTTAAATTTAAAAAAGTAGCATTTTCTTTATAAAAATTCAAATAGTTAAAAAATCATAAAGCAAAAATGTACATCCACTTGACACCCTAATTACTTCTGGCTCACTTCCTAGAAGTTTCTTCTTTAGTCATTAAGATTTGTTTTATAGGTATATAAGCATATTTTAAATGATATTACCTTACATATTTTATTGTGGTAAAATATATACAACAAAAATTTGTATTTTAATTATATTAAGTATGCAATTCAGTAACACTAAATTGATTCAATTTGTGCAACTATTGCCACTGTCTGTCTCCAAATCTTTCATCACCCCAAACAGAAACTCCGTACCCATTACTCAACACCTTCTCTTTCTTCTTTACTCCCAACCCATGCTAACTTCTCATCTACTTTCTGTGTGTCTATGAATTTGCCTATTTTATATAATTTATGTAAGAAGAATCATATTATAATTATCCTTTTGTTTCTGGCCTATTTCATTTAGCATAATGTTTTCAATGTTCATCTATATTGCAGCATGCATTATGAACTTCATTTTTTATGGCTAAATAATATTCCACTGTGTGTATACATCACATTTCTTTGTTGCTCATGCTTTTGCTCATGCATCTTTGTTGCTCATCCTTTTGGTGTCATACCTAAGAATTTGTTGCCAAATCCAGGATCATGAACATTTGCCTATGTGATTTTCTCTGACAGCTTTATGTTTTTCAGCTCTTATGTTTAGGTAACTGATCCATATTGAGTTAATTTTGTATATACTATGAGGTAGGAGTCCAACTTTTTTCTTTTGCATGTGGAAATCCAGTTGTGCTTGCACCAACTGTCAGAGACTATTCTTTACTTATCGAATAGGCTTAGTGCCTTTGTCAAAAATAAATTGGCTGCAGATTAATGGTTTATTTATGAACTCTCAATTCTAGTCTCTTGGTTTGCATGTTTTGCCTTATGCCAGTACCTCGATGTTTTGATTTCTGTAGTTTTATAGTAAATTTTGAAACTGGGAAGTACAAGTCCCTCAACTTTGTTCTTTCGTAAAACTCTTTTGTCTATTTGGTGTACCTTGATACTTTATATAAATTTGAGGATAGGATTTTCTATTTCTGCAAAGAAGGCTGTTATCATTTTTTCAGCTTTATGAAAGTATAATTGACAAAAATCATACATATTCGAGGAATACAATGTGATATTTTGATACATGTATACATTGTGAAATGATAAATACAACCAAGCTAATTAACACATTTATCACCTCACATAGTTACATTTTTGGTAAGATGTAAATACTTAAGAAGTACTTAGATGTATTTCTTAACAAATTTCAAGTATACTGTACATTATTATTAAGTGTAGTTACCATGCTGTATGTTAGATCTCTGGAACTTATTGATTTAATAACTAAAAGCTGGTACCCTTTGACTAACATCTCTTCATTCCCCCAACCCCTTTATCCCTGGTAACCAACCTTCTACTCTGTTTCTATGAGTTTTACTATTTAAGATTTACTATTTAAGATCTGATATTTAGATCAGGCAGTATTTGTCTTTCTGCACCTAACTTATTTCACTTAGCATAATGTCTTCCGGGTTCAGCCATATTGTTACAAGTGACAGAATTTCTTTTTTTAAAGGCTAAACAATGTTCCTGTGTGTGTGTGTGTGTGTGCGTGCGCATGTGTATACACACACAATGGAACAATAGTGTAATTTATATAATTACACACACACACACACAGAAACACACCACATTATCTTTTCTCATTCATCTGTCAACAAACAGATTGTTTCTATATTTTGGTTATTGTGAATAACGCTGCAATGAACATGAGTGTGCAGATATCTCTTCAAGAAACTGGTTTCATTTTCTCTGAATACATACTGAGATGTACAATTACTGGATTGTAAGATAGTTCTATTTTTAATATTTTGAGAAACCGCCATACTGTTTTCTATAACGGCTTTACTAAATTATAATCCCATCAATAGTGTACAGAGTTCTCTTTTCTCTAGCTCCTTGCCAACAATTGTTTTTTGACTTTTGAAAATAGCCATTATAACAGGAATGAGGTGATATCTCATTATGGTTTCAATTTGCATTTCTCTGATGATTAGTGATTTTGAGCACCTTTCCATATACCTGTTGGCCATTTGTATGTTTTCACTGGAAAAAAATGTCTATTTAGGGTTTTGCTCAGTTTTTAATAAGGTTGTTTTTTGCTATTGTTATTTTTAATGTATTTTATATATTAATCCCTTTTTATAGATGTGGTTTGCAAATATTTTCTCTCATTCTGTGGGTTGCCTTTTCAAATTGTTTATTGTTTCTCTTGCTGTGCCAAAACTTCAGTTTGATGTAATTCTGTTTATTTCTGCTTTTATTGTCTGTGCTTTTGGTGTTATACTAAAAAAATTATTGCCAAGAGCAGTGTCAAGGACCTTTCCCCTGTATTTTCTTCCAGAAGTTTTACAGTATCAGAATTTATGTTTAAAACTTCAGTCCATTTTGAGTTGATTTTTGTGTGTAGGATAAGGAATACAATAAGAGTCCAATCTTAGTGTTTTTCATGTGAATAGCCAGCTTTCCCAAGGTCATTTATTAAAGACAATGTCCTTCCCTCATTGTGCATTCCTGGCACCTTTAACAAAGATTAGTTGACTTTATATGTGTGGGTATATTTCTGGGCTTTATATCTTGTTCCATTTGTTTATGTGTTTTTATGCCATTTTCAACACTGTTTCAATAACTATAGTTTTATACCAATAATATAATTTTGTAATCAGGAAGTATGATGTTTCCAGCTTTGTACTTTATGCCCAAGGTTGCTTTAGCTATATGATGTCTTTCGTGGATCCATACAAATGATAGAATTGTGTGTTAGTCCATTCTCATGCTGCTGTAAAGAACTGCTTGAGACTGTGTAATTTATAAAGAAAAGAGATGTAATTTACTCACAGTTCCGCAGAGTTGGAGAGGCCTCAGGAAACTTAGAATCATGGCAGAAGGCACCTCTTCACAGGGCAGCAAGAGAGATAATGAGTGCTAAGCAAAGGGGGAACCCCCTTATAAAACTATCAGATCTGGTGAGAACTCACCCGCTATTCATTCTATTAATGTGACTAGAATTTTAATAGAATTTACATTAAAGTCAGGAGACTTTTTGGGTTGTATCAATATCCTAATAACATCCAATCATAGAACATATTTTCCAATCATAGAACATGGATGTCTTCCCTTTTGTTATGTCTTCTTTAATTTTTTTTACTAATGTTTGTGAAGTTTTCTGTGTACATGTCTTTCATCTCTTTGGATAAATTTATTTCTGTGTATTTTAATCTTTTAGATATTATTCTAAATGAGATTTCTTTCTTAATTTTCCTTTTGGACTGCTTTTTGATAACATATAGACACACAGCTGATTTTTGTGTCTTGGTCTTGAAACCTGTAACTTTGCTAAATTTATTTATTAGTTTTAGGATATTTCTTGATTTTTTTTCATTCCTCCTATCTATAGGATAATATCATATGTGAACAGAAATAGCTTAACTTCTTCCTTTTCAGTGTGTGACTTTTATGTATTCTTCTTGACTAAATCATTCTGACTAGAATCTCTAGAGCAATACTGAATAGCAGTGGAGAAAATAGGCATCCTTGTCTTGTTCTTGACCTAAAAGGGAAAGCCCTTATTCTTTCAGCATTAAGTGTCATGTTATCTGTGGATTTTTCATAAATGCCCTGTATAATGTTGAGATGATGTCTTCTATTCCTAGTTTCTGGAGTGTTTTTTGTTTATCACAACATGGTGTTGAATTTCTTACATGACTTTTTTGCATCAATTAAAATGATCATACGTTTTCTTGTCCTATTAATGTGCTGTATTAAATTAATTGATTGTCGTATGTTGATCTAGTCTTCCATTCTTGAATAAATCTCACTTAGTCCTGGTTTATAGTTCTTTTAGCATGCTTTTGAAATTGAATTGCTAGTATTTTATTGAGAATTTTTGTGTCTATATTAATAAGGATTTTTTTTTTGGTAAATTTTTTCTTCTGTTGTCTTTATGTGGCTTTAGTATCAGGGTAATGCTGGCTTCACAGAATGAGTTAGGAAGTGTTTTCTCCTCTTCCATTTACTGGAAGAGTTTGAGAAGAATTGCTATTAATTTTTCTTTAAATGCTAGATATAACGTACCAGAGAAGTTACCTGGTCCTGGGCTTTTCTTTGTTGAGAGTTTTTTGATTACTGATTCAATCACTTTGCTTGTTCTAGATCTGTTAAGATTTCTTGCTTTTTCTTGAGTTAGTTTAGGTAATTTGTGTATTCCTAGGAATCTGTGTATTTTATCTTGGTTATCTAACTTTTTGGCATATAGTTGTTCATAGTATTCTATTATAACTCCTTTTGTTTCTCTAAGATCAGTAGTAATGTCACCACTTTCATTTCTGATTTTAGTTATTACCATCTTCTCTCTGGTTTTGTTGGTCTAGTTAGATGTTTGTCAGTATTTTGTACCTTTTCAAAAAAATATCTTTTGATTTCGCTGCTATTTTGTGATCAAAGAAAATACTTTCCATGAGTTTAGTGTTTTTAAATTTATTAAGATTCATTTTGTGGTCTAATGTATTGTCATTTCTGGAGAGTGTTACATGTACACTTGAGGAAAAATCGTGCCCTACTATTGCTAGTTGGAGTACTGTATATGTGTCTGCTATGTCTTGTTGGTTTATCATGTTGTTCAAGTACTCTATTTTCTTATTGATTTCCTGTCTACATTTTTCCATTATTAAGAGTGACGTATTCAAGTCTCCAAATATTAGTGTAGACTGTCTGTTTCAGTCTTCGATTCTATTAATTTTTGTTTCATTTATTTTGAGGTCTTGTTTGGTACATATGTTTGCAGCTTTTGTATCTTTTTGATGAATTGACCTTTTTATCAGTATATGTATTTTACCCTTACGCAACAGAGGTTTGAACTGCACAGATACACTTACACATTTTTTTTTTGCCTCTGTCACAACTGAGACAGCAAGATCAACCCCTCCTCTTTCTTCTCTTCAGCCTACCCAATGTGAAGACAGTGAGGATGAAGACATTTATGATGATCCACTTCAACTTAATGAAGAGCAAATATATTTTCTCCTTCTTATGAGTTTCTTATAACATTCTCTTCTCTAGCATACTGTATTGTAAGAAAGCAACATAGAATAAATTAACATATAAAGTAAGTGTTACCAAGAGTAGGCTGTCGTAGTTTAATTACTGGGGAGTCAAAAGTTATATTTAAATTTACAACTCTATAAGGATTGGTTCCTCCATCTCCAGTGTTGTTTGAGGGTCAATTATAATGTCCTTCTTTGTTTCCTGTAACAGGTTTTACATTAAAATATATCTTGTCTGATTTTAATATAGTCACTCAAACTCTCTTATGGCTACCATTTGCATCCAATATTTTTTTCCATCCTTTTGGTTTCAAACTGTTTGTGTCTTGGATTGAAAGTGAGTTGCTTGTGGACATCATATAGTTCAATCATATTTAAAAACTTCATGCTGTCAATCTCTGCTTTTTGACTGGACAGTTTAATCCATGTACATTTAATTTAATTTAATTACTAATAAAGAAAGACTTACTTAGCTGAAGTCAGGGAAAGAAAACAAAATTACAAAAACAAGCAAATAATTTAACTGGTAGATGAAGATCAGAATCTATTTTCTAAAAATAAATTTGAGCAAATAAGTTTCTACAGTATGTGTGAATACATTTAATATTCCAATTTTTAAAAATTGAACTTCTCAGATGAGATATAAAATACACAATAAACAGCAATCATGTTGGTTTTCCATTACTGCTATAATGAATTACCACAAACATAGTGTCTTAAGACAATACAAATTTATTAGCTTATAATCCTACAGGTCATAAGGCTAACACGAGTCGCATGGCTCATCATACAGCCTTGTTTCTTTTGGAGGCTCCAGAGGTGAAGTTATTTTCTTGCCTTTTCTGACTTATAGAGGCTTTCAATATTCCTTGGCTTATGGCCCATTCATTCATCTCAAAAGTCAAAAATGGTGAGTTAATTCCTTCTCATGTTGCATCTCTCTGATCCTTCTTCTACCACTCTACCACTCTCTGGCCACAGCCAGGAAAGTTTCTCTGCTTTTAAGAAATTGTGTGTTTAAATTGGACCTAACCTGATAATACATATTAATCATCCTATCTCAAGATCCATAATCTCAACCATATATTGTTTTGCCAGTTATGGTAGTACATTCATAGGTTTTGGAGATTAGAATATAGAAATATTTGGGACCATTATTCTGCCTACAACAGTCATATGCTGTATATGAGAGGGTAACTAAAATATATTGACATAAAATTTGAAGGTAAAGGAATAAAAAAACTCATAGTGTCCCAATACTGGCCAAAATAATATTGGTGTCCATATGACATTATTAGATAAAATATTCTTTCATCTTAAAGCATTATTAAGGAAAAACATATATTTTCTTCATTTGATTGAGGGTACAGTTTAAATAGAAGTCAGTTTCCTCTGCTCACCTGCCTGAGAATGTCCAAGGCCTTACTTCCCATTTTTATATAAATATAAAAGCTCAAATACAAGTCATTGGTGCCCATTTTAAGGACCTTATGCTTTTCTGATCAAATTAAAGCTTTACTACACTAGTTTCACTGCTTGGCCTACACATTTGGCCTAAGGAATGCCTAGTTATTGAGATTGTTTTGTTTCTAAAGTAATTTAGGTGTCATTTGCACTGTAATATCAAAATCCTTCAGCATAGGGCCTAGAGAATGCCAATTGCAAATGCGATCAGTGCTACCTCAGAAGGTCATACAGCGCAAGGTGAAAAATCTGGGATTTGTTTCAAAATACTAGTTTCATTCAGTAAAGTAATCTTGTGAAAGTTAGTTAATTTCTTTGGAAACTCACCTTATTTTTCAGTATGGTTAAAATTTGTCATGCAAATCAAGTAACCATCATCAATATTAAAGATGTTAAAGGAAGAGACTATAATGTTAATAGTACATGAGATATATCACCTAGTATGGGAATATATGTGGCGCATATTTTAATGGTTAAGAGCATGGCGTCTGGAGCTAGACAGCCTGACTTTTAATCCTTATTCTTCTCATTAAGCAGTGTGACCTTGGGTAAGTTACTTAACTCCTCTAAACCTCAGTTCCAAACCTATAAAGTGGAGTTAATAGAACATAACTCATAGGATTCTTATAACAATAAGGTATGTTACTATTTGCACAGCACTACTTGCAAAATAAGTACAATATAAATCAATACACTTTCGTACTTTGATCAAAATGCCAGGCAAACAATAAGTCTTTTTTGAGTCCAGTACCTATTACTGCTAAGAACTGTGCTGGCTAAAGTGAATTTTATATATATATATATGATATTTCATATAAAACATGTCCTGAAAATGACATATATACTTTAAGTAGATTAGAAATATTCAGTTTATGCACTGTATAGCCCTAAATAAAATAGAATTCATAAATTTAGAGATTAGCTTAAATTTTATTATTTTATAAGGAGAGAACAATTTAACAGTATGTGGGGTCAGGGGGGTGCCAAAGGAAGGATAGATCACTGTAATAAATCTATGGTACATTCCTTTGCCCTTTTAAATGTTTCTCAGGTGCTGTAACTGCACGGGTAAAAGGCAAAAAAAAAAAAAAAAAAAAGGGGGTGCTGTCAGACCCACAATGTATTAATAAGCCACATGTACTTAAAGTAATAGCTGAGGACTTTTTGGTGTAGGCAGCAATGTATCCTCCAGACTACAAGCAGAAAGTTGAACCTCTTACATTTAGCATACACTTGTAGGCCCAGTACTCTGTACTCAAGAATTTGAGGGATTATATAATAATGAAGGAAAACACACGGTTATTAAAGCTGAGAAAGGATAACAAAATGGCTAGAAGGAATTTTTAGGGATATACCAACGATGTGTTTGAAACAATACAATGGCAATATTAAGTGCTTAGAAATTATGGTCCAGATAGGCATCAGTGATACCTGACGATTTCATCAAAGCAACATGAACACCCAAAGCATCCAACAAGTACAATGTCAGCAACATTCAGCAGCTGAAGTGTCCTAGTGTTAGTCCCTGTAGATGATCATTCTTATGTAATCCAATTTAATTATTAAAGTTCTATATATTCACAGATAAAACAATACAAGTTTTCTTGAATTTCTCATTGATATCACTATTATCTATGCATGTAATTAGCATATCAACATATTTACCCCAAGATCCTCGGGGATATGCATTCTTTCATTAGGTTTCCTAATTGGAAAACCTCCCTAAGCTTAAGATTTGGTCACTTGCAAAATAATGAGGGAAAGGGAAACTATTTGGTGAAAGCTTAACAAAGTTCTCCTTTACCATTTTAGATTTTTTTTTTTTTTTGCATCACGGAAATGCAATTTTAAAATAAAATCAAACTCCTCAATAGCAACACACAATTACAAAGCCTGTGTGAAATGGAAGATCAAGATGGCTACCCTGTGCTTCCCTTGTGGAAGTAAATCCTATTATCTATTGTTTTCTATCAGAAACCCACAGAGGGATTTCCTCAAGGCCCAAATACTGCTAGTATTAAAAGCTCTTCTAATTCACTGAAAATATAAGCATCTTTATAGTATTGTCAGTCCATCTTTTTTTCCCCTTTCTGTCTACTCATTGCAGAAAGCTTTTCCTCTCCTCTCTTCTCCTCTCCTTTTCTCCTCTTCTCGTTTCTCTGTATGTATGCATGTATGTATGTATATATATTTACATACATTTACATACTTTCTGTACATATAGATACTATATATACACATTTGAAAATATCTCTGCTAAATTTATGTAATGAAAAAAATCTAAGGTTTAAAGACCAATTTTTTAGATCTTTTATAAAGTCAAGGATGATATCAGAATATTGAAGTCAACTTGATGCTTTAAAATTTTAAAAATGGAATACTTAAATTTCTTTCACCTTACCCCTCTTTTAACTTTAAAAAGATATTTTACTATATTTTTGGAAACTATTTGAGCATGAACAACATTTACAATATAATTAAATTCTAAACTATCTTAGTCCATTTAATGCTGCCATAACATAATACTTGAGACTTGGCAATTTATAAAGAAAAGAGGTTAATTAACTCACAGTTCCAGAGGCTGGAAAGTTCAAGGCCATGCTGCTTCAACTCATGGCAGAAAGCAGAAGATGAAGATGGGTACAAGATGGATACATGCAAAGAGATCATGTGGCAAGAAAGGAAGCAAGAGAGACAAACCAAAGAAGCCAGAGTTTTCAGACTTTTTTTTTTAAACAACCCACTCTTTCAAGAACTAATCCATTCCTGTGAGATCACTAATTTGCATACCTCCAAGAGAAGACATTAATCTATTTGTGAGGAATCCACCCCGAAGATCAATCATCTTTCATTAGGCCCCACTTCCCAATACTGCCACATTGTGGATCAAATTTCAACATGAGTTTTGGTGAGACAAACCACATGCAAACCATAGCATTCTGTCTCTGGCCCCCGCAAAACTCATGTCCTTTCACATACAAAATACTATCATTTCAATCCCAATAGTTCCAAAAGTCTTAACTTGTTTCAATATCAAGTTAAATGTCTAAAGTCCAGCTATGAGCCTATATATATAAAAAAAAAACAGTTTATTTACTTCCATGTTACAATATGGAACATACATAGGATAGGCATTTCTATTCCAAAAGGAAGGAATAGGCCAAAAAAAGAAAGAGGTTATAGGCTTCAAGCAAGTCCTTTACCAAGCAGAGCAGATGTTAAATCTTAAAGTTACAGAATAATCTCTTTTGATTTCATGTTCCACACGCTATGTACACTGACGCCAAGGATGGGCTCCCAAGGCCACAGGCAGCCCTGCCCCCATAGCTTTGCTGGGCATAGTCCTCATGGCTGCTGTCATGGGTTGAAGTTCAATGCCAGCTGCCTTTACATGCTGAGTTTGCATGCTGCAGTGGCTCTACAATTCTAGGGTCCCAGTAATGGTTTTGCCTCTGTGTTCATTGGCCATTGTCCCGGTGGAGGCTCTCTGGCAGCTCTGACCCACATTTCCACTTGGCATTGCTCATTAAGGGCTTTCTGAAATGGTTCCACCCCTGCAACAAGTCTCTGCCTGGGCCTACAGGCTTTTCCATACATTTTTTTGAAATCTGGATGGAGGAATTCACACCTCCAGAGCTTTTGCATTCTATGGGCTTGTAAAGTTAATACCGCACGTGGAAGCCATCAAGGCTTACTTCCTGTGTTCTCTGTAGCAGCAGCATGAGCCACACCTGGGGCTGCTTGAGCTATGGCTGCTGCAGATACAGTGATCAGGATAGGGTGAGTAGCAGCACTCTGGGCCTGTCCCTGCAAACTATGCTGCCTTCCTAGGCTACTAGGCCTGCAAAAGGAGAGAAAATCTCAAAGATTTCTGAAATGCCTGGCTTTTCCCCATTATTTTAACTATAAGAACTTGGCTTCCTTTTTGCCATGCTAATCTTTTTAGCAAGTGGTCTCTCAGCCAAGCCCTTGGATTCCTTTCTTGAAAATGCCCTTTTATTTTCTACCACATGGCCAGGTTATGAATTTTCCAATTCCTTATGCTCTGCTTCCCCTTTAGTTATAAATTATGCTTTTAGGTCATCCTTTTGTTGCCATAACTTAGCATAAGATATTAAAGGTGACCATGTAGCTTCTTGAGCACTTTGCTGCTTAGAAATTTCTCCTGTCAGATATACTAGACAATCACTCTTAAGTTTTACATTCCATGAAGCCCTAAGGCATAGACACATGCAGGCAAATTCTTTGCTATAGTGTAACAAGAATGGCCTTTTCTCTAGTTCGCAACATCCTCTTCCTCATTTCCATCAAATACCTCATTAGAATGGCCTTACTACATGTATTTCTATAAAAATTTTGGTTATGACAATTCAGTCAATCTGTAAGAAGTTCTGAACTTTTCCTTGTCTTTTTGTCTTCTTCTGAGCCCTCAGTAGAACACCCTTAATGTTCCATTTATGGCAATGCAGACTTTTTCTAGTTTGCTCCTCTAAATTCTTTCAACCACTGCTTATTGCCCACTTCCAAAGCTGCTCCTACTTTTCAGGTATCTGTATAGCAACACCCCACTTCTGGTACTAATTTTCTGTCTTATTCCATTTAGTGTTGCTATAACAGGACATCTGAGACTGGGTAATTTACAAATAAAAGAGGTTTGTTTAGCTTACAATTTTGCAGACTGAGAAGTTTATGGTGAAAGTGAAAGGAGAATACAGGTGCATGCAAAGAGATCACATAATAAGAGAGGAAGCAAGAGAGAGAAACCAAGGAAACCAACTCTTCTAACAACCTACCCTTATGGGAACTAATCTATTCCCATGAGAAGAAGAATTTACTCACAGCCATGGGTCATTAATCTATTCATACTGGGTTCACCCATATGATCAAAATGCCTCTCACTTGGCTCCCATATTTCCCAACACTGCTGCATTGGGGATCTAATTACAACATGAGTTTTGAGGGGAACAAACTACATCCAAAACCATGGCTATCTTCTGAGAATTTTTGCTATAAAGTGAAATTGGAGTGACAAGATGCAGAACTAAGACATAAAAAGAAATACTGAAACAATAAGTTAATGTATAATACACATTATTACATAAAATTAAGTTTACTTTTATTCTGTGTAGCTTATTCATTCAAATTACTTAATGTAATTACTTATTTTACCGCTGTTTATTAAGCTTTGACTTGCGCTAGACACAATGCTCATTCCAAGAACACAAAGTGAACAATACATTGTCCCTTCAAGGAATGTAAAGTCTAGTAGAGAGAACACAGACAATAAACCAATTATAAAATTTTAAGTTGTTAAAATGAAAGAGATACTTAACACAAAAGGGGAGTGGGAGAATGTAGTCTAAGAAAAAGTGACACCTAAATGACCTTAATATTGAGGGATAAGCTAGTGAAAGAGGTGATCATGCACCAAGTGCAGATAAAGAAAACATTTTATATGGGAAACTGCAAATAGATGATCATAGTTGAAAGAGTAATATTGAGGACTGAGTGATATAATTAAAGATGATGCTGGTGATAAGTGCGAGATATAATCTTCCAAGAAATATATGATCTCAAAGGCATTGCTAAGGAGTTTTGGTTGTATCCTGTTGGTAATGATAATGAGGAGTTGTATCTGGAAAATAAAGTCCAGGAGAAACAAAGAAGACACAATGGCAAGGCATACAATTAAAGTGCCTAAGGCTGCAAAAGGCCTAATGTAAATAATACCACATGGAAATATATAATTTTTTCTGAACTGGAAAAGTATATTTGTTTCAGTCACTTACAGAAATATATCTTGCATTATAAGGAGGCTATAGTTATGGAGATAGAACGATATTATGCATTCAAAATGACCCTAAAGTTTTTCTAATCCCATGAAAAACAAAGATGAGAGTGATTCATAGTTTCCAGACAACTCGGTATGTATAGAGATTACCTAATGAGCATAGTAGTGTAAATCTAGGCAATAAAACAGCTCTTTGTATGGGTCTTTTTTATACTCGTAAACTATTAATCTCAAGAGTATCTTTGCTTTAGAGATTTATGTAAAGGCATGTTTTATGTACGTTTATGAAGTTTAAGTTATGAAGACTGAGTTTAGCACAAATAACCCTGTTCCCACCACTTGTAAATACCTGTACCTGTCAACATCTTTTCAAGCCCATTTCCATGAGGCCTCTCCTGATTTCCCCAACCGGAAGTCATCTCTCCTACCACCCCTAAGTCCTAGAACTTTAATGTTAGTGCTCTTAAAAGTATGTATTTTACTACTCTTAAAAATATGTATTTTACTTCACTTAAAAAATATATTTGCACATAAGATTTTAAATTTATACCCAGGTTGCAAGATGCAATAGATATAAAATACCAAAGTGAGATACCAGGCAGAAATATGGATTCTTCAAACAAAATGATATAGAACTATTTAGTGTTTCTCTGTTGGTGGCGCCTTTTTAGGTGTAATAGAATTATCCCATGTCTTTTCAGAGCATTTAGACTCAGATTCCTAGGGAAATGAGTAACTGTAACACCATTAACTCTTTGTAATAACTAAAATATGCTCCTGTCCATTTACTGTCAC